>NC_092339.1:121330000-121990000 GCF_046630445.1 Rutidosis leptorrhynchoides
GTTGCTATCTTATTATACTTATAAAACTTGTAAAAACTAGAGCTTGTTTTGGTGAACACCAAGCTTGTTTGAAAAACTAATCTAATCTTTCTAACATAACTCTAATAACACTTATTTATATGTATTATGATGTTATATTAAGTTAATATAAGAACTTATAACTTGTACATATGAAGACCACTTTGAAACTTAACATATATCCTTTAATCTCCATTCGGTAAAAAGCGGGCTGTTTTGGGTTGGGAATTAAAAACCTATCTTAGACATTGAGTTCGAGGCTAAGACTTTCGAAATATGTTAATATATGTAAATAAGACTTTCAGTATTTTTTTCATGATTTTAGACAAAGTGAAAGTATTTTATCAAAAATCATATATTGGGTGGATGTCGGGATTTTTCCAAATCTGTCCACCGACACAAAAAGAGGGTAAAGCTCTAAAAATTACTACTTGGGATGAACTTTTCGAATTGGTTTTGTAAAATTTACTTCTTAAGGAATCCATAGCAATTTTATTCACTTTAAACGGAGTTGTAATGAATATTTGGCGAACAAAACAAAATCTGCTAAAATTAAGGTTTTATGGACGAAATTTATATTATAAAAACTATGTTAACCATATGCTTGTAAACTTTTCCTATATCTTATATATATATATATATATATATATATATATATATATATATATATATATATATATATATATATATATATATATATATATATATATATATATATATATATATATATATATATATATTTGGACATGTTATCAGTAGTATAACAAAATATTATAATCTTGGTTAATTCTGTGATTGTATATATGTATAATAATATTCTTGGTACGCCCTAACACAATAAGTATACAATACGTTTTGATAAATCCTAAGACAATACGTACACAATATGTCTTAGTTAATTCTAAGACAATACATATACAATACATCTCTGGGTTGATGCAAAGACAATACGTATACAATACGTCGTGGGGTAATTCTAAGATTATATATATATACTGATTATTGGACTATTGGACTTTTCGGACTATTTTGGACTACTAACAAATGACTACTAACAATGGACTACTAGCATAAAATGTTAAAAATTATTATATAAGTATTCTATGAACTTGCTTTATTTTATTCATATGTCGTATTATTATCTGAATCGTTATTATTGTTATAGGTTCGTGAATCCAATGACGACGGTCATATTTTTAATAAGTTGAAAACTTATTATTAATATACTTTTACTACTGTGAGTATATAGTCCCATTTTTAAACTCTAAAAATATTTTGGGATGAGAATACATGCATTTTATGTTTTACGCCATGGACACAAGTACTTAAAATATATTCTACGTTGAGTTGTACCACCTTGCATATCTTCCCTAATAGCTTGGTAACTAATATTTAAATGTTGTAAGAACATGTAAGCACGAATTCTATTGATAGATCTATCAGGTTTGACAACCCCAACCGGGCTAGTCGCTCTAGTATCGTAAACGGTTGCATAGTACTTCGTTTTTACTACACTTGGTGTAGTGTAGGGAGATTTCATAATAAAGGGAATATGCCACATTAATGGTTAAGTATGGTTACCGAAGCGCTCAACAACTTATAGAATACTTTTATACACTTGCGAGTGTACATATATTTATAACTATGAAATCTTGTGGTCTATATTTATATCGATGCTAAACCTATATATCTCACCAACCTTTGTGTTGACTGTTTAAGCATGTTTATTCCCAGGTCCTTAAGAAAGTCTTCCGCTGTTGCATTATCTGATCAAGTTGTGCATGGAGTCTCATGTTTTTGTTTAAATGAAGTGTTGCATTTAATAAAACCTTCGTCATGTATTATATTCAACTTTTATGTCACGTGTGTAGTATTTGGAAATCGATGTATTATGGGGATTATTTTTTAAATAATCGCCCATTTGTTTAAAACATGCATTATGTATAATAATGGTGTGCTTTTTATGAAACGAATGCAATAATTTCTAAAACGTATCATATAGAGGTCAAATACCTCGCTATGGTACCAATGAATAACGTACTGCATTTATAGTGATATGAACAGGTCGTTTCAAGCTATGCCCATTGAATTTTGCATGGTACGCTCTTATTCTTATTACAATGTGCTTTTGGGAAGAGTTACTTTGCAAAAGTTTGTCCCGGTGCCTTCAACAGTTCATGGTATGATAAAATTCCCAACCAAGCAAGGAATAGCAACCATCAAGACGGAGTCTGGAAGGGCGCTTTGTGCATCCATCACACCACCGGAATCGCTTCCTACCATTGACGAACAAATGTGAAGCTGCTCTATTGTCGTCAATCCAAAGCACCCAGACAAGTGAATTCAGATTGGGGGCAGCTTATCCAACAACGTTAAATTCACGTTGCGGAATATGCTGATAACCAATATGGATGTTTTCGCATGGAGTGAAGAGGACATGATGGGCGTACCTCGCGAAATAGCTTAGCATAAGTTAAATGCTAGCCCAAGTTTAACTCTGGTGCGACAGAAGAAAAGGCCTATGGCCCCGGAAAGAAGCGAGTGGCTACGAATGGAGGTAGAAAAGCTAGTGAATGCAAACATACTTAGGGAGGTGCACTATCAAACTTGGGTAGCAAATCCTATCTTAGTCAAGAAAGCCGATGGTTCATGGCGCATGTTTGTTGATTTTAAGGATATTAACAAAGCATGACCCAAAGACAACTATCCTCTTCCGGAGATAGATTGGAAAGTTGAATCATTATCTGGGTTCATATTTAAATGTTTCTTGGATGCATACAAGGGGTATCATCAGATTCATATGGCAAAGGCTGATGAAGATAAGACCGCGTTCCATACAGATCAAGGGATCTATTGTTACACAAAGATACCCTTTGGACTGAAAAACGCGGGCGCGACCTATCAGCGGGTGGTCGATGCTGCGTTTAAAGATCAAATCGATAGGAACCTTGAAGCTTATGTTGATGATTTGGTTATCAAAAGCAATACGGAAGTGCAACTGCTGGATGACATCCTTGAAACGTTCAACTCTCTGCGCAAAATTAACATGAAACTTAACCCCGCAAAGTACATCTTTGGGGAAGAAGAGGGAAAATTTTTGGGGCACATAGTAACCCAAAGAGGAATCCGTGCGAATCCAAAGAAAATTGAAGCGGTGGAACAGATGCAGTCACCGAAATCCAGAAAAGAAGTTCAAAGTCTGACAGGAAAATTAGCGATGCTAACACGCTTCCTGTCAAAACCAGTAGAGAGGTCTTTGCAATTCTTCCAGACTTTAAAGAACTCATTGAAAAAGTCAGAGTTCAAGTGGATAGAGGAGGCTGAGAAAGCTTTTCTAGAGATGAAGGCGCTTTTGAAAGAACTGCCTACTTTAACCGCACCTGTGGCAGGAAAGACATTGATGTTGTATCTTGCGAATTCGAAGGAAGCCATAAGCTCTGTTCTTGTCACAGATAGGGGGCAGGAATGTATCATGCTTTGTTTATTTATTATATATACGCATCGAGAATTATATGTTTATGTGTATGTGCAACCCATTCTTTAAAACGCAGGTACAGATGTCTGTATACTTTGTCAGTAAGGCGCTTAGGGGTAGTGAGGTCAATTACACTCCAATTGAAAAGCTGGTATATGCGCTTGTGCA
Organism: Rutidosis leptorrhynchoides; assembly: GCF_046630445.1. Lineage (NCBI taxonomy): Eukaryota > Viridiplantae > Streptophyta > Magnoliopsida > Asterales > Asteraceae > Rutidosis > Rutidosis leptorrhynchoides. Next base: position 121,333,662 of record NC_092339.1, read on the forward strand.
CACAGCTCGTAGGTTGCGTCGATATTTCCAAGCGCATCCTATAGTGGTATTGACTGATCAACCAATAAGATAGGTACAAGTCGCGGGACGCGCTACCTATGTATAACGCAATCTTATAAGTCACTTTTAACGTGCATAGATTAAATGTGGCATACTGACAATGATTCTATTATCACAGGTGCTGTACAAACCTGAGGTTTCGGGGTGATTGGCTAAATGGGACATAGAATTGGGGCATCACGAAATAAACTTCTGTCTGTGAACAGCGGTCAAAGGACATATACTGGCAGATTACTTTGCTGAAACTACGTGAACAGCGGTCAAAGGACATAGAAGCGGTCAAAGGACATATAGAAGCGTCAAAGGAAAGTATCACAACCGAACCTCTGGAAAGTCAACCTTGGAAGTTGTATACTGATGGAGCTTGTGGCCCGGAGGGTTCAGGCGCATGGTTAGTTTTGACAAATATGGAGGGGGAAGAGGACACCTATGTGCTTCAATTCACGTTCACAGCCATGAAAAATGAATCAGAGTATGAAGCACTGCTTTTAGGAATGCGTATAGCGCAGTAGTTAGGTATTAAGTGTTTGGATGGATACGTTGACTCGCAACTCGTGGCAAATCAAGTTAATGGGTTATTTGAGGCACATGATGCCTATATGCAAAGCTACCTAGAACTTATACAAAATATGATAGAAGAGTTCGACGTGTTCAGACTAACGCAGGTACCTAGGAGTCAGAATAAGAAAGCAGATGCGCTTAGCAAGTTGGCTGCTCTAGCATTTGATCATTTGCGCAAAAATGTATGGGTAGAAGAATTGATGAAGAAATCTATTGATGAGGAGTCTATTGTCGCACCTATCGAGGTGGAAAGCCCAAACTGGATGACACCTATACTTAAATTTTTAGTAGAGGGAATGCTCCCTACAGACGAAAAGGAAGCAAGAAAGGTATGCATGAAAGCGCCCATGTACACTTTGGTGGATGGAGCTCTTTACAGAAAGTCGTTCCTTGGACCAAGCCTGCTATGTATTGGTCCAATCAAGCGAAAGAAGTGCTCAGAGAAGTCCATGAAGGGTATTGCACTTTGCACTCCGGCTATCGGACTATAGCCGCAAAGGTTATGGACATTGAGTGTTACTGGCCCACCATTAACAAAGATGCAGCAGAGGTCGTGAGAACATGTCGATCACATCAACAAAACGCGCCCATAGCAGAGCACCACGACATCCTATGATACCAATAATGGCAACTTGGCCATTCTGCAAGTGGGCCATCGACATTGTTGACCCAATTACCGCGTGCTCAGGTGCGCATGGAATAATTTATCTGAATAATACTTTGCTACTTACGCGCTTTCATAGTATTAATGCAGTCATTGTTTACTCAGGGGGAATCAAATTCTTGGTGGTAGCAATTGATTACTTCACTAAATGGGCGTAGGCGAAGGCATTGGTAACAATTACTAGCAAGCGCATTCGCAACTTCTTTTGGGAAGATATTGTGTGCAAGTTTGGTATTCCCAATGAAATCGCCAGCGATAATGGAACCCAATTCGAAGGAGAAGCATTCTGGTCCTGGTGTCAAGACCTGAACATTAAGCAATCTTTCACTTCGGTCACACACCCTCAGGCGAATGGGCAATGTGAAGTAACCAACCGGGATATTGTAAAGGGGATAAAGTCATGCTTGGGTTGATATGCCACTAACGGACAGTTTTATTTCTACGGTGTCGTTAGGTCGTAGGGTACCCGATTCGGTAGCACACAGTGTCTTCGTTTATTTATATTTTGCGGGGCCTAAATTTACTTTTACTTTCTAAGGTGTAGAAGGTGTAAGTTAACCTAGTGTCAAATTTTATGCTGATTAACGAATTGAAGATCAAGGGGATAATTGTCTTTTAGTTAAATTACCTAGATAAAGATAGTAGTCGATTTTAGCTAAAGGTCCTAATTGCAGAAAAGTAAATAAAGTGAAAGGATATCCGGAGTATGAAGATCAGGGAAATGTTGACCAAGATATCAGTATTGGGATAGGGAAAGGTAATTATGCTTATGTTAAGACTATGCTTGGATTGATGTTGATCTGGTTAGATGAGCCAATTACACATACCTACTTATCTCTGAACTCTCGGAGTTCTCTTTGAGCAGTGAGAAGTATGTCACTTGGTCGTATAACTGAAGTGTAACAATACCTCAGAGGTTATCCTCAGTAGAGTACTAGGTCTATTAGTAAGTTAAGCTCTAATCCTAACCCTCGTTATCAGTTTAGATAACTGAATAACAACGTGCCGTGTTGATTGAACACTGATCATAAACGGAAGGAGTCCGTCGGTTTAAGTTGGCAAAACCTTAATTGAAAACTAAAAAGCATTTCATCATACTAGTGAGATCACAACAAATCAAACATTATACAACATTACAGTTAATATACTGATAGTAAAGTAGATAGAAACATAATAAGTACCTAAACAGTAGATATGACTAAGACCTAGGGCAACAATCAGACAAGAACATGCAATAGGCTTAGGTTATACAGTAAAGGCACTAACTAGATCTTAACAGCTCCTAAGAGGTCTCTTCGGAACAGTCAATAGGCATACTAGGTCATTCATGTCTCAATTCCTAGGTTCCGTGTCCTAAAATTACATTAAATGCCTCTCGGGAACTCCGGCCATACCGAGTTCATAGAATCTTCAGATACTGTATAACCAGGGGTCTTAATCCTATGAAGTAGCTAATTTCATATAGGTGGACAAGTCCTGATCACAATCTAAGTTGGTCAATCCTTAAAATGCTAGCATATAAATCTATCAGACTTCCTAGTTCAGCATTATAACAGTAACCGTACTATATTAACATAATTACGCTAATTCAAACTTCTATCATGGCAACATACAGATAAATTAAGCTATTATGGCAATATCGGAACGCATTATTAAACATAAAAGATAAGAATACATGTTTAATACAAAAGACAAGCGTTTCGGATAAAAACCTGAAAAAGCCGAACTAATCTGCCCGGGATCGCAGGGACTCGCCGGGATATCCTCCGGAAAATAAAAGCTAAGCTAACTACTACTAAAAACTAACTAAAATATTGAAAATGTAAATTGAATTGTATGTTGAGTGTGTCTTGGAATGAATGGAGAAAAGCCCTTAAATAGACCAGAATTTGGCCAAATACGGCCGGCAAGCCGTATGGCAGGCCGGATGGTGGGCCGTATTTGGCAGGCCGTATGCAAGGCAGGACGTATGGTGGCTCGTGTGTTGGCACATATTTGGCAGGCAGTATCCATACTGGCAGACCATATGGCAGGCCGTATGGCAAGCCGTATGGTGTGCTGGTCAGGCCTTGATTTACTGGATCGTAACTTGATTTCTTGTCTTTCACCGTTTTCGCTCTAGAATCTTTGTTTTAGCTCCGTTTTACTTGATTCTTTTTGCATCGTCTTTGTAATCACTTAATCTACAAAATCAACAAAAAAACGATAATTTTGCCGATAACGTTTTAATCTTTTTTGTTTTAGGGCTTAATTTAGGGGGTAAAAACGCGAATTTTTGCCCGATATCAAATACCCCACACTTAGCTTTGCTTGTCCTTAAGCAAAAAACCGGGAATATCGGGATCTTTCTAATAGATTCTTCCTTACCCTACCCGTAGATCTTTTTATTATGCCTTCATCAGAAGTCGGCATATCTTTTGAAAGTATTAGAAAAAGTTTCGAACTTCGATGATTTGGCTGCTAGATTTCAATTGCGTCCATAGTGGAAAAGGCGTACTTTCCAACTCCCAGATGTAGAGTATACATGATCAGGCTCCTCACTGACGAATCACTCATATCACTCAAGTGTTTAAGGTGTCCTATTCTAGTTGTATTGTCGCTCATAAGCCAGTCGTGTAACAGTTCTCATCATAGGCTTGGTAAAGCATCGATATCTCCACCGGTTAAGTAAGGACGGCACTGATCTTCTTCCTAAGCATTCTTTCAAGAGGAAGACGGGTTATAGGGTTTGGTTGGAAATTTATGAGTTTCGGTGAAAGGTATCCAGATCTTTTGATTTGAGAGAATTGGTAGACTTTGATTCTTCATAGTATCCATTTTTAGATAGATAATGGCTGAGAATTCCTTAAAAGTTGTCTTCGGAAGAGGCGAATTTTGCTAAGACTTTGTCTAGAATTTTCTTTTGCTCTTCCAGCATTCTTCTTCAGGGCATCTCCTTGAGTTTTTTTTTTTTTTTTTTTTTTTTTTTTTTTTGCCTTATTAGAGACTTTGCTCTTTCAAAATATTTTTTTTTTCGGCATACCCTTTCTTCATAACTTTTGTCTTTCGTTCCTGGTTCCCAGAGAGGAAGTGATAATCCACTGAAAATAGGTCTTTGACCTATTAAAAATAATCAGGTGTTCGGAATCTTTCGACTAGTGCTTTTGAAGCGAATTAGATCGATCTATCTCTTCATTAACCTCTGGATCTTTTTGGTGAAATGGAAAGGGGAATGAAATGTGAATGGTGTATTTTGGGAGTGAATTTGGGGTGAATATTTCTGATTCATCAACTCTTTATGTGAGTTGGTTGGCTTAAAATTGCGTGGAGTGGAAACGGAAACGGATGGCTTTTTGTCTTCTCTATTCAGAATAATTTCGGAAGGAGTATCGCACCTGCACCACGTATGGCGCTTACTAACTATTGGTCTTGAAACTTATGTCTGAACCAAGTTCTAACTTGAACCGCACACCGGCACGCTCATCAATTGAAATAACAAAGTACTGTAGATTTGATGGGTCGTACAGATACTTTGGGTCCAAGATTCCTCACTTTTTAGAGTAGGGGTCGTGCTTGATCATGCGTAGCCTTTAACATATTTTCTTAAAAGAAATCTTTTGACACAAAACATTAGTCTCAGCTTGATCGTTCCGTTCTAATAAACGTTCCAAAAATCGATTTCTAGCAATTTTATTAGATCTTTTGGGCAAAAACAAAGTAAGAATTTTTCAAAATTACCCAATATCCATTGCTTAATTACTTTTGAACAAAAGAATTTTTCAAAACCTGGCATTTTTGGTTACTTGACTATAAAAACTTCGACCTTAAAAACCTTACCCATTATCCCACACTTAGAAGAACATTGTCCCTAATGTTCTCTTAGAAAGAATATTTTTATACTATATAAATTAAGGACATGACTTCTAAAATTCTAAGTTGGTTGCGGGGGTTACCCCACACTTAGAGATTTTAGTGCGTTATAATTGAAATAGGTTTGAGGAGGGATTACTTCCCTATGGTTGTGTTACTTTCCTAGTGCTGGGCCTTCCTACGTTCAATCTCCTACATACCAGTCTTTTTTAATAATATTTCTGCATGAAGAACAAAAAGAGAAATGCAGCATTTCCACTATATATAATTTTTCAGTACAATGCTTCAAAAATAAAAACTAAAAGACAAAATAAAGATAAAGTAGTCTATGGGATACTATCCTGGTCAATGTTGTGTCGGCTCTGCAAAGTATCTGAAGACGTCATCATCCTCCAGGATCGGCAAGTGCTCGAAAGGCTGCCCTATATCCATCTCAGGGCCTAGTAGAGATTCTAGACATAAGTCTGTCGGTATCTCCAGGTGGGATAAGTCTGGGAAGAGCTCCTCTTCAGGTATGCTCCCAGTAATCTCAAATGCCTGGGCCATTGGCGGCTCCACTGAAATAGGAATAGTGACTAAATGACAACCCTCTGGCAACTCAGCAACTGGAACTGGCTTGGTAACTGAAGCAGGTGGCGTGATGGGGATAGGAGTAGCGTGTGCAGGCATAGCAGCTGAGGTAACTGAGTGAACTGAAGCTGGTGTGGAATGCCTGGGCGTAGACCGTCGTGTTGGCTGAACGCGACGTGCTAGCCTGAATGAAGATGGGCCCAGAGTGCTGCGTGGCATCCCCTCACGCTGGAGGTATGCTCTCAGAGCCTTGTAAAGTCTCTGCTGATCTCTGAGTAGTGCCCATGCAACATCATGGTCACTCAACGTAGCTCCGTAATGGATCACTATCTGTGGCTCATGCGTATCTGGAAACTGTGTATGCTCGGCCGGTCTCCTGGCTAGACGTCTAGATCATCGGACGGGAGGAGATGGCGGTGCTGTGCCAATATCTTCCTCAACGCTCTCTAAAATTAATCTCCTTGGGCCTAATTGCCCTGTTGATGGCCTGTTCTTATCAGCGCTGCTTCCGGATGAGTAAACTACGGGAGTCCTCCTCCTGCGAACTGGAATGTAAGCTGATGCTCCTGAACTTGGCATTTCGCCTAAACATATTCAATAAACTTGTAAGCACTAAGCGCAAGTATGGCGCTTAGTTGTTAGTACAGAAATAATATCTTAAGACTGAAAATAATTGAAATGAAAATAATAAGAAATAAAAAAGGATAAGCAAGGGGTGCCTCCCAAGAGCGCTTTGTTTATCAAGTCGTTACAGCTCGACTTTTCCTTGCCAGATCTTCAGAATGGATCAAAGGAGAAGAGGTGCTCCTCCTTATCGTGGTCTTCTAAATAGGCTTTCAACCGGTGGCCATTGACCTTGAAATTACCAGTAGGTCCCTCCAATTCCACGGCTCCGTGTGGAAAAGCGTGTACAACTTTGTATGGGCCACTCCATCTTGATCTAAATTTTCCCGCGAACTTCTTGAACTGAGAATTGAAGAGAAGAACCTTATCTCCAGGGGCGAACTTTGTAGGGATTAATTTTGCATCATGCGTAAGCTTCGTTCGTTATTTGTAGATGTATGACGTTTCATATGTTTGGTCTCTCAATTCTGCGAGTTCGTTCAATTGCATTTTCCTATGTCTTCCGGTAACTGAGGGATCGAGGTTGTAGGTCTTCAGCGCCCAGAGAACTTTATATTCGAGTTCTAGCGAAAGGTGACAAGCTTTTCCATAGATCATTCGGTAGGGTGTAGTTCCTAGAGGATTCTTGTAAGCAGTCCGGAATGCCCACAGAGCATCATCTAGCTTCTCGGCCCATTTATTTCCATGATGGCCGACAGTGCGTTCTAATATTCTTTTGAGTGCTCTGTTCGTGACCTCTGCTTGTCCGTTGGTCTGTGGATGATAGGCAGTGGACATCTTGTGGGTAACTCCGTATTGTTGCATCACCTTCATAAACTGAGTGTTACAGAAGTGTGTGCCTCTATCACTTATTATCGCACGGGGAGCTCCAAATCTGCAGAATAGTCTCTTCAGGAAGTTTGTGACTTCTTTAGCATCATTAGTCAGAAATGCCTGAGCTTCGACCCATCTGGAGACGTAATATACTGCTACGAGGACATATTCTTTCCCGTTAGACTTTGGGAATGGGCCCATGAAGTCTAATCCCCATATATCGAAGATCTCGCAAGCTTGGATATTAGTCCGAGGCATCTCGTTCTTCATAGAGATATTGCCTTGCCTTTGGCATGCATCGCAATGCTTTACAAACTCTTGCGCATCTCGAAATATAGACGGCCAGTAGAATCCTGATTCATAGACTTTCCTCGCGGTTAAGTTCGCTCCATGATGACCTCCAGTTGGTCCATGGTGACATTGGTGAAGAATTCCTGCTGCTTGCTTTTCATCTACGAACCTCCTGATTATCTGATTAGGGCAAATTCTAAACAGGTAAGGATCTTCCCAGTAGTAGTACTTGGCATCCCTGAAGAACTTCCTTCTTCGGGAGGTACTCATACCCTTCTGTACTACTCCGGAAACTAAGTAGTTGGCCATGTCGGCATACTAAGGAGTGTCAGCAAAATGTGATCCGATGTGAGTTTATCCTAAACTCATAAGCTGTTCTTCCGGAAATTTATCTCTGATATCTTGTTCTGCAAGTTTTTCCATCGTTGCGTTCTCCAAACGACTAAGATGATCTGCTGCGACGTTCTCTGCTCCTTTCTTGTCCTTAATCTCGATGTCGAATTCTTGAAGGAGTAAGATCCATCGGAGGAGTCTTGGTTTTGCGTCTTGCTTAGTGAATAGATATTTGAGGGCTGAATGATCTGTATAGACTGTAGTCTTGGATAGAATAAGATAGGAACAAAATTTGTAGAAGGCGAATACTACGGCTAGCAGCTCCTTCTCCATGGTAGTGTAATTCTCTTGAGCTCCGGTTAAGGTTTTGCTTGCGTAATAGATTGGATGAAAGTGTTTATCTACTCGTTGTCCAAGCACTGATCCAACTGCGAAATCGCTCGCATCACACATGATCTCAAATGGTAGACTCCAATCAGGAGCTATCATGATCGGTGCATGTGTTAGCTGCTCTTTCAGATAGTTGAATGCTTTTCAACATTCTTCATCGAAGACAAACAGGACTTCCTTTCCTAAGAGATGAGTGAGAGGTCGTGTGACCTTTGAAAAATCCTTAATGAAGCGTCGGTAGAAACCGGTGTGTCCTAGGAAACTCCTTATTGCTCTAAATGTGGTAGGCTCTGGAAGTTTAGTGATGGTCTCAATCTTAGCCTTATCAACTTCTATTACTGCTTTAGAGATCTTATGTCCTAAAACTATCCCTTCTTTTAGCATGAAGTGACATTTTTCCCAATTTAGAACTAAATTCGACTCTTCACACCGGGTGAGCATCTTGTCAAGGTTTGAAAGGCACGAATCAAAAGTACTACCAAAGACTGAGAAGTCGTCCATGAAGACTTCCATACAATGCTCAATCATGTCGTGGAATATTGCTACCATGCATCGCTGGAATGTAGCTGGTGCATTGCATAACCCAAAGGGCATATGACGATAAGTAAATGTTCCATAAGGACAGGTAAAGGTTGTTTTCTCTTGGTCCTTTGGATCGAGGGGAATTTGAAAGTAGACGGAAAAACCGTCTAGGAAACAGTAGTACTCATTTCCTGATAGACGTTCCAACATTTGATCAATGAAAGGTAATGGAAAATGATCCTTCCGGGTTGCATCATTTAGTTTACGATAGTCTATGCAAACCCTCCAACCGGTGACTTCCCGAGTTGGAATAAGCTCATTATTCTCATTTTGAATTACGGTCGTCCCTCCCTTTTTGGGTACCACTTGAACAGGACTGACCCATGGTGAATCAGAGATTGGATAGATCAGACCAGCGTCTAGAAGTTTGATTACTTCTTTCTTGATGACTTCTTGAATCATAGGGTTGACCCTTCTTTGCCTCTGAACTGATGGTTTGAAATCATCTTCCATGAAGATCTTGTGGGTGCATAGTTAGGGTTGATCCCTTTAATGTCGGAGATCTTCCAAGCAATTGCCTTCTTATATGATTTCAAGACTTGAATCAATTTCGCCTTCTCTTGTGGCGCGAGGTCTTTCGATATGATCACACGGAGTTGCGATTCTCCTTCTAAGAATGCATACTCCAGATTGTCGGGTAACTTCTTCAATTCCAATTCCGGAGGCTCCTCGATAGATGGCTTCATCCTAGCTATCTCCTTACGGTCTAACGAGTCGTACTTGATGGAATTCAACATACCAACAAGTTCATAATGTTAACTTGATCATAAAACCCATTCATGTAAAGTTATAACAAGCGGAAGCATGATTATTAAGAAAACAAGTTTATATGTTTAACCATTTAAATTGAATTCCATGTAAATATCAAGTCTTGAAATATGCTTACATATAACAACAAGTAAGTAAGAGTTATACCTCCTCAAGCTAGTTGAGGGTTGTTTCAAAGTAGCAAGATGAAGATGGAGATGAAGAAGAATGGAGCTTCAAAATGATGAAACCTCAAGGAGAAATACCCCAAACTTATACACCAACACTTAGCCTTTAGTTAGGATTTAATTAGACACTTAAATTACTTGAAAAATGAGCTTGAATAATTCCCTTTGGAGCTCCAAACCTCAAAAACTGCAGCAGAATGCAGTTTTTTTTTTTTGCACTTAAGCTTGATATGTTCTCATGTATGTATGGATTTTAGTCAAGGAGCATGCTTATAGAAACTTGGAAAAGTATGGGGAATTCAATGAAGAATCTCTAGCATGTGTCTTGAACCTCCAATGCCACTACCAATGATCTTATTATAATATACTTTTATAAAAAAAACTAAATTTATAAAATCAGTTTTTATAAAACATGATTTTATAAAACACATTTTATAAACTTGTATATTATTTGTTATGTATATTTTATAAAACCAATTTTATAAAATGTAACATAACTTAATTAATTATTTAACATATAAATAATTAAATCCTTGTTATATAAGTTATTCCATAACTTATATAAACATATCAAGTAAAATTATTTAAGAAACCTTTTTCTTAAAATTCAAGTGTCGCGTATTCAATCAATGATACAATTGTTAAGATCAAATACAAATAAAGTGTCGGTAAGTTTGTTATTGGGTATGACCCAACTTGGATCATAACACATTAGCTGCATTACTTTAATATGTCTCTCGGGCATACAAAATACCTTCAATCTCCCACTTGCACGAGAAACATAAGAAATTAATGCAAGCGATGGATACCACCTAACGACCGTCCATCACCCCCAATATGTCATGACTTTGTGCCATTCAATAACATCATCCCTTTCGAGTTCCCATCTCGAATATGAATAGGTGAATCTTTCATTCTATCCTTTCGTCCTAGATGTCATGTTAAATCCAAGAGACACAGAGTGATCACTCTCTTTTATATTTAACTTTATCAGGCCTTAGACATCTGACTCTCAATGGATAAGAGGGACAAATTCCATCTTGATTATATATGTCCTAGATATATACTTTGCATTACACCTGAGCTCTTCCTTATGAACTACCATATTTCAGAATAGTGAAGGAAAGAATCAAGGCACAATACTTGGTAAATATCTGAACCCAATATGTATCTCAGGTCAGAGGATACAATAATATTCGCGTTTACTCAAGATTACATGTGATCAACCACAAAGGCTCCATTTAGTAAATCTTGAGGGCGGGTCTTCCAATATTTGTATCCCATAAATATCTATGAACCTTGGTTGCAACCTTACCCCACATTCATCCCGTGAATGTATACCAATCTAAGTTCATAATAGTCTAAACCTCACACTTGCTCCCACAAATGTGATCGACTACGGAATTTAGAATAATAGCTTATTCATGGATAAAATATGCAAAATAGGAACCTGACTCAAGATTAATAAATTAACACCATAATTATATTAATGAGTTTGAACAATTTCGTTCCGTTACAATACTTAAAACAGATCATGACCAATCACTAGAATATCGACGCCCTAAAGCACAAACATGTCCTGCATGTTTTGAACCATGTAAGAGCTTCGCGAGTGGATCCGCTATGTTAAGATCTGTGTAAACTTTGCGAATACATATCTTTCCCTTTTCAACTTCATCCCTTATGTAGTTGAATCTTCGCTCAATGTGACGGGTCTTTTGGTGAGCACGAGGTTCTTTGATTTGAGCAATTGCACCCTCGTTGTCACAAAGATCTCAAGAGGGTTTTGAATGGAAGGGACTACTCCTAAGTCGTCGATGAATTTCTTCATCCATGCAGCTTCCTGAGCTGCCAATGATGCGGCGATGTACTCCGACTCTGTAGTGGATAAAGCAACAACATCCTGTTTTGAACTCTTCCAAGAGACCGCACCTCTATTTAACGTGAAGACATAACCGGATTATGATCGAGAATCATCTCGATCAGTTTGGAAACTCGCATCCACGTAACCTTTTACAGCGAGTTCCTCCTCACCAGACCCATATATCAGAAACATATCCTTAGTCCTCCTAAGGTATTTCAATATACTTTTGACAGCAATCTAATGACTGTTTCCTGGGTTATTCTGGTATCTACTTGTCAGGCTAAGAGCGCATGACACATTCAGTCTAGTGCATATCATTGCATACATGATTGAACCAATGGCAGAAGCATATGGGACTTTCTTCATTCTCTCCTGTTCATCTTTCGTAGTGGGGCACTGAGATGAACTGAGAAGTGTTCCCTTTTGAATAGGTACCAAACCTTTCTTAGAGTTCTCCATCTTGAACCTTTTCAAGATCTTTTCAATGTATGCACTTTGATTCAAACCTATCAGTTTCTTGGATCTATCCCTGTAGATCCCAATCCCCAAAACGTATTGTGCTTCTTCAAGATCCTTAATGGAGAAGCATTTACTTAGCCAAGTTTTAACACCTTGCATTTTCGGAATATCATTCCCAAATAATAATATATCATCCACATATAATACAAGGAACATGATAGTGCTCCCACTAGCTTTCTTGTATACACAGGCTTCATCACCATTTTTAATGAAGCCAAATTTCTTGGCCTCCACATTAAATCGATGATTCCACATTCTAGATGCTTGTTTCAATCCGTAGATTGACTTCTTTAACTTGCATACCTTTTTAGAATATTTCGGATCAACAAAACCTTCAGGCTGAACCATATAGACATCTTCCTCAAGATGTCCATTTAGGAAAGCGGTCTTGACATCCATTTGTCATATTTCATAATCATAATGAGCAGCAATGTCAAGTAATATCCTAATAGACTTTAGCATTGCCACAGGCGAAAAAGTTTCATCATAGTCAACCCCTTGAGTTTGAGTGAAACCTTTTGCTACAAGTCTAGCTTTATATGTATCCAAGTTTCCATGTATGTCGGTTTTCATTTTGAAAAGCCATTTACAATCAACTAGCCTAGAGCCAGGAGGTTGCGCAACAAGTTCCCAAACTTGGTTGTCATACATGGATTGCATCTCAGCGTTCATGGCTTCCTGCCATTTATCTTTATCAATCCTTGATAAAGCATCTTGGTAGTTTGTTGGTTCATCTAAATCAACCACATAGCAACCATCCATGAGAAGCCCATATCTCTCAGGAGGATTACTAATCCTACCAGATCTGTGAACGTCTTGTGTATTTTGATCATCCATTTGATCATTCTCAACATTTTCATGTTGAGTGCTAGTGTCAACCAATTGTGTATCATCTACTTGATCTTGAACCTCTTCAAGATCTATCTTCCTTTCACTATTTCCTTCCATTAGGAACTTAGTTTCAAGGAATTCAGCCTTTCGAGCAACAAATACATTTTGCTCGGTTGGATCATAGAAATAGTATCCCATATCATCCTTAGGATATCCTATGAAGATACACTTCGTGGATCGAGCATTCAACTTATTAGGGACGTAACGCTTAGGATAAGCTTCACATCCCCATACCTTTAAGTATGATAGGGATGGAGGTTTTCCAAACCACATCTCATGAGGAGTTCGTTCCACTTTCTTGGTTGGGGCCATATTTAGAATACGAGCTGCGGAGCATAGACAATAACCCCAGAATGATAGAGGTAACGAGCTTCTAGCCATCATAGATCGAACCATATCCATTAAGGTTCAGTTCCTCCTTTCAGACACACCATTAAGTTGTGGTGTCCCGGGTGGAGTAAGTTGCGAGATAATCCCACAACTTCTAAGATGATCTTGGAAAGCATCGCTTAGGTATTTACCTCCTCTATCGGTACGAAGTACATTGATTGTCTTATTGAGTTGATTTTGTACTTCGTTTTGATATTCCTTGAATGCTTCAAAAGTTTCGTCCTTATGTCTTAACAAGTAGACATATCCGAAACGACTAAAGTCATCAATGAAAGTAACAAAGTATTTTTCACCTTTCCTAGTCATGGGCTTAAAAGGTCCACATACATCCGAATGTATTAATCCTAATAAGTCTTTAGCCCTTTCATAGGTCCCTTTGAAAGGTGCTTTAGTCATTTTGCCTTGTAAACAAGATTCACATACATCAAACGAGTCTAGTTCATTTGATTTCAAAAGTCCATTCTTTTGAAGTGTATGCATTCGATTCTTGTTTATGTGACCAAGGCGGCAATGCCATAAGTAGGAATCACTCAAATCCCTTTTGAGTTTCTTGGTGTTTGCATGGAACATTGAGCTATTGTATGATGTGTCATCATGAACCAATTCATAAATACCATTCGAAGGCGAAGCCTTGAAATAGAACACATTATCTAAAGAAACATGGATATCATCATTAATGAAATTAAGATTAAAACCATATTGTTTCAAACGGGATACAGAAATAATGTTTCGTGATAAATCGGTTGCATACAAAACATTTTTCAAAGTAAGCTCCAAACCACTAGGAAGCTTTAAAACAAAGTCTCCTTGAGCTTTCACTTGCACCCTTGCTCCATTTTCCATAAAGAGACTTGTTGTTCCCGCATCTTGATCACTTCTTTTGAACCCCTGCAAAGAATTGCAAATGTGAGTTCCACATCCTGTGTCTAATACCCATGTATTAGAAGAAGTAATACTAAGCTCAATGTATACCATATATACATTACGTGAGGTTTGCCCTGCATCCCTCTTTTCCTTCAACTCCTTTAGGTAGACCGGGTAATTGCATTTCTAGTGACCCATTTCACCGCAACCAAAACATGGATCTTCCTTGGGGTTAGCCTTTTCGGTAACCTTTTGCTTCTTGTTGTTGATGGTTGGGGTAACCATCTTCCCCTTTCCTTTTCCCTTGCCTTGGAAGGCAGGTCCTTTCCTCTTAGCTGCCTTCGGCTTGGAAGTGTTATTGTTTTTGGACCCGCCTTCATTAATCGTAAACACGGGTGAAACCCTTTTACCCATGCTTGCTTCTTCCGTCTTAAGCATGGCGTGTAATTCGCCAATGCTCTTATCCCATCCATTCATGTTGTAATTCATTACAAATATGTCAAACCTCTTTGACAAGGAATTTAGGATAAGGTCTGTGGCTAATTCATTAGACACGTTGCAATTTAGATGGTTTGCTTTATCAATTAGGCTTTTCATCTTAAGGACATAAGATGAAACGGATTGGGAGTCGTCCATCCGACATGCATGAAGCGCTCGGACTGTTTCAAAGTGCTCAAAATGAGCTTGTTGAAGGAACATCTCCTTCAACTGTGTGATCATGTCGTATGCACTATGATGCTCGAAATCCTTTTGGAGTTCGGGTATCATAGTCTCAAGCATTAGGCAAGAAACTTGCAACGAATCGGTGCAATATTTCTCCCAATAAGCCATGCCTTCCGTATCATCCTCGTCCGGTTGATCGGGAATGGGGTCTTCTAACACATACGCCCTATCCTCAAGTTTGAGGACAATTCTTAGATTACGGAACCAATCCATGAAGTTCGTATGGTTGAGTTTTTCCTTTTCGAGGATTGACCTCAATGATAGGTTGTTAAAGTTGATAGGTGCGTTTGGAATGTTGTTGTTGTTATTGGCGGCCATCTACAAAATTTAACAAAGTTGTTTAAGTATTAATTTTAATTTAACAATAAATACCCTTTAAATCCAATTGATATTTATTAAATTTTAGAATCCAACGGTAAACCAAATTTCGGTTAGGTGACCTTTATCCCGTCATTTGATTTAGCTAGGTAGTCATTGCATGACAATTGCAATCCTCTTGCAACTTCTAAGTTATGGGATCATGCAATCCTTTTGCATGGCATATTTATCCCATCAACGCCTATTTGTTTCTCATGCTTCGGTGACCCTAAGTTCATGATTCCCAAATCAAGTCGTCCTACTTGTGTAAACGTGTAAATTTAACATACAAGTGGTTAGGTGACCTTTATCCCACAAGTGTGCGAAATTCACCTTAATCATATTAGTTTGCTCATAACAGTTAGGTGACCTTTATCCCATTATGAGTTCCCTAATATTTTTAAATGTTGCACAAAAGGATGGCGTTTAACTTTTTTACCTTGTTAATAAGTGATTTTAAGTTTTCATTAATTCTAGTTTGAGAAAACAATCATGCCATACACCAACATGCATTTAGTGTATGGTTCATTTGAAATCCATTTTCAAGTCTTGTAATTTTAGCCAATTACTTGATATAAACCATTTTATATATATGATCCTTATCATGTTCTTAACAACCGATTATTAATGTCCTTTTAGCCATTTTTAATTTAACCATTTAAATTGACGTTTTGTATGTCATTAATAATGTTTTAATTTAACCAATTAAATTGCCATTTTCTAGTTGTTGACTTGTGTGATTAACTTGTAGCATACAAACATACAATCCACATAATCATACAAAACAACCACGCATGCAAAATCATATGTTCACAATCAAGCCATTTTGGTGGACATTTGTTTAGCCGAAAACAAATGCCACTGGTAAAGGGGTTATAACACAAAGTAGGAGATTTTAAGTCTCTCACTTAATCTTGCATCCAAATGCTTCTTCATGTTTTCTTCAAGTCTTCATTATCTTCATCATTTTACAAAATATATCCTAATACATTTTGTCTAAAAAAATGAAAATACAACCTAATCTATTTTACATACCAAATATAAAATAATTTACATAACCAAATGAATAATTATTACAAACCAAATTGAATAAATTATTACAAACCAAATGAATGAATAAATCAACCAAACGAACATCCATTCAAACACAAGGTCGTGGCTATGATTGTGAACAACAAATATGACCAAAATGGAACAACCCAAAACCCATTTTGGGTGTCCAAGAATTCGGCCAAACCAAGCAACCCTCCAAACCCGAAAAGTTTGGGTAATCTACTTTCATGCATGTTTATAGATTACAAAATTCATGGGTTTATAAACCATATAAGAAGCATATTTCAAAGACCTCGGCTCTAGATACCATTGATGAAATTCAACATATCAACAAGTTCATAATGTTAACTTGATCATAAAACCCATTCATGTAAAGTTATAACAAGCGGAAGCATGATTATTAAGAAAACAAGTTTATATGTTTAACCATTTAAATTGAATTCCATGTAAATATCAAGTCTTGAAATATGCTTACATATAACAACAAGTAAGTAAGAGTTATACCTTCTCAAGCTAGTTGAGGGTTGTTTCAAAGTTGCAAGATGAAGATGGAGATGAAGAAGAATGGAGCTTCAAAATGATGAAACCTCAAGGATAAATACCCCAAACTTATACACCAACACTTAGCCTTTAGTTAGGATTTAATTAGACACTTAAATTACTTGCAAAATCAGCTTGAATAATTCCCTTTGGAGCTCCAAACCTCATGGCCAAAACTGCAGCAGAATGCAGTTTTTTTTTTTTTGCACTTAAGCTTGATATGTTCTCATGTATGTATGGCTTTTAGTCAAGGAGCATGCTTATAGAAACTTGGAAAAGTATGGGGCATTCAATGAAGAATCTCTAGCATGTGTCTTGAACCTCCAATGCCACTACCAATGATCTTATTATAATATACTTTTATAAAAAAAACTGAATTTATAAAATCAGTTTTTATAAAACATGATTTTATAAAACACATTTTATAAACTTGTATATTATTTGTTATGTATATTTTATAAAACCAATTTTATAAAATGTAACATAACTTAATTAATTATTTAACCTATAAATAATTAAATCCTTGTTATATAAGTTATTCCATAACTTATATAAACATATCAAGTAAAATTATTTAAGAAACCTTTTTCTTAAAATTCAAGTGTCGCGTATTCAATCAATGATACAATTGTTAAGATCAAATACAAATAAAGTGTCGGTAAGTTTGTTATTGGGTATGACCCGACTTGGATCATAACACATTAGCCGCATTACTTTAATATGTCTCTCGTTCATACGAAATACCTTCAGTACTTCTCCTGGAATTCTGATTCTTCAGTAGCGGTCAGTGATGCTATCTGTTATTCATTTCTGGAAATTGTCCTTCTTAATGCTTCCTCTTCAGAAACGTCTTCTTTAGTTTCGAAGGTAGGTTCGGGAAATTCCTCACAGACTTCCCTTGACTGGGGTTCCTGATATACCGGAATGAAATCCGTTTCTTCATTCGGTCTTCTCCTTAATAGAGGTAAAGGAATACCTTGTCCTAGAGGTGCTATTTGAATAGTGTTGCCAATAAAGTTACTTTCAGAGAGGGGAGATATGAGTTGACTAAGGTCTATGGCGGAATGGTTATCAAGATTTCTTTCAGGAGGTGTAAAGAACAGATCCTTAGAAATTTGATCTTGACTGCAAATGGCCATAGTCTCTTCCAGGTATTCGTTGAAGAGCTCTTGAAAAGAATCAGAGATATTCACATCGTCTTCCTTAGGATGGTTCATGAGGCGATCAACATTGAATGTGATTTCTTCTCCTCCAACCCTTAACTTTAATGATTTCTCATGAACGTCAATTATGGCCTTGGCAGTATTCAGGAATGGTCTGCCAAGAATGAGTGGGACCTTCGTGTCTTCCTCAATATCCATAATGACAAAATCAACGGGAAATTCGAACTTATCTCCTCTAACTAGGACATCTTCAGCTATTCCCCTAGGAATCTTAACTGATCTGTCCACGAGTTGGATAGTCATTCTGGTTGGCCTTAAGTCATTTAAACCTAGCTTCTTGAATAATTAATAGGGCATTAGGTTTACACTGGCTCCTAAGTCTGCTAACACATTGCTAATTTGGACATCTTGCAGGTAGCAAGGTACCGTAAATCTTCCTGTATCTCCTAACTTAGGGAGAATTCCATGCTGTAATACTAACGAGCATTCTTCACTTAAGGGCAAGCTAACTATCTCTCTTAATCTCTCTTTGTTTGAAAGTAG
This sequence comes from Rutidosis leptorrhynchoides, assembly GCF_046630445.1. Classification (NCBI taxonomy): domain Eukaryota; kingdom Viridiplantae; phylum Streptophyta; class Magnoliopsida; order Asterales; family Asteraceae; genus Rutidosis; species Rutidosis leptorrhynchoides. Next base: position 121,352,241 of record NC_092339.1, read on the forward strand.
TTATTTGAAAATTTTAGCGCAGTTTGGCATCTCTACTAAAGCATCTACTAGACGTACATTCAAATGCAAATTCTTTATAATATCCCAATACTTAGCAAATTGTGATTCTTGTTTTTCCTTCCTAAGCCTACCTGGGAAAGGTATGCAGGCGCGCGGAATAATTTCCGGGGCTTTAGGCGAGATAGGTTCCGGTGGATTGACGACTGGGTCAATTTGCACAAGTTCCTTATCGGAAAAATCTTGTATGGGTATGTTGACAGTTGTTTCTTTTCCTCCTCTAGTAATTACTAGGGCATCAAACTCACTACACTCTATATCAATTTTAGTGGTTAAGCGTTTAAGCGTAAGCTGAAAATTTGTGATTAATTCTTCAAAAGTCTTTATCAAAGTGTCGAACTTGTTCTGGCATTCTATGACTTGAAGGTTTATGATGTATTTCTTTTTCATGATTTCAGCTAAAATTTCCTTAGAGTGGAGAGTAGGTTTGTGCAATGGAAAAATTATATTATGATCCAAGCTATTTTGCTGTTTGTGTGCCCATCTAGGGTAAGGATACCTTAGATTGGTTCCGGTAGCATCGGAGTTATTAGGAATTTGTAAACTTTGAAGAGTGAGGGTGAGATCTTGTAACCTGGTTTCCAGCATTTTTACCGTATGAGCGAAGACATCATCCTTCTCAGCAGCTTCATTGTTCCAATCCTCCTGTTGTGCAGCTATCGTATCCAAGAGATCCCATGCTTCATCCGCCGTTCGAGACATGAAATTGCCTTGCGAAGCCATGTCTAGGAGAGACTTATCATCCTTGGTCAAACCATTGTAAAGCGTGCAGATTATGTCTGTCTAATTTAACGAATGATTCGGACATCTTTTAAGCATCATCTTTACTCTATTCCATGCTAGACACAATGACTCATTTTCTTTTTGTGATAAGTTAGTGATGTCATTTCTTAAACAGGTTTATAGGGAGGGTGGATAAAATTTGTTTAGAAATTTAGTGGCTAAATCCTCCCATGTATGAATTGAATTCGGGTTAATTGCATCAAACCATGCTGAAGCGTGTGCAGAAAGTGAATATTGAAAAAGATGAAGTTTTAAAATATTTTTCTCGTTTGATTCCTCCTTAAAAGAGTCAACCAGACTGATAAATTTGTTTATGTGAAAGTTAGGATCGTCAGTTGGTAATCCTTGAAATTTACAGATCATACTGACTAGTTTAATCATGTGCGAACTGATATCAGGAATTCCTTCGGTTCCTAAGGTGATTGGTCCTCCTCTTTCCTCTAAGCATGACTTATGCATAGAAGCAAGGGTGTCTTGTTGTTCCATTTTTTTGATTTTTTAGATTTTCTGTTAATAAAAAGACTTAAAAGTAACTTTTAGAAAATATTAATTTACTAAAAGGATCGATAATTTAATAAAAACAATTATTCTCGAAATTCGGTCGCTAACTAGATCGGATATCTTAACTGATAGGACTTCTCACAGATTACTTGTATCGAGGTGGCCAGGCCGACTACGGAGAGGCAGGATCCTTTTGGTTCCAATATAATTGAAGACTGTTCAGAAAATCCAATAACCAAGTCCGTGTATAATTGTCTTTCTTAGACACCACCAAACAATACTTTGTTTGTTTAAAATCTTTCTCGATCAAAATATTCGATCCCCGGCAGCGGCGCCAAGAAGAGACAGCTCTGATATGCCACTAATGGACGGTTTTATTTCTGTGGTGTCGTTAGGTCGCAGGGTGCCCGATTCGGTAGCACACAGTGTCTTCGTTTATTTATATTTTTCGGGGCCTAAATTTACTTTTACTTTCTAAGGTGTAGAAGGTGTAAGTTAACCTAGTGTCGAATTTTACGCAGATTAACGAATTGAAGATCAAGGGGATAATTGTCTTTTAATTAAATTACATAGATAAAGATAGTAGTCGATTTTAGCTATAGGTCCTAATTGCAGAAAAGTAAATAAAGTGGAAGGATATCCGGAGTATGCAGATCAGGGAAATGTTGACCAAGATATCAATATTGGGTTAGGGAAAGGTAATTATGCTTATGTTAAGACTATGCTTGGATTGATGTTGATCTGGTTGGATGAGCCAATTACACAGACCTACTTATCTCTGAACTCTCGGAGTTCTCTTTGAGCAGTGAGAAGTATGTCACTTGGTCGTATAACTGAAGTGTAACAATACCTCGGAGGTTATCCTTAGTAGAGTACTAGGTCTATTAGTAAGTTAAGCTCTAATCCTAACCCTCGTTATCAGTTTAGATAACTGAATAACAACGTGTCGTGTTGATTGAACACTGATCACAAACGGAAGGAGTCCGTTGGTTTAAGTTGGCAAAACCTTAATTGAAAACTAACAACCATTTCATCATACTAGTGAGATTACAACAAATCAAACATTATACAGCATTACAGTTAATATATTGATAGTAAAGCAGATAGAAACCTAATAAGTACCTAAACAGTAGATATGACTAAGACCTTGGGCAACAATCAAACAAGAACATGCAATAGGCTTAGGTCATACAGTAAAGGCACTAACTAGATCTTAACAGCTCGTAAGAGGTCTCTTCGGAACAGTCAATAGGCATACTAGGTCATTCATGTCTCAATTCCTAGGTTCCGTGTCCTAAAAGTACATTAAATGCCTCTCGGGAACTCCGGCCATACCGAGTTCATAGAATCTTCAGATAAAGTATAACCAGGGGTCTTAATCCTATGAAGTAGCTAATTTCATATAGGTGGACAAGTCCTGATGACAACCTAAGTTGGTCAATCCTTTAGATGCTAGCATACAAATCTATCAGACTTCCTAGTACAGCATTATAACAGTAATCGTACTATATTAACATAATTACGCTAACCCAAACTTCTATCATGGAAACATACAGATAAATTAAGCTATCATGGCAATATCGGAACGCATTATTAAACATAAAAGATAAGAATACATGTTTAATACAAAAGACAAGCGTTTCGGATAAAAACCTGAAAATGCCGAACTAATCTGCCCCGGATTGCAGGGACTCGCCGGGATATCCACCGGAAAATAAAAGCTAAGCTAACTACTACTAAAAACTAACTAAAATATTGAAAATGTAAATTGAATTGTATGTTGAGTGTGTCTTGGAATGAATGGAAAAAAGCCCTTAAATAGACCAGAATTTGGCCAAATACGGCCGGCAAGCCGTATGGCAGGCCGGATGGTGGGCTGTATTTGGCAGGCCGTATGCAAGGCAGGCCGTATAGTGGCTCGTGTGTTGGCACGTATTTGGCAGGCTGTATCCATACTGGCAGGCCATATGGCAAGCCGTATGGCAAGCCGTATGGTGTGCTGGTCAGGCCTTGATTTACTGGATCGTAACTTGATTTCTTGTCTTTCACCGTTTTCGCTCTAGAATCTTCGTTTTAGCTCCGTTTTACTTGATTCTTTTTGCATCGCCTTTGTAATCACTTAATCTACATAATCAACAAAAAAACGATAATTTTGCCGACAAAGTTTTAATCTTTATTGTTTTAGGGCTTAATTTAGAGGGTAAAAACGCGACTTTTTGCCCGATATCATGGGTTTATATGGAAACAAATGGGTCGATGAGCTCCCAAGTGTAATATGGGCACATCGAACAACTCATAAGAATAGCACAGGTGAAACTCCTTTCATCTTAGTTTATGGGACTGAAGCTATTATCCCTGTAGAAATATTGGTGCCCACACAGAGAGTTCAAAGCTTTGATGAGTCAAGTAATGGTGAAGGCTTGCGCGCTAACCTAGATATACTAGAGGAGTGTAGAGAAATTGCAGCTATACGAGAAGCCATGAACAAGCAGAAAATCTCTAAGTATTATGATAAGCGCGTCATATCATTGTCATTCAAAGTAGGAGAGCATGTATGGCGCAATAATGAGGCAAGCCGAGCAGAGAATACTGGAAAGCTTGGGCCCAATTGGGAGGGTCCCTATGAAATAATTTACACAAGTGCTACAGGATCTTATATCCTAGCTGAAATAACTGGAGAACGAGTACCTCGTACTTGGCATGCAACCAATTTGAAAAGATTCTATATATAATTGTCAGGCTGCAACACATGGGATTGATCACCCCGCACTATGAGCACTTGCATTTTTTAGTTTACCTAAAATGTTTCTTTATTTCCAAAGACAATTAGTATTTCTTTTTGGTTGTAATGGTTTGTCATTTGATTATGACTTTTGAATTTTATTTATTTTGTCATGAATAAATTTAATTTATGTATGGAAACGTTTGGTTATGTTTCAACGCACATTTTGATAGCAGTTACGTGCATCCCTCCTTTTAAGGAATGATCTCTAGCTCCCGCGTGGCAGAAGCCTGTTTGGTTACAAGGCTAGATTTTAGGGTGGGTAACAAACATTGGTTTGTCTAGACCAACACACTCTCACAGACTAGAAAACTGCAAGTCATGACTATAAACGACAGGCATTGGGGTTGCTTGCCCACTAACCTAAGTGTTGGTTCACTTGAAAGACTCTAAGTACTTTACTTAATAATACAATGAAAAGCGCTGGCTATGTGCACAATAGTTTGGCTTCGGTTAGCATTATTAAAGTTTGAGGATAAACAAAGTATACATTAGTTTGTATGCATCACAGTTTTGATATTTGTTAAGAGTAATAAAGACTTGAAACAATAAAGTTAGCAAAAGAAATTTCATTAATGTTGCACTAAGTTACAATAGTGCCAAAAGAAAACATTAAACATAAGAGTGCTGGGGCACACAGGCCCAATACACAAAATATGGCACGCAAGCCTAATAATATAAAAAAAAGAAAGAAAGGAAAATCTAAACTACGTGGTATAATTTGGAACGCTGCCCTACACTAATGGAAGTGATCCTTCGAACCCTCGCCCGCAGCGATCAGGCAGATCACCCCATGTGAAAAGAAAAATAAAGGTTGACCTATATGTGGTCCTGTATAGTGGGGTGGGGAGCACATCCATGTTGCAGGTAGCACCTATATCGAGCATGCTTCCTGCGGATGTACCCCCAAAGTGTGGGTGCACAGGGCCGAAGACATTACATGTCAATGGCTCACCTGTACGCCCGCCACTCTAAAAAACTACTATGCACCTCACAAAGCACGCCATTACAGTACCCGAGCCCTATGGTCATCTCCTCACATTGCGAGCTCCAACAAATCCTGCACTGAAGTCGCATGGTCAACACTTGCTTGAATTAAGGATTAAATTTGGATGTTCTCCATCGCATGACTGGATTCGAGCGCCTTGGCTAAAGCATCGCTCTCAAGTTAATCGGTGATAACTTTGGGCAAATCTGTCGGAACCTCTATATTGTTAGAAATAAGCTTCCAAAAGTTTACCCGCTCCAACGCTTTGATGGCCCTGATTGCATCTGAGTAAAGTTTTCCACCAGTAGAAGAACTAAGAACCTTCGATGCAATCTGTGGGAGAGCAGCTTTGAGTGCGGCAAAATTGTTTAACGTTGAATCACGATCAGTGGCCACCCGGTCAAGGTGCACAGAGATGTCCTGTTTCTCAAAGGACAACATATCAAGGTTGGAATTAGTAGTAGCAAGTTCATCCTTGAGCGAGTTGTTTTCCTCTACCGGATCAACTTGTGCTAAAAGAAGCTCAGCCTTCTCCTTCTTTGAAATTTCAACAGTGGCCTCCACTCTCTTCAATGCTTCATCGGCCACTTTAAGCTTCGACTCTAAGGTTGTCAACCTCTTCTGTAACTGCCCAGAAAGATGAACCTCCGCCTTATGGGAACGCTCGCTATTTAAACGATCACAGTCCCTTGCCCAAGTTAGAAACGATAGCTGCGTGTCAAAGCATGCCTTTTGGTCCGACGTCATCTTCTCTAACTCATGGCTTATGTCCGCAGGAGCACACCCTTGCATATACATGTGTTGTTCTGATGCAGCACGCTTGGAAAAATTTAGAATTGCTTCCAAGTTATCAATGCGGATGGGTGCATAAGGATTGATGTACAATTTAGGACCTGAAAGAGAAGTAATCGAAGGACCAGTAGTAGCAGGAGTTGCAGGATTGGTTGGCAAGGGCGCAATAATAGCAAGTGGAGTAGGATTAGAACAGACCACGGGCATCCAGGAAGTTGATTCGAGGGGCGTTGACGTTGCTGGGGGCACAGATGTGGGCATGGGCGCATTGATGGTAGGCGGATCAAGAGTCACTGTTGAGGGCGTATCTTCATCAAGGTTCACAACTGGCAATGCAAAAACATACGTGTTAGTTTCCAAACAAGTAATGAAGGTGTAATATAGTGAACACTGTATGCAATACAATGTTATACCTTCAGAGGATGAGGCGTCTGACTTCTTCTTCACTGGAGGATTTAAACGCACAGAGCTTCTGCGCTTAAGCGGCTGTTCATCTTCCTCAGCCGGAGCATTCAAATCCTCTGCAACGTTAACCGGCACGTCTTCATCAGCAACTTCCTTTTTTACAGAGCAACCTTTCAAACTTTCTGCAACCATAACCTGTTAAAGATTCATCTCTGCAAGCAATGACATAAAATGGTTAGCATACTCTGTATTTAAAAAGTAAATAATGCATAATTATTTTGAGATAAAATTATACCCCTTCCGTTAAGTAATATGAATGGACGGAATCCACTGTATTGCCAGTAGGAAGAGATTCCGGCCAAGTAAAAAACTTCGTTTGGGTAAACTCGGATGCTTAGTTTCTTACCGGAACAGAGGTTAAACTGTTCCTGTTCTGGCGGTATCATTGGGGGGGGGGGCGATTAAAAGCAGGGTTAGCACCAGAATGCCATTTGGAGAATGTTAACGAATTGTTGAGGAACGAACTTATTATCGACATAATAAAAAGAATCTTTCTAGGAGGTATTTAAGCCTTTCTTCATACCAGACGTAAAAGATGCCCGATCGGTGAAAGTGTACCAATCGTGTTCATTAACATGGTAATGAAAAATGTTTTTAAAGACGTTAATCGACGGTTCCTGGTTGTTTGCCCTACACCACATTTCAAACAACGTCAGACGAGCAGCACATTAGGGATGTAATTGCACTAGGCCAATGTTATACGACGACAGAACTTCCATGAAAAAGTAGTCGAAGGGATGCGAGTGTTTCCGACTTCTAGGGTTTGATCGTAGACTGCCACCATGTTAGTTGGGGGTTTATGGGCTCATTGGTTTGTGAGTGGAAGGGTAGGGGTGTATAGAGCGATTGGTGGATACTAGTCGGTAACAGCTTTTACGAATTCATCGTCTAAGGTGGAAGAGATGGAATGGACTTGAAAAGTGGTTGAAGATGAAGACGACATATTTACAATTTAAACAAGGGGATGAAAATAGAAGATTGCACTGACCTGGTTTAAGAAACGGGAAACTAGCCGGAACTTGATCGGAGCTGCAAAGAAGAAAAGAGGTGAATTTTTTGAATTTTTTACCAAATGTGGTAAAATTGTCGCCCTATTTATAGCATAAACGGTTAGGGTCTAAAAAAGGAAAAAAAATGCGTGAGGCGCACAGCTGGCCGTACACGTGTCGCAATCCTAACGGGTTGTAGTGAAAAGACGTGGTGCACGATAGAAAAACCCATTAGTTTGCTTATCATCCGTGTACGATAGCAAAACTCTTGAAGTTAAGATTTGATAGCCTGTCATAATTAATTGACTCCTGCCGATGCAGAGTCATCATTAGCAGACGTTTGATTGACAGCAAGGAGGCTGTATTTAATGTTTGCAGGCATGCGCTCTTTAGATTATTTTGATAATTTCTAATATATTTTGTGCTAATTTTTGGAAATGATTAATTTATTATATTCTATGGAGTTTAATATCATACACTTTTTGGAAACGTGTATCATATTAAACTGGGGGACTTAATGATATGCGTACCTCTGTGCCTGGCGCATCGTACGTATCACGTGCTGGTTGCATGTATGTCATGTCCCTCATTATGTCTATTACGCGCATTCGGTAAACTCTTTCTTATCAAATAAGTAAGATGTCTAACAAAGCATATCTTATCCTTAAATAACTGAAATCTTATTCCTAACTATAATACTTATATTTATGGGATTGATACGGAAGGATCTAGAATCGTTTAAGGATACATCTAGGGTTAGGGTTTGGCTATAAATATAACTCAAAACCTAGCTCATGGACTATCGAATAACAATCAACGTTTTCTGTATTACTCGATTAACGATTGCATCCAGAACACACTTTATGGTAACAGGTATGTTCACTATGAACTGTAACCCTATAAAACCACCCAAGTGGCCATTATTGTGGCTAAACCATTAATGGTGAACTAAGTCGCTAATCACCCTTTCGTAGATCTTCATCTCAATAAGGGTTATCCACGGTAACCATTGACCGAAGATTAACACTATAATGTTCTTAAACACTCCCACATGGCACTCTACATATGATCAGTCCTATGCGACAGATTTATGTTCGATCATGACTTTTCAAGATGGCCTCCTCCTTGGCCGTGAAGTCCCTTCGCTCGTACTTCCATTATCGTGACCGTTTCTCGTCTTCATGCTATAAAATGGAATAGGCTAAACAAAGAAACACAAGTAAACGATATATATATACCACACCGCCCCATCTTGCTCGATCACTCTTCGTACATCACTTGTTTGACACGATTTGAAACCATAACAATGGTAGCTAGTCATTGTTACGCGAGCAAGTCGCATCAACTCACTAGTACAACGACTATCTCGCTCGAAGATTGCAAACACAATACAATACAATTACCATATAGTTAGTTAACCTAAGCTAAAACACTAACCAATCCCGGTCCTACCCGCATCCTACAAGTCTCGTATAAAGCACATACGCAATAAAGTCTAAGTCTAGGCACCTATCTCAAGTCGCCTAAATCCCTTAGACCATGCTCTGATACCACTTGTAACGACCCAACCCGTTAATTGACGCTAAACATTTTTTTTAAAAGGCGACTGACCCTAGGGTCCCAATTTCTTCTTTAACCGGCGGCACGCCCCTATGGGCTGCGACGCGGCCAATAGCGTGGGCTGATGCTGAATTAATCTTTGTTACATAAGTCCCAAGTTTGCAATATTTGACACAAGCATCAACTCAAAAGGCTTCCCGTCACATGATTAAATAAAGTTCACATGTTTTAAAGACCACAATTCAAGTATTTGACCACCGAGCTTCATTCGCCCATTTACAATCCAAAATCAAGTTTCGACCCGACAAGTTTAAATACCAAACAAAAATCCGAGCATGGTGTTTGGGGTTAAACTACCCAAACCTAGGTCGAACTTCGAAAGTAATCCTCTAGCACAATCAAATGGGGAGTTCGATAGTCCAAACGTATACCCTTGCCTTTATCCACGCCGGAGCCTAAAAAGAGTAAACAATAAGAGAGCAAACAAAACGCTTAGTGAATGAATTAATTACACATCTACATATATAATCTATTTACATGCAAACATTTACACAAATACCGCATACACGCTAGGAATTTTGTTAGCATACCGTCGCAAAGTATAACGCTAAAATCCTCAATACCGCAAGCTAGCACAAATGACAGCATATAGCCCATACAATATAATATGCTAAATAATAAATCAACACTTAATCATGGTTAACCAATCGTACAAGGGAATGGTGCTCGCGAAAGACCATCGGTGTTCACAACAACCATTAGTGTACAACAACATATATCACGAACCCCGAGGTGGTATCGAACGCCTGAACTTTAAACCCACCCGTCACGTGAAATGTGGTATCGAGCGCCCGAACTTTAATCCCACACTTCACGCCCATACACACACATGATGATATGGTTTCGAACGCCTGAACTTTAAATCCACATCACATGCCAACACAAGTAAATACATTACATACATACATGTATAATTATTCCACTCACCTTTTAACCGAATAGTGATGGTAAGCAAATAAGTTCCTCAATCGTCAATGCAATCCACCTATTTCATTAACATAAAGTCAACACATATCTAAATAGAGCTTCCGACCCGCCCAATTAGTCACTTGGTGCAAATATTCACCATTTGCACCCACAACGCCACTCTTAGGCCTAACCATCAATAATCACTAAAGCTAGTGACTATGGTTCTAATTTACCTAAATATACATCATTAGGTCATTAAGTTCATACTAGTGCATTTTTGACCCAAAACCCCATTTTTGACCTGGTAATGGGTCAAACACTAAACTTGCAAGTCTTACATTCCCAAATCGCTAGTTAATCAAGTTTGTTAGTAAACCTTAACCAAGATTAGTTCATAATACAAGTAATTTCATCAACTAACTCAAAATTACCATCTTTGGGTTTCTTACTCTTACACCCAACCCATAAACCCCCAATTTCACATGAACTAGGGTTTATATACTTACAAGTATCAATCTTGAAGCCTAAACGCAATTAATTCACAAAACTCGGTTTAAAGACTTACCACAACACTTACAGAAGTGCTAGAAGGTAGAGACACGAAGGATTGGACCCGATCTAGCAAGAACCCACTTGGAAAGCTTCACACTCTACTTTCTCTCTCTACTCTCTCTCTCTAATTGAAGAAGGAGATGATAAGGTTGGTGGATGGAGAATAATGAATCCATAATTTCGGCCATGGGTGAAAAGTCCAAAATGCCCCTTTGTTATCTTTTAAATAAAAGAAAGAATCACCATCAGCGTGTAGCCGCGCCGCGCCCCCACCAGCCGCGCCGCGGCCCAAAGCTGAAACTAATGCCCGCCAGCTTTTTAAATATATACAATATGTACAATCGAGTTTTGGGTCTTGTAGAATAGAACTACCTGAACAGTTGGATATGCCTTCGATGATTCAGAGAAATAATTGGCGAGTCATTCGATAACGTCATTTAATTTTTTTAGGCAGATACTTTGGTGTTTCCGAAAATTAATCCTTGTATAACTTTAGTACCGCTTCTTCACGATCTCTATGAATATAAAAATGGGTTTAAAGGATTTGTGAACTACCAGCCTCTCCCTCTGGTTTTTCTTCTGTTAAATCATTGACAAATTGAACAATTTTTTCATCATCGGAATAAAATTCAAGAAGAAACTCGAGCATTTTGTATGTTTTATCCTTTAAAAAAACTTAATATGTCTGAGAGGATAATGAAGAGGATTAATTATTTATGTAAAAAAATAGTTAATATATGAAGGTATATAAGAAAATAATATTGAACATAAATTTTTTTTTTTGTTTGAATAATATCCGAACAGTCGAAAATCTACAACCAATCACAGATTGCCACCTCAAACAAATGCCCGTTACTTCCTGCATTGGAAAGCAGCTGACGCCCACCAATGTTACACTTATAATAGCGCATTGGGCCAAAGTGGAGCTTGAGTTCCCACGTCGCTGGTGGTTCTGCGTTACATAGTGTCTAACACTGATATTATCCACAATGTGACTATTATAATCTTGGTAATGTATCTGTCCAGTGATTGGAGCCCTGAGTTCCTTGTAAGAGGTCTTAGGTTCGAATCCTGTCTAGGACGAATATTTAGTGGTGACCAAGGATGGGTTGGAAACAGCCATGGAGTAATCCTGCTAGGCTGCGTACATCAGAGTATGTGGCAGATTACTCGCCCTCACGGATAACCCGAACTCGATAAACCTTATACCTTTTACCTTTTACCCTAATGTATCTATCATACTATTCGTAGACGGAAGCTGTCAAGCGTCGAGAATAATAAATCAATATTTTCATTTTTGTATATTAATAGTTCCATCCGTTCATTATGTAAACTAATTACGTAATGTTTCAAATTGGAAAAAAATTATGAAATGCAATGATCCACTACAAATATTAAAATTTATCCTACTTAAACAAAATATAAAGTAACTTTCAATAATTTTCTTTATTGCCACACTTATTCATTTTATTGTTGTGAGCTTTATTCTTGTAAAGGTTCTGTGTTAGTTAAGCTCTGTAGTTTTAATGTTACTTGTATGTTTTGAAGCTCTGTAGTTTTAATGTGACTTGTATGTTTGTACGGGTAGCGTCGATTCCAAAAATTACATACCAATAGCTAGAATTACATACAATAGCTAGAAATTAGCATTATAATTACATATTTACATATCAATAGCTAAAATGCTAGTGGAATTTAATTTTTTAAGGGCCATTGATTGTTATTTTTAGATCTATTGTTCTTCGCTTTTACTGATTCAGTTGTATTTCCCTAGTTCCCTTATTTCTCAAATCTCTAATTGTGTCTATACATGTAAAAAATATTTGATCCCCTGAAAATCATGTGCCCCGAACAATCGAACGGTGATGAGTGATAAACAATCTTTAAATTTACTTGCAACTAAATACTATCATACATTACTATCACTAAATATTATGACCACTAAATACTATCATACATTACGTACAGCTGGTCCCGATCAGTGTAGTAAAGATAGTAGGTAAGTCAAGTTCGTTCCAGATTGAGCTTGTAATTCAATAGATTAGGTACTAATAGTTAAACTAGTTGTTTTTGGGGTTGTCAGAAAGAGATTTTAAATAACAAAAATTAAAGTAAACGACAGATAATTATAAGAGTACTCACTTGGACCTTCAATCCCCTAGCTTCAGATTAACTTTGAAAAGCAACCTATTAATAAAATTACATTACTTACCTAACTTAGATCATACCAGCCTAGATAGATAAAAAAGTAAAACCAGATTATTAATAAATATGACCTAATCGTGATTTAAAATATAACCATACATTAAAATATAGTGTCAAAAGTACATAACCAAGATTAAACGCCTCTTGACTCATTGACGACCCATTACACAAACTAGTGGTAATGTTGACCCAAATTACCAAATCAATGGTTTAAAACGCAATAACCCAACCCGATTCCAAGAGCATGATTCCGGGGATTCATCTATCCCCAGCCCGAGTCCATATCCATAAGCACGCCCGCCATGAGTTCAAGCAACCTTTAAGCATCTAGTCTAACAACTAGATATCTTCGCGTCATCAAAACAATACATATAAAATGGTCAACAACGAGTGGGTAAGCAAATGCTTAGTGAATCTAAAGATAATAGAGATACATACACATAAAATGACTACCGCATATGTGATGACCCGGAAATTCCCGATTAAATTTAAACTTTAATCTTTATATGTTTCTGACACGATAAGCAAAATCTGTAATGTTGAGTCTCGAAAGTTTTAAAATCTATATTCATGTCATCAATTACCCTTCGACTATGCTCAACGATTCATGAACATTTATGTGTATACTGATATGTATATATAATATATACTTATTAATTGAAAACGTTAACAAAGTATTAGATACATAAAAGAATTTGTTTCAATATGTTTATTGATGGAATTAGAAGATAATATCAAATGATTGATTTATCAGATACATTGAATTATGATTATGAGTCTCTATTACGAGACCCACATTGATTTGAGAAATCGTTTCTTTTAACGATATTCGGAATAAATGATAAAGTAATTTACAAGTAAGAACAAAGTGTCACTTAACGAGAGTTAGACAAAAGCTAGTGGAGGATTGAATTTCATAATACTTGATTGATCTAATTTCAAACGTGAGAAAACGTTTCTCGATATAATAGAACTTGTTATTAAAATATCTTTGTTCATATAATGTAATTTGGAACTTTAGTTGATAGATATATAAATAACTTGCAACGTGTATTTAAAACGTGTTTTTGTATATTAAATATATATTATCTCAAATTAGTTAAGTAAACGATAATAACACTTGTTTATTTGATTCGATCGATATTAAGATATATTATTTAGAAAGTTTAAGGAAATTAAAATAAACGTTAGCGCATAAAGAAATTATATCAAATTAAGTTTTAAAACATAAACGTTTTATGATATAATATTTTTCAATTATGTAAACGATCTTAAATTACATTTTGAAATATAATTAGTATTTGAAAAACTAAATATTATATTATTAAATAAATATTTCAATATATGTATATATATATATATTTACATATTACAAAATGATTAAATATAATATTTAACTAGATATAAAACGTTTTAGATTTAAATATGCTTGGTTAAATAACGAGACTTTGATTTATAGAAATAAATGACCAAAACACTCAAAAGGTTAAGTTACACTTTGAGTGGGTTAGTTTTCCATTAATTTAAGTCTAATTACTAATAAAGGTACACGTCGCGTAACGCAAAGTGTTAGTTTTCTTAGCGTACGAGACTTCGTTTGGAAAACCGGAACCAGGACACTAGTTGAGTGAAAACGTCCAAGTCATTAGAACAAATTTTACAAATTAACTATGCACGTAAATATTATATAATATATAATTAATTATATAAATTAAATATATTATATATAAAATAATAAATCGAGTGTCGGCCGTATACAATAAAATTTATGTCACGGATTCTAATTCATTCACGTGTATATGCTTCTGTGATTGAGATTTAAGATTAATATTAAATTGTTAATATTAAACAATCATCCACCATCTCCTCACTTTATGTATATACACTTTCATACAATTGATATAATTCAACCATCACCAAATTATTCTTCGCCTCCTCTTCTCTCTGCTTCTTATTTCTAACGAGTCACCTTGATTACTTTCCATCACCTATAAACAACTACAGCCACCAATCTTCATCACTTCATCACCGGTAAACATCATAAAACTACCACCCAATATCAAACCCGAACAAACCCACTACCATTACATAAGTTTGAGGATCTCTGTGTATTGTTATTTTGTTGTTATGATAATCAACACCATTTACACACCACACTCGCCACCTTCCATCCACCTGCGGTCACCATGAACAACGAACCACCTCGTCTCTCTCTCTTCTCTTACTCTCCTATCTTTTCGTTGATGAAACCCACGACACCTCACTCACGATCACCACCATGACCACCATACCTACATGCTCGATTATCTTTCTGTTTAAACCAACCTTTCTTCTCAAAGCGAACTAATCACAAACCGCCACCCTTTCTATCTCCCATCACCACCATCACTCTCGTCCAATACCATCAAACAACCATAACACCACCTTTCTTCCATCTCTCTTTTTCTTCTCTATCTACAATCTCTCTCAGAGAACCACAACCCTCACTTTCGGACTATTATTGCAACCCATAACCCACGAAACCCTACTGTAAATATACCGCTGCTGCAGCTGTCCGATTACTATTGTACAGGCTGCTGTTACATGCCAGCCTTGCTTCTGTTTCACCACCAAAACGCATCCAAAACAGCCTATCTGCAGCTGCTATAATCTGTTTCAATAGTGTGTTCCTGCAGCGTTTGTTTCTCTTTCCCTTTCTATCTCGGTTCAACAAAATAAAAAGAGTCACTTTTGTCATTTGTTTGAGAAAGTGGCAGACAAAGTGTTTCTTGAATTTATACGAGTAATATATTATATATGGAAAGGAATTCATAAGCTAGTTGGTGTGTTAAATGGAGATGTTGACAGGAACAATAGAAACCGATTTAAATACTTGTTGGGTCCTTTATGCTCTAAGTGGATTTGCAACGGATTAATTTCTTTATTGGACTTCTTAATTTATAATTTGAACATGCAATTGGACTATGCATTATGGTGAGGTTGGGCCGATAAGAAAAAGATGAAGGCGGGTTTATACGGGTTAAAAACATTTAGTGTAATAATGATTTCAGAAAGTGTTAAGACAGTTCAATGGTTTGGTGGGTGTTGGTTAGACAAGAGATCCTGAGTTCGAACCTAGGCTACTGCAGATTACTGTTTTATTTTTTTTAAACTGCGAAGAAGGAGGACAGACTAATAGGAGGATTATATAAATTTCAATCCGGATTAAATCAGAAAAACAGATTAGCTCAGATGGTTTAGAGTGTTTGTGGATAAGCGGATGGTCGTGGGTTCGAGTCCCGTCTGAGGCGTTTATTTTTAGAAAAACCTTGAGGTAGCTTCTTGTTCTTTAAAAAATCATTATTATTATTGTTATTTTTATGTTATTAATATTACTGATTACTATTATTATTATTTGTTATTATTATTATTATTATTATTAATTATTATTATTATTATTATTATTATTATTATTATTATTATTATTATTATTATTATTATTATTATTATTATTATTATTATTAGTATATTACAACAAATAAAGATTATGTACATAAAATATACTTATTACATAATATAGTTATATTAATATTTCATATAACTACATATCAAACATATTAACATTATTTATATAAAAGCTTACATATAACAAACTATTGAAATTTAAATATACTACTAATTATATATATAAATATATGTAGATATATTAATATAACTACAAATACTTTAATATTATATAATTAAATGAAATTATGTGATTTTCATTATATGTTTTAATAAATATATGAATAATATAGGTTCGTGAATCCGAGACCAACTCTACACTTGTTCAATGACGTCATATGTATTTTTACTACAAAATACAGTAATGTGAGTTCATTTGATTCCCTTTTACTTTTTACATTTTTGGGACTGAGAATACATGCGTTGTTTTACCACTGCTTTATTAAATGCTTTTGAAATATATTTTGAACTGCGAATACATGAAATGCTTTTATAAATGTTTGACGAGATAGACACAAGCAAAACATTCTTCGAATGGATTATTATGCAGACAGAAGTTCTGCGGATTATTATTGAATTATGTGGACATGATAATTGCCACCATTGAATTATGTGGACATGATAATTGCCACCATTGAATTATGTGGACATGATAATTGCCACCATTGAATTATGTGGACATGATAATTGCCACCAATTGATATGAATGTTATGTATCGAGAGAATGATTTTATACACAGGTTATGTATATGGTATTTTTGTGCACGAGATATGTGTACGGTTACTAAGATTTATGAAAGATGATTTCGTACACTAGAAAGGTGTACTGTATTTAA
The DNA here is from genome assembly GCF_046630445.1 of Rutidosis leptorrhynchoides. Taxonomy (NCBI): domain Eukaryota; kingdom Viridiplantae; phylum Streptophyta; class Magnoliopsida; order Asterales; family Asteraceae; genus Rutidosis; species Rutidosis leptorrhynchoides. The sequence continues at coordinate 121,369,203 of NC_092339.1, forward strand.
AAGATATCGCATGTACATTACAGGTGGGTATAGGATTCGTGCCCATTTGTACCATGCAGCATCTAAATCTTGTGGTCTATCAAAATGATGAATTTTATTGTTTTATGATAAACCTATGAACTCACCAACCTTTTGGTTGACACTTGAAAGCATGTTTATTCTCAGGTATGAAAGAAATCTTCCGCTGTGCATTTGCTCATTGTAAAGACATTATTTGGAGTCGATCATCGCAATGGAACCAGATGTTGGTGACTTCGTCCAGAGGGATTAGGACAGGGTATGACAGCATACAACAAACCGCATACAACAACCCGCATATGATCATATAAGCTACGAGCAATACAAATAGCAAGTATCACCTTAGCATCCACACGCATTATCTATAACAATAACAATATATAACATGACTCTAATGGTTAACCATAATCTTCGGTGGATGACCGGCGAACGATACTATAGTGAATCCGATGAACAATCCTAACACTATATCTCCGGGGCAGCCATCGACGCACAATGTTAAGTGGACCAACAATCGGCCACAACCACCATCCTTTATCCTTGTCTACGAACGACATTTATAGTGAATCCGACGAACAGTCTATACACTATATCACTGTGTGGTCTCAACGAACAATGTTATGTGAATACGACGAACGACCTATTCACTTAACCACACCCGCATCCCATTATGTGAATCCGACGTACGGCCAATCCACATAATCATGCCAGCACCCATCCGATGTACATCTATGTATATAATATAATTACACTCACCTCGAAGCCCACACTTGTGATAAGTAGCATGATCTTCATCCTCATACCCGAGCAAGTAATCACCTATAATACACATAGGCATAAACACACATACATCAAGACCTATTCCCATAAGATAATTCATCACCACTATCCCTTAGCCAAGGAATCATACCTAGCTCACCAAGACCCGCTCATTTAAACACTTAAATGAGCACAATCCCGTTACCACATTGGGTGATAATTACAACACACACCAGTGAGTACATTTTAACCCAAATTGTACTTGACTCCACAAAGGACCAACTAGATTCCGACTCATAATCACTAGCTAGATAGTGATCATGCCCATAACATCACTTAAACACCATTTAACATCATACACCAAGTACTTATGTACTTAATTTACCAAAACTAGATTCAAACCACTATCTTGGTTGTAAGTCATTGTTATTCACTATTCATCTATTTTTATTATTGTTTCAATAATTCTATTATAATGACTCCTAAATTTAAATGACTTTATATAAGTATCGAACAACAGTACAAAATCACATTGTAACTTATTAATGATGTAGGGTTTTTCAATCACGGCTTGTAAATTGACTTAGTCCACAAGTCACCTAAACCTTAATTCCCATTTAAGAATATGGGGTAAAACTTACATCAAGACTCGCTTCCTCCACCGCATACATTCTCCATTCTTGTGCCTAATCTCCGCTTCCTTACGATTGGATCATCTCTACTCGATGGGACTACTATCGAGCTAGGGTTTTTACCTGCGGATCATTGTAGGGTTTTTTTCCCTTGCCGTCAATCAGTCTTGTTGACCGACTATCATTAACTACCCTCCTAATATCATCATCTCGACCGTGGTCACACGTTCGGGTATTGAAGGTTTGTTTTTCTTATTGAACTATTACTTTGTTATATGCGGTTCAAATACAGAATATCTTTCGCGCTGTTTTTCTCCTACGCGTGTGTGCAACTGTTTCACGTGCTCGTTTGCGCAGCTGTTTGCGTACTCTTTTACGTGGTTGTTCACGTGGTTTTTACGTGCAACTGTCCGCGGTTTAAAACACAGTCTTCATCCGGTTTACGCGCAGATGTCCGCAGTTTTACGCAAAATTATTTGAGCATTTTTTAAGTGGACTTGTTTTTCCACATCATAATGAGTAGTTTAATACGATACTTGAAAAAGATATCATACTGAACTCAGGGGGACTTGATGACATAGGGTTTTTTCAATTAGGGATTGTACGTTGACTTGACCCACAAGTCACTTAAATCCTAGTTTCCATCTATATATATGGGTAACAACCTACATTAAGACCCACTTCCTCCATCACATACGGGCTCCATTCTTCGCTCCATTCTTGTGTCTAATTTTTGCTTCTTTACATCTCTACTATCGGATCATCTCAACTTGATGGGACTACTATCGAGCTAGATTTTTTACTTACGGGTCCTCATAGGGTTATTTCTGAAATGTCCCGTTCTTATTGATTAAAAACGTTCCATATTAATTGATTTCGTTGCGAGGTTTTGACCTCTATATGAGACGTTTTTCAAAGACTGCATTCATTTTTAAACAAACCATAACCTTTATTTCATCAATAAAGGTTTAAAAAGCTTTACGTAGATTATCAAATAATGATAATCTAAAATATCCTGTTTACACACGACCATTACATAATGGTTTACAATACAAATATGTTACAACAAAATAAGTTTCTTGAATGCAGTTTTTACACAATATCATACAAGCATGGACTCCAAATCTTGTCCTTATTTAAGTATGCGACAGCGGAAGCTCTTAATAATCACCTGAGAATAAACATGCTTAAAACGTCAACAAAAATGTTGGTGAGTTATAGGTTTAACCTATATATATCAAATCGTAATAATAGACCACAAGATTTCATATTTCAATACACATCCCATACATAGAGATAAAAATCATTCATATGGTGAACACCTGGTAACCGACAATAACAAGATGCATATATAAGAATATCCCCATCATTCCGGGACACCCTTCGGATATGATATAAATTTCGAAGTACTAAAGCATCCGGTACTTTGGATGGGGTTTGTTAGGCCCAATAGATCTATCTTTAGGATTCGCGTCAATTAGGGTGTCTGTTCCCTAATTCTTAGATTACCAGACTTAATAAAAAGGGGCATATTCGATTTCGATAATTCAACCATAGAATGTAGTTTCACGTACTTGTGTCTATTTTGTAAATCATTTATAAAACCTGCATGTATTCTCATCCCAAAAATATTAGATTTTAAAAGTGGGACTATAACTCACTTTCACAGATTTTTACTTCGTCGGGAAGTAAGACTTGGCCACTGGTTGATTCACGAACCTATAACAATATATACATATATATCAAAGTATGTTCAAAATATATTTACAACACTTTTAATATATTTTGATGTTTTAAGTTTATTAAGTCAGCTGTCCTCGTTAGTAACCTACAACTAGTTGTCCACAGTTAGATGTACAGAAATAAATCGATAAATATTATCTTGAATCAATCCACGACCCAGTGTATACGTATCTCAGTATTGATCACAACTCAAACTATATATATTTTGGAATCAACCTTAACCCTGTATAGCTAACTCCAACATTCACATATAGAGTGTCTATGGTTGTTCCGAAATATATATAGATGTGTCGACATGATAGGTCGAAACATTGTATACGTGTCTATGGTATCTCAAGATTACATAATATATAATACAAGTTGATTAAGTTATGGTTGGAATAGATTTGTTACCAATTTTCACGTAGCTAAAATGAGAAAAATTATCCAATCTTGTTTTACCCATAACTTCTTCATTTTAAATCCGTTTTGAGTGAATCAAATTGCTATGGTTTCATATTGAACTCTATTTTATGAATCTAAACAAAAAAAGTATAGGTTTCTAGTCGGAAAAATAAGTTACAAGTCGTTTTTGTAAAGGTAGTCATTTCAGTCGAAAGAACGACGTCTAGATGACCATTTTAGAAAACATACTTCCACTTTGAGTTTAACCATAATTTTTGGATATAGTTTCATGTTCATAATAAAAATCATTTTCTCAGAATAAAAACTTTTAAATCAAAGTTTATCATAGTTTTTAATTAACTAACCCAAAACAGCCCGCGGTGTTACTACGACGGCGTAAATCCGGTTTTACGGTGTTTTTCGTGTTTCCAGGTTTTAAATCATTAAGTTAGCATATCATATAGATATAGAACATGTGTTTAGTTGATTTTAAAAGTCAAGTTAGAAGGATTAACTTTTGTTTGCGAACAAGTTTAGAATTAACTAAACTATGTTCTAGTGATTACAAGTTTAAACCTTCGAATAAGATAGCTTTATATGTATGAATCGAATGATGTTATGAACATCATTACTACCTTAATTTCCTTGGATAAACCTACTGGAAAAGAGAAAAATGGATCTAGCTTCAATGGATCCTTGGATGGCTCGAAGTTCTTGAAGCAGAATCATGACACGAAAACAAGTTCAAGTAAGATCATCACTTGAAATAGGATTGTTATAGTTATAGAAATTGAACCAAAGTTTGAATATGATTATTACCTTGTATTAGAATGATAACCTACTGTAAGAAATAAAGATTTCTTGAGGTTGGATGATCACCTTACAAGATTGGAAGTGAGCTAGCAAACTTGAAAGTATTCTTGATTTTATGAAACTAGAACTTTTGGAATTTATGAAGAACACTTAGAACTTGAAGATAGAACTTGAGAGAGATCAATTAGATGAAGAAAATTGAAGAATGAAAGTGTTTGTAGGTGTTTTTGGTCGTTGGTGTATGGATTAGATATAAAGGATATGTAATTTTGTTTTCATGTAAATAAGTCATGAATGATTACTCATATTTTTGTAATTTTATGAGATATTTCATGCTAGTTGCCAAATGATGGTTCCCACATGTGTTAGGTGACTCACATGGGCTGCTAAGAGCTGATCATTGGAGTGTATATACCAATAGTACATACATCTAAAAGCTGTGTATTGTACGAGTACGAATACGGGTGCATACGAGTAGAATTGTTGATGAAACTGAACGAGGATGTAATTGTAAGCATTTTTGTTAAGTAGAAGTATTTTGATAAGTGTATTGAAGTCTTTCAAAAGTGTATAAATACATATTAAAACACTACATGTATATACATTTTAACTGAGTCGTTAAGTCATCGTTAGTCGTTACATGTAAGTGTTGTTTTGAAACCTTTAGGTTAACGATCTTGTTAAATGTTGTTAACCCAATGTTTATAATAACAAAAGAGATTTTAAATTATTATATTATCATGATATTATGATGTACGAATATCTCTTAATATGATATATATACATTAAATGTCGTTACAACGATAAACGTTACATATACGTCTCGTTTCAAAATCATTAAGTTAGTAGTCTTGTTTTTACATATGTAGTTCATTGTTAATATAATTAATGATATGTTTACTTATCATAATATCATGTTAACTATATATATAACCATATATATGTCATCATATAGTTTTTTTACAAGTTTTAACGTTCGTGAATCACCGGTCAACTTGGGTGGTCAATTGTCTATATGAAACCTATTTCAATTAATCAAGTCTTAACAAGTTTGATTGCTTAACATGTTGGAAACATTTAATCATGTAAACATCAATCTCAATTAATATATATAAACATGGAAAAGTTCGGGTCACTACAGTACCTACCCGTTAAATAAATTTCGTCCCGAAATTTTAAGCTGTTGAAGGTGTTGACGAATCTTCTGGAAATAGATGCGGGTATTTCTTCTTCATCTGATCTTCACGCTCCCAGGTGAACTCGGGTCCTCTACGAGCATTCCATCGAACCTTAACAATTGGTATCTTGTTTTGCTTAAGTCTTTTAACCTCACGATCCATTATTTCGACGGGTTCTTCGATGAATTGGAGTTTTTCGTTGATTTGGATTTCATCTAACGGAATAGTGAGATCTTCTTTAGCAAAACATTTCTTCAAATTCGAGACGTGGAAAGTGTTATGTACAGCCGCGAGTTGTTGAGGTAACTCAAGTCGGTAAGCTACTGGTCCGACACGATCAATAATCTTGAATGGTCCAATATACCTTGGATTTAATTTCCCTCGTTTACCAAATCGAACAACGCCTTTCCAAGGTGAAACTTTAAGCATGACCATCTCTCCAATTTCAAATTCTATATCTTTTCTTTTAATGTCAGCGTAGCTCTTTTGTCGACTTTGGGCGGTTTTCAACCGTTGTTGAATTTGGATGATCTTCTCGGTAGTTTCTTGTATAATCTCCGGACCCGTAATATGTCTATCCCCCACCTCACTCCAACAAATCGGAGACCTGCACTTTCTACCATAAAGTGCTTCAAACGGCGCCATCTCAATGCTTGAATGGTAGCTGTTGTTGTAGGAAAATTCTGCTAACGGTAGATGTCGATCCCAACTGTTTCCGAAATCAATAACACATGCTCGTAGCATGTCTTCAAGCGTTTGTATCGTCCTTTCGCTCTGCCCATCAGTTTGTGGATGATAGGCAGTACTCATGTCTAGACGAGTTCCTAATGCTTGCTGTAATGTCTGCCAGAATCTTGAAATAAATCTGCCATCCCTATCAGAGATAATAGAGATTGGTATTCCATGTCTGGAGACGACTTCCTTCAAATACAGTCGTGCTAACTTCTCCATCTTGTCATCTTCTCTTATTGGTAGGAAGTGTGCTGATTTGGTGAGACGATCAACTATTACCCAAATAGTATCAAAACCACTTGCAGTCCTTGGCAATTTAGTGATGAAATCCATGGTAATGTTTTCCCATTTCCATTCCGGGATTTCGGGTTGTTGAAGTAGACCTGATGGCTTCTGATGCTCAGCTTTGACCTTAGAACACGTCAAACATTCTCCTACGTATTTAGCAACATCGGCTTTCATACCCGGCCACCAAAAATGTTTCTTGAGATCCTTGTACATCTTCCCCGTTCCAGGATGTATTGAGTATCTGGTTTTATGAGCTTCTCTAAGTACCATTTCTCTCATATCTCCAAATTTTGGTACCCAAATCCTTTCAGCCCTATACCGGGTTCCGTCTTCCCGAATATTAAGATGCTTCTCCGATCCTTTGGGTATTTCATCCTTTAAATTTCCCTCTTTTAAAACTCCTTGTTGCGCCTCCTTTATTTGAGTAGTAATGTTATTATGAATCATTATATTCATAGATTTTACTCGAATGGGTTCTCTGTCCTTCCTGCTCAAGGCATCGGCTACCACATTTGCCTTCCCCGGGTGGTAACGAATCTCAAAGTCGTAATCATTCAATAATTCAATCCACCTACGCTGCCTCATATTCAGTTGTTTCTGATTAAATATGTGTTGAAGACTTTTGTGGTCGGTATATATAATACTTTTGACCCCATATAAGTAGTGCCTCCAAGTCTTTAATGCAAAAACAACCGCGCCTAATTCCAAATCATGCGTCGTATAATTTTGTTCGTGAATCTTCAATTGTCTAGACGCATAAGCAATCACCTTCGTTCGTTGCATTAATACACAACCGAGACCTTGCTTTGATGCGTCACAATAAATCACAAAATCATCATTCCCTTCAGGCAATGACAATATAGGTGCCGTAGTTAGCTTTTTCTTCAATAACTGAAACGCTTTCTCTTGTTCATCATTCCATTCAAATTTCTTCCCTTTATGCGTTAATGCAGTCAAGGGTTTTGCTATTCTGGAAAAGTCTTGGATGAACCTTCTGTAGTAACCAGCTAGTCCTAAAAACTGGCGTATGTGTTTCGGAGTTTTCGGGGTTTCCCACTTTTCAACAGTTTCTATCTTTGCCGGATCCACCTTAATACCTTCTTTGTTCACTATGTGACCGAGGAATTGAACTTCTTCCAACCAAAATGCACACTTTGAAAACTTAGCATACAATTCTTCCTTCCTCAATACTTCTAACACCTTTCTCAAATGTTCACCGTGTTCTTGGTCATTCTTTGAGTAAATAAGTATGTCATCAATGAAAACAATGACAAACTTGTCAAGGTATGGTCCACACACTCGGTTCATAAGGTCCATGAACACAGCTGGTGCATTAGTTAAACCAAACGGCATGACCATAAACTCGTAATGACCGTAACGTGTTCTGAAAGCAGTCTTTGGAATATCATCTTCTTTCACCCGCATTTGATGATACCCGGAACGTAAGTCAATCTTTGAATAAACAGACGAGCCTTGTAGTTGATCAAATAAGTCGTCGATTCTCGGTAGTGGGTAGCGGTTCTTGATGGTAAGTTTGTTCAACTCTCGGTAGTCGATACACAACCTGAATGTACCATCTTTCTTCTTGACAAACAAAACAGGAGCTCCCCACGGTGATGTGCTTGGTCGAATGAAACCACGCTCTAAAAGTTCTTGTAATTGGCTTTGCAGTTCTTTCATCTCGCTGGGTGCGAGTCTGTAAGGAGCACGAGCTATTGGTGCAGCTCCTGGTACAAGATCTATTTGAAATTCAACGGATCGATGTGGGGGTAATCCCGGTAATTCTTTCGGAAATACATCGGGAAATTCTTTTGCAATGGGAACATCATTGATGCTCTTTTCTTCAGTTTGTACTTTCTCGACGTGTGCTAGAACAGCATAGCAACCTTTTCTTATTAGTTTTTGTGCCTTCAAATTACTAATAAGATGTAGCTTCGTGTTGCCCTTTTCTCCGTACACCATTAAGGGTTTTCCTTTTTCTCGTATAATGCGAATTGCATTTTTGTAACAAACGATCTCCGCTTTCACTTCTTTCAACCAGTCCATACCGATTATCACATCAAAACTCCCTAACTCTACTGGTATCAAATCAATCTTAAATGTTTCGCTAACCAGTTTAATTTCTCGATTCCGACATATATTATCTGCTGAAATTAATTTACCATTTGCTAATTCGAGTAAAAATTTACTATCCAAAGGCGTCAATGGACAACTTAATTTAGCACAAAAATCTCTACTCATATAGCTTCTATCCGCACCCGAATCAAATAAAACGTAAGCAGATTTATTGTCAATAAGAAACGTACCCGTAACAAGCTCCGGGTCTTCCTGTGCCTCTACCGCATTAATATTGAAAACTCTTCCACGGCCTTGTCCATTCGTGTTCTCCTGGTTCGGGCAATTTCTAATAATGTGGCCTGGTTTTCCACATTTATAACAAACTACATTGGCATAACTTGCTCCGACACTACTTGCTCCGCCATTACTCGTTCCGACACCATTTGTTCCTTTCGTTCTATTAACCCCTGGTCCGTAGACCTCACACTTCGCCGCGCTATGACCATTTCTTTTACACTTGTTGCAAAATTTGGTGCAGAACCCCGAGTGATTCTTTTCACACCTTTGGCATAGTTGCTTCTGATTGTTGTTGTTGTTGTTGCGGTTATTATTGTTGTTGGGATGATTGTTGTAGTTGCTGTTGTTGTTGTTGTTGTTGTTGTTGTTGTTGGGCCGTTTGTTGTAGTTGCGATTGATGTTGCGATTGTTGGGATAATTGTTGCGATTATTGTTGTAATTGCTGTTGTTGTTGTATTGGTGATTCTTATCACCGTTTTCCTCCCACTTTCTTTTGACTTGCTTCACATTGGCCTCTTCAGCAGTCTGTTCTTTAATTCTTTCTTCAATCTGGTTCACTAGTTTGTGAGCCATTCTACATGCCTGTTGTATGGAGGCGGGCTCGTGTGAACTTATATCTTCTTGGATTCTTTCCGGTAATCCTTTCACAAACGCGTCGATCTTCTCTTCCTCATCTTCGAATGCTCCCGGACACAATAGGCACAATTCTGTGAATCGTCTTTCGTACGTGGTAATATCAAATCCTTGGGTTCGTAACCCTCTAAGTTCTGTCTTGAGCTTATTGACCTCGGTTCTGGGACGGTACTTCTCGTTCATCAAGTGCTTGAATGCTGACCACGGTAGTGCGTACGCATCATCTTGTCCCACTTGCTCTAGATAGGTATTCCACCATGTTAACGCAGAACCTGTGAAGGTATGCGTAGCGTACTTCACTTTGTCCTCTTCAGTACACTTACTTATGGCAAACACCGATTCAACCTTCTCGGTCCACCGTTTCAATCCGATCGGTCCTTCGGTTCCATCAAATTCCAAAGGTTTGCAGGCAGTGAATTCTTTGTAGGTGCATCCTACACGATTTCCTGTACTGCTAGATCCAAGGTTATTGTTGGTATGTAGCGCAGCCTGTACTGCGGCTATGTTTGAAGCTAGAAAAGTACGGAATTCCTCTTCATTCATATTCACGGTGTGTCGAGTAGTCGGTGCCATTTCCTTCAAAATAGTTAAATGGAACAAGTTAATCATACAGAATATTAAGAGTAGTTAATAGTATTTCGTAGCATAATATGAACTCATTTATAAAAGCTTTTTCTTCATATTAGCGTTTTATAAGTTTAAATTCGGGTAGTACCTACCCGTTAAGTTCATACTTAGTAGCTAATATACAATTCAACTACTACAATTCTATATGAAAAACTGATTATAATAATATTTCGCGTTCAAACTTTTATACAATATTTTACAAACTTACAATACCGCTTATTTTACATAAAGCATGAAATATAGCACACAATAACTTTGATACAAGATAGTTGTGAAGACAATTCTAGCTAGTACACAAGTCGTTCAGCAAAGGCAATAAAGACACGTAATTCATACGTCCAGAAACAAGTCATGCATTCTGGTTTTACTAGGACTACTTCCCATCCTTGGTCTTGTGCAACATAACCATTATGGCCGTTGATAAGACAGCGTGTTGTAACGTCATCAAAGGGACGAGGGTTACGTAATGTCCAACAGTCCCGTAATAATCTAAAAACCTCATTTCTTACCCCAATTACCGACTCCGTCACTTGTGGAAACGTTTTGTTTAATAGTTGTAGCCCGATGTTCTTGTTCTCACTTTGGTGAGAAGCGAACATTACTAATCCGTAAGCATAACATGCTTCTTTATGTTGCATGTTAGCTGTTTTTTCTAAATCACGAAGTCCTATATTCGGATATATTGAGTCAAAATAATTTCTTAACCCGTTGCGTAAAATAGCATTTGGGTTCCCCGCAATATATGCGTCAAAGTAAACACATCGTAACTTATGGATTTCCTAATGTGATATCCCCCATCTTTCGAACGAAAGTCTCTTATAAACCAAGACATTCTTGGAACGTTCTTCGAATGTCGTACAAACTGATCTCGCCTTAAATAGTTGTGCCGAAGAATTCTGGCCGACTTTAGACAAGATTTCATCAATCATGTCTCCGGGTAGGTCTCTTAAAATATTGGGTTGTCTATCCATTTTGTGTTTTTAAACTGTAAAATAGACAAGAGTTAGATTCATAAAAAAATACTTATTAATACAAGCAATTTTTACATATATCATAAAGCATAAGAACACTATATTCCATATATTACACCACACGAATACAACTATCTTATTCCGACTCGCTCGTTTCTTCTTCTTCGGTTTTGGTTCGTTTTGCCAAGTTTCTAGGGATATATGATGTTCCCCTAATACGAGCCGTCGTTGTCCACATTGGTTTAGAAAAACCTGGTGGTTTAGAGGTTCCCGGGTCATTGTTACAACTTAAGGACTTCGGGGGTTGACGATACATATAAAGTTCATCGAGGTTGGAATTAGATTTCTCTATTTTTATGCCCTTTCCCTTATTATTTTCTTTTGCCTTTTTAAATTCATTTGGGGTAATTTCTATAACATCATCGGAATTCTCGTCGAAATCCGATTCATCGGAGAATTGGTAATCCTCCCAATATTTTGCTTCCTTGGCGGAAACACCATTGACCATAATTAACTTTGGTCGGTTGGTTGAGGATTTTCTTTTACTTAACCGTTTTATTATTTCCCCCACCGGTTCTATTTCTTCATCCGGTTCCGATTCTTCTTCCGGTTCCGATTCTTCTTCCGGTTCCGACTCTTCTTCCGGTTCCTCTTCGGGAACTTGTGAATCAGTCCACAAATCATTCCAATTTACATTTGACTCTTCATTATTATTAGGTGAGTCAATGGGACTTGTTCTAGAGGTAGACATCTATCACATAATATCAAACGCGTTAAGAGATTAATATATCACATAATATTCACATGTTAAAAATATATAGTTTCCAACAAAATTTGTTAAGCAATCATTTTTCAAGTAAACACGGTCGAAGTCCAGACTCACTAATGCATCCTAACAAACTCGATAAGACACACTAATGCAAATTTTCTGGTTCTCTAAGACCAACGCTCTGATACCAACTGAAATGTCCCGTTCTTATTGATTAAAAACGTTCCATATTAATTGATTTCGTTGCGAGGTTTTGACCTCTATATGAGACGTTTTTCAAAGACTGCATTCATTTTTAAACAAACCATAACCAGCTTTACGTAGATTATCAAATAATGATAATCTAAAATATCCTGTTTACACACGACCATTACATAATGGTTTACAATACAAATATGTTACAACAAAATAAGTTTCTTGAATGCAGTTTTTACACAATATCATACAAGCATGGACTCCAAATCTTGTCCTTATTTAAGTATGCGACAGCGGAAGCTCTTAATAATCACCTGAGAATAAACATGCTTAAAACGTCAACAAAAATGTTGGTGAGTTATAGGTTTAACCTATATATATCAAATCGTAATAATAGACCACAAGATTTCATATTTCAATACACATCCCATACATAGAGATAAAAATCATTCATATGGTGAACACCTGGTAACCGACAATAACAAGATGCATATATAAGAATATCCCCATCATTCCGGGACACCCTTCGGATATGATATAAATTTCGAAGTACTAAAGCATCCGGTACTTTGGATGGGGTTTGTTAGGCCTAATAGATCTATCTTTAGGATTCGCGTCAATTAGGGTGTCTGTTCCCTAATTCTTAGATTACCAGACTTAATAAAAAGGGGCATATTCGATTTCGATAATTCAACCATAGAATGTAGTTTCACGTACTTGTGTCTATTTTGTAAATCATTTATAAAACCTGCATGTATTCTCATCCCAAAAATATTAGATTTTAAAAGTGGGACTATAACTCACTTTCACAGATTTTTACTTCGTCGGGAAGTAAGACTTGGCCACTGGTTGATTCACGAACCTATAACAATATATACATATATATCAAAGTATGTTCAAAATATATTTACAACACTTTTAATATATTTTGATGTTTTAAGTTTATTAAGTCAGCTGTCCTCGTTAGTAACCTACAACTAGTTGTCCACAGTTAGATGTACAGAAATAAATCGATAAATATTATCTTGAATCAATCCACGACCCAGTGTATACGTATCTCAGTATTGATCACAACTCAAACTATATATATTTTGGAATCAACCTTAACCCTGTATAGCTAACTCCAACATTCACATATAGAGTGTCTATGGTTGTTCCGAAATATATATAGATGTGTCGACATGATAGGTCGAAACATTGTATACGTGTCTATGGTATCTCAAGATTACATAATATATAATACAAGTTGATTAAGTTATGGTTGGAATAGATTTGTTACCAATTTTCACGTAGCTAAAATGAGAAAAATTATCCAATCTTGTTTTACCCATAACTTCTTCATTTTAAATCCGTTTTGAGTGAATCAAATTGCTATGGTTTCATATTGAACTCTATTTTATGAATCTAAACAAAAAAAGTATAGGTTTCTAGTCGGAAAAATAAGTTACAAGTCGTTTTTGTAAAGGTAGTCATTTCAGTCGAAAGAACGACGTCTAGATGACCATTTTAGAAAACATACTTCCACTTTGAGTTTAACCATAATTTTTGGATATAGTTTCATGTTCATAATAAAAATCATTTTCTCAGAATAACAACTTTTAAATCAAAGTTTATCATAGTTTTTAATTAACTAACCCAAAACAGCCCGCGGTGTTACTACGACGGCGTAAATCCGGTTTTACGGTGTTTTTCGTGTTTCCAGGTTTTAAATCATTAAGTTAGCATATCATATAGATATAGAACATGTGTTTAGTTGATTTTAAAAGTCAAGTTAGAAGGATTAACTTTTGTTTGCGAACAAGTTTAGAATTAACTAAACTATGTTCTAGTGATTACAAGTTTAAACCTTCGAATAAGATAGCTTTATATGTATGAATCGAATGATGTTATGAACATCATTACTACCTTAATTTCCTTGGATAAACCTACTGGAAAAGAGAAAAATGGATCTAGCTTCAATGGATCCTTGGATGGCTCGAAGTTCTTGAAGCAGAATCATGACACGAAAACAAGTTCAAGTAAGATCATCACTTGAAATAGGATTGTTATAGTTATAGAAATTGAACCAAAGTTTGAATATGATTATTACCTTGTATTAGAATGATAACCTACTGTAAGAAATAAAGATTTCTTGAGGTTGGATGATCACCTTACAAGATTGGAAGTGAGCTAGCAAACTTGAAAGTATTCTTGATTTTATGAAACTAGAACTTTTGGAATTTATGAAGAACACTTAGAACTTGAAGATAGAACTTGAGAGAGATCAATTAGATGAAGAAAATTGAAGAATGAAAGTGTTTGTAGGTGTTTTTGGTCGTTGGTGTATGGATTAGATATAAAGGATATGTAATTTTGTTTTCATGTAAATAAGTCATGAATGATTACTCATATTTTTGTAATTTTATGAGATATTTCATGCTAGTTGCCAAATGATGGTTCCCACATGTGTTAGGTGACTCACATGGGCTGCTAAGAGCTGATCATTGGAGTGTATATACCAATAGTACATACATCTAAAAGCTGTGTATTGTACCAGTACGAATACGGGTGCATACGAGTAGAATTGTTGATGAAACTGAACGAGGATGTAATTGTAAGCATTTTTGTTAAGTAGAAGTATTTTGATAAGTGTATTGAAGTCTTTCAAAAGTGTATAAATACATATTAAAACACTACATGTATATACATTTTAACTGAGTCGTTAAGTCATCGTTAGTCGTTACATGTAAGTGTTGTTTTGAAACCTTTAGGTTAACGATCTTGTTAAATGTTGTTAACCCAATGTTTATAATAACAAAAGAGATTTTAAATTATTATATTATCATGATATTATGATGTACGAATATCTCTTAATATGATATATATACATTAAATGTCGTTACAACGATAAACGTTACATATACGTCTCGTTTCAAAATCATTAAGTTAGTAGTCTTGTTTTTACATATGTAGTTCATTGTTAATATAATTAATGATATGTTTACTTATCATAATATCATGTTAACTATATATATAACCATATATATGTCATCATATAGTTTTTTTACAAGTTTTAACGTTCGTGAATCACCGGTCAACTTGGGTGGTCAATTGTCTATATGAAACCTATTTCAATTAATCAAGTCTTAACAAGTTTGATTGCTTAACATGTTGGAAACATTTAATCATGTAAACATCAATCTCAATTAATATATATAAACATGGAAAAGTTCGGGTCACTACAATTTCCCTTACAGTCGACCGATTCCGTTGATCGGATGGCGAGATCATTAAGCACCCTCCCAAGATCATCATCTCGGCTAGGGTTATCCTCGATTTACGGACCGGAGATTAATATCGTTGACATCTATCGTGATCAAGGGTGTGCTTTCTAGTGAAAAATATATGCTTGGTCACTTATATTCTTATTATTATTATTATTAAATTTTGTTATTGTCATTATTGAAATAAAAATTCACATCGAATCGGGTATACAGGCCCCTAGACTCGAACTCGCAAAAAAATTTAAAACAATCCTCATACCAGCTCCAGACCCAAATACTTGGACCCGAAGCTGATTAAAAAGTGTCGGGTTTGATTATGAGTCTTTTTTCCCATTTCTAATTTCAATTTGGAATTGACATTCGTAATAGATGACGAGATATTTATCTTAAAAAAAAAAAAAAAAAATTGTATACGGGTTATGTTTATTTTGGCCCAAACGCTTATCTTAGACTTTGCAAATATAGAAAAGACAAATGATCTAAAAGGGTAACGTTAGTTATCGATATTCCCAATAAAGGTAATATGATTTTTTATATGCTAAAAAAGGTAACGTTGTCTTTTAATATTTTTTTTAAAAGATTATAATTTGAAAATGTGAAATTAGAGTAATATTATTTAGTTGACAGCCAAGTCATCGCTATATAGACGCCACATCATCATCATCATCATTTTTTCACAATCTAGATATCTTATGTTATCTTTTCTAGCCACGTATCCATATATAAAAGGTATGGAGTTAAAAAGAATAATAAATAATAAATATATAATATATAATAAATCGTCAACAAATAACGTGGTGTGTACTTTATTGCATTAAACTCATTTACTTTCTAGCTATGGTCTAACATTAGTAAAATAATTTAAATAGGAGCAATAAATATAGATAGATAAAGATATGATTTTGATAAAGATATGAGTTTGACATGGATGTATTCATATGATCGAGATGATTGTGTTAATGATTAGGAAAATCAATCAAAGGAAATATATATATATACTCCTCGTGTCTCATGCCTCGGATATAACAGCTGTTTTTCTTTTCTTTATTTGGCGACACAAAATTATCATTCATTCTATACCTTAAAAAAGAGTCATTATTAGGTAATAAATCATTTGCGAAACCTCTTTAATCACCGCTAGATCAAAAAATTACTTGAGAATACCCCTTAATTCAATGGTCATTATTATTCATCATCTAAACTTATTAGGTAATAAATCAAACATTTATTTTCATCTACCTAATCTATATATCTATCTACATCTATATCTATATCTATCTATATTTATTATATATAATAAGAAAGTCTCTTTCACCTAATCATCTTTTCAAAAGTCTTAGTTGGCAAAAAAGGGACCATTAAATGCAAAAACAACTTTTAATCTCAGCCATTGATACAATTGATTAGGCAACAATTCTTTTCCCTTTTGTATATTGACAACCTTACCCCAAACACTCTCACTAAAAAAAAACACGGGGTCAGCGATCCCGTATGATATCAACATTAGGGTTCCAAAGTGGTCTTGCGAAAAACGATCCTATTAGTAGCCATAATGAACACAACTTACCTTTCTGATGATTAGATTATACCACAATCCTTGAAGCGGCGTTTCGTATCAAATTAGGGTTCCATAGCGATACATCACTAAATCGATAAACTAATTTCATTAGGGATATTTATATTCATTACTATATCACCACAAAAATGATGGATTCAACATCGATATAAATTTTATTTTATAGTTCAGCGGCGGTTCAGTCAAACGATCGACGATTTTTGTATTTTATTTTTTTATAAATCTGTTACATTGAAACTGGTATGAATATTCTTCTTCAATTCGATCAATTCCATGTACAGGGTTTTGCAGATTTTTGTATACTTTTTTTTTTTTGCAGATTTGTTTGTAGATTGACAATTTAGTTCAGTGAATTAGTGTGAACGAGACATGAAATAGAGTATATAGTAATACGACTATATATTACAGTATTATCTTTCATAATTAAGAATATTTTAAAAATAATTGTTACCGTCTTTTATGCAATCACTCATGTGTCCATATGGATGAACAAGAAGATATCAGTTAGTGTACCTGTGGAGCAACTGCAGTGTGGGTGTTTTTCGAATTGCGTGATTACCATTTGCTTACTTCGGTATGCTACTTATTTATACTCTCATTTATTGTGCACGTCCCGTTGTACTAAATCTTTGATGATCCGTGTTTATAATGTTTAATGATTTATATTAAATATTTAATTAAGTATTAGTTAATTCATGATGCAAATGACACTTAGTCTGATTGAATAAGTATATAAATTCACCATGCTATCATTTTAGAGTAAATCTTAGGAAATTAGGCATGCACACTTGGATATATATATATGATTTATTTAAGAAAATCACAACTTTCCTTTAATTGCCACTAATATCTAACTCCGGCTTGCACTTTACAAGGTTAATTGTAAAGTTAATGTGTGAACTTAACTATGATAAAAAGTAATTGTAATCTTTAGATCGAAATACCTAATTCATAGTTATACAGGGCACCTTTTCCATACATCGTTTAACTGATGCATAGTTTGATCGTCTAGGATGATGAATTGAAGTAAATCTTTGTACATAATTTGTAGGTTGTCATGTGCTTGCTGATAATGTATTTAATGGACCCTTTTTGGTCTAAGTTGTATCTGGCTTTTGTGTTGTCAAGATATCAGATCAGATGTTACATTATATTATAGTGCTAGAAAGTTTCAAAGGGTTTCAACTCACACAGTCTGCACACACTACAACAAAAGTGGGAATATATGACCTTTTTTTCTGGGACCTAGTAAAATAAGGTCGTAAAAGCTACTTAGATAGGACCAGATGATATTTGGGGTCCCATTATGATATACTCTTTTAGAGTGGGATCCTAAAGAGCTCTTTTCTGATACACATTATTTTTTTGTGTCCTATTATCAAATATTTTCATAGGACACTTAGAAAGTGGATCCTAATAGAGGGTCTTATAAGGCCTTCATTCGTTAGTGTCTTATTATGTGTTTATGTAATATGACACTTGTTATGAACGTCATATAAAATATACGTTTAGAGGCCATTTATTTCCGAGAGTCTTATTATATTGTAGCATAATAGGACGTTTTATACATATGTCCTATAAATGTATGTTATTAGGACGTATTAGTTATTGGGGTCCTAATTATCATAATAGTTAATATGATATAATAGGACATTTAAATTGTGTACCATATAAAGGGACTTTATAAGACATTTAAATGTTTGTGTCTTATTATTTGGTAGATACATAGGACACATGATATGACGGTCATATTAAAGATACTCTTTATAAAACATTTATTTATGTGAGTCGTATTATAGTAGTTATAATAGGACACTTAAATTCTTTAATATGACATTTTTAGTTTTTGGGGTCATAATTATCATATGATTTCATAGGACACTTTAATTGTGAATCATCAAATGTTTAGTTATAAGACATTTAACGGTTTAGTGTCGCATTATGTGTTAATTCAATAGGACACTTTATATAAAAGTCATATGAAATAAACTATCATAGGACATTTATTTGTCCTAGTCGTATTATATATTTAGCTAATAGGACATGTAATACTTATGTCATATCATTGTCAATTTTTAGGACACTTTTATTTTTTGGGGTCATAATTATCATATGATTTCATATGACACTTTAATTGTGAATCATAGAATGATACTTTATAAGACATTTAACGGTTTAGTGTCGTATTATGTGTTATTTTAATAGGACATTTTATATTAAAGTCATATGAAATAAACTATAATAGGACATTTATTTTTCCTAGTCGTATTATATATTTAGTTAATAGGATATGTAATACTTATGTCGTATCATTGTCAATTTTTAGGAAACTTTTAGTTTTTGGGGTCATAATTATCATATGATTTCATAGGACACATTAACTGTGAATCATAAAATGGTACTTTATAAGACATTTAACAGTGTAGTGTCGCATTATGTGTTATTTTAATAAGATACCTTATATAAAAGTCATATTAAATATAGTATCATAGGACATTTATTTGTCCTAGTCGTATCATTTCTTAAGCTAATAGGACATGTCATACTTATGTCGTATCATTGTAAATATTAGTACACTTTTAGTTTTTTGGGTCTTAATTATCATATGATTTCACATGACACTTAATAGTGACTTATTAAATGAGACTTTATAAGACATTTAACGGTTTGGTGTCACATTACGTGTTAATTTAATAGGACACCTTATATAAAAATCATATTAAATATACTATCATAGGACATTTGTTTGTGAATGTCGTATTACATCGAAACATAGTAAGACATTTGATATGTAAGTCATACCAATGTAAGCATTTAGGATTGTTGATTGTTTAATAAGACAGACAAGTTATTTGTGTCTTAATTATCATGAAGAAGATAAGGAGTTATAAGAATAGAATTCGGTTATCTTATGAACATTGCATATTAGGCCAGTAGATCAAGCTACAATAACAGCGGCAACTTTCGAAGGTATTTTGAATCACCTATTGTTTGGATTTACTTTTTTTTATATACCTACATGTCATTGTTTAGGCACAACGAATGTTATTGCTGATGTAGCAACTGCTACACGTTTATTTACTAGGCGGACAAGACGCCGAACAAACCAAGGGCATTTAGAGAATTATGATGTTCAGAATGCCAGTGGCAGTGGTTTGCAGTCCGCCGTGGTTTCGTTTAAAGATGCTATAACACCTGTAACAACGTCTACTGCACCACTTATTGGTGGTGTCGTTATTAATAATGTAGATATGTGAGTTATATCATGCAATACTAAAAGTGATGCAGCTAAAATCGCAATTGTAAGTATTAATATACATTCAGATTGCATTATAAGTGATATATATATATACATATATATATATATATATATATATATATATATATATATATATATATATATATATATATATATATATATATGTATGTATGTATGTATGTATGTATGTATGTATGTATGTATGTATGTATGTATGTATGTATGTATGTATATATATATACATATATACATATATATATATATATATATATATATATATATATATATATATATATATATATATATATATATATATATATATATATATATATATATATATATATATATAGTGCAGCTGTAATTATCACGTCATGGCCATGACGAGACTTGTTTGTAGGGATATATCTTATTATGTATTATACAGTTAATCAGCACGTCATGGCCATTATCACACTGATCACACATGCTGGTAGGGATTGATCTCTTTGTGTATATAACTTCTGTATTATCTAAATTAATACAGACAAACATGGATGAGCTAGCTAAAACACTTCCTGAAGGTTCAACTGATAATCCTGGTCCAGATGATGTTTTTTTCCAAAGTTATGGGTAACAATAAATATGGTGCAGTGGATATGAATGGATTAGGTGTTCGAACTTCTGATCTTTGGGGCAAATTACCAAGTTGTAATGTTATTTGTATGGAGAACATTCAACTCAAGTCAGAGAACAAAGAACTTACTAAAGAAAATGTACATCTGAAAGAACAGTTGGCAAGTGAGAATGGTTCAGTTGTTGAAGATACGACAACACCACAGGGCCTCACCGTAGTCAATGTAGCTCCACGTCTTAAGGTATTTTTCTATTTAACATCTTAATGGGTGTGTTTGATATTTACATTTACCATTCATAACTGCTTCTTACACACTTATTTCTAGGTTGGAGATGAAGTTTTTTTACACAATATACTTAACCCTAGCGAGAAGGTAGGAAGAGGATGGTTGAGGACCTTGGATCCAACTGAGGTAATTGGCGGTGTAGAGATTGGAGATGACTGGTGTGCGGTACACCTTCAACATGTCCTTAAAAAAGCTGCTGATATAGTTAGGCCATTTGATCTGATTAAGAAAGTTGAAGACGCTACAGGCATAACTATCGCGTGGCCTTCTACGTTCATATCAGCATGTATATCATAAATTTGTGATAATATTAAATTTTATTTATAACATGCACTCTTATGCTTATAAATATATGATTTTTTTTGTTTACAGGTGGTATCCTTGAATTAATAAAGATACGTGTTGATCGAAGACGTTCTTCGTTACTTTTCATTGTTTTTATTTTCTTTGTCGAATGTTATTTTAGTATTGATATGTTGGAATATCTATGAATTTTTAATGTTTGGTGTTTTTCAGTTTATGAGTACAATTTATTAAAATATGATTATGTTTTATTTTATAATTATTTTTAATAGAAATTAATAATTGGATGTCAAAAATTTGAATTAAATAGAATCCAGGCCTGAATATATGGATCCAATAATCCGATCCGGACCCAAATAATCAAACCGATCCGAATAGCTGAATCGTAAAAGAACTTGAATCGGACCCGAATATCCGAACCGGATCCGAATATAGAAATTCGGAATTACTATGACTTGAAAGGACTAATTTTTTGGTTTTAATACTTTTACTTGATAGGACCCCATATTGTTTAAAAATACAATTGTATTAGGACTTTTTAATGGTACTAACATCGAAAACATTATATTAGGACTCTGTAAAATGGTACTAAACTAACATCTTATTATATATTAGAAACCATTTTTTGGTTTTAAAGTTTAAGAAATATATATTAGGACTTTTTTTAATGGTACTAACATGAAAAATCATTATATTAGGACCCTATTATGTAGTACTAAAGTAACATTTGTGTATATTGGGACCTTTTTCCTAGGTAGTAAACAAGAATGTCGATACATTAGGACTTTTTTTATTGGTACTAATGTAGTATTTTTTTTATAAAAGGACTCTTATTTGGGTACTAACATAATAATTGGACCATTTTTTTTGTCCTTATAAAATATAAAACTTAAATAGGACCCCTTTGTTGGTACTAATATATTTTTTTTTTTACTTTTGGGACCCTTTTGTATGTCCCAATCTAAATAGAAGTCACTCGATATATACTTGTAAGGACTTTTCTGTGTGGTCGTTATATATATTATAGGACCCGATAATTGATTTCATAATCTTATTACCTTTTAGGACACTTTTTTGCGTATATACTTTATACGACCGCCTTAGTTGGTACACATGTCATGTTGGTCCTTTCAGGCCAAAAGGTCCTATAAAGTGACATTATAGGACCAATTTGGGTGTCTTATATGTACACTTTTGTTGTAGTGACACTCATTTTCCTGTGTGCAAATCATAGTCTTGAGATAAATGAAAATATTTACCATGTGCAAATTATAGTGGTATTGTGTATGGTTGTTAGTTTAGAAGATATTGATTTTCAATTTATTTAGATCAATTATCATTTAAGATTTCTTCTTCTGGATATAAATTGTCTTAAGGTAACACAAGGTCCTTTGCTTTAAATGGGTTAGAAGCTCTAAGTTGGCGTTACGTTCATACAGAGTATATAAGTGATCAGGTTAGCCAACAAGCAGCCTTCACCAACTTGTTATGTAATCGCCAATTGTCAATTACCATGATTAACCGATCTTATATACCATGTAAATTTAGAGTTTTTTTTTAAAATGGTAATGATTTTAAACCAACTTTCAAAACTGGAAAAAATGAAAAATTCGTTGCAAAAATGGTAAAACCGAAGTTTGGAACTTCGGTTTTGCCATTTTCGAAGTTTCAAACTTCGGTTTTGGGTGGTCTGTCAGCAGAAACCCTAAACCGAAGTTTGGAACTTCGGTTTTGCAGGCTTTTCAGCAAAACCGAAGTTTCAAACTTCGGTTTTGCAGTCTGCATCATCAGTCACAATTATGGACTGAAACCTGCAACCCTAGTCTCAATTATAGACTGAAACCTGCTAACCTATTATGTCAAAATATGATTTATCATCTTTTTTCATTTATTTATATCACCCTTATCATTGACTAAAACACAAACATCACCAAGAATACAATTCAAACATTTCAAAGTCAGTTTCAAACACCAACAACACAATTCAAACTAATCTTAATCAGTTTCATACATCAATAATTACAAAAATGTCTATAATTCGTCCATTCATGGTTCATTTTCTTTGGGGAGGGCAAATTTCATTCCAAAATGGTTGGCTTACTGGTGATAACACAACGATTAGAAGGAGTTTTGTGTTGACAACCAAGGTTAACTGTATGCAGTTAAACCAAATGACGTATAATTATGTAGGTGTGAGTCAAAGATCACACACGTTAAAAATGTTCTTGTGGGTTCTTTTCAATGGAAATGAATGGAAAAGTGAACTTACTGATGATAACACTTTGGAAACAATATATTTTTATTCTCAGAATGATCCAAATTACGAGGCTCAAATTGAAATTCAGTTTGAGGAAGTTTTTTCAACCACCCAAGGTTCGGGTTATATTGATCTTATTCAAACTTTGGAGGCTGGTCCATCAACATCAAACTACCATTCAACAGTTGTTGAAGATGAACAAGAACGAAGAGACGAAGTAGAAAATGTAGTAGACCCAGATGATGGTATGTCTACTGCAACCGACGATACAGTTTCTGAATATAGCATTGAAGATAATGTTTCGGGTGACGAAGGTAGAGAAGAGCAAGTGGAACCACAATTGGAGCCTGCCCCAGTTTCACATTTTGGGTTTGTTAATGAAGGTGAAGGTAGTAATAGTTTTCCATACGATGACGACCAAGAAGCTTCATGGGTTTTTTATAATAAGGAGATCGGTATTATTTCCAAAGGAATGGTGTTCCAGAACAAATCCGAACTTATTTATGCTGTTCGAAAATGGAATATACACCATAATAGAGAAATAGTTGTTACACAAAGCAAGCCGGGTTATTGGCAAGCACATTGTAGAACAACTAGCTCAAGTTTTAAGGGTCCACAAGAAAGATACCATTGTGCCTGGAGTGTTAGTGGTTCGTCTCACAATCGATCTAAGGTATGGAAAATAACAAAATAGAAAGTTGAACACACGTGTTATGGACACGTATCAGAAAACAACAATTGTTGTTTAACCTCTAGCTTAATTGCTACTGAAATTGAACATCAAATATGTGTGAACGTTGCTTATCCTGTTGCCAACATCCAAGTCCAAATAAAAAATACATGACATGTGGATATCCGTTACGGCAAAGCAAGGAATGCTAGGCGTATTGTAATCGAACGATTGTTTGGAACTTGGGAAAGTAACTTTATTCATTTACCAAATTATATAAATGAATTACTTACTACCAATCCAGACACAATTGTTGTGTTTGAAAATGGACCTGAAATTTATGAAGGTTTCGACACCTTTAAATTTGTGTTTTGGGCATTCGGTCCAGCCATTAAAGCATTTAAACCGTGTATTCCAATGATTTGCATCGATGGAACCCATTTGAAAGGTAGTTATAAGGGTAAACTGTTAACAGCGGTTGCCAAAAATGCTAACAATCAAATTTTACCTATTGCCGTTGCCCTAGTTGATGAAGAAAGTAACGAAAGTTGGTCTTGGTTTTTGCAAATGCTCCAAGAAAATGTTATTGAAAACGAAAAGTTGTGTGTCATCTCTGATCGACACCAAAGTATCTTATATGCAATGGGTGCTCAAACATATGGTTGGGAACATAAGGTACTGCTTGCGCCACATTCGTAGCAACTTGTTGAGCAAATACACCAAAGTGAAATCGCTCAAACACTTGTGTTGGACAGTAACTTCAACAACAAATCAAATATTGTACAAGAATGCTTTGTGAGCCATCAAACAAGCTAGTGTTGAGGCTTGGCAATATTTGCAAGATGCTGATGTAGGCAAATGGACTGTGTATAGGGACAGTCAGAGGAGTCGTTGGGGTAACACAAAGACAAATATTGCTGAGTCCCTCAACAATGTGTTCCGTCATGCCCGAATGATGCCGATCAAAGCGTGTATCAAATATACATTTGATTACACCAGACAACACTTCTATGATCAAAGTCGAGAAGCAAGGCTATGTAATTCACCACTTTCGAAGTTCATGTTCAATGTCTTTAACGAACGGGCAAAAAGAGCTCAACGTTACAAAACAACATGTTATCCCGAAGAACAAGGTATCTACAAGGTTCATTCAACTTATCAAAGAAGTGGTGAAGGTGGCACTGATTACACAGTGGAGTTTAAAAAGAAAAGGTGTTCATGTGGTATTTGGCAACACCAAAGAATACCTTGCTCTCATGCCATTTCCGTATGTAGCCATCTAAACGAGGATATAAATAAACAAATCAGTAAAAAGTATACAACTCCTACATGGAGAGAGCAATATAGCGATCATTTTAATCCATTAAGAGATGCGAGCTACTGGACACATATAGAATGGAAAATTATGGCTGATCCATCAAGATTGATTAAGCACAGGGGGCGGAAGCAATCAAAACGTATGAAGAACCAGATGGATGAACGTGAAAATCAAGCTCCAAAGTGTGGTATATGCATAACTGAAGGTCACAACAGGAATACTTGTCCACATACTAGAAACCCATAGGTTTTCATTAGTAATTTGTTGTATTTAGTTTGTTGTACTTTGTTTGTTGTAGTTTGTTTCTTGTAGTTTGTTTCTTATGAAGTAACTTTAATTTATAAAAGGTCTAGGTGCATAATAGTATTCACCATGACTATCATACATCGTATCGAACTCTAGCGCGTCTTCAAAAACTCCAAATAAAACATACAACTCGATATTTTCTGAAAGTATACACGCTTTCCCTACTAATGTATACCATTCTTCATCATTGCACACTCCTGCTTTGTAGTAGTATATGTCCATTGAACGTGGATTCTTTGGTAGCTTTTCTCGAAGAAACTCATTCAACTTCTCCATATTAAAGCCCCGAACATCTACGTTATCAAACGTCATTTTAGGCCCTTTAGAGAGTTCCGTTTTACCATCGTTCCATTCAAAATCACAACCATGATACACGTCAATTGATACGTATCTCAGATTCATTTTTTGTTATGTATTTATGAAACAATCACAAATCACTTTTATAAGCCCGAATCTACATATAACCGAAGTTTTAAAGTTCGGTTTCAGACCTATCAGAAAAAAGCATGCAAAACCGATGTTTGAAACTTCGGTTTGTCAGGTACTAGACATGTCATAAAAAGCAATTAAAGAAATGTTACTGTTACCTTTTACTGTTCGACAGCTTTTACTGAAACCGAACTTTAAAAGGTCGGTTTTTCAATTTTAACTACACTATATAAACCGACATCTATTACAATAAACAGATGTATCACTCTATTCTCCCTTCTCCAAACATAAATTTTAATTTTGTAAACATAAACATGTCACCAATTCCTGTTCAAATTAATGTCTATTGGAATGGACAGTTTTCAACACTAAAAAAGTTTTACTATGGGTACAAATATAAGTACTTTCAAAATGTGGATGTTAGTCAGATGACAACAATTTCGAAGGTGTTTGAGTGGCTCAAAGAAAACATTACGATTGAACATTCGGGCGTGATGTTTTGGAATGAATGTAAAGGAAAATTCGAGCATCTTTGTGAGGAAGATGAATGGATTATGATAAAAAAAAAAACGAAGCAATTGTGAAAAGCCAACCTCTTCCTTTGCATCTAATTTAATTATGTGTTTTTTAAATTATGTATTTTTATTTTTAAAAAAATGTAACAGTGATTCTGATATTAATAAAAGTGTTGTTCAAAAAATTTGTATTTATATCTTACTAATATTAATATTTTATTGTTTGTAATGTTATTATATATTTTTAAAGTAATTTTAGCGTATGAAACTGTAAATTAACTATCAAAACCAAGTTATTTATAAAATTAGTGTTTAAAAAAAAAAATACCAAAACCGAAGTTTGGAACTTCGAATTTGGTAAAACCGAAGTTTGGAACTTCGGATTTGGTAAAACCGAAGTTCCAAATTTCAGATTAGGGTTTCTGCTGACACACCACCTAAAACCGAAGTTTGAAACTCCGGAAATGGCAAAACCGAAGTTCTAAACTTCGGTTTTACCATTTTTGCAACGAATTTTTCATTTTTTCCATTTTTGAAAGTTGGTTTATAATTATTACCATTTTAGAAAAAAAATTCTGTAAATTTATCTATTACCTCACGAATCTAATATTAACATTAGGAAAACTTGCTCATTTTTATTTTGCGAAACACTTCGGCCAATTGATATACTCGCATTGCGGAAAACATACGAACTGTAGCCATTAGAAGGCGTGAAGATGGGTTGAAAGAATATCAGCTGTATGGAAACAGAGAAATGGATAAACATGGCTTCATGACGATTGTTGGTTCTTTAACAAGTTGCTAATTGCTGCATGTACACTTATTGCAGTTGGAAATTGATGTCCCAACTTATACACCACATATATGAATTTGTCTAAAGGTTAACGAGTTTATGGTTTTGAGTTTTGATTTAAAATTAATTTTAAGTTTTAAATTCGATGACAATTCATTTAAATGTCTTATCTTATTTCAAAATCCCGCGAAGTCTCGGGTTATAAACTAGTCGTTTAATAAAATACGGAGTAGAATGCAGATCAATAAAATTGTTTCCCTTCCTAAATCAAAAAAGACACACCTTCACTAAAAATCCCATCTCCATCAAAACACGATACACACACACACACCACATCAAAACATGAAGACGCTTAGCAATCTTGAAGATAAACATCCAAAGATGAAGAGGTTTCAGAAGCAACATGAGAAATATCCGAAATATTAGGGTTTTAAAGAGAATAACATGCTCCCATCTTAAACCAATCCGATTTCTACATCTTAGAACAAAATGACATTAGACATGATCAAACCAGGGTGCATATTACAAGACTCCAATCGTAGAACAAAATGACCTGATTTAAAACAAAGCCAGATAAATGTTCGATTCAAATTTGATTTGTAAAAATTCAGGTCTTTGTATTATACTTAGACTAAGACTAATTATAATTATCTTTATAGTTTATGGATACAATATCGTTCTTGGTGCTTTAATGATGTCGGGATTTGCAGGTTTGCTACGAACTTGATGCGTAGATGAAGTAAGTAGATAGTAAAGGCATTTCAATCTTTGTGTTGAACACATTTTCCCATTCCCAGCTGACCTCGTGGAACACATTTTAAAGTGTTATTCAAGTAACTTCAAACCTCCAAATATATCAACATGGTAGACTTGGCCAATGCAACCCTTCAAAAGCTAGAAATTAATTAAAGATCTTTTGCTTCTACCCTCTTTGTTAATTTCTGATTTTAATTTGATGTTGGAGTTATTTTGGTTTTGTAAGCTCTTATCAAAGTTCATATCCTTTCTATAGCCTTTATAACTCATAAGACTAAAGATGTGACCTGTTGCACTTTCAAAAATTTACATTTCTTGGGAAACTTAATTTGATTACTTTTCTAACCGCTCACTATCTTCGAATTTTGTGCTTATTGCATGCTTCGACCCCAATGATTGGAAGACGTAAGCATTTCAAATTGCTTATCAAGATTTGTTACTCATGGTTGATACTTGATTTTCCACATTTTATGTTATTCTTTCCCTGCTCATTTATATTTTTGCATTTAACATTTGTTACTCAAATGATACACAATAAGTATAGGGAGGATAGTGAGCGGGTCGGAGGATTAGGTAACACACTAGGGATATCTTAGATGTGAAGTAGTTATTTACTGTCCTTTCACAGGTTTTCACCAGTGGACTCAAATTTAGTTATTCGTGAGTTTGAAAAATGTGGTGTGACTCTCAAAGCATATTCCTGGTTCGATAGATTCTAATTGGATGCACCTTTTTTATCTGGTTATTTTCTTCATACTTTATTCGCGAACTCTGGCTTTATGATAGGCATTTTTATTAGTTGTGTTGGTTTATCTATCTTTGTATTAAGCTGTAGAGGGACAAGTGGGTTGGGTGGTCTGTGGAAACCTGTTTGAATTGAAACTAGCCCTTTCTTAGTACTCTTTACTATAGGACCACTACTGGTGCTACGTTAACTGGCAAATGCTTTCTGACTGTTTTTTTCAAGTAATTCTGAAAATTGAATGTTTAAACTACTATTTACAAAACCTAATGGTAGTGGTCATAGTCTTTTGAATAAAATAACCACGAGTTTGTATGCACTGAAAGTAGACTGTGGGCAACATTCAACCCATTTGAAGATAAATCCCTTTTAGCCAAACATTAATCATCCTGCTTGACCCATTTGGAGATAAAACCACACCCCAAGTAGGCCCATTTATAAGAAAATATAGAATTAGTAAATATGGCCATCGTAGTATGGACATCACATGAGAGATAGGAGCACCAAATTGATGTGATAATATAGGTCTAGAATAAAACATTCAATCTGTTTTATACTTTATATGTTTAGAGGACTTCAGGATAGAGTTTGACTCGCTTCATGATGTGATAGAGGGGTTTAACTACTCGTCAACACAGAAATTTTCCTGTTTATATCTAGACTACTAATATCACTTATTATATTTACTATATAATGATGGAAATATTTACTTTATCTACTTATGACAATAGAAGTTGTAGTTAAAATGATAATATCAGTCATTATGTGATCACAGTTAATGACTAATCATGTGGAGCTGATTGGCGATCAAATTTAAAAAATGGAATCTTTGAAAGTTGTTGTCTTTGAAAGAAGAAGAGATTGAACTAACTAGAGATCTTAATAATTTGGAAGCCACTATAGTAAATACTTTAACTAAAAAATTTTTTGCCAATAAAGGTGACGAATCTGCTATCACAAATTACGGATAATGCTTGTCAAGTTTAGTTGGAAATCTAAGTATGCTGAGCAATTTTAGCTTTCATATAAAACCATCGATACATTTTCAGTTTTTAATATTTTTTTATTAAAACACAAATTTGTAACAAAATATAATGTATTGATGATTATAGGCTGACCAAGTTCGTGAAAAGGCTTTGTCGGAGATCCAAAAGATTTTCAAAACCGGACAACAAGTAATAGCATTATTCACAACTCATAACCGCCTCAAAAGATTAATGACATTAACGAATGTGGGAAACTATACCGAAGAATTGAGAAAAACATCAAAAAGATGCATTATCGCCGCCCGCAACTATATACATCGAGCATATTAGTGGATAAACACTGTTGCTTATTACTTCTTTTGAATTTGAGTCTATTACTTTAGTTTGAAAAAGATTTTTTTAAAATTTTTTTACACATTTGAACGTGTTTATTTGTGTTATCATGGTTAAATATTGTTTTAAAGTATCATCTATCTATTAAACCCGCGAAATCGCGGGTCTTTAACTAGTAAAGTATTAGTAGTATTAGACCACTCCCAACGAATCTACCAATATCCCGTCATTGATGCTTGCTTATATAGGGTATATTTGACAAAACTAGCTGGTAGCTGGTAGCTTTTAGCTGATAACTTTTAGCTGATAGCTTTTAGCTGTTACCTGTAGCTGGTAGCTTTTTATATGTGTTTAGTCGTTTGACAGAGTAGTTGAAACTATTAAAATAAAGAGTAAAATGACAAAAATCTAAAAGCTAAACGCTACTTCTATTAGCTTTTAGCTTTTAGCCTTTTCTCTCCCTCAAAAAGCTTTAAGCTCTTGCAACCAAACGGAATTATTTATTTGATAGGAGCTTTTTCATAAAAGTTAAAAGCTCCAAAAAAACTTGTTGCCAAACATGATCATAGACGTCGTTGGAATGGGTCCCTTAATATTTTGCCAATCCAGACTCATGGTTCACCTCGCTAATATGTGCAACAACTAAAGACAAGTGATATATGTCCAATATATTTGAATTAGATATCCTTAAATTGTTGTTGATATTCAGAAAGAAGTACCAGCAATTTGGCGTAGTGAAATTTTTGAAATTTGTACTGAGTAATGGCCAATCAATTGTGAAAAAAACAAGAAATTTGGCCATATTTTTGACTTCTTATTTTCAGACAGCATAGTCTTCTTTTATATAACTCATAATCATCTTTCTTTATATTCAAAAGATGGAAGGCAACATATTGAGTGTATCATGTATAAGCTTTACTGTTATAATTGAGAATTAAATGATTGTAAAGAAATTGTATTGATCAGTTTTTTTGATAAGCTTGAATTTATACAATTTGAATTGAATTCATTTTACATTTGATAAGTCTTTAATATATAAAACATGTAACAGCTATTTCCTTATAAGGATAAGGCTCCAATACATATTGGAACCCCCTTTTTACATTTGAGGAAATGGCAGGCTGTGTTGCACCCGTTAACTTGGCAGCTAGTTGTGATCTTGTGACATGCTCAAAACGGGAAATGATGAAATGAAATTTCTGATCCCAAGAAGTCAAATTACCAAATAAGGTAATTTGTCTTTTACTTATGATTTGCTGCTGTATTCTAACACTCCCCCTCAAGTTGAACAGTGGAGTTTTCAATGTTCAACTTACCAAGAACATCACTGAATAATCTTCCGTTGACTGACTTGCTTAGGATATCAGCCAATTGGTCTTCTGATATGATAGATGGAAGAGAAATAATTTCGCCATCTATTTTTTCTCTGATAAAATGTCTATCTATTTCAACGTGTTTAGTGCGGCCATGTTGAACGAGATTTTCTGATATGGCAATTGACGCTTCATTGTCGCAGAAAATTTGAATATCTTCTTGAGGTGGAAAACCGATCTCTGTTAGCAACTTCTTGATCCATAAGCCTTCGACTTCTCCTTTTGCTATCGCTCTAAATTCTGACTCGACACTTGAAAGCGAGACAAACTTTTGTTTCTTACTCCTCCATGTCACTAGATTACCCCCGACAAGTGTGAAGAAATCGGATGTAGATTTTCTATCCCCTTTTTCTCCAACTCAACTTGCATCTGTATATATCTGAGTTTTTAGATGTTCGTTCCTTTTAAAAACAACTCCATGATCTGCTGTTTTCTTTAAATATCTGATGATTCTCATTACAGCTTCCATATGGTGAACCTGTGGTTGATGCATGAATTGACTAAGAACTCCCACTACATGTGCTATATCTGGCCGAGTATGAGCGAGGTAGATGAGTTTTCCCACCATCCATTGATATTGCCCTTTATCAGCAAGATCAGTTTCGTCTTCCATATACAGCATTTGATTTAGAACCATGGGAGTATCAGCCGGTTTCCAATTAATCATACATGTTCCTGCAAGAAAATCAAGAATATTTCTTTTGGCAAATAAATATTCCTTATTGAGTTCCTAATACTTCAATCCCCAAGAAGTATTTAAGGTTGCCTAAATCTTTCATTTCAAATTCTTTAAATAAGTTTTATTTTAAGTTAGAGATTTATTCTTTATCATTTCCCGTTATTATTATATCATCAACATAAATGATTAAACATGTAATTAAATTTCCTTTTTGTTTTAGAAAAAGAGTGTGATCCGAGTTACTTTGTTTAAAATCATATTTTTTCATAAATAATGTAAATTTCCCAAACCACGCACATGGGGATTGTTTTAGCCCATATAAGAATTTTTTAAGTCGACAAACTTCCCTATCATTGAAGTTTCCCGCAAAATATGGTGGAGCTTCCATATAAACTTCTTCTTTTAATTCACCATGGAGAAAAGCATTCTTCACATCAAATTGGTGAAGTGGTCAGTCTTCATTTGCAGCGATAGAGAAGAGAACTCTAATAGTATCAATCTCTGTAACCGCGGAAAAAGTCTCGAAATAATCTATTCCATAGGTTTGAGTATATCCCTTGGCAACAAGACGGGCTTTGTATATTTCAATTATACCATCTGGTTTTCTTTTAATTGTAAATACCCATCGGCACCATATAGGTTTCTTTTCTCGTAGAATAACACATATTTCCCATGTGTCACTTTTCTTAAGTGCTTCTATCTCTTCTTCCATAGCGTTTTTCCATTTCTCATATCTCATTGCTTGGTCAACAATAGTTGGAATTTCTTTAGACTATAACGCTGAATTGAATTTTTGTGCCTCACTCGATAGGTTTCCTTATGCAATATTAGCAATCAGATATCTTGACCTTTGAGCTTCTTTCTCTGGAGAGTATCTTTTTAGTGGTATACCTCTGTTAGTTCTTTGTGGTAAGACATATCTTTCTATGGTTTCACTGGGGGTTTGGAGAATTGGTGGTATTGGGAGTTGGATTGTTTTGTTCCTCTTGAATCGGATGTTCATAATATGAGTAGGTTTTAGGAGGTTCAGAATCTTGTGTTGTAGTATTTGGTGTTTCGGAATCTTGTGTTATGGTTGGTGCTTCGGGATTTGGCGTTGGAATTTGAATATTATCGGGATTTGATGTTGGAATTTGGATATTGTCGGGATTGAGATTTGGATTTGGAATTTGGATATTGTCGGGTTTAGGTGTCAATTGTATCCAACTTAGAGTGTCATTATCCTTTTTCTCCCCCTCACTCGTAAGTTGGGTATCATAATAATATTCGGTTTCGACAAAGTCACAGTTCATTGTAGTAAAAACATGATGTCTTTTGGGACTATAACATCGATATCCTTTTTGGTTCATTCTATAGCCAACCATGACACATTTTTCCGCACATGGATCTAGTTTGGTACGCACATGTTTTGGAATATGGACAAAGACCGAGCACCCAAATATTCGAGGTTCAATGCTAAATGAAGTCGGAAGGGTATGGAATTTGGAAAGGGTATCTTTAGGGGTTTTTGTGCCCAAACTTTAGTAGGTAACCGGTTGATAAGATAGGTAGCGGAAGCAAGGGCTTCGGGCCAAAAACTTTTTGGAACTTTAGATTCAATTAATAAAGCTCTTGTCATTTCTAAGAGTAGTTAATTTTTTCGTTCGGCTACTCCATTTTGTTCGGGAGTATGAGCACAAGATGTTTGGTGAATAATCCATTTTTCTTCTCAAAAATGTTTCATTAAAGTATTGACAAACTCACCCCTATTATCGAATCTCAAAATTTTTATATTTTTGTTAAATTGGGTTTGTATCATTTTATAAAAATGGGAAAAAAATTTCAAACACTTCTGATTTGTGAGACAAAAAATAAATCCAGGTCATGCGTGAATGGTCATCAATAAATAGGACAAAATACCGGAAGTTTTTCCCCCAATAACCGGTGCAAGACCCCATACATCCGAATGGA
Organism: Rutidosis leptorrhynchoides; assembly: GCF_046630445.1. Taxonomy (NCBI): domain Eukaryota; kingdom Viridiplantae; phylum Streptophyta; class Magnoliopsida; order Asterales; family Asteraceae; genus Rutidosis; species Rutidosis leptorrhynchoides. Next base: position 121,403,707 of record NC_092339.1, read on the forward strand.
TTAAAGCTGTGACGACCCGGAAATTTTTGACCAAATTTAAACTTAATTTGTATATGATTTCGACACAATAAGCAAAGTCTGTAATATTGAGTCTCAAGAATTTTGAACAAATTACATGGACATGGTTAACCTTTGACTATTCCCGACGATTCACGAACCATTGTACGTAAATAAACATGTAAATATAAATATAAATATAAATGTATATATTATATTTTAAAATACACTTTAATCAATTGGAATTAAAAATATAATATAAAATACAGAATAATTAAGTTACTATTAAAATGAATGCAATGTTTGTAAAATGTATCACATAGAGGTCAAGTACCTCGCGATGTAATCATATGTTATTGTATTCGTCCTTATGGATTAGGACGGGTCGCTTCATGTGGTATCAGAACGGTGGTCTTAGAGAACCAGGTCTTGCATTAGTGTGTCTAACTAATAGTTGTTTAGATGCATTAGTGAGTCTGGACTTCGACCGTGTCTGCATGTCAAAAGTTTTGCTTATCATTTCGTGTCGAAAATTACCTGCTTATCATTCTTAGGGAATCACTTGCTTATCATTCTTAATCTAGACATATCTTACTGCCTGGATTGCATGAATAGTGTATAGACAAATTCATATCTTAGTGTATCTGCTAATCCATATCTTAGCGTATCTGTTACTGTAGTGTATAGACAAATTCATATCTTAGTGTATCCGCAACACTAGCCTCAATACTACACGCCTCAAACTCACATTCGGTACCCCAAGCATGATCTTCGTACTACGTATCGTTCTACATCATCTATCCTCGTTCGACATGGCGATTATGTAATCTCTAAAGTTTTGGAGATTATTCATTCTAGTTCCAACCGAAAATCAGATGAGATTAATATCATATTAACTCATAAATCCATGATTACATCTGAAGAAAATATATATGTACATATGTTTTCATAAAGATTGTAATTAAAAATTCTTTTGTACAAAGTGTTAATGGTGAAAATATTTTAACGGGTAGGTAATACCCTAGAAATATTTAGATTTCACATTAATAAGTTACACTGTACATTCTTCGAATCTAATTCAATAGTCATTTACTATCCTACTTACAAACACAGAAGTACGAATCCGTTCATCACAGAATAACCATTTTCATTCAATTTCATATTTGAATTTTGACCTATCAGAATCCAACAAGTGGCATAATGAAGAAAACATTGGACAAAATAAAATTTGTTAGAAACAAACAAATTAACTATGAGAAAATTTTTGTTAAGAATCCACGCTAACTGTTCCTAGCTAACTGATTACATTTTATTTATCGCAATTTATTTATCGCAATTTATATTCTCGCATTTTTATTTATCGTCATTTAATTTCTGTTATTTATTTTACGCACTTTAAATATCGGGACACGTATACAAGGTTTTGACATATCATATCGACGCATCTATATATATTATTTGGAATAACCATAGACACTCTATATGCAGTAATGCTGGAGTTAGCTATACAGGGTTGATGTTGATTCTACAATAATATATATACTTTGAGTTGTGATCGAGTCTGAGACATGTACACGGGTCACGATACGTATTAATTAATTTGAATATTATATATTAAACTATATATGAATTATTGGACTGTTAACTGTGGACTATCGACTGTGGACTACCAACATTGGACAATTAAAATGAATTAAAATATTGATTATAACATATGAAACTAAACAATTCTTTAAGTTTGCCACTTGATTTCATCTTAAACCTCATTTGTATCTTGACGATTCCAATCTGCGTTCAAACCTTTCATGATTCTTGAAAACACCTCAACCGAGAGTATGAACCAACCACACTTCATCTACGGAAGAAAAGATTGATGCAAATAGTTATGCACCTGAAAACACTCGGAACCTGAGTAAACGTTTAACACGTATCTGTGCTAGCTTCTTTGGCATTGTTATTACCGAAAATAACATTGCAATTCTTTTTCAAATTAGCCAATTTTGTCACAGCTCCAGCAAATCAACTTCGATTTTCATTTGGATTAAACTTATTATAACTATGATATATAAGCCTGCCTTTCATCATTGTTACCAGGAAACCTTTTATATCCCACCACCTTAGCAGTAAACTTACCAACAACTTCATTGGTCTTTGACTTCTCGAAATAGCATTATATTCATTGAAACCCTATCCTATAATCACCTGCATCTTGTAACGAGAATTGCCATACCAATCCCCGAGAATCAGCAATTAGTATTTTGAATCTCGCAGCGTTTCTACATCAACAGTTATATGTATACATATAATCTTTATCTCTTAGAATTATGATCTTCTATTCTGAAATTCTGAAATTCTGAAAAGCACTTTAGTCTACGAATCAGTTCTTTGAATTTTGAGAAAACTAATAGAACAACGAAAACTGTTGATGAATTTAACAGTCAAAAGTATGATGATAAAGAATGGAGTGTTGGAAACGCTTAATAGAAAATTTAGTACCGAAAAGTGAATTATGCGAAACTATGAAGGAGACTGTGGACAAATCACAAGGACTAAACTTGTACATAAAGAATCCTGATAGTTCTATTTCTGATGAAAACTTTAGCGAATACCTTACTCTTTAATCGCTCTAAATCATTGTGAATGGATTTCTTCATCACACTTTGATTCTAAAATTCTAAGATATCATCGTACCTTTCATTGTAAACATCCTCAATATTTCTGAAGATATCTTCATAAATATTCTTGTCCGATATTAATAATCTCTCCGCACTATCTGTGTTATATCATAAAAGAAAACTGTTTTAGTTTCTAAATCTCTGAAAACGTAGAGTTTGAATTATGAATGTTTTGAAGTAGTGTTGGGAACTGAAGCATGAGTTAGTATAATATAATGACACTTGATCAACGTGATTATATTACAGTAAGTCATGCTGAGTTTCTAATGGAACGTGGTGATTCACAGACCATAACATCATCATGTGCCATATTACATGACTCTTACATTCTATCTAATCTATAAACATATCAAGAACATATTTTCTTGATAGTCCTATCTTTTCCCTTGAATTCTAGTAATTTGACAAGTCAGATTGTGCTATTACCATTTCTTTCTTAGAACATTAACTATGTTCGTTCCGAAATTCATATCTGCGAATTCCGGACCATTGCATGCGGTGTTTAATGGATAGAAGAGAAAACAGAGCATGAAGCTCCGAAATAGAAATTGGAGTATAAATCGCAGCAAATAGGAGAGAGAATTAACTGTGGATGACAAAGATTATAGAAGACAGAAGTAAGGACTCCGAAATATAAGGAAAAATATAAAGCTCGATAACAACACATAAATTACAAATCGTGTATATCAATGTTTATCACAACATAAAGACACGGGAGAATTAAAAACACAATAACCCCAAGGGCGAAGTAGAAGTAATCAGATTTCTCCAATGGAAGTTGGAAAAGGAGAATGATTGTTGCGATAGTCAGGATAAGCACAAGGATCAGAACTGGATTAATCGTTTTTACAATCTTTTGAATTTGGGAGTTGAGTATAGGAGTGGTAAAAGTAATGGAACGGAAGAAGGTAATTTATAGTGAAATATTTGATAAAGAAATCAAGGCAGATTTCTGCATTTAATTAGAGGATACTAACTTCCTTAAATTATGAAGAATCAAATCTTATTACGAAGATTTTCTTTTAAATCCATTGAATTCTGGAAATCAATCGTGACTACGTCACCGGTTAAGACAAACCTGCATTTACTCTTTCCACTCTTTTGTGATAGCTTTACTTATACTTTTCGCGTAATCGAATTGTTTTATCCATTTTACTCACTGATGATAAAAACTCTAATTTCTATCTCGTATGCGTCATGAAAACATATTTATTGTCAGCCATGATGATTTCAATCAAATTTCGGGATGAAATTTCTTTAACGGGTAGGTACTGTGACGACCCGGAAATTTCTGACCAAATTTAAACTTGATAGTGCTCCAAATGAACATATATTTAGTAACAATATCCTCCCAATATGTAAATTATTTAGTTGTAATTGTCCTATTGTAAGTTGTAATCGTTTATATTAAATAAGTGCGAAGACAAAAGGCGAAAATGACAATTTGAAGACGCAAATGACCAAAAAGCTCAAATGTACAAGATACAATCCAAGTGGTTCAATTTATTGATAAGAAACGTCTAAAAATGACAAAAGTACAAGTTGCGGAACGCAAAGTACAAGATATTAAATAGTACGAAAGGACATTCAAAAATCCGGAACCAGGACCTGAGCCAACTATCAACGCCCGACGCAACGGACCAAAAATTATGAGTCAACTATGCACAAGAATATAATATAATATTTAAATAATTATATAAATTATTTATATATTATATATATTTAAATAAAACGTCGACAAGCAAATGGCCAAAAATTGGTGAGCTGGATTCCTGACCTCCGCATCGCGGAGCTGTGAAGGCTTAAACCTCCACGATCGCGGAGCACACCAGGATCAAAATTTCCTATAAAAGGCACGAGCTTGCTGCCGAGTTCAACACACCAAAAATCAATCTCTCTCTCTGATATATAATATATATATATATATATATATATATATATATATATATATATATATATATATATATATATATATATATAATATATATATATATATATATATATATATATAAAATATAAATTAGTTTAGTTTTATATTAGATTAGTTTAGTTAATGTAGCGGTTAATTACGGGTTTTAAAGTCGGAGCTCTGTCCGTGTAACACTACGCGATAAATAATCAATGTAAGCTATGTTCTCCTTGTTAAATTAATGTTTCGTACTTAAGTTATTATTATGCTTATTTAAGCCAATGTAATCATGATGTTGGGCTAAAAATATTAAAATTGGGTAATTGGGCTTTGTACCATAATTGGGGTTTGGACAAAAGAACGACACTTGTGAAAATTAGACTATGGGCTATTAATGGGCTTTATATTTGTTTAACTAAATGATAGTTTGTTAATTTTAATATAAAGATTTACAATTGGACGTACCTATAAATAACCATATACACTCGATCGGACACGATGGGCGGGATATTTATATGTACGAATAATCGTTCATTTAACCGGACATGGGAATGGATTAATAGTTAATAGTTTTATTAAAACAGGGGTGAATTATGTACAAGGACACTTGGCGTAATTGTTAACAAAGTATTAAAACCTTGGATTACACGCAGTCGATATCCTGGTGTAATTATTAAACAAAGTATTAAGACCTTGTTACAGTTTAAGTCCCTAATTAGTTGGAATATTTGACTTCGGATATAAGGATAATTTGACGAGGACACTCGCACTTTATATTTATGACTGATGGACTGTTATGGACAAAAACCAGACGGGCATATTAAATAATCCAGGACAAAGGACAATTAACCCATGAGAATAAACAAAAATCAACACGTCAAACATCATGATTATGGAAGTTTAAATAAGCATAATTCCTTTATTTTCATATTTAATTGCACTTCTAATTATTGCACTTTTATTTATTATTATTGTATTTAATTGCACTTTTAATTATCGTACTTTTTAATTATCGCACTTTTATTTATAGCAATTTCATTATCGTTATTTACTTTACGCTTTAAATTAAGTTGTATTTATTTTTAATATTTTACATTTGATTTTAACTGCGACTAAAAGTTTTAAAATCGACAAACCGGTCATTAAATGGTAAAACCTCCCTTTTATAATAATAATACTACTTATATATATTTTTGTATTTTTACAAATATAGTTTTTAAATATATAGCGTTAAGCTTGTTTAAAAGATTCCCTGTGGAACGAACCAGACTTACTAAAAACTACACTACTCTACGATTAGGTACACTGCCTATAGTGTTGTAGCAAGGTTTAGGTATATCCCACTCTATAAATAAATAATTAAAACTTGTGTAATTTGTATCGCTTTTCGTATCAAAAATATATAGTATTTTACATACACCTCGCACGACATCAAGTTTTTTTGGCGCCGCTGCCGGGAATCGGCGAAACGCTATATTTTTTATTTTTAATATATATTTGTGTAAATATTTTTATATATAATTTTTAGAAAAACAATATAAAATTTAAAAAAAAAAATTCAGAACCTGTCGAATGAAACCAGCACCTCATTTGAATTTTCACCCTCCGTGACTCGCGGAGTTCGCCTGGCATGTGGCACCGCACTCGCGGAGCCGTCTGACACGAGCCTGGTCCAGCAATTAATACGATTTAGGTTTTAATTAATTATTATTATTATTATTATTAAACCTAATTAGGTTTTATATATAATATTATTTAGTTTAAGTTTTTAATTAATTTGTAATATTAAGTTTTATTATTATTTTTAATTATATAAATTAATACTTTTTAATAAATAATATAAAAATAATATTTTTATAAAAATTGTAACCTTAAGTTTTATTTTTACTTTTTGTTTTTTTAATCGTTTAATCGAAATTTGTATATTTATCATTCGTAATTAGTTTTAAACTTAGTTCTTGCCGTAGTTATTTTATATATCTAGAGTTTTAGGCTTTGCCGTAAAATCCCTTAAGTGCTTTTTCTTTAAGATTAAGATTTAGGCGCTTTAAAATTTTGCGACACAGTTTTTAGATTTTAGTGCCTAATTAAGTTATTGTCGTTTTGGATATAGAATTCCTTTAAGCTTTAATACCTTTAGGCGCAAATTTTTAGATTTAATTTTTAGATTTTTAAGTTTCGACGTTTTCTTTCTTATTTTTTTTTTCGACGTTTTTCGACGCGTAATCTTTTTCTTTCTTATTTCTCGACACACTAGTTTTTAGGACATAGATTTTCTATTTCTTCTCTAAAATTCCAAACGAAAATTTTTTTAAGCGGATAAATTGATAGACATGAAATTTTCTGATTCGTAGTAATAGTTGGATTTGTTAGTGGCTGAGTTGTGAGCTTCCGATTTAAAGGGTTCTGGCTCCCTGCTGCATCTATTGGCTATTCGAAACGTGGGCAAAAGCAGAAAAGTCTATTAATTTGATAACTTATATAATTTTTAGTTTTATAACTAATAGGATAATTAGTAAATGCACCACATTGTAGCTAAAATTTGGTAATAAGCGCATTATGGAAAATCTCGATGATATTTTGGAAACTCTTTATGACATCCGAAATCAATTTAATCAATACTCTCAAACGGGTGTTGATGACAATTCGTTCGGTCAATCTTGGATCACGAATGACGAAACAATAACTGGTTGTGAAATCTGTGGAGATTATCACTCAACATGGGAATGTTATTATTACGTTCCTATGAAAAATTACGCACCCACGGAACCTGAATGGAACGATTATGAAGAATACAATTCAAATTGGGATTATTCCCAAGAATATATCCAAACTCAACAACCAGAAGACGAGGAAAATTATGTGCCTGAAAATTCTTTAGATTATATGAAAATCAAACTCGAAGAACTTGATGCTCAAAATGAACAAATGAGAGAGTTTGTAAATCGGCAAGCTGAAACCCTATCAGATTACACACCTGTTGATCTGAGGAGTCGTGTGCAAGAAAATCTCATATCATCGAATTTTGATGAATTCGAGAGCTCCGAAATCACCAATTATCCCGATGATACTTTTTATTCAGCTTTACCAATTTCACAACATATCGACACATTAGCCTCAACCGACGAAATCATCGATCCATCAATGGATGAAGAAGAAGTAAGGGTGACAAATTGGTACTCTTGGGAAAACAATAACGTTGAAAATTTTACCCCCGAGACCAAAGTGGAGGAACCGATAAAGACCGTTAATGAAGAAGAATTTGCTTCAATCCAGCCACAACCTTCCAACCCAATATTCTCAATAGACGAGTCATCTACCGAAGATGAACTACGAGCTGTAATAGATAATGGCACCTCGGATTTCACCCAATTGGGTAATAGAGGTGAAAACTTTGATCCCGAGAATAAAAGGAAGGAAATGTTAGGAATTGTCCACCCTATAATATGTATGTCGGTGTATATCGATCCATTTGACCAAGAACCAGAAAAGAGACATATCCATTTACTAAAAGCTACACTTAAAAAAGAATTAAGTAGTGACGATCGGGTGAGTCTAAACTTTAAACCCATTGATATATCATACACCACCCGAGATATAAATAACTGGCTCACTATTTTAATCCGTGGAACTTATTCTACCGACTTCACATGTCGTCAGCTAAGTGTGGGGAAGTCTAACCCCACTTAACGTTAAATTAGGGGTTCGGGTTAGTGCATAACTCGTTAATAAAAATGCATGATGAGTTAGGGTAAAAGACGTATTTTCAAATATTAGATAACAGTTCAGAAAAGCAACCGTTTTTGAAGAAAAACATGTGTGATAAAACAAGAAGGAATGAACGATGAGGCGCGCCATCTATCATTTGACGAGTTTTGTAATTACAAACTGGGTATTTTCAATCACTTTTCTACACTAATCACCCTCATGAATTTATAATTAGAGTCTGATTTCATGCAAATGAGGGCATTGCATGATCTCAAGTGTGGGGAAGGGTTATAAATTCTCTCGAGTTTATACTTGGTTTATTTTCTAAATTTTGTGAAACTTTTAAAAAAATTTCAGCTAAATGAATTCAAAATCATGTTTATACATATTTATGAACGATGAAAACTAGGTGTTAATACCGAAATTATCGTTACCTCAAAAAGGACATAAATTGAAAAACAACTAAAACGCTTGAATTTATTTATTAAGATTTAAAAAGACGCATGAAAAAAGCCAAGTGTTGGGAGAATGTACCAAGTTATTCAATTAAAAACTATCTATCACATGTTTCTGTAAAGTTTATTGCAGGTGCTTTTATTTTGGACTAAATTAACTGTTTTACCCTGTTTACTGTAATATATTTGAAAGAGAGATGGATCTACACGATGAATTAATTCCATCATTAAAAGGGAAGTAAAGTCTTCCGAAAAAGACACGCGCTTCTTGATTTAGGTCAAGAAGTTGTCGTCCAGACCAGCTGTAGGTTGACGAAAAATCTAGAAAAGTCATCTCTAAAATCAGCAGGAAATCCACGGACCTCAGCATCAAACAGGGTCGCCATGTGGTCAGACTTATCCTAACCATGAGAGGATCTGTCTCGTAAAATGGGGAGGGCGCCGTGCAAATTAGCTTGAAAAGACTAATGAATCAGACCCCCAGAAAGGATAATCTCCTTAAAGATCAAAAATCAGCTTTTAAGCCTGATATTACTCAATCCTTGAGATTGACCTTAAAGATTGAGAATTCAAACTCATGAAATTCGATGATATCTAAACTCGAGCTTGAACGAGAAAATATTTTGATCAAAATTACAAACCGATTTGTTTTCTAAAAAACCTGTTTTCAATGCGTTCATTACCATTGAACGTAAAATCCTAGGAATTCACCTGTAATTCATTAGGTCACCTGAACTAAATCGGGTTTCAACCGTAAGAACGGTGGTTGCATAGCATGGTCGAAGACAGGACCTTGTGCCAGACCAAAAAATTATAAGGGTGATCTTTACTATTGCTCCTACAAAGGATAGTAATTGCATCCGACACGTTGTAGACCATGAACATCTGCATGTCATTAGACATTGCCTTAATAGTTGCTTGTTCAACGCTTTCCTTTACAACCGTACGGTAGTTTACCGAAAGGTAATATACGGGACAAGTAAACTGGATGTGTTGCTTTCCTAATACAAGGTTAGCAAGTGGGTGACACAAAACCATAAGTTTTGAGCTAAAATTTTCAAATCTGAAACCCACAAAACCCACAAAAACAATTTGCAAACACCGGTGAAGGGTTATTCCAGAAAACCTGTCTAGGGTAAAATCTAGAATAAATTTTCAAAAGATCAAATGTTTTCATAAAGATCCAATTTCCTTAAAGGATCTAAATTTTCATAGTCATGTGGGACTGTAAACCACATCGTTACTATCATTGTTTATACCGCCGTATCAAAATCACTGATGTATAAAGTGTGAGAATAAAAAAAAGTGATTCGAGTGAAGTATGATTTAATTTCAAGTTCTGTATTGCTTGAGGACAAGCAACGTTCAAGTGTGGGGATATTTGATAGTGCTCCAAATGAACATATATTTATTAACAATATCCTCCCAATATGTAAATTATTTAGTTGTAATTGTCCTATTGTAAGTTGTAATCGTTTATATTAAATAAGTGCGAAGACAAAAGGCGAAAACGACAATTTGAAGACGCAAATGACCAAAAAGCTCAAATGTACAAGATACAATCCAAGTAGTTCAATTTATTGGTAAGAAACGTCTAAAAATTACAAAAGTACAAGTTGCGGAATGCAAAGTACAAGATATTAAATAGTACGAAAGGACGTTCGAAAATCCGAAACCAGGACCTGAGCCAACTATCAACGCCCGACGCAACGGACCAAAAATTATGAGTCAACTATGCACAAGAATATAATATAATATTTAAATAATTATATAAATTATTTATATATTATATATATTTAAATAAAACGTCGACAAGCAAATGGCCAAAAATTGGTGAGCTGGATTCCTGACCTCTGCACTCGCGGAGCTGTGAAGGCTTAAACCTCCACGATCGCGGAGCACACCAGGATCAAAATTTCCTATAAAAGGCACGAGCTTGCTGCCGAGTTCAACACACCAAAAATCAATCTCTCTCTCTCTGATATATAATATATATATATATATATATATATATATATATATATATATATATATATATATATATAATATAAATTAGTTTAGTTTTATATTAGATTAGTTTAGTTAATGTAAGGGTTAATTACGGGTTTTAAAGTCGGAGCTCTGTCCGTGTAACACTACGCGATAAATAATCAATGTAAGCTATGTTCTCCTTTTTAAATTAATGTTTCGTACTTAAGTTATTATTATGCTTATTTAAGCCGAAGTAATCATGATGTTGGGCTAAAAATATTAAAATTGGGTAATTGGGCTTTATACCATAATTGAGGTTTGGACAAAAGAACGACACTTGTGGAAATTAGACTGTGGGCTATTAATGGGCTTTATATTTGTTTAACTAAATGATAGTTTGTTAATTTTAATATAAAGATTTACAATTGGACGTACCTATAAATAACCATATACACTCGATCGGACACGATGGGCGGGATATTTATATGTACGAATAATCGTTCATTTAACCGGACACGGAAATGGATTAATAGTTAATAGATTTATTAAAACAGGGGTGAATTATGTACAAGGACACTTGGCGTAATTGTTAACAAAGTATTAAAACCTTGGATTACACGAAGTCGATATCCTGGTGTAATTATTAAACAAAGTATTAAGACCTTGTTACAGTTTAAGTCCCCAATTAGTTGGAATATTTGACTTCGAATATAAGGATAATTTGACGAGGACACTCGCACTTTATATTTATGACTGATGGACTGTTATGGACAAAAACCAGACGGGCATATTAAATAATCCAGGACAAAGGACAATTAACCCATGAGAATAAACTAAAATCAACACGTCAAACATCATGATTATGGAAGTTTAAATAAGCATAATTCCTTTATTTTCATATTTAATTGCACTTCTAATTATTGCACTTTTATTTATTGTTATTGTATTTAATTGCACTTTTAATTATCATACTTTTTAATTATCGCACTTTTATTTATCGCAATTTCATTATCGTTATTTACTTTACGCTTTAAATTAAGTTGTATTTATTTTTAATATTTTACATTAGATTTTAACTGCGACTAAAAGTTTTAAAATCAACAAACCGGTCATTAAACGGTAAAAACCCCCTTTTATAATAATAATACTACTTATATATATTTTTGTATTTTTACAAATATAGTTTTTAAATATATAGCGTTAAACTTGTTTAAAAGATTCCCTGTGGAACGAACCGGACTTACTAAAAACTACACTACTCTACGATTAGGTACACTGCCTATAGTGTTGTAGCAAGGTTTAGGTATATCCCACTCTATAAATAAATAATTAAAACTTGTGTAATTTGTATCGCTTTTCGTATCAAAAATATATAGTATTTCACGTACACCTCGCACGACATCAAAACTTAATCTGTATATGATTTTGACACGATAAGCAAAGTCTGTAATTTTGAGTCTCAAGAATTTTGAACAAATTACATGGACATGGTTAACCTTTGACTATTCCCGACGATTCACGAACCATTGTGTGTAAATAAACATGTAAATATAAATATATAAATATAAATATAAATGTATATATTATATTTTAAAATACACTTTAATCAATTGGAATTAAAAATATAAAATAAAATACAGAATAATTAAGTTACTATTAAAATGAATGCAATGTTTGTAAAATGTATCATATAGATGTCAAGTACCTCGCGATGTAATCATATGTTATTGTATTCGTCCTTATGGATTAGGACGGGTCGCTTCAAAAGCAAAAGGTACATCTTTCCATGTATTACTAGGTTTAAAAATACTTCGGTGGCTTTTAGTCAAAATACAAGTTTCACAATTTAAAATAACATTGGATGGAAAAAGGCTTGAAAATAAAGCATGTAAGTATCCAGCAGATGGGTGACCCAACTTTCTATGCCATAACCAAGCTTCCATCGTAGGTGTTCTGTGAGCAAGCATCATAGAACCTTGTTGGGTTACTTCGTCTATATAGTATAACCCACCTCGTTCAGTGCCCCGCCAAGTAATCATTCCGGTCTGGATATCTTGTAAGATACAAAAGGTAGGCTGTAATAAAACAGAATAATTCAGTCTTCTTTTGTAACGTGGCTAACGGACAACAATTTATGGGACAAGGTTGGAATATATAAATAATTAGGCAATTTCATAGTCGGAGTAATTTCAATTCTCCTACTCCCTTCTACTTGTACAATGCGTCCATTGGTCGTTTGAATTTTCTTAACCCGTGGTTTTGATTCGGAACAAAAATCGTATTTTTCAAAAGTCATGGTATGAGTGGCACCACAATCAAAAATTCACTCATTATTTTGAACATTATTTGAAATAAGGTTAGCTTTTCCGGTAACACGATAATTATTTAAATGTTTATTTTTTAAAAAAGAGTTTTGGGCCTCATTGTTTTTTATAAAATTGTTTTGGGCCTCATTATTTCTCATAAAATGGTTTTGGGCCTTAGAAATAGACTTGGCCGTTCCTTTTATAATATTCTAGCCCATTTTGCTTATATTTGTTACAAATACAGAAAGAGGTTTAATCTGATCGTCATTCACCAAATTAGGGTTAGGATCGTCCCTTTTCACGTCCCTTTTCTGTCTCACACTACAGGGTGATTTTGATCGAAGATGGGGGTGCAATCCCTCTTCTTCAATCGTTCGTAAGCAGTAGAATCTATTAGGGTTCTTTTCTTCTCCTGATTTGTAGTTATTAGGGTTTACCCTAATCACTTTGATAGATTGTTTTGATGTAAAATTGGGGTTTGAAGGTTCTACCTTCACCCATTTGGTCGATTAATGAGGTAAAATAAGGTTTAAGTTACCTCTTGTAGCTTTTTTAGATAATCGATTGTTTTTCAAGTTAGATTTTGAGCTGCCATTGCAGGTGACCGTATGGTTGCCGCCGGAGACTTCATGGTTGCCGCCGGTAACTTCATGGTTGTTGCCGGCTGCCTCTGCCACTGCCATCACAACTCTGCTAAGTTTTTGTTTATGCCACAAATTGGGATAACCAAGGAGCTTAAAACAGTTGATTATTGTGTGTCCTGGCATTCCACAATACACACAACTCAGCTGCTGAGGTGGTTGATGGTGGTTTGTGACAGCTATTTCCTTACAAGGGTAAGGCTCCAATAAACTTTGGAACCCCCTTTTTACATTTGAGGAAATGGCAGGCTGTGTTGGACCCGTTAACTAATTGTGATCTCGTGACATGTTCAAAATGGGAAAGGATGAAATGAACTTTCTGATCCCAAGAAGTCAAATTACCAAATAAGGTAATTCGACTTTTACTCATGATTTGCTGCTGTATTCTAACATTTACATGGTGACTGCTTCCCGACAGGTGCCCTTGTTTTATGATCAAGTAAAACAGATCCATCAACAAGTTCTTTGGCAATGTTTGTCATCTTAAAACTTAAATAATCTGCCAGCTTGTCTGATCTGTAGTCGAACTCAGTGGCGGAACTTGAACTCAAAGACAGATGGGGCGGATGCGAAAATTTAATAAATTTTTTTATTTTCAGCGGAGATAAACACTAATAAAAACCTTAATTTTTAGTAAAAGAAATTTTTTTTAGTGTAAAATTTTTTTATCCGTTAAATCCAGGTGTAGTGGATACCCCCTATGGGTTACTCTAAGCTCCGCCCCTGGTCGGACTGCTGCACATGTAACGCCGTCGGTGTATTTAGTTTGTTTACTTTTGGAATCAATGTGTTGACTTAGAAGATAGTACATGTAAAGTGTTTCGCTATTTGAAAGTTACTTCCTAAAACTACCGTCTACGAAGAACAACTACTGGCAAAACTCAAATACCAAAGCCTCCCATTTAAAACTCGGCATTCAAACATGGACTTTTCTGGAGGAGGAAATATCAACAGTCATCTTTAAAATTCATTACCTCCCATGTCGTAAGGCAAGCATTTTAATGTCTAATCACAAACAATGAAAAGAAATGCAATGTTTTCCTTATTGGAAATTTCAGTCCAGATTTATCATATTTTCCTCTTAAATGATATTTCTATTAATTAAATACGCTACATGTATTTAATAGAATATTCGAATGTCAAAGAGCATAATTCATTTGTAACTTATTTCGATAGATTCGAGTATAGTAGGAATCTTCGAAGTTATGAGTTTTTTTTCTCTGTGATCTTTCAACACCACTACTCAAAATTAATGAAAGGGAGAATGTTCGTTGAATTGTGTTAAAGTGACTTAATTCAGGGGGTTGTTGCTTACATTCATCTACTTGAGGGTTTAATGCGGACGATCGCACCACCCGACATAGCTTTTTAGACCGTGCGAGTTGTTTGGTTATAGTCTTAAAGTTTTTAATCTACAAGTGCATGGATAGACCAAATCACAATATTATTACTCGCACTTTTGTTAAAGGTTTGTAAGTATGACTTGGGTGTTGTTATCGAACGTTTTAATCAGAATTTATTCTTATATTATTATAAGTTTTTATCTTTTGGTATTGATGGTTTTATATTTATTAAAGACAATAATTGAAATAATAAATTAGACTAATATGGAGGTACTTTATATAATGAAAACGTGTCTATTAAATATGTAAGTTGTATCCCGGATTAGGATACTATTGTTTCGTGGAATATTATCACTTTTATTCTATCTAATATATATTTATCCATTAATATATTTTCAACGAACTTAATTCAAGCACAAATAATTAACGCGTCACATGATAAAATATAGGGTTTATTATAAAAGAGAGTTTTCGTCATATTAAAATAGACCAACCCAACAACCACCGTAGAATCTTAATTCTCTTATGGAAACTCCCGCGAGAATGTAACAAGAAAGATTAGACCTGTTTACAACAACGGTCAGAAACAGCAATATTATTCCTATCGAATTAAGTTGGTAATAGTTAATTTGAATAGTTGAGAATGACCTTTGGCTATGAATAAAGTAATAGATATTCGCCGTTTAAATTTAAAACGGGTGTTACTGACTACTACTTTATAAAAACCTTTGACTCCAAATATAAAATAATGGACTTGTATAAGTTGACTGAAAATGACATCGGCTTCGTATCAAGCTGGTTATAAAAGACCACAAGTCCATCATGTTAAACTTTACCAATTGACTGAAAATGATATCAGCTGCGTATCAAGCCATTTGTTGAAAGAGTGCTATTATGTTATTTAGTTTCATAGATCATAAATACCACAGATTTCTCCAACATGGTATTTATCGTAGTTTTTGAAAGCACATTTATCTCGAGTCTTATACCCGTGTCAGGCCTTATCTTTCAATTTTCGGGACATCGACTATGACCCCTTTTAGACGCAGAATACTTAAAGCCACTTATGCGGAATTAAGCACAGTACAAGTTGGATAAACTTTATATAAGTTAACAAAAACTCCCTCCATTTATAATGCATTGAATCAAACACTTATAATGATTTAAATGACTACAATAGTAAAACATCCTAAACTTACATTTTTAATAGACACAAGAAGTAATTTAGCTCATTATAATGAACTTAACATTCATCATAACATTTCGATATAATACAGATAGAGTCATAGTTGATACCTGAAATGATGAGTTAATATACTTCTTGATAACGCTTTCCTTAAGTACCCCCTTTATAACTAAAGTAACTACACTACTAGAGGCACTAATACGACTTCTTCGCCTATAGTTATTACATCATTATAATTACTAAATGTAGAAACTAAAGAATACTTGGATAGAGTTTCTTTGATTTGAATTGCAATTAAGTGTGTGTAAAAGTGAACGCTTAGTAGTCTAATACTGAGTTGCCATTCGCTTAACCCTGGGTCACCATTTTTCAACCCTGGGTTGCCAGTTTTGAGCCCTAAGTTGCCCATTTGTAACCTTGGTTCGACAGTTACTAACCCTGGGTCACAAGTTGTTGATTTTGAGTTGTCAGTTACTGAATCCGGGTCACCAGTTTCATTTTTGGGTTGCCAGTTTCAACTTTCAGGATGCTAGTTTTAGTAATCGAGTTACCTGTTGCTGCAACTGGGTCGCCAGTTGTAGTAACTGGATCGTCAGTTGTAGTAACAGGGCCGCCATTTGCTTCAAGTGCGTCGCCAGTTGTGTAACAAACTTTAGGTGGTTGATTTCGTAGATGAATTTCTCGATAGTTGCATTTCATCTTGCTTGGTGTAATGTATAGTCAGCTTGTAGTAGGTAAATAACTCTTCTGGAAGGTCTTTAAGCTTGATCTTAAGTGTACACAAGTCTCTTGGTCATTCTCTGAAGCTCTTGTTGGCAAGACATGAGTGTAGAAGAGATTAGGGTTTGGTGTGCGTTTTAGTGAGTGTAAGTCTAGTATCTTCTTGATCGCTTCAACCGGATGCACATAGGATCTCGGTCATGGTTATATCATCATGGATGAGCTTCAGTTAAGTGCCGGTAAGTCTGCTAGTGTTCTTGATCTTTCGAAGTAGTGTTTTAGAGTGATATATGAAATTAGGGTTTTAGGAAACCCTAATTTTGGCTTTGCTTTGTTCTTCAGTTTAAGCTTGTGGAATCAGACTCCACGAGTTTTCCATGGATGTTTATGAGTCTAAGAATACCTATTTTAAGGCTAAGTAGGTAGAGTATACCTCTTTGATAGAAAAAGTGCTGAAAACCTTGTTAAAAATCCTATTTTGGCCTTATTTTGGTAATTCTGCCTTTCGACCCCTCAATATTACAATATGTATGATTTGTATGTTTATAAATCGTTTTGTTAATTTTAAGGTTAAAATATATATGTGATATTGCTACTAAAAATATGACCATTTTGAGTGATACCAAGTATCCCACACTTAGGGTTTTGCTTGTCCTCAAATAAATGTTAGAACTTTAAATTCTTTCAAGAGATATTTTATAACAGAAATTCGGATTTTTAGAAATTTACTGAGAGATAGCTTTATCCTAAACATATATCCTTCAAAAATTTGTTTTATCAGGTATCACTTATATGAAATACAAGAATAAGTCTATAGGTATTACTCTCAATTCTCTAAGTAGAATATACAAGACTAGGCTTCCTCTCTTTCGTGGTCACTCAATTTATACAAGTGTATTGAGTCATCTATTTTATTGTATATCGCTCAGAAGCCGGTCATACTGCATCTCGCGTCACAGGCTTGGTCAGATTGATCACATGCTAAGTATTTGAAAGATAGAAATGGCACTAACTATCGAAAACATCTTTATTTGGGTTGTCACGTTTGGCGAGAAAGGTAAGGTAGACTTGGTATTTATTTATGGCTTTTTTATTGGTTTTGTGGTTTTTTCGAATCTTCAGGTTTTCCAGTATCCTCTTCTTTTTATTCTTCTATCTCATATTTAACTTTTTCTTTCTTTTTGTATAGAAGAGAGTTTGATAATTAAAATTGCGACTTCTTTGATTCATGTAGCGAACTTTTGATCAACCGATTCCAGACTGAAAAGCCTTAAATGGTTAGGTGATCTAGGACCTTATACGATCTAGGTTCGAATCTCAGAGACTACAATCTTAATTTTATCAACTTCAATTTTTTATTTTTTATTTTTTTAGTAATTCCTTTCATATGCTTGATATTTTTCAGCGGGAATCAATTTCACAAATAAATCCGACGTCAGATTTATCGAAAACAATTCAAATATGGGAGACTGAGTTTTGATCCTTTTTTTTTTTTTTTTGATATTTTGTAAGTGGATTTTAAGAATAAACGGCTATAGGTTCAATATATTTTCTAGGTGAATAATCAACACTTTTAGTAAGTGTTGGAAAAAGAGTAAGTATGGGAATATTATTAGTGGTTTGTTCTAATAGATGTTCAGGTCACTTAGAATTAAGCACCTATACCACGTATGGTATCTATTTCCAATACCGAACGTGCTTATACTGAACAAGTTCTAATTTGAGATACAATATTGGCACACTCTTTTTAAGGTGAAGCATGTTATATAGTTTATGCTTTTAGTCATGGATTACCTCACCTCTTTAGTAGCAGGAGTCGTACTTTAATCATGTGAATACATCTCTTAAGAGCTTATTCTGTTTTCCGTACAGTTCTTAGTTGGTAGTCCTACAGGCACATCCTTTTTATTATTTTGTTTTTGTAAATATTTGCTTAAAAATATATTTATCACATTTCGTTTTTAAAAAGTGGCTATGTTTTAAAATATTTTGATAAATTTTCCATAAAAACACAAGTTATTTGGATAAAAAAAGGTTATTAGTTATTACCATATCCCACAAGTTAGAGGAACACAAGTTATTTTCCTCAATGTTCCATTTACCACCTACCTTTTTAATACTTTTAAATATGTATAGTATTAAGTTCATGAATTCCACACTTAGAATTTAAAGTATTATTAAAAGTATGCTGAGTATACTTGCCTGATAAGGCCGCAACATTTGAAATTTTCATTCATCCTTAAAGGTTCTTCTTTTTATTCCATTACATTACTCCATTCTTTCAACCTTTATTTCTTTTGTGTACAACTAATAGTTGTTAAATAAAGAAAGTACATAGTTATGTTATTCTAAACATTTTCTTTAGTATTTTGCATCTCCACCCTCTTCAGTCATGCTTCCCTTGTTCAGCTTTACGAAGTTTCCAACCATGTCGTCGAGCTAAGATATTTCATAGTGGGGAACTGTGTTGCTATTTTTTCCTTGAGATTGTTGGTTGGTTTCATGTTTAATTGGAGTGTCAAAGGTGTAGTGAAAGGGAAGATGTTATTTCAGAATAATATTGGTTAGGGTTCTATAAAGGGTTTATATCATAAGCTGGTAACAACCCGAAGTTTTCTATGATGTGATTAACTTGAAATAAGGTCTCCTCAGATGGGGCCTACATAAGTAGCCAAGCTAGGCTAAGGTCTCCATTGGTTGTGAATTGAGGGACTAGTTTAGTATGTGTTTAGTTGATTAGTATGTTAGGTTGGTTATCAGTGTCCCCTAGGATATCATAGTACCAAGCATCCCGAGTTTCATTTGGTAATTTATGTGAAGATTCTCCTATTAAGTTTAAATTCCTAGAGTTATCAACGAGATCTACAAATCCCATCGTTACATTCATTTCATTTTCCTGAACCCTTTGTAATTCTTCGACTTCTCGGTTCTTGCTCCGAAGCTGTTGCTTCTCAGTCTTTCGGCTCCCCATTTTACCATTCTGAAACATTTTAAAAACATAAAATGCGAAGGCTAAAACATGTTCAACACAGCCATCAAGGTGGGGTAAACGATGTTTTAACCATTAATTTAAAAGTTAGTTAAAAGTTAGATTGGGTTGCCTCCCAATAAGCGCTTGTTTTGTAAGTCATTTAGCTTGACTTATACAAACCTGGCAATTTTAAGGTGGGTAAAAAGAGAAGATTCCTGGCTCACTGGTGTATCTTCCATGTATCGTTTCAGTTTGTGACCATTCACTCTAAAGTTACCGCCTGGTAGGGATGGCAATGGATGTTCCATCCGATCCGATCCATATATAATGGATATGGATGATGTAAATGGACGATAAATGGTTATGGATATGGATATGGATT
The DNA here is from genome assembly GCF_046630445.1 of Rutidosis leptorrhynchoides. NCBI lineage: Eukaryota > Viridiplantae > Streptophyta > Magnoliopsida > Asterales > Asteraceae > Rutidosis > Rutidosis leptorrhynchoides. The sequence goes on from NC_092339.1 coordinate 121,423,971, forward strand.
ATCAAAATATTTAGTGGATCGGATATGGATGATAATTTATCATCCATGGATATATCCGGTACCACCCGAAATACATCAATACATGCATATATATGTACTAAAATACATGCATATGCATCTACATATTGATATACATATACATATAATCTACAAAATTGTAAACTACTAACGAAAATAAGGGTTATAAAACTAATAATTATAATACTGTTAATAATAATGTTAAACGTTACACATTTAATTATATTAGTTTGAACATATATTCACCTATATTGTAACGTCTTTTGTTCAATTAAAGTCCCGTTCGGCGAATATTACAATAAAAACATGTGTAATAATCTAAAAACATAAAGATTATGCATTTACATGTGTTATAATCAAAATTTAATTGTGAAAATCGTCGTTAGATTAACATTTAATTTAATATCCAACGGATATCCATTAACCCGCTTAATCTAACGGATATGGATATGGATGGATGAACTGAGATTAAACGGATATGGATATGTATATGGATGGAAAAAAATTAAATGGATATGGATGTGGATATGGCATCATCTGATCCATATCTGATCCATTGCCATTCCTACCGCCTGGGGCGTTCCAAGGATAACCAGTATGTTTTGGTAAAAATCTCTTCAGTTCATGGTTTATGGTCATGAGCTGATCATCTGGAAATCTATCTTGAATATCTTCTTCTTTGAGAGGCTCTTTTGAAGGATTTTCTAAACGTCTCAGGTGATCTGCTGCCAGATTTTTAGCTCCTTTCTTATCTTTGATTTCTATATCGAATTCTTGTAGGAGAAGTATCCATCTTAAGAGTCTTGATTTTGCGTATGCCTTAGTGAAGAGATATTTAAGTGCCGAGTGATTGGTGTAAACTATGGTCTTTGATAAGACAAGGTAGGATCAGAATTTGTCAGAGGCGAAAACTACCGCTAAGAGTTCCTTTTCTGTAGTGGTATAGTTTTCTTAAGCTCGGTTAGAGTTTTGCTGGCATAACAGTTAGGGAAAAAGTATTTGTTTATTCTTTGCCTCAGCATAGCTCCTACGGTGTAGTCACTTGCGTCACACATTATTTTGAATGGTAGATCCTAGTTAGGAGCTATCATGATTGGTGCGGTGATCAGCTGGTTTTTCAGATAGTTGAATGCCTCTACACACTCATCTTCAAATTCGAACATCGTCTCCTTATAGAGTAGATTTGTTATAGGACGGAGACTTTAGAAAAGTCTTTGATGAAACGTCGATAGAATCCGGTGTAGCCTAGTAAACTTCTTATTCCTTTTACGTTTGTAGGCGGTGGTAGTTTAGCGATGACATCAACTTTTGCTTTGTCCATTTCTATTCCAACCTTTGAGATATTATGTCCCAGAACTATTCTTTCTTTAACCATAAAATGACACTTTTCCCAGTTTAATACTAAGTTAGTTTCTTCGCATCGGGAAAGAATTTTATCTAGGTTACAAAGACAGGAATCGAATGAATCTCCGAAGATGGAGAAATCATCCATGAAGACTTCCATATAATGTTCGATCATGTCATGAGAGATTGCTACCATGCAAAGTTGGAAAGTTCCCGGAGCATTGCATAGACTGAAAGGCATTCGTCTATACGCAAATGTACCGTATGGACATGTGAACTTCATCTTCTCTTGATCCATTGGATCTAACAGAAATCAAAAATATCCAGAAAAGCCATCGAGAAAACAGTAGAATTCATTTCCTGATAATCTTTCTAACATCTGATCGATGGTTATTTTGAGTAAGAACGTGAAGATCGGACTAAACCGCACCTTACAAACATATGATAGTTTTGAATGCTATAAGTTAGGATATTAACTTTGCACAACAACTTAGTTAATATGTGATTAAGTCCTGTTTAGCAAAACTTAGTGGATTAGTGCGTTTATTGAACTATTTTACTTGTATTCATGTAGGATTTAGTTGGAAGCTGGAGCTGGTAGTAGGTAACTGGAGCTTTTTGATATATTTAAGTGTTTGATAGTGTAGCTGAAGCTGATAAAAAATAGATAAAATGACAAAAATGGACACGAGTAAAAACACTTAATGTTAAATAAAATTATTTATTTTAATGAAGCATAGTTATTGATAAACTGTAAAAAAACATAGTATAATGACTAAATCATTAGTAACATGCATTAAAAATTAAAGTAACAATATTATTAGAAAATATGTATTTCATTTCATTCATATTCTTACATATTAAATTAGAATATGCATGGATCAATTTTATTTCTCATGATAGAAACGACAATGATATTTTGAATACATGTCTATCTCTATTATATTATATTGCACATATGTACACGTGCAAACAACAAGAGCATATATCCCTATCTCTATATAAATGTATTGGATATATCTCTCTTTATATTTATATGTTATGTGATGTTAAAGCAGAGGGGTACGAAATACTATTATAGTTTACTACGAAATACTATTAAATACGATACAATTTTACACAAGTTATTTATTTATTTATAGAATGGATATACCTAAACCTTGCTACAACACTTATAGGCAGTGTACCTAATCGTAGAGTAGTGTAGTTTTTAGTAAGTCCGGTTCGTTCCAAAGGGATACAGCTGAGTTTAATGCTATATTTTTATTTACTATATTTGTATAAATATATATAAGTAGTATTATTATTATTATAAAAGGGGGGGTTTTTACCGTTTAATGACCGGTTTGTCGATTTTAAGTTCTAATGCAAAATAAATAGAACTTAATTTAAAGCGTAAAGTAAATGACGATAAATAAAAATGCGATAAAATAAAAGTGCGATAATTTAAAGTACGATAAATAAAATGACAATAAATAAAAGTACGATGAGTTATAAAATAAAAGAATTATGCTTATTTAAACTTCTGTAATCATGATGTTTGACGTTTTGATTTTAATTTATTATCATGGGTTAATTGTCCTTTTTCCTGAATTATTTGATATGTCCATCTGGTTTTGTCCATAATAGTCCATCGGTCATAATTATAAAGTGCGAGGGTCTTCGTCAAATTACCCTTATACCCGAAGTAAAATATTCCAACTAATTGGGGATTTAAAACGTAATAAGGTCTTAATACATTATTAATGATTACACTAGGTTAACGACTGCTTGTAATCCAAGGTTTTAATACTTTTATTAACAATTACACCAATTACCCTTGAATGTAATCCACCCCTGTTTTAATTAGTCCATTGACTATGAATCCATCCCCGTGTCCGGTCAAATGAACAATTATCAGTATTTATAAATATCCCGCCCACCGTACCCAGTCAAGCGTATGTGGTTATATATAAATATGTCAAGTTGTAATCTCCATATTAAATTAACAAGATATCATTTAGTTGATTAAATATAAAGCCCATTAATAGCCATAGTCCAATTTTCACAAGTGTCGATCTTTTGTTCAAACCCCAATTATGGTCTAAAGCCCAATAACCCAGTCTTAATATTTAGTCCAACATCACGATTACTTCGGCCTAAATAAGCATAATAATAACTTAGCTACGAGACATTAATTTAAAAAGTTTGAACATAACTTACAATGAGTATTAATCGCGTAGTGTTACACGGACAAAATTTCGACTTACAAACCTTAAAACATTCGCTACTATAACCTTATTATTATTATTATTATTATTATTATTATTATTATTATTATTATTATTATTATTATTATTATTATTATTATTATTATTATTATTATTATTATTATTATTATTATTATTATTATTATTATTATTATTAACTTAATATTAAAATTATAATTATAAAATATAAATATAAATATATTGAGAGAGTGAGAGATAGTTGATGAAGGTGTACAAAATTCGCAGAATTCGTTGCCTTTATATAGTACCTGACCAGACTTTGGGTGCCATGCGATCGCATGGGTTATAGGCTTCCTGGCCATGCGATCGCATGGCCAGCTGGGACAGCTCACATTGCTTTGTCTTCTTGTTTTGGCGACACATTTAAATATAAATATATAATATATATAATTTTATATAATTATATATATATTATATTATATTTATGTGCATAGTTGATTTGTAATTTTAGGTCCGTTGACTTGCGCGTTGATAGTTGGTTCATGTCTCGGTTCCGGATTTTCGAACGTCCTTTCGTATGATTTAATATCTTGTATTTTGCGTTCTGCAGCTTGTACTCTTGTAATTTTTAGATGTTTCTCATCAATAAATTGAACCACTTGGATTGTATCTTGTACGTTTGAGCTTTTTGGTCATTTGCGTCTTCAAATCGTTGAATCTGTCTTTTGTCTTCACCTTTTATTATTTAAACGATAATCACTTGAAAATAGAACAATTGCAACTAAAAGCTTGTCTTTCTTGAAGGATAATGCTATGAAATATGTGTTCGTTTTTAGCATTATCAAATATTCCCACACTTGAGCGTTGCTTGTCCTCAAGCAATATAGAACTTGAATATAACTTTACTAGAATCACTTCTTTATTCTTCACACTTTGTACATCAGTGATTATGATACGGCGGTATGAACAATGATAGTAACATTGTGGTTTACAGTCCCACATGACTATGAAAATTTAGATCCTTTAGGAAATTGGATCTTTATGAAAACATTTGATCTTTTGAAAATGCATGCTAGATTTTACCCTAGACAAGTTTTCCGGATAAACCCTTCACCGGTGTTCGCAAATTGTTTTTGTGGGTTTTGTGGGTTTCAGATTTGAAAATTTTGGCTCAAAACTTATGGTTTTGTGTCACCCACTTGCTAATCCTTATATTAGGAAAGCACACGTCCAGTATACTTGTCCCGTATATTACCTTTCGGTAAACTACTGTCCGATTGTAAAGGAAAGCGTTGAACAAGCAACTGTTAAGGCAATGTCTAATGACATGCTTTTGATTATGGTCCACAACGTGTCGGATGCAATTACTATCCTTTGTAGGAGCAATATAAATATCACCCTATAGTTTTTCGGTCTGGCACAAGGTCCTGTCTTCGACCATGCTATGCAACCACCGTTCTTACGGTTGACACCCGATTTGGTTCAGGTGACCTAATGAATTCCAGGTGAATTCCTAGGATTTTACATTTAATGGTAATGAACGCATTGAAAATAGGTTTTCAGATAACAAATCGGTTTGTAATTTTGATCAAAATATTTTCTCGTTCAAGCTTGAGTTTAGATATCATCGAATTCCATGAGTTTGTAATTCTCAATCTTTTAAAGTCAATCTCAAGGATTGAGTAATATCAGGCTTAAAGGCTGATTTTTAATCTTTAAGGAGATTATCCTTTCTGGGGATCTGATTCATTAGTCTTATAAGCTAATTTCCACGGTGCCCCACATTGTACGAGACATATCCTCTCATGGTTAGGAGAAGTCTGACCACATGGCGACCCTGTTTGATGCTGAGGTCCGTGGATTTCCAGCTGATTTTTGAGAAAACTTTTCAAGGTTTTTCGTAGACTCTACAACTGGTCTGGACGACAACTTTCTGACCAAAATCAAGAAGCACGTATCTTTTTATCGAAAGACTTTACTTCCTTTTAAATTCCATTTATATTACAATAAACTGGGTAAAACTGATTAATATCGTCCAAAATAAAAGTATCTTCAATTATTTGTACAAAAATATGTGATATATATTTTAAATAACTTGGTAAATTTTTCCCACACTTGGCTTTTATTTTTCTTTCTTTGTCTTTTTATTCTCTTCTATTCCATTTTAAATGAATTCAAGCGTTTAAGGTTGTTTCTCAATTTATGTCCTTTTCGAGGTACCAATAATTTCGGTGTTAACACCTAGTTTTATCGTTCATAAATATGTATAAACATGATTTTGAGTTCATTTAGTTGAAATTTTTTAATAAATTTTACTAGAAGTGGGTAGTCAGTATATAAGACTAGGGATGTTCTTTATTATCAGAGAGCACTAGATTCTAATACAACTACTGCTTTACTAGTATTTTAACGGTGGCTATTAAACCAAGTGTATAAGTCAAATGTTTAAAACCGAAATTGTAACGACCCGGAAATTTCGACCAAATTTAAACCTTAAACTCTTTATGTATCCGACACGATAAGCAAAAACCTCAATGTTGAGTCTAGAAAATCTGAAATCTATATCTGAAAGATTAGTTACCCTTTTACTCTGCCTGACGATTCACGAACAACCTATAATTTAAAACTCGAAACCGTCATGATTTATATATACGATTTACTTTCTTAAACGATGCTATTTCAAATTAAAATTTTACGTATTAAGTCATTTTATTTTTATGATATAACTTTTGTAATTTTTTTAAGAAACGAAGTTAAATTAAAAATGTACAATTTGTAAAGCACAACGTACAACAATGTATAGCTTAAATAGTTGAACCGAAATTAATTCAATTACTATTTATATAAATAGTAAATGAAATGAAATTAATTAATTTACTATTCACATGAAAATGACATGATAGAAATTATTAATTATAAGTTACATAATATACCCCTAAAGTATTTGAGAAATACAACTTTTTAAATTCTAAAGATTCGTAAGATTTAAAATTGAATTATTATATATTATTTATTTTACACGTTTTAAAAATTTTATATTATTATATTATTTTATTATTACTTTATTTTAATTATTATATTATATTTATATTATTATATTAAATATATATGTATATATATATCACACACGCACACTTACACAAACACATGAGTACTCCATATTTATTTCTTTTATTTCTCTTTCTTTTTCTATTTTCTTTCTACTTATCTATCTAAAATTTATCATAATATCTACTTTTATTATTAACTATACTACTAATTATATTATGATTTATATTATCAAAATCAATATTATGATGATCTTATTAGTAGTAAGTGTTATGAGTGTTAATAATTCTATGACGGGGTTCTGCCCAAATATTTTCAAAACAAGATTATGAGTGGGATAAAACTAAGAAGATTATGGGTCAAATTATGGAAGTAATGGGTATGGATCGGGGGTTTTGCTCGTGAGACAAACTAGTGTTTGTCATCTCCGTTGCGTCTGAATAATATCCTGCAATATTGAATCTCAATATTGATACGTGAGCACTTTAAACTTAACTTTTAATTTACTTTTAGTGTATCCCTGACTAGTGCTCGAGAGGTTAGGATCGTGTACATTTTTATATCTATTTTTGTTAAAATATATTTAGGATAGAATCTGAATTAGTTACTTTTGCGGTTAAGATAAGGTATATGAATAATATGTTTTTGGAAAGGTGGCGAAAAACTATAAACTTTTCATTTAGATGTCGAATAAATTCGACGGACAGATTTGAAGTTATAGCCAATTGAACTTTCGTACAAATTAATAAAAATGAATATTTTATTTTTACGTTATCATCAACAATATTATTATTGAATTATTATAGTTACGATTTTATTAATATTCTTATTAAAATTTTCAAACTATTATGTTGATCGCATTTGTTATTAAAATTATTAGATTATTATCAACAACGTTAAAAATATCATTTTTATTTAAAAGTAATTTTTAGAGATGTTATTACTATAATTGCTATGATTATTTTTGATAAATGAAAACAAATCATATTTTTAACAAATTAGTATTTTGATTATTATTATTATTAAAACTATTAAATTATTATTATTAAAATTAACATATTCATTAAAAGTAGTGTTTTAAATAAAAATAATGTAGTTATTATAAAAAAAATGCCATTTTTTTTATTATTTAATATATTTATATAAAATTCTATTAAAAGAAATATATTGATAAATTTTGTAAAAATATTTTAAAATGTAAAAACAATAATATTTAAGCATGTACAAATTTTTGGGAAATTATTTTGAGTCAAATACAACCTTTTTAACTTTTGTAGATTAGTCTCGAGCATTAAGATTGGTACACTATAATTTGATTTTATTTGTTAATTAGATATTAATCGATATATAAATATATAATTAATTAGGTTCGTGAATCGAAGGCCAACCTTATAAGTTATCAATGATGTTATATGTATTTTTACTACAAAATACAATTGGTGAGTTTCATTTGCTCCCTTTTTAATTGCTTTTGCAATATATATATTTTTGGGACTGAGAATACATGCGATGCTTTTATAAATGTTTACGAAATAGACACAAGTACTTAAAATACATTCTACGTTGAGTTGTACCACTGGCATACTTCCCTGTAGCTTGGTAACTAATATTTACAGCGGTATTGTAAACGCGAATCCTGTTGATAGATCTATCGGGCCTGACAACCCCAACCGGGCTGGACGACCAGTATTCAACGGTTGCACAGTACTTCGTTTTGTGACTACACTCGGTACAGTGTAGTGAGATTTCATATTAAAGGGAATATGCGACGTGATTAAATGTTAAGTATGGTTACCAAGTGCTCAACCACTTAGAATGCTTTTATACACTCGCGAGTGTACAGATATTTATAACTATGAAATCTTGTGGTCTATTGAAATTTCTGATAACTGTTGTTATGTTAAACCTATGAACTCACCAACCTTTTGGTTGACACTTTAAAGCATGTTTATTCTCAGGTACGAATTAAGACTTCCGCTGTGCATTAGCTCATATTAAGGATACTAGTTGGGACCATTTAAGCCATGATACAAGAACGTTGCATTCGAGTCATTGAAGATCATTAAGGGCTAATATTAAGTCATTTGGATATTGTGAAATGTTAGACGAACATATCAATTTTGATGTAATGATAGATTGTCTTTTTAAGAATAAATGCAACGTTTGTAAAATGTATCATATAGAGGTCAAATACCTCGCGATGTTATCAACTATTATAATTCGTTTGTAATCAATATGGACGTTGTCCGAATGGATTAAGAACGGACCGTTATAGGTGGTATCAGAGCGTTGGTCTTAGCGAACCAGGTCACCCATTAGTGTGTCTAACTGGTAGCTGTTAGGATACATTAGTGAGTCTGGACTTCGACCGTGTCTGCCTGTCAAAAAGTTTTGCTTATCACTTTAGTCGGAAATCATCTGCTTATCATCTTTAGGGAATTGCCTGCTTAGCATTCTTAAGTCTAGACACGTCTTACTGCATTTAGTGCATCGATAGTGTATAGACGAAATTCATATCTTAGCGCATCCTAGATTTGCCTGACATATGCCGTAAATTCTTTTGAAGACTATGAAATCTTTGGAAATATATATAGATATTCTATATAGTTAGAATATCATACGACATCCGAAAATCATTTCACATCGAGGAACCTTTCTATCCACTAAATTACTCTTTTGGCGATAAACCTGAAACACTTACCGACGAACTTGTTCGAGAAACCATTTCTTTTCCCCTTTTTACGGATATCTCATCATAATTATATACCATCTCATATTCCGAATTTTATACATCTGCGCGCTTCAATCGCCAATCATTCCGGTGTACAAGTATAAGTTAACAAATTTCGCGTTCGTGTGACGGCTATGGAAAATATGTGCGACGGTTACAAACACCAGCAGCAGCCACAACCGCGTCGTAAACCTCAATGTCATAAACTATACCTTGAGTATATTCACCGTTCTATGTATTGTTCTATCTACTAAATTTTCGTTCGACATATCGTTCTATATCGATTACCTTCGCTTTACGTTTTACCTCATACATCTTCGTTCGACAGGGCAATTATGTAATCTCTAATATTTTAGAGATCATGTAATCAAGTGCCAACAATAAATCAAATGAGTATAATATTCTATTGACTCATTAAATTTCTAATTACATCTGAAGAAAATATATATGCAAGTATATTTTCATAAAGATTGTAATTAAAAATTCTTTCGTACAAACTGTTAATGATGAGAATATTTTAACGGGTGGGTAGCACCCGAGGAATATTTAGAATTCACATTAATAAGTTACACTGTACATTCTTCGAATCTGATTCAACGATTATCTATTATCCTACTCACAACCACCGATATTAGTATCCGCTTATCCCAGAATAACCATTCTCATTTAAATTTCATATTCGGATTTTGACTTATCAGAATCCAACAAGTGGCATAATGAAGAAAACATTGGATATATTAAAATTGTTAGAAACACACGATTTAACTAATTGAAAATCTATTAAGAATTTCACGCTAACTGTTCCGGCTAACTGTTCCCAGCTAACTGATTAACATTTAATTTATCGCAATTTACATTTCCGCAATTTACATTCTCGCAATTTTATTTATCGTCATTTAATTTCTGTTATTTACTTTTATGCATTTTAAGTCGGGACACATGTACGCAATACGACGGATTAATTCTGAGACAACACGGTACATGGGTCATGATATATATTTATTTATTTTACGCACTTTAAATAAACGGGACACGTATACAAGGTTCGACTTATCATATTGACCCATCTGTATATATATTTCGAAACAATCGTAGACACTCTATATGTGAAGGTGGGAGATGGCTATACAGGGTCGGAGTTGATTCCAAAATATATATATACTTTGAGTTGTGATCGACACCGAGACCGGTACACGGGTCACGATATGTATTATTTAATTCGAATATTATATACATATATATATATATATATATATTATTTAACTATTGTACTATTGGACAATCGAACTAACAGACTGCTAACTATGGACAAGTAAAAATTAATTAAAATACTGACTATAACATATGAAACTAAACAATTCTTCAAGTTTGCCACTTGATTCTATCATAAACCTCATTCGTATCTTGACAATTACAAATCGCATTCACAACTTTTCATGATACTTGAAAACACTTCGATCGAGAAGTCAAACCCGTTGTACCTCGTCTACAGAAGAAAATATTTATGCACCTGCAAACTCTCGAATCCAAATTCATAGTTTAACACATACCGTGTTGAATCCTATGCTATTTATTAGCGAAAACAACCCTACAATTCCTTTCCAAAGTAGCCAATTTTGTCACAGCACCACTTCGACTTCTCAGTAAGACTACTCCTACTATAACCTCAATATTTATACCATGTCCTTTCGCCGTCATTACCGGAGAATCTTTTATATATCACAACATCACCAGCAGCAACTCGTTATCTTCTTGGCGAAATCCGCAATCAGTAATTTCGAAAATCTCGTAGAAATTCTTCCATCATACCTACAACGTCTATCCCTAAGAGTTACATATTTCGAATGTGAAGTTTCTGGAAAACACCCTGGACTATGAAGTAGTTCTTAAAATGCTGATAAAGCAGCAAAGATCATAAACGACTTTAACAGTCAAAAGTTTGATGACAAAGAATAGTAAGGTGGTAAAGCTGAGAAAAAGAGAAGGTTTGGAACTGGAAAACGGATTGAGCAAAGTATGAAGGAGGCCGTAAACAAATGGTGAAAACGGAACCTGTCTTTAAAGGATCCAAATGATCCAGCGTCTGCTGAAACCGTTAGTAAGAACTCTACTCCTTATTTTTAAACTTTTCAAGATGATATTCTTCATCATCATCTTATCTTAGATATTATAAGATATCTTCATATCTTTCGTTATATATATTCTCCATATCTCTGGAGATATTTCCACAACTATTCCTATCTGCGATCATTTATCTCCCCGTAACATCTGCATTACAACATAAAAGAAACTGTGTTAGTTTCTAACTTCTGAAACCTCCGAGTTTAAAATATGAATGTTTTGAAGTAGTGTTGGGAACTGATGCATGAATTAATATAAAATAATGAAACTTGATCAACTTCATTATATTACAGTAAGTCATGTTAAGTTTCTAATGAAGCATGATGATTCACAGTACCATCATCATGTGCCATGTTACACGGCTCTTACATTCTATCCAATCTCCAAACATATTAGAACGTATCACCCTGATAGTTCTAATTTTCCAAAATATCCTGGTAATTTGACCAATCAAAATCGTGCCATTACCATTTCTTTCTGATAGCATTAGTTATATTCATTCCAAATCGCTTGGTTCGAGGACGGGAAGAAGAAACGTAGGGACAAAACACCAGAATAGAAATGGGAACATAAACCACAACAAATAAGAGAGAGCATTAACTGTGGATGACAATAATTTTAAGGGATAGGAGTAGGAACATCGAAATATAAGGGAAGATATAAAACCTAACAACAACCCTGAAACTACAAACCGTGCATATCAATACGTATGGCAACGTAAAGGCACGGGAGAATTAAAAACATTATAATTCCAAGGAAAGGATAAAAGAGAATAGATTCTTCTGGTGATAGATGAAAAAGAAGAATGAAAGATATGAAAGTTAGAAATATAACAAGGATTAGAATGGGATGGAGCATTTTAGCGAATGTCTTAAAGTAGGAACTAAAGAGAAAGAATAGAAGATGTGGGAAGTAAGAAAGGGAAGGAGGTAAATTTATAGTGAAATATTCGACAAAGAAATCAAAACAGATTGCTGCGTTAAATCAAAGAAGATCCTGATCGCCGCAAAAACTAAATCTTATTACCTAAGATTTTCCTCAAAACCCTTAAATTCCGGAAATCGATCATAATCACGTCATCGGTTACAACAATTCTATATTTAATCATTTCACTCTCTTTTGTAATAGCTTCGCTCGTACGCTTCACATGATCGAAATGTTTTATCCATATCTATCAAAAATGATAAAACTTCATTTTCATCTCATAATCGTCATGAAAACATTTCCATTGTTATCTATAACAACCTCTACCAAATTTCGGGGACGAAATTTCTTTAACAGGTGGGTACTGTAACGACCCGGAAATTTCGACCAAATTTAAACCTTAAACTCTTTATGTATCCGACACGATAAGCAAAAACCTCAATGTTGAGTCTAGAAAATCTGAAATCTATATCTGAAAGATTAGTTACCCTTTTACCCTGCCTGACGATTCACGAACAACCTATAATTTAAAACTCGAAACCGTCATGATTTATATATACGATTTACTTTCTTAAACGATGCTATTTCAAATTAAAATTTTACGTATTAAGTCATTTTATTTTTATGATATAACTTTTGTAATTTTTTTAAGAAACGAAGTTAAATTAAAAATGTACAATTTGTAAAGCACAACGTACAACAATGTATAGCTTAAATAGTTGAACCGAAATTAATTCAATTACTATTTATATAAATAGTAAATGAAATGAAATTAATTAATTTACTATTCACATGAAAATGACATGATAGAAATTATTAATTATAAGTTACATAATATACCCCTAAAGTATTTGAGAAATACAACTTTTTAAATTCTAAAGATTCGTAAGATTTAAAATTGAATTATTATATATTATTTATTTTACACGTTTTAAAAATTTTATATTATTATATTATTTTATTATTACTTTATTTTAATTATTATATTATATTTATATTATTATATTAAATATATATGTATATATATATCACACACGCACACTTACACAAACACATGAGTACTCCATATTTATTTCTTTTATTTCTCTTTCTTTTTCTATTTTCTTTCTACTTATCTATCTAAAATTTATCATAATATCTACTTTTATTATTAACTATACTACTAATTATATTATGATTTATATTATCAAAATCAATATTATGATGATCTTATTAGTAGTAAGTGTTATGAGTGTTAATAATTCTATGACGGGGTTCTGCCCAAATATTTTCAAAACAAGATTATGAGTGGGATAAAACTAAGAAGATTATGGGTCAAATTATGGAAGTAATGGGTATGGATCGGGGGTTTTGCTCGTGAGACAAACTAGTGTTTGTCATCTCCGTTGCGTCTGAATAATATCCTGCAATATTGAATCTCAATATTGATACGTGAGCACTTTAAACTTAACTTTTAATTTACTTTTAGTGTATCCCTGACTAGTGCTCGAGAGGTTAGGATCGTGTACATTTTTATATCTATTTTTGTTAAAATATATTTAGGATAGAATCTGAATTAGTTACTTTTGCGGTTAAGATAAGGTATATGAATAATATGTTTTTGGAAAGGTGGCGAAAAACTATAAACTTTTCATTTAGATGTCGAATAAATTCGACGGACAGATTTGAAGTTATAGCCAATTGAACTTTCGTACAAATTAATAAAAATGAATATTTTATTTTTACGTTATCATCAACAATATTATTATTGAATTATTATAGTTACGATTTTATTAATATTCTTATTAAAATTTTCAAACTATTATGTTGATCGCATTTGTTATTAAAATTATTAGATTATTATCAACAACGTTAAAAATATCATTTTTATTTAAAAGTAATTTTTAGAGATGTTATTACTATAATTGCTATGATTATTTTTGATAAATGAAAACAAATCATATTTTTAACAAATTAGTATTTTGATTATTATTATTATTAAAACTATTAAATTATTATTATTAAAATTAACATATTCATTAAAAGTAGTGTTTTAAATAAAAATAATGTAGTTATTATAAAAAAAATGCCATTTTTTTTATTATTTAATATATTTATATAAAATTCTATTAAAAGAAATATATTGATAAATTTTGTAAAAATATTTTAAAATGTAAAAACAATAATATTTAAGCATGTACAAATTTTTGGGAAATTATTTTGAGTCAAATACAACCTTTTTAACTTTTGTAGATTAGTCTCGAGCATTAAGATTGGTACACTATAATTTGATTTTATTTGTTAATTAGATATTAATCGATATATAAATATATAATTAATTAGGTTCGTGAATCGAAGGCCAACCTTATAAGTTATCAATGATGTTATATGTATTTTTACTACAAAATACAATTGGTGAGTTTCATTTGCTCCCTTTTTAATTGCTTTTGCAATATATATATTTTTGGGACTGAGAATACATGCGATGCTTTTATAAATGTTTACGAAATAGACACAAGTACTTAAAATACATTCTACGTTGAGTTGTACCACTGGCATACTTCCCTGTAGCTTGGTAACTAATATTTACAGCGGTATTGTAAACGCGAATCCTGTTGATAGATCTATCGGGCCTGACAACCCCAACCGGGCTGGACGACCAGTATTCAACGGTTGCACAGTACTTCGTTTTGTGACTACACTCGGTACAGTGTAGTGAGATTTCATATTAAAGGGAATATGCGACGTGATTAAATGTTAAGTATGGTTACCAAGTGCTCAACCACTTAGAATGCTTTTATACACTCGCGAGTGTACAGATATTTATAACTATGAAATCTTGTGGTCTATTGAAATTTCTGATAACTGTTGTTATGTTAAACCTATGAACTCACCAACCTTTTGGTTGACACTTTAAAGCATGTTTATTCTCAGGTACGAATTAAGACTTCCGCTGTGCATTAGCTCATATTAAGGATACTAGTTGGGACCATTTAAGCCATGATACAAGAACGTTGCATTCGAGTCATTGAAGATCATTAAGGGCTAATATTAAGTCATTTGGATATTGTGAAATGTTAGACGAACATATCAATTTTGATGTAATGATAGATTGTCTTTTTAAGAATAAATGCAACGTTTGTAAAATGTATCATATAGAGGTCAAATACCTCGCGATGTTATCAACTATTATAATTCGTTTGTAATCAATATGGACGTTGTCCGAATGGATTAGGAACGGACCGTTATAGAAATAATTTAATCCCTTCCCACACTTAAGTTCTTGCAATGCCCACATTTGCAAGAAATTAGTAACAATTTAAATTATTAAGAGTGATTAGCGTAGAAAAATGATTAAATTTTACCAAAGTTTACAAACATATTGTTGTTTGTTTGAATGATAAATGGTGCACTTCATTTGTTCATTCCTGCAGTTGTTATTTCACATATATTTTGCATCTTGTCGTTAAAATTAATAGCTTTTGCCGAACTTAATGCCAGTCTTTGAAAGTTCGCTGTTTTACCCTGTTGTGTACAATTCACAATATACATACAATACAAATATAAACATGCATGGTAATTTGAAATGGGACTTAATATCCCACTTTCAAATTATAAATATGAAATATTAGTAACAAAATAATAAAAATGTTAAAAATTACATAAAAATATCAAAATATTATATGTTTAAACATAAATAGATAAAAAATGATAAAAAGATGAGAAATCACCAATGGAACTGTATCAATCTGGATATGGATTCCAGTTCATGTCATCACTCGGGTTCCATGGCTGGTGATAGGTGTCCTGATAGGCTTGGTTGGGGTCGTACAGGTTAAAGGGTGGTCGCATATCAGGCTGATGTTGTGGATAGTAAGCAGGTCGACTCGGGATATAGTTATGTGGGACCTGATATGATAGCTGGCTCATGATCTGGTGTTGATGAACGGCCCAACTTGTAAAGACCCGTCCTAATCCATCCGGACGAAGTCCATATCGATTATAAACGATACACAACAGTTGATTACATCGCGAGGTACTTGACCTCTATATGATACATTTTACAAACATTGCATTCATTTTTGAAAAGACAATCTTTCATTACATCAAAAATTGACGACATGTATACCATTTCATAATATATCTTACTATAATTGACTTAATAATAATCTTGATGAACTCAACGACTCGAATGCAACGTCTTTTGAAATATGTCATGAATGACTCCAAGTAATATCTCTAAGATGAGTAAATGCACAGCGGAAGATTTCTTTCGTACCTGAGAATAGACATGCTTTAAAGTGTCAACCAAAAGGTTAGTGAGTTCATTAGTTTAACATAAATAATCATTTCCATCATTTTAATAGACCACAAGATTTTCATTTCTCATAAATATACGTCTCATGCATAGAGACAAAAATATCATTCATATGGATTGAACACCTGGTAACCGACATTCACAATATGTATATAAGAATATCCCCATCATTCCGGGATCCTCCTTCGGACATGATATAAATTTTGAAGTACTAAAGCATCCGGTACTTTGGATGGGGCTTGTTGAGACCGATAGATCTATCTTTAGGATTCGCGTCAATTAGGGTGTCTGTTCCCTAATTCTTAGATTACCAGACTAAAAAGGGGCATATTCAGTTTCGATTATTCAACCATAGAACGTAATTTTGATTACGTGTGTCTATTTCGTAAAACAGTTATAAAAGTTGCGCATGTATTCTCAGCCCAAAAATATAAAGGGAAAAAAAAGATTCAAATGAACTCACCTAATGTATTTTGTAGTAAAAATACATATGACTATATTGAACAATGCATGGTTGGCCTCGGATTCACGAACCTATATCATTTGTATATTTATTAATATTCATAGTTATAATTGAGCATATATATATATATATATATATATATATATATATATATATATATATATATATATATATATATATATATATATATATATATATATATATATATATATATATATATATATATATATATATATATATATATATATATATTAGTTATATCATTTTTATGTTAATAATATGTATATGTATATGTTTTATATGTTATTTTCGTATATATAAATAAAAATATTAAATTTTGTTATGTTATATGTGTTAAATATATATATATATATTTATGTATGTATTTAATTTGTTTATTAAAACAGTAGTTTTATTATATTAAGTTAATATTAGTAAAAATAATGATAATACATTAATAATATGCTTATGTCATTAATAGTTCTATTGGTGATAATAATAATGATATTAATAATAATACTTGTAAAAAAAATTATTAATTTTTATTGTTAATGATATTTATGATATTTATTTTTAGTAATTACATAATAATAATACTTGTGATAATAATAATAATAATAATAATAATAATAATAATAATAATAATAATAATAATAATAATAATAATAATAATACTAATAATAATAATAATAATAATAATAATAATAATAATAATAATAATCATAATAATAATAATAATAATAATAATAATACTGATGTTAATATTAACAATCCTATTATTTAAAAAAATACTAATACTAATATTCACGAAAATAATAATAATTTGTATTATTTTCATGTTGATAATTATCATAATCATAATTTTGATAAAAAATACTAAAATGGTAAAAATTTATGTTTTAGTAATATTTATAATAATACTAATGATAATATTACTAATAATTATAATTTTTAGTACCTAATGATAATAATAATAACATTAGTAACATTTATAATTCTTATAACTATGATAATAATATTTTCAATAATAATAATAATAACAATAATAAAACTAAAATAAAAAGGCTACCTTAATTGGAATGTGTAAAAAAAAAAAAGAAACTGCCCATGCTGGGTCTCGAACCCATGACCTCTCGAAACCTGACATTCCTCTCAAACCAATACTCCGTATGTGTTTTTCTGATTATCATTCCATTCGATATTAATTAACCCATGTTATGTATCTGTTATAATTTTCTTCTTCACTCAAAAACTCAAAGTCGACCTTTGTATCACTTGATCATATTCCATAATATATTTCATTGATTTTAGTAATTATATTTGAAACGAAATCGATCCATTTAGCATGTTTAAAATAATTAACAAGCGAAAATCAAAATAAAAAAAATATCATAACTGCTGCTGCAGTTCGTAACAAAAAAAAAATGATATCGTGATTTTGATTTTGAGGAAGTTTTGGACAAATGTTACAACACCAAATTAATTTTAAATTATTCATAGGATCTTTATAAATCGTCAATTTAATCTTACCTTCAACAGATATCTCGAATTTCTTCAAAAACGAATCGGTTGACTTTTGAAACCAAAACTTTGACTCTTAAATTTGAACTCATTAGATGAAATTGATACCTAAGATTTTCCAGAAAGATTAAATGAAAGGTTTCTAACAAAACTACATTTATGGATTTTGGAATGGGATTCGATTTCGATGTTTTGAATATTTTATGAAGTACAGAGCAAACGAACTGGGCTCTGGGTTTTTAAATCCTTGATTTGCAGTTAAAGACACAATTATATATAGATTGTTATCTTATATTTAACGTTTAGTAAAGAGAATTTAATCAGTTTGTATCGTAGCACTGGTGGTCGACAATTGAAATCTTGATTAGATAAAAGGACGATGAAAAAAAAATAAAAAAAATAGAAACTGATACAGCTGGATAACAGATTTAATTTAAATTATCTTGTAGTATTACTTCTTTGTCGATAGGAACAAATAATTCGAGCAGTAGGAGAAGAAAACAAATTAAAGCAGTTGTGACTTCAACAAAATATATATATCTGTGTATTGTATGCGTGTATCTCTGAATATATATAAATAACTGAATTTTTCTTTATATCTGTTTAAACATTTAATTGTATAACTGTGTTTTTATATAAGTGTAATTATATATATATTAGTTTATGTATATCTATTTTATTAAATTTCATAATATTAGTTATTAATATAATTCTATAAGTAATTTTAATTAGAATTCTAATAATATTAGAATTATAATGTTGTTAGTATTAAAAAAAATTATGATGGTAATAATAATAAAAATAAAATATTAAGAGTACTATTATCATTAATACTAATATTAATATTAATAATAATAATAATAATGAACGTAATAATAATATAATAACTATAATTAAATTTGTAATTACAATTAATATATTAATATTATAATTTACTAACTACATTATATTTACTTTATTATATAATTACTTTTATTGAATATTTCTTATTCGTAAGGTTACAATATATTAGAGATCATATATATAGATTCATTTTAATAACAACTCGATTATTTTGTATCATATTTTATATATCTAAATCTATTGTTCAGATTATATCTTATTATTTGCAACCATTATATATACATACATTTATATTTATATACATATATATATATATATATATATATATATATATATATATATATATAAATATTAATATATACATATTTACTAACAATAATTGTTCATGAATCGTCGAGCATAGTAAAAGGGTAATTGATGACATGAATATAGATTTTAAAACTTTCGATACTCAACATTATAGATTTTGCTTATCGTGTTAGAATTATATAAAGATTAAAGTTTAAATTTGGTCGGAAATTCCCGGGTCATCACAGTACCTACCCGTTAAAGAAATTTCGTCCCGAAATTTGAGTGAGGTCGTCATGGCTAACAATAAATATGTTTTCCTGACGAATATGAGCTGATAAATAGAATTTTATCATTATTGAATAATTTGGATAAAACGATTCGATTACTCGAAGCGTACGAGTGAAGCTATCACAAAAGAGTGAAATGAATAAATGAAATTTCATTTTAACTTCTGACGTTGCCTTGGTTGAATTTCGGAATTCAAGGGATTTAGAGAAACTCTTCGAAATCTAAAAGATTTGATTCTTCGGCGAGTAAGGAAATTAAGATCTCTATAATTAAATACGGTGATCTGCCTCGATTACTCTGTCTGATATTTCCATTATAATTTAAGCTCTTCCGTTCCATTATTCTCACCATTCCCATACTCTCTTCCTTAGTTCATACATCCAAAAGATTGTGAAAATGCTTAATCCAGTTCTAATCCTTATCCTTATCCTTACTATCGTAACAATCATTCTCCTTTTCCAACTTCCACCCGAGGAATCTGCTTACTTCTACTTTGCTCTTGGGGTTGTAGTGCTTTTAATTCTCCCGTGTCTTTATGTTGCGATAAACATTGATATACACGGTTTGTAATTTATGCGTTGTTATCGGGCTTTATATCTCTCCTTATATTTCAATGTCCCCCTTTCTGTTTCCTATAATCAGTGTCATCTACAGTTAATACTCCCTCCTATTTGCTGCGATTTATACTCCAATTTCTATTTCAGAGCTTTGTCCCTTCGTTTCTTCTTCTGGCGATTTGGCATCTCTTGTAATGGTCCAGAATTCGCAGATATAAGTTTCAGAATGAACATTATTAATGTTCTAAATAAGAAGGAACGTAATAGCACGATTTGATTTGTCAAATTAGCAGATTCACTGAGAATAGAACTATCAAGAATATACTTTCTTGCTATGTTCAGAAGTTAAGCAGAATGATAGAGTTATGTAACATGGCACATGACGACGTTATGATCTGTGAATCATCACGTCCCATTAGAAACTCAGCATGAATTACCGTAATATAATCACGTTGATCAAGTGTCATTATATTATACTAACTCATGCATCAATTCTCAACATTACTTCAATAACATTCATATTTTAAGCTCGAAAGTTTACAGAATATAGAAACTAACAGTTTCTATATGATGTAATACTGATAGCACGAAGAGATTAATGATTTTAGATAAGAATAGTTATAAAAATATCTCCAGAAATATGGAGGATATTTATAATGAAAGATACGATAATATCTCGAAATATCTAAGATCAGAGGATGATAGAAACTATTGTCTGCAAGGGTTTAGAGTAAGAAGCAAGATATTCAATAAAGACTTTAGCAGACATTGAATCATTTGGATTCTTTGAAGTTAAACTTATTCTTTGTGATTTGTCCACGGCTTTCTTCATAGTTTCGCATAATCTGCTTTTCGGTACTAAATTTTCTATTGAATGTTTCCAATATAATGATACACAGGAAGCACGAAGAGGTATATAATTTTGGACGAGAATATTTTTAAAAATATCCTCAGAAATATCGAAGATACTGATGATGATATTTTGGAATTTCTAAGTTCGATGGTTGATGGAGAAAGATTTTTCCGCAAGATTTTTAACATGACTTCGGAGCGAGGTATTCTCTAAAGATTTCAACGGATCCAGAATTATCTGGATTCTTTGAATATAGGGTATGGTCCTTGTATTTGTCCTTGGTCTCATTCGTGGTTAGCTCAATCCGTTTTTCAGTTCCAACTTTTCTGAGCTTTTCCAACATACTATTCTTTATCATCAAACTTCCGATGATTAAGGTCGTTTACGGTTGCCTATGGTTTCTGCTGCTTCATTCAACTTTTTCAACATTCATAGTATTGATTTGTGACTGAGTGTTTTTCCGAATTTCAGAATGAGAGATCATAATTCTAAGAGATAAATGTCATACATATAACTGTTGATGTAGATATGATGTGAGTTTTTAAAGTACTGATTGCTGATTCACGGTAATTGGTATGGCAGTTCTCGTTACAAGATGCGGATGAGTATATGATAGGGTTTCAATGAATAAATATAATGATTTGTCAGAGAGATCTAAGCCAAGAAGCAACGAGGTTGTTGGTACGTTTGCTGGTAATATGGTGGAATATAAAAGAATTCTCCGGTATCAAAAGGGTAATCGTATATATATCAGGATTATAGTAAGGTTACTTCGAATGAAAAGTCGAAGTTGACTTGCTGGAGCTGTGACAAAATTGGCTACTTTGAAAAGGGATTGCAAAATTATTATTATTATATTTTTTTTTTTGCTAATAAATGCCAAAGGATCTAACGCGGCTACGTGTTAAACTTTTACTCAGTTGCCGAGAGTTTCTCAGGTGCACAACTATATGCATAAATCTTTCCTTCCGTAGATAAAGTGCGGTTGATTCATCCTATCGATCGAGGTGTTTTCAAGAATCATGAAAGGTTTGAACGCAGATTGTAATCGTCAAGATACAAATGGGGTTTAAGATGAAATCAAGTGGCAAACTTGAAGAATTGTTTAGTTTCATATGTTATAGTCAATATTTTACTTCATCTTAATTATCCAATGTTATTAGTCCACAGTCGATAGTTCACAGTTGACAGTCCAATAATTCATATTCATATATAATTTAATATATAATATTCGAATTAATTAATACGTATCGTGACCCGTGTACATGTCTCAGACTCGATCACAACTCAAAGTATATATATTATTTTAGAATCAACCTCAACCCTGTATAGAGAACTCGATCATTACTGCATATAGAGTGTCTATGGTGATTCCAAATAATATATATAGATGCGTCGATATGATATGTCAAAACCTTGTATACGTGTCCCGATATTTAAAGTGCGTAAAATAAATAACAGAAATTAAATGATGCTAAATTAAATGCGTAAAGTAAATAACACAAATTAAATGACGATAAATAAAATTACGAGAATATAAATTGCGATATATAAATTGCGATAATTAAAATGTAATACAGAATAACAGTTAACTAGGAACAGTTTGCTAGGATTTTGTTAGCGTGGATTCTTAACAAAATTTCATATTGTTAATTAGTCTGTTTCTAATCAATTTTTATTGTGTCAAATATTTCTTCATTATGCCACTTGTTAAATTCTGATAGATCAAAATCCAAATATGAAATTGAATTTGAATGAAAATAGTTATTCTTTGGTGAACGGATACGTAAATCGGTGGTTGTAAATAGGATAGTAAATGATCGTTGAATCAAATCCGAAGAATGTACAGTGTAACTTATTAATGTGAAATCTAAATACTCCTCGGGTATTACATACCCGTTAAAATATTTTCACCATTAACAGTTTGTACAAAAGAATTTTTAATTACAATCTTTATGAAAACATATATACGTATATATTTTCTTCAGATGTAATCATGAATTTAATGAGTTAATGTGATATTAATCTCATTTGATTTACCATTAGAACAAGAATATATAATCTCTAAAACATTAGAGATTACATAATCGGCATGTCGAACGAAAATAAAATAGGTAGAACGATACGCAGAACGATGATTATACTCGAGGTACAGAATGAGATGTCGAAGCTGGTGATGCGGATGTTGTTGTTGTGGTACTAGTGCTGTTGGTGCTAAGGTTGGTGATGTGACTGGTATTGGTGATACTGCTGGTGCTTGCAAACTGTGTACCGTGCTCTCTAAAGTTAACACTCGAGCTCGGAGTTCTTTAACTTCTTCTACTAACCCTGGTTGGTTATCAGTGTGAGGTAGAGATTAGATATGTTCTCTAGTTACGTTAATGGTAGTCTCAAGACGAAAAATTATGGCAAAAAGGGTATAAACGGTGTTGCGAACAGGTTCACCGGTGAGCGGGTCGAGTACTCCAAGGTTAGGTGGTAGATTCGATTCATGATATGGAGTACCTTCTTCCCTTCTCCATAGGGTGAGTATGTCGCGAACCCACCCTCATTTTCTCCAGTAATCACGATAGTTGATTGATTGATGTGCTCCTGTCACGCTGTCTTCGGAGTCAGAGGAACTTGGTCGATTCGTAGAGGCCATCTTACGCGATCTCAGGAAAGATTTTTTTTTTTTTTTTTTTTGATATGAAGAGTTTAGTGACGGTAATTGATAGTTGGATGGTATTCTCAATGCATAATTTAAATAGATATATATAGTACCAGGATCCCTTAAATTAAGGAGAAATTTACGAGAGATATCAGGCAAGGTCTACAGTAACAGATACGGCAACAGCGACGGAGCTTGAACACTAACAATGAGGGGGCCATAAAAACTCAATCAAAACATGTAATCTCTTATATATAAATAAAATCCATAAAATTCAAAATAACGAAGACATGATGATTAATGGTTGATATAGGAAAAAACTACAACTCAGCTCGATGACCCTTAAGGTCCTTAAACTCATCAATTATAGACTCAGAATCAAACATTTTTGCAATTTCTCTTTCAATATAAACCACTAAGTTAGAAGAGAGAAAATCTTCTGACATTTTATTACGAAGCCGATTCTTAATAATGTTCATTGCTGAAAATCCCCTCTCGGTTGTTGCAGTGAAAACCGGAAGTGTCAAAATTAGTCGCGTTAATCTTTCAATCAAACCATACGCTTCACACTTTACTTTCTACAAGGAACCTACATAGCCCAGAAATAATTGAAATACGACTCAGCTTTCGATTCTTTGACTTCTCAGCATTATACAACTCAAATTCATAACTCAAGAGAATCATTTCTTATTCAGTAAAATTCATGGGATAATATTTCGCAACAAGAGAGTAAATTTGATCAATATTTAATATTTCAGAAGCTTTTCTAGGGACTAAAGCAGAACTAAGAGTAGCAGAAATGTTAGGATACGAAGAGGAGAGATTGAACACGGAAGTTAGGATACAAAGAGGAGAGATTGAACACGGAAGTTAGGATACGAAGAAAACGAAAAGTCGAGACGGTAAGGGTTTGTGATTTAATAATCTAATTAATTTATTTTAACATTTAATAACAAAAAATGATTAATAAACCAGTAGATATTCAAATTTTAATTTGATGGGGCCACGGTTTAAACTTTAACATATTTAGTCCTTAAAATTATATAAATCGCTAGTAAGGATATAACTTTTTGGGGGGACCATGGCACCCCCTGCCCTTACAATCCTCCGTCGCTGTACGCCAAGATATGAATTGTCAGATACGCTAAGATATGAATTGTCAGATACGCTAAGATATGAATTTGTCTATACACTATTCATGCAGTCAATGCAGTAAAACGTGTCTAGACTAAGAATAATGAGTAGGTAATTTCCTAAGGATGATAAGCAGGTGATTTCCGACAAAAATGATAAGCAAAACTTTTTGACATGCATACGCGGTCGAAGTCCAGACTTACTAATGCATCCTAACGAATTATCAGTTAGACACACTAATGCAGACCTGGTTCACTAAGACCTCCGCTCTGATACCAACTGTAAAGACCCGTCCTAATCCATCCGGACGAAGTCCATATCGATTATAAACGATACACAACAGTTGATTACATCGCGAGGTACTTGACCTCTATATGATACATTTTACAAACATTGCATTCGTTTTTGAAAAGACAATCTTTCATTACATCGAAAATTGACGACATGTATACCATTTCATAATATATCTTACTATAATTGACTTAATAATAATCTTGATGAACTCAACGACTCGAATGCAACGTCTTTTGAAATATATCATGAATGACTCCAAGTAATATCTCTAAGATGAGTAAATGCACAGCGGAAGATTTCTTTCGTACCTGAGAATAGACATGCTTTAAAGTGTCAACCAAAAGGTTGGTGAGTTCATTAGTTTAACATAAATAATCATTTCCATCATTTTAATAGACCACAAGATTTTCATTTCTCATAAATATACGTCCCATGCATAGAGACAAAAATATCATTCATATGGATTGAACACCTGGTAATCGACATTCACAATATGTATATAAGAATATCCCCATCATTCCGGGATCCTCCTTCGGACATGATATAAATTTCGAAGTACTAAAGCATCCGGTACTTTGGATGGGGCTTGTTGAGCCCGATAGATCTATCTTTAGGATTCGCGTCAATTAGGGTGTCTGTTCCCTAATTCTTAGATTACCAGACTAAAAAGGGGCATATTCAGTTTCGATCATTCAACCATAGAACGTAATTTCGATTACTTGTGTCTATTACGTAAAATAGTTATAAAAGTTGCGCATGTATTCTCAGCCCAAAAATATAAAGGGAAAAAAAAAGATTCAAATGAACTCACCTAATGTATTTTGTAGTAAAAATACATATGACTAATTGAACAATGCATGGTTGGCCTCGGATTCACGAACCTATATCATTTGTATATTTATTAATATTCATAGTTATAATTGAGCGCATATATATATATATATATATATATATATATATATATATATATATATATATATATATATATATATATATATATATATATTATTTATATCATTTTTATGTTAATAATATGTATATGTATATGTTTTATATGTTATTTTCGTATATATAAATAAAAATATTAAATTTTGTTATGTTATATGTGTTAAATATATATATATTTATGTATGTATTTAATTTATTTATTAAAACAGTAGTTTTATTATATTAAGTTAATATTAGTAAAAATAATGATAATACATTAATAATATGCTTATGTCATTAATAGTTCTATTGGTGATAATAATAATGATATTAATAATAATACTTGTAAAAAAAATATTAATTTTTATTGTTAATGATATTTATGATATTTATTTTTAGTAATTACATAATAATAATACTTGTGATAATGATAATAATAATAATAAAAAAAAAAAAATAATAATAATAATAATAATAATAATAATACTGATATTAATATTAATAATCCTATTATTTAAAAAAAAATATACTAATACTAATATTCACGAAAATAATAATAATTTGTATTATTTTCATGTTGATAATTATCATAATCATAATTTTGATAAAAAAAATACTAAAATGGTAAAAATTTATGTTTTAGTAATATTTATAATAATACTAATGATAATATTACTAATAATTATAATTTTTAGTACCTAATGATAATAATAATAACATTAGTAACATTTATAATTCTTATAACTATGATAATAATATTTTCAATAATAATAATAATAATAACAATAATAATAATAACAATAATAACAATAATAAAATTAAAATAAAAAGGCTACCTTAATTTGAATGTGTAAAAAAAAGAAACTACCCATGCTGGGTCTCGAACCCATGACCTCTCGAAACACGACATTCCTCTCAAACCAATACTCCGTATGTGTTTTTCTGATTATCATTCCATTCGATATTAATTAACCCATATTATGTATCTGTTATAATTTTCTTCTTCACTCAAAAACCCAAAGTCGACCTTTGTATCACTTGATCATATTCCATAATATATTTCATTGATTTTAGTAATTATATTTGAAATGAAATCGATCCATTTTGCGTGTTTAAAATAAATAACAAGCGAAAATCAAAATAAAAAAAATATCATAACTGCTGCTGCAGTTCGTAACAAAAAGAAATGATATCGTGATTTTGATTTTGAGGAAGTTTTGGACAAATGTTACAACACCAAATTAATTTCAAATTATTCATAGGATCTTTATAAATCGTCAATTTAATCTTACCTTCAACAGATATCTCGAATTTCTTCAAAAACGAATCGGTTGACTTTTGAAACCAAAACTTTGACTCTTAAATTTGAACTCATTAGATGAAATTGATACCTAAGATTTTACAGAAAGATTAAACGAAAGTTTTCTAACAAAACTACATTTATGGATTTTGGAATAGGATTCGATTTC
The DNA here is from genome assembly GCF_046630445.1 of Rutidosis leptorrhynchoides. Lineage (NCBI taxonomy): Eukaryota > Viridiplantae > Streptophyta > Magnoliopsida > Asterales > Asteraceae > Rutidosis > Rutidosis leptorrhynchoides. The sequence goes on from NC_092339.1 coordinate 121,451,954, forward strand.
GATGTTTTGAATATTTTATGAAGTACAGAGCAAACGAACTGGGCTCTGGGTTTTTAAATCCTTGATTTGCAGTTAAAGACACAATTATATATAGATTGTAATCTTATATTTAACGTTTAGTAAAGAGAATTTAATCATTTTGTATCGTAGCACTGGTGGTCGACAATTGAAATCTTGATTAGATAAAAGGACGATGAAAAAAAATAAAAAAAATAGAAACTGATACAGCTGGATAACAGATTTAATTTAAATTGTCTTGGAGTATTACTTCTTTGTCGATAGGAACAAATAATTCGAGCAGTAGGAGAAGAAAACAAATTAAAGCAGTTGTGACTTCAACAAAATATATATATATATATATCTGTGTATTGTATGCCTGTATCTCTGAATATATATAAATAACTGAATTTTCTTTATCTGTTTAAACATTTAATTGTATAACTGTGTTTTTATATAAGTGTAATTATATATATTAGTTTATGTATATCTATTTTATTAAATTTCATAATATTAGTTATTAATATAATTCTATAAGTAATTTTAATTAGAATTCTAATAATATTAGAATTATAATGTGGTTAGTATTAAAAAAAATTATGATGCTAATAATAATAAAAATAAAATATTAAGAGTACTATTATCATTAATACTAATATTAATATTAATAATAATAATAATGAACGTAATAATAATATAATAACTATAATTAAATTTGTAATTACAATTAATATATTAATATTATAATTTACTAACTACATTATATTTACTTTATTATATAATTACTTTTATTGAATATTTCTTATTCGTAAGGTTACAATATATTAGAGATCATATATATAGATTCATTTTAATAACAACTCGATTATTTTGTATCATATTTTATATATCTAAATCTATTGTTCAGATTATATCTTATTATTTGCAACCATTATATATACATACATTTATATTTATATACATATATATATATATATATATATATATATATATATATATATATATATATATATATATATATATATATATATATATATATATATATATATATAAATATTAATATATACATATTTACTAACAATAATTGTTCATGAATCGTCGAGCATAGTCAAAGGGTAATTGATGACATGAATATAGATTTTAAAACTTTCGATACTCAACATTACAGATTTTGCTTATCGTGTTAGAATTATATAAAGATTAAAGTTTAAATTTGGTCAGAAATTCCCGGGTCATCGCACAACTATCATGCTGGTGTCGCCTGGATTGCTCGTACTCATCCGCGGCTCTCCACTGCTCATACTGACAATGCCTAGCCTGGTTATTCATTTCCACCTCATCTATATACTGAAACACATCAGTATAACTATCCCTAATGACATCCCTAATGTCATCTGCTTCCTTCATCTCCTCGTCCGAACCCCTCTCTACCTGTGGATGGGTGCCATGATATGGTAGTGGCCTATTGTGTCTCCGAGTTAGTACCTTTGCACCTTTATAAACCGATAGACCTATAGTCTCGGCTTGCCCCTCAATCTCGACCATCGGACCCCCTCGATATTTATCTACACCTAAATACTCTCCAATGGGAGTAACAAAAATGCCTCCTCCTATTATTCTCCCCTCCTGTATACCTTCCACCATTTTGGATAGATAATAACCAACACAGTAGGGGATGTTAACAAAGCTTTTGGTGTTTCGAATGCACTTGAGGTAGAATAAATCGTTTAGGGTCATTTTCTTCTTGTTTCTACCTCTTTGTGTAATTGAGTTCGCTAAAAACCTTTGAATTACGCGAAGCTCTGCTTTGTTAATATCTAAATAGGAGTGTCTTCCACCCCGCCTAAACTCATTAAAGTTTGACATACGCCTCCATATGGCATTAGCGTCAAAATTTCTATCTACCCTCTCACCTTCATAAATTAAAGCTGTACAATCAGGTGATAATAATTCAGCGGGGGTGTAAATCTGTAAAGCCCTAGCCATGTCCAGCATAGACATCCTGTACATCCTACCTCCAAGTAAAAATCTAAGAAAAGTCCTATCGTCTATACTATCTACATCCTTATTTAATGCTATAGTACTCATTAATTCAACACACCACTCCTTATATACAGGCCTACGAGTGATAAACAAACGTTCCCAATCAGGAAAAGAAGAGTTCCCATACCTTTGGATTAGTAACAGCCTAAATGAGTTAGCTAGGTTGACTTCTTCCAAAGGTCTCCAATCTATCACCCTTGGTACCTCCACATTTTTGGTGTAAAGCTTAAATTTGTTACTTTGATACGTCGGGTAATCTGCCCAGTTTCGCTCAAATCTCAGATTGGTATGTAATTCAGGATCATGAACTTTTGAGTGTACTATTAACTAGTGAGGCGGAAATTGTATGTAGGCAGTAAAAAATTGTGGTTCCGGTTCATAATATGGTAGGTGTTGATTATGATGTTGTTGCTCTTGTTGTGGCTCATGTGGCATCTCTGGCTGTGGTTCTTGTTCAGGTTGTCTAGACGATGATGCACCGTCAGTATCTGTATTTCTCTGCAAAACACATTAAACACAATATTTTGTGCATCCAAATATGCATTAGTGTTAGAAAAATAATAAATTAAAACAATTACAATGACATGTTAAATCCATATTAACTTATACACATTTTCATAATTTTAACAATTCTACACTTTTTCAATAAGCATATATGAAAATGTATACAAAGTTCATAAGCATTCAATAAGCATAACATGTCAAAATAACCATTATTAGTAATTAAACAAGTTTCAAATGGCATTTATATCAAAATAATCAAGTTCATGAATTTTAGACTTCAAAAAATCCACTTTGATGCTCAAATATTATGTTTAGGATCACAGTTTGGATCATTTAGCAACCTAAACATGTTACACTATTTAATTTAGCATTAATTCATAACAAAAATCGGCCATAACCTGTTTATATCAAAAAGTCTCAAATTGCTCAAGAACATAAACCCTAGATTTCTAAAAAATTTGAGGTTTAAAGCTTCTAATCATGACAAATAGCATCAATCTAGGTTATACAAGCATAATATACTAACAATTTAACTCTAATTAAGCTAGAAATCATCAAAATTAAATTAGGTAAAAATTTGCTCGAGAACACTATAATTCGAATTAAAGAGTGTTTTAGGGGTGGAATTGTTACCTTTTTACTCCCAAATTCGAAGAAAGGCATGATTATAGCGGATTGTAGTACGAAATTTGGATGATTTTGGTGAAAAATTGATGAAATTTGAGAGGGTTTTGTGGTTGTGTTCGTGTATGTGTGTGTTAAAGTGAGGAAGCAGTACTAGTCGACTGGAATTTTGTAACCTGACCTGTTCAGGACACCCATGCGATCGCATGGACATATAGTGCAAACCTCATGCGATCGCATGGGGTGTGGCACTTTTTTTTTTTTAATATAAAACCTTTAACTACTAAAACAAAAATTGATTTATTTTTAAAATTTTGTTCCTTTTTAGGTTGAGGTCGTTTCGGTACGTTTACCTAGTTCGTCCCTCTACAAAATTTAAAATTTTCCATTTCAAAGCGATCGTTTTAAAAGCAAAGATTTTTGAGTTTTTTAATGTTTTTGGCATACTTTAAATCAATAAGATTAAAAATAATGATAACAAAATCTGTCGTCCCGCCCTCGGGTAAAGCAATTTCGGTTCAACGACCTAGTCTTCAACTCACGATGAATTTTAGAAATCATTTTTTTTAACTTAATGAAATAAAGTAAATTTTGTTTTTAAATTCACACCAAACTTAAATTTAAAATGCATAAAATTTCATATAAATATTAATATTTTTTATATACATTATTTTTACAATTTTACATTTAAAATAATATAGTTATATGTTACTTTAGAAAACAAGGTAAAAATAAAATAAAAATCTTTTTGGTCTTTTATCTCACTTTAATTAATCAAATATTAACAAAAATATACGTCCCTCCTTTGAGTAAAGTAATTTCGGATATATTACCTAGTTTTACACTTGATGAATTTTTGAAATATTTTAAGTTGATTGATTAAAGATATTTATACCTTATGAATAAACGGTAAATTTCGTAGTGATGAATTAAATTTTTATCTGATATCAATAATTTCGGTTTATTATACCTAATTTTATTGAATATCAATTTAATACTTTATAGCGAACGATTTAGCGTTTATTAACAAAAGGTTAAAAGCAATAAATAAAAATAAAATAAAAACTGTACATACTTACCTATGAGATAAAATTCTCAGAGACCTGCTTTAGTCGACTCATATGAGAGTCGTTCAATTTGGTTTTCCATAGCTACACAGGCGTAACCTCGAGTTTTCAATAACTTTTCTTATAAACATATGAACGGTCCTTCTCTGCATAGAGTAACGAATTCAGAATTGGAATGTGTTTGATTGTTCGAACATTTCCCTTCGTGTGACAATTTTCCGCATTTATGACATCTTTCAAGGTGTCGTGCTCTTCTTTTTGTTGGGGATTTTGATTTTCCTTTACCAAAATGTGTCTTATTATGATCTTTCCTGAGTTTTTTCCTTACTTCGTCCATTTTGCCTCTTATGAATGATACCAGTTCACTCGGGAAGGTGTTATTATTACGTTTAGTAATCATGGCGTGTAGTAGTAGACCATGGTTCAAATCAAAGGAATTCTTCATCTCGTAAAACCTATAAAACAAAAATTCAGAATGGAGGGAGAAGACTAGTTCTTTAGGGTCTGCTAGGGAAAGACCATTCGGATTCCATTCTCGAGAACTACACGAAAACAGAAAATCTAACTCTAGACAACGTTATATTATTTCTTAGAACATTTGAATCTCCCCACACTTAGTTAGTTGTGGTGTCGAAATTGTGATTAACTTCATTGTTAATTTCAATTGGAACATCAACAACTTGCATATCTCTGACCTTTACTTCAAGCCATTTGTTGATTTCCTCTGTAACGTTCACAAATTTAACTAACATCGCCTTTTCTTTAGGTGAAAAATTGGATATTAATCAGTTACATAACTTAAAGTTCCCCTAAATCCTAGCATCTTGAATCCATTTAAAAAGTTTCTTCGTTGAACTGTTAAATATGGGTTCATCTAATTTTGTATCAACAACGGGGTACTTTGTTATCGGGTCATCATTAGGTGTTTCTTCATCTTCCCCAAACTTAGGCATTTTTATTGGTTCAACAGTTTTGGTTGGTGAAGATTTAAACTTTTGGTTCACAAAGGTAACCGATTTGTCACCATCCCTAAGTGTCATTCTACCTTCTCTTACATCAAAGAACGCTTCGGTGGTTGCTAAAAATGGGCGACCTAAAATTAGAGGAGTATCAAGGTCTTCCTCCATATTAATAACTATGAAATCTGCAACAAAGGTCAAACTTCCCACTTTAACAAGTAAATTGTTGGCTATTCCAACGGTGTTTAATGGTTAGGTCAAATGATTGAACACCTATGCTGGTTGGTCTTAATTTACCCACACCTAATCTTTTGAATAAGGAAAGAGGCATAACATTTGCACTTGCCCCTAAATCTGCGAGCCCATTATACATAGCACCATCATTAAGAAAGCAAGAAATGATAAATTAACCAGGGTCTCCCACTTTAGTAAGTGGAGTTGGTTTGTTAACCTTTTTCGGGTGATCTTTTCTTGGTTCTTTCACTTCTACTTAAACTTCTTGTTCATATTTTTCTTCGTTTCTTGGAATGGGAGGTTTATATAGAAATTCTTCTTCATCACTCCAATTTGAAATCTCTCAATCTTCCACTTTTGGTTTTTCACATGTTGTTGAAAACATATTTATGTTTTCATTCTGAGGGTTTTCTTTGTTGGCGAAATTATGATTAACTTCATTGTCAACTTCCATTGGACCATGTATGTAATGTTTAACTCTGTGACCATTAACTTTAAATTCAATTTCGTTTGAATTTATTAACTCTATTGTTCCGTATGGGAAAACTCTTTTGACTATAAATGGTCCAGACCATCTTGATTTCAATTTTTCACGAAATAGCTTGAATCGTGAATTGAAAAGAAGAACTCTATCTCCTTCCTTAAATTCTTTTGAACTTCTGATTCTTTTATCATGCCATTTCTTCGTTCTTTCCTTATAGATTAACGAATTTTCATATGCATCATTTCTTAATTCTTCTAATTCGTTTAGTTGACTTAATCGTAGACGTCCGGCTTTATGTAATTCAAGATTACATGTCTTCAAAGCCCAAAATGCTCTGTGCTCAATTTCTACTGGAAGGTGACATGCTTTTCCGTAAACGAGTTTAAAAGGTGTGGTGCCAATTGGAGTTTTGTAGGCTGTTCGAAAAGCCCAGAGTGCATCCTCCAATTTTATGGACCATTCCTTCGGATTTGATCCTACGGTTTTCTCAAGAATACATTTTAATGCTCGGTTGGTATTTTCAACTTGTCCACTTGTTTGTGGATGATAAGCGGTTGAGATTTTATGAGTTACTCCATATCTTTTGAGAACTTTCTCAAGTTGATTATTACAGAAATGAGTACACCGATCACTTATTAAAGCTTTCGGTGTTCCGAATCTAGCAAAAAGACGTTTTAAGAAGTTGACTACAACTCGTGCATCGTTAGTTGGGAGAGCTTGTGCTTCCGCCCATTTAGATATATAATCAATGGCAACGAGAATGTAGAGATTATTATGAAATTTTGAAAATGGACCCATAAAGTCAATACCCCAAACGTCAAATACTTCACATACTTGAATGACGTTTTGTGGCATTTCATCACGTTGACTTATTTTTTCGGCCCTTTGACATGCATCACAGGATTTACAAAGAAGGTGTGCGCCTTTGAAAATTGAAGACCAATAGAATCCAGTGTCATAGACTTTCCTTGCTGTGAGTTGAGGCCCATAGGTAGTGACCCGAACTTTTCCATGTTTATATATATTAATTGAGATTGATATTTGCATTATTAAATGTTTCCAACATGTTAAGCAATCAAACTTGTTAAGACTTGATTAATTGAAATAGGTTTCATATAGACAATTGACCACCCAAGTTGACCGGTGATTCACGAACGTTAAAACTTGTAAAAACTATACGATGACATATATATGGTTATATATATAGTTAACATGATTTTATTATAAGTATGTATCTCATTAGGTATTTTAACAATGAGTTATATACATAAAAATGAGACTATTAATTTAAGAAACTCGAAAATATATATAACGATTATCGTTATAACAACGTCTTACTAGGTACATATGAATCATATTAAGATATTGATACACTTGGTTAATTATGTTAAATGATAAGTAAATATATTATTAAGTGTATTAACAATGAAATACATATGTAAAAATAAGACTACTAACTTAATGATTTCGAAACGAGACATATATGTAACGATTATCGTTGTAACGACATTTAACTGTATATATATCATACTAAGATATATTATATATCATAATATCTTGATAATATAACAATTTAACATCTCATTTGTTATAATAAATAATGGGTTAACAACATTCAACAAGATCGTTAACCTAAAGGTTTCAAAACAACATTTACATGTAACGACTAACGACGACTTAACGACTCAGTTAAAATGTATATACATGTAGTGTTTTAATATGTATTCATACACTTTTTAAAGACTTCAAGACACTTATCAAAATACGTCTACTTAACAAAAATGCTTACAATTACATCCTCGTTCAGTTTCATCAACAATTCTACTCGTATGCACCCGTATTCGTACTCGTACAATACACAGCTTTTAGATGTATATACTATTGGTATATACACTCCAATGATCAGCTCTTAGCAGCCCATGTGAGTCACCTAACACATGTGGGAACCATCATTTGGCAACTAGCATGAAATATCTCATAAAATTACAAAAATATGAGTAATCATTCATGACTTATTTACATGAAAACAAAATTACATATCCTTTATATCTAATCCATACACCAACGACCAAAAACACCTACAAACACTTTCATTCTTCAATTTTCTTCATCTAATTGATCTCTCTCAAGTTCTATCTTCAAGTTCTAAGTGTTCTTCATAAATTCCAAAAGTTCTAGTTTCATAAAATCAAGAATACTTCCAAGATTGCAAGTTTACTTCCAAGTTTTCTAAATCCATTCCAAGTAATCATCCAAGATCAAGAAACCTTTGTTACTTACAGTAGGTTATCTTTATAATACAAGGTAATAATCATATTCAAACTTTAATTCAATTTCTATAACTATAACAATCTTATTTCGAGTGGAAATCTTACTTGAAATTGTTTTCGTGTCATGATTCTGCTTCAAGAACTTTCAAGCCATCCAAGGATCCTTTGAAGCTAGATCTATTTTTCTCATTTCCAGTAGGTTTATCCAAGGAACTTGAGGTAGTAATGATGTTCATAACATCATTCGATTCATACATATAAAGCTATCTTATTCGAAGGTTTAAACTTGTAATCACTAGAACATAGTTTAGTTAATTCTAAACTTGTTCGCAAATAAAAGTTAATCCTTCTAACTTGACTTTTAAAATCAACTAAACACATGTTCTATATCTATATGATATGCTAACTTAATGATTTAAAACCTGGAAACACGAAAAACACCGTAAAACCGGATTTACGCCGTCGTAGTAACACCGCGGGCTGTTTTGGGTTAGTTAATTAAAAACTATGATAAACTTTGATTTAAAATTTGTTATTCTGAGAAAATGATTTTTATTATGAACATGAAACTATATCCAAAAATTATGGTTAAACTCAAAGTGGAAGTATGTTTTCTAAAATGGTCATCTAGACGTCGTTCTTTCGACTGAAATGACTACCTTTACAAAAACGACTTGTAACTTATTTTTCCGACTATAAACCTATACTTTTTCTGTTTAGATTCATAAAATAGAGTTCAATATGAAACCATAGCAATTTGATTCACTCAAAACGGATTTAAAATGAAGAAGTTATGGGTAAAACAAGATTGGATAATTTTTCTCATTTTAGCTACGTGAAAATTGGTAACAAATCTATTCCAACCATAACTTAATCAACTTGTATTGTATATTATGTAATCTTGAGATACCATAGACACGTATACAATGTTTCGACCTATCATGTCGACACATCTATATATATTTCGGAACAACCATAGATACTCTATATGTGAATGTTGGAGTTAGCTATACAGGGTTGAGGTTGATTCCAAAATATATATAGTTTGAGTTGTGATCAATGCTGAGATACGTATACACTGGGTCATGGATTGATTCAAGATAATATTTATCGATTTATTTATGTACATCTAACTGTGGACAACTAGTTGTAGGTTACTAACGAGGATAGCTGACTTAATAAACTTAAAACATCAAAATATATTAAAAGTGTTGTAAATATATTTTGAACATACTTTGATATATATGTATATATTGTTATAGGTTCGTGAATCAACCAGTGGCCAAGTCTTACTTCCCGACGAAGTAAAAAAATCTGTGAAAGTGAGTTATAGTCCCACTTTTAAAATCTAATATTTTTGGGATGAGAATACATGCAGGTTTTATAAATGATTTACAAAATAGACACAAGTACGTGAAACTACATTCTATGGTTGAATTATCGAAATCGAATATGCCCCTTTTTATTAAGTCTGGTAATCTAAGAATTAGGGAACAGACACCCTAATTGACGCGAATCCTAAAGATAGATCTATTGGGCCTAACAAACCCCATCCAAAGTACCGGATGCTTTAGTACTTCGAAATTTATATCATATCCGAAGGGTGTCCCGGAATGATGGGGATATTCTTATATATGCATCTTGTTAATGTCGATTACCAGGTGTTCGCCATATGAATGATTTGTATCTCTATGTATGGGATGTGTATTGAAATATGAAATCTTGTGGTCTATTGTTACGATTTGATATATATAGGTTAAACCTATAACTCACCAACATTTTTGTTAACGTTTAAAGCATGTTTATTCTCAGGTGAATACTAAGAGCTTCAACTGTTGCATACTAAAATAAGGACAAGATTTGGAGTCCATGTTTGTATGATATTGTGTAAAAATTGCATTCAAGAAACTGATTTCGATGTAACATATTTGTATTGTAACCATTATGTAATGGTCGTGTGTAAACATGATATTTTAGATTATCATTAATTGATAATCTACGTAAAGCTTTTTAAACCTTTATTTATGAAATAAAGGTTATGGTTTGTTTTTAAAAATGAATGCAGTCTTTGAAAAACGTCTCATATAGAGGTCAAAACCTCGCAACGAAATCAATTAATATGGAACGTTTTTAATCAATAAGAACGGGACATTTCAGTTGGTATCCGAGCGTTGGTCTTAGAGAACCAGAAAATTTGCATTAGTGTGTCTTATCGAGTTTGTTAAGATGCATTAGTGAGTCTGGACTTCGACCATGTTATCTTTAAAAATGATTGCTTAACATTTTTGTTGGAAACTATATATTATTAACATGTATATATTATGTGATATATTAATCTCTTAACATGTTTGATATTGTTTGATAGATGTCTACCTCTAGCACAAATCCCATTGACTCACCTAATAATAACGAAGATTCGAATATATATTGGACTGATTCACAAGTTCCCGAAGAGGAACCGGAAGAAGAATCAGAACCGGAAGAAGAATCAGAACCGGAAGAGGAGGAACCGGAGGAGGAAATAGAACCGGTGGGGGAAATAATAAAACGGTTAAGTAAAAGAAAATCCTCAACCAACCGACCAAGGTTAATTATGGTTAATGATGTTTCCGCCAAGGAAGCAAAATATTGGGAGGATTACCAATTCTCCGATGAATCGGATTCCGACGAGAATTCCGATGATGTTATAGAAATTACCCCAACTGAATTTAAAAAGGCAAAAGAAAATAATAAGGGAAAGGGCATAAAAATAGAGAAATCTAATTCCAACCCCGATGAACTTTATATGTATCGTCAACCCCCGAAGCCCTTAAGTTGTAACAATGACCCGGGAACCTCTAAACCACCAGGTTTTTCTAAACCGTTGCGGAAAACGACAGCTCGTATTAGGGGAACATCATATATCCCTAGAAACTTGGCAAAATGAACCAAAACCGAAGAAGAAGAAACGAGCGAGTCGGAATAAGATAGTTGTATTCGTATGGTGTAATATATGTAATATAGTGTGCTTATGCTTTATGATATATGTAAAAATTGCTTGTATTAATAAGTATTTTTTTTATGAATCTAACTCTTGTCTATTTTACAGTATAAAAACACAAAATGGATAGACAACCCAATATTTTAAGAGACCTACCCGAAGACATGATTGATGAAATCTTGTCTAGAGTCGGTCAGAATTCTTCGGCACAACTATTTACGGCGAAATCAGTTTGTAAGACATTCGAAGAACGTTCCAAGAATGTCTTGGTTTATAAGAGACTTTCGTTTGAAAGATGGGGGATATCACATTGGGAAACTCATAAGTTACGATGTGTTTACTTTGACGCATATATTGCGGGGAACCCAAATGCTATTTTACGCAACGGGTTAAGAAATTATTTTGACTCAATGTATCCGAATATAGGACTTCATGATTTAGAAAAGGCGGCTAACATGCAACATAAAGAAGCATGCTATGCTTATGGGTTAGTAATGTTCGCTTCTCACCAAAGTGAGAAAAAGAACATCGGGCTACAGCTATTAAACAAAACGTTCCCACAAGTGACGGAGTCGGTGATTGGGGTAAGAAATGAGGTTTTTAGGTTATTACGAGACTGTTGGTCATTACGTAACCCTCGTCCCTTTGACGACGTTACAACACGCTATCTTATCAACGGCCATAACGGTTATGTTCCACAAGACCAAGGATGGGAAGTAGTCCTAGTAAAACCAGAATGCATGACTTGTTTCTGGACGTATGAATTACGTGTCTTTATTACCTTTGCTGAACGACTTGTGTACTAGCTAGAATTATCTTCACAACTATCTTGTATCAAAGTTATCGTGTGCTATATTTCATGCTTTATGAAAAATATGCGGTATTGTAAGTTTGTAAAATATTGTATAAAAGTTTGAACGCAAAATATTATTATAATCAGTTTTTCATATAGAATTGTAGTAGTTGAATTGTATATTAGCTACTAAGTATGAACTTAACGGGTAGGTACTACCCGAATTTAAACTTATAAAACGCTAATATGAAGAAAAAGCTTTTATAAATGAGTTCATATTATGTTACGAAATACTATTAACTACTCTTAATATTCTGTATGATTAACTTGTTCCATTTGACTATTTTGAAGGAAATGGCACCGACTACTCGACACACCGTGAATATGAATGAAGAGGAATTCCGTACTTTTCTAGCTTCAAACATAGCCGCAGTACAGGCTGCGCTACATACCAACAATAACCTTGGATCTAGCAGTACAGGAAATCGTGTAGGATGCACCTACAAAGAATTCACTGCCTACAAACCTTTGGAATTTGATGGAACCGAAGGACCGATCGGATTGAAACGGTGGACCGAGAAGGTCGAATCGGTGTTTGCCATAAGTAAGTGTACTGAAGAGGACAAAGTGAAGTACGCTACGCATACCTTCACAGGTTCTGCGTTAACATGGTGGAATACCTATCTAGAGCAAGTGGGACATGATGATGCGTACGCACTACCGCGGTCAGCATTCAAGCACTTGATGAACGAGAAGTACCGTCCCAGAACCGAGGTCAATAAGCTCAAGACAGAACTTAGAGGATTACGAACTCAAGGATTTGATATTACCACGTACGAAAGACGATTCACAGAATTGTGCCTATTGTGTCTGGGAGCGTTCGAAGATGAGGAAGAGAAGATCGACGCGTTTGTGAAAGGATTACCGGAAAGAATCCAAGAAGATATAAGTTCACACGAGCCAGCCTCCATACAACAGGCATGTAGAATGGCTCATAAACTAGTGAACCAGATTGAGGAAAGAATTAAAGAACAGACGGCTGAAGAGGCCAATGTGAAGCAAGTCAAAAGAAAGTGGGAGAAAAACGGTGATAAGAATCACCAATACAACAACAGCAGCAATTACAATAATAATCGCAACAATTATCCCAACAATCGCAACATCAATCGCAACTACAACAAACGGCCCAACAACAACAACAACAACAACAACAACAACAACAACAACAACAACAACAACAACAACAACAACAACAACAACAACAACAACAACAACAACAACTACAACAACAACAACAACAACAACAACAACAACAACAACAACAACAACAACAACAACTACAACAATCATCCCAACAACAATAACAACCGCAACAACAACAACAACAACAATCAGAAGCAGCTATACCAAAGGTGTGAAAAGTATCACTCGGGGTTCTGCACCAAATTTTGCAACAAGTGTAAAAGAAATGGTCATAGTGCGGTGAAGTGTGAGGTCTACGGACCAGGGGTTAACAGAACGAAAGGAACAAATAGTGTCGGAACGAGTAATGGCGGAGCAAGTAGTGTCGGAGCAAGTTATGCCAATGTAGTTTGTTATAAATGTGGAAAACCGGTCCACATTATTAGAAATTGCCCGAAACAGGAGAACACAAATAGATAAAGCCGCGGAAGAGTTTTCAATATTAATGTGGCAGAGGCACAGGAAGACCCGGAGCTTGTTACGGGTACGTTTCTTATTGACAATAAATCTGCTTACGTTTTATTTGATTCGGGTGCGGATAGAAGCTATATGAGTAGAGATTTTTGTGCTAAATTAAGTTGTCCATTGACGCCGTTGGATAGTAAATTTTTACTCGAATTAGCAAACGGTAAATTAATTTCAGCAGATAATATATGCCGGAATCTAGAAATTAAACTGGGTAGCGAAATATTTAAGATTGATTTGATACCAGTAGAGTTAGGGAGTTTTGATGTAATAGTTGGCATGGACTGGCTAAAGAAGGTGAAAGCAGAGATCGTATGTTATAAAAATGCAATTCGCATTGTACGAGAAGAAGGAGAACCCTTAATGGTGTACGGAGAAAAGGGCAACATGAAGTTACATCTTATTAGTAATTTGAAGGCACAAAAACTAATAAGAAAAGGTTGCTATGCTGTTCTAGCACACGTCGAGAAAGTACAAACTGAAGAAAAGAGCATCAATGATGTTCCCGTCGCAAAAGAATTTCCCGATGTATTTCCGAAAGAATTACCGGGACTACCTCCACATCGATCTGTTGAATTTCAAATAGATCCTGTACCAGGAGCTGCACCAATAGCTCGTGCTCCATATAGACTCGCACCCAGCGAGATGAAAGAACTGCAAAGCCAACTGCAAGAACTATTAGAACGTGGTTTCATTCGACCAAGCACATCACCATGGGGAGCTCCTGTTTTGTTTGTCAAGAAAAAGGATGGTACATTTAGGTTGTGTATTGACTATAGAGAGTTGAACAAACTTACCATCAAAAACCGTTATCCACTGCTGAGAATTGACGACTTATTTGATCAACTACAAGGCTCGTCGGTTTATTCGAAGATCGATTTACGTTCTGGATATCATCAAATGCAAGTAAAGGAGGATGATATTCCAAAAACTGCTTTTAGGACTCGTTATGGTCATTACGAGTTTATGGTTATGCCGTTTGGATTGACTAACGCACCAGCTGTGTTCATGGACCTTATGAACCGAGTGTGTGGGCCATATCTTGACAAGTTTTCATTGTTTTCATCGATGACATACTTATTTACTCAAAGAATGATCAAGAGCACGAAGAACATTTGAGAAAAGTGCTAGAAGTATTGAGGAAAGAAAAACTGTACGCTAAGTTTTCAAAGTGTGCATTTTGGTTGGAAGAAGTTCAATTCCTCGGTCACATAGTGAACAAAGAAGGTATCCAGGTGGACCCGGCAAAGATCGAAACCATTGAAAAGTGGGAAACCCCAAAAACTCCGAAGCATATACGTCAATTTTTAGGATTGGCTGGTTACTACAGAAGATTCATCCAAGATTTCTCCAAAATAGTAAAACCCTTGACTGCATTAACGCATAAAGGGAAGAAATTTGAATGGAAGGATGAACAAGAGAAGGCGTTTCAATTATTGAAGAAAAAGCTAACTACGACACCTATATTGTCATTGCCTGAAGGGAATGATGATTTTGTGATTTATTGTGACGCATCAAAGCAAGGTCTCGGTTGTGTATTAATGCAACGGACGAAGGTGATTGCTTATGCGTCTAGACAATTGAAGATTCACGAGCAAAATTATACGACGCATGATTTGGAATTAGGCACGGTTGTTTTTGCATTAAAGACTTGGAGGCACTACTTATATGGGGTCAAAAGTATTATATATACCGACCACAAAAGTCTTCAACACATATTTAATCAGAAACAACTGAATATGAGGCAGCGTAGGTGGATTGAATTGTTGAATGATTACGACTTTGAGATTCGTTACCACCCGGGAAAGGCAAATGTGGTAGCCGACGCCTTGAGCAGAAAGGACAGAGAACCCATTCGAGTAAAATCTATGAATATAATGATTCACACTAACCTTACTACTCAAATAAAGGAGGCACAACAAGGAGTTTTAAAAGAGGGAAATTTAAAGGATGAAATAGCCAAAGGATCGAAGAAGCATCTTAATATTCGGGAAGACGAAACCCGGTATAGGGCTGAAAGAATTTGGGTATCAAAATTTGGAGATATGAGAGAAATGGTACTTAGAGAAGCTCATAAAACCAGATACTCAATACATCCTGGAACGGGGAAGATGTACAAGGATCTTAAGAAACATTTTTGGTGGCCAGGTATGAAAGCCGATATTGCTAAATATGTAGGAGAATGTTTGACGTGTTCTAAGGTCAAAGCTGAACATCAGAAACCATCAGGTCTACTATAACAACCTGAAATCCCGGAATGGAAATGGGAAAACATTACCATGGATTTCATTACTAAATTGCCAAGGACTGCAAGTGGTTATGATACTATTTGGGTAATAGTTGATCGTCTCACCAAGTCAGCACACTTCCTGCCAATAAGAGAAGATGACAAGATGGAGAAGTTAGCATGACTGTATTTGAAGGAAGTCGTCTCCAGACATGGAATACCAATCTCTATTATCTCTGATAGGGATGGCAGATTTATTTCAAGATTCTGGCAGACATTACAGCAAGCATTGGGAACTCGTCTAGACATGAGTACTGCCTATCATCCACAAACTGATGGGCAGAGTGAAAGGACGATACAAACGCTTGAAGACATGCTACGAGCTTGTGTTATTGATTTCGGAAACAGTTGGGATCGACATCTACCGTTAGCAGAATTTTCCTACAACAACAGCTACCATTCAAGCATTGAGATGGCGCCGTTTGAAGCACTTTATGGTAGAAAGTGCATGTCTCCGATTTGTTAGAGTGAAGTGGGGGATAGACAGATTACGGGTCCGGAGATAATACAAGAAACTACCGAGAAAATCATCCAAATTCAACAAAGATTGAAAACCACCCTGAGTCGACAAAAGAGCTACGCGGACAGTAAAAGAAAAGATATAGAGTTTGAAATTGGAGAAATGGTCATGCTTAAGGTTTCACCTTGGAAAGGTGTTGTTCGAGTTGGTAAACGGGGGAAACTAAATCCAAGGTACATTGGACCATTCAAGATTATAGATCGTGTCGGACCAGTAGCTTACCAACTGGAGCTACCTCAACAACTCGCGGCTGTACATAACACTTTCCACGTCTCAAATTTGAAGAAATGTTTTGCTAAATAAGATCTCACTATTCCGTTGGACGAAATCCAAATCAATGAAAAACTTCAATTCATTGAAGAACCCGTCGAAATAATGGATCGTGAGGTTAAGAGACTTACACAAAACAAGATACCGATTGTTAAGGTTCGATGGAATGCTCGTAGACGACCCGAGTTCACCTGGGAACGAGAAGATCAGATGAAGAAGAAATACCCGCATTTATTTCCAAAAGATACGTCAACACCTCCAACTGCTTAAAATTTCGGGACGAAATTTATTTAACGGGTAGGTATTGTAGTGACCCGAACTTTTCCATGTTTATATATATTAATTGAGATTGATATTTACATTATTAAATGTTTCCAACATGTTAAGAAATAAAACTTGTTAAGACTTGATTAATTAAAATAGGTTTCATATAGACAATTGACCACCCAAGTTGACCGGTGATTCACGAACGTTAAAACTTGTAAAAACTATACGATGACATATATATGGTTATATATATAGTTAACATGATTTTATTATAAGTATGTATCTCATTAGGTATTTTAACAATGGGTTATATACATAAAAATGAGACTATTAATTTAAGAAACTCGAAAAACGATATATATATAACGATTATCGTTATAACAACGTCTTACTAGGTACATATGAATCATATTAAGATATTGATACACTTGGTTAATTATGTTAAATGATAAGTAAATATATTATTAAGTGTATTAACAATGAAATACATATGTAAAAATAAGACTACTAACTTAATGATTTTGAAACGAGACATATATGTAACGATTATCGTTGTAACGACATTTAACTGTATATATATCATACTAAGATATATTATATATCATAATATCATGATAATATAACAATTTAACATCTCATTTGTTATAATAAACAATGGGTTAACAACATTCAACAAGATCGTTAACCTAAAGGTTTCAAAACAACATTTACATGTAACGACTAACGATGACTTAATGACTCAGTTAAAATGTATATACATGTAGTGTTTTAATATGTATTCATACACTTTTGAAAGACTTCAAGACACTTATCAAAATACGTCTTCTTAACAAAAATGCTTACAATTACATCCTCGTTCAGTTTCATCAACAATTCTACTCGTATGCACCAGTATTCGTACTCGTACAATACACAGCTTTTAGATGTATGTACTATTGGTATATACACTCCAATGATCAGCTCTTAGCAGCCCATGTGAGTCACCTAACATATGTGGGAACCATCATTTGGCAACTAGCATGAAATATCTCATAAAATTACAAAAATATGAGTAATCATTCATGACTTATTTACATGAAAACAAAATTACATATCCTTTATATCTAATCCATACACCAACGACCAAAAACACCTACAAATACTTTCATTCTTCAATTTTCTTCATCTAATTGATCTCTCTCAAGTTTTATCTTCAAGTTCTAAGTGTTCTTCATAAATTCCAAAAGTTCTAGTTTCATAAAATCAAGAATACTTCCAAGATTGCAAGTTTACTTCCAAGTTTTCTAAATCCATTTCAAGTAATCATCCAATATCAAGAAACCTTTTTTACTTACAGTAGGTTATCTTTATAATACAAGGTAATAATCATATTCAAACTTTAATTCAATTTCTATAACTATAACAATCTTATTTCGAGTGGAAATCTTACTTGAAATTGTTTTCGTGTCATGATTCTGCTTCAAGAACTTTCAAGTCATCCAAGGATTCTTTGAAGCTAGATCTATTTTTCTCATTTCCAGTAGGTTTATCCAAGGAACTTGAGGTAGTAATGATGTTCATAACATCATTCGATTCATACATATAAAGCTATCTTATTCGAAGGTTTAAACTTGTAATCACTAGAACATAGTTTAGTTAATTCTAAACTTGTTCGCAAATAAAAGTTAATCCTTCTAACTTGACTTTTAAAATCAACTAAACACATGTTCTATATCTATATGATATGCTAACTTAATGATTTAAAACCTGGAAACACGAAAAACACCGTAAAACCGGATTTACGCCGTCGTAGTAACACCGCGGGCTGTTTTGGGTTAGTTAATTAAAAACTATGATAAACTTTGATTTAAAAGTTGTTATTCTGAGAAAATGATTTTTATTATGAACATGAAACTATATCCAAAAATTATGGTTAAACTCAAAGTGGAAGTATGTTTTCTAAAATGGTCATCTAGACGTCGTTCTTTCGACTGAAATGACTACCTTTACAAAAACGACTTGTAACTTATTTTTCCGACTATAAACCTATACTTTTTCTGTTTAGATTCATAAAATAGAGTTCAATATGAAACCATAGCAATTTGATTCACTCAAAACGGATTTAAAATGAAGAAGTTATGGGTAAAACAAGATTGGATAATTTTTCTCATTTTAGCTACGTGAAAATTGGTAACAAATCTATTCCAACCATAACTTAATCAACTTCTATTGTATATTATGTAATCTTGAGATACCATATACACGTATACAATGTTTCGACCTATCATGTCGACACATCTATATATATTTCGGAACAACCATAGACACTCTATATGTGAATGTTGGAGTTAGCTATACAGGGTTGAGGTTGATTCCAAAATATATATAGTTTGAGTTGTGATCAATACTGAGATACGTATACACTGGGTCATGGATTGATTCAAGATAATATTTATCGATTTATTTATGTGCATCTAACTGTGGACAACTAGTTGTAGGTTACTAACGAGGATAGCTGACTTAATAAACTTAAAACATCAAAATATATTAAAAGTGTTGTAAATATATTTTGAACATACTTTGATATATATGTATATATTGTTATAGGTTCGTGAATCAAACAGTGGCCAAGTCTTAATTCCCGACGAAGTAAAAAAATCTGTGAAAGTGAGTTATAGTCCCACTTTTAAAATATAATATTTTTGAGATGAGAATACATGCAGGTTTTATAAATGATTTACAAAATAGACACAAGTACGTGAAACTACATTCTATGGTTAAATTATCGAAATCGAATATGCCCCTTTTTATTAAGTCTGGTAATCTAAGAATTAGGGAACAAACACCCTAATTGACGCGAATCCTAAAGATAGATCTATTGGGCCTAACAAACCCCATCCAAAGTACCGGATGCTTTAGTACTTCGAAATTTATATCATATCCGAAGGGTGTCCCGGAATGATGGGGATATTCTTATATATGCATCTTGTTAATGTCGGTTACCAGGTGTTCACCATATGAATGATTTTTATCTCTATGTATGGGATGTGTATTGAAATATGAAATCTTGTGGTCTATTGTTACGATTTGATATATATAGGTTAAACATATAACTCACCAACATTTTTGTTGACGTTTAAAACATGTTTATTCTTAGGTGAATACTAAGAGCTTCCGCTGTTGCATACTAAAATAAGGACAAGATTTGAAGTCCATGTTTGTATGATATTGTGTAAAAACTGCATTCAAGAAACTGATTTCGATGTAACATATTTGTATTGTAAACCATTATGTAATGGTCGTGTGTAAACATGATATTTTAGATTATCATTATTTGATAATCTACGTAAAGCTTTTTAAACCTTTATTTATGAAATAAAGGTAATGGTTTGTTTTTAAAAATGAATGCAGTCTTTGAAAAATGTCTCATATAGAGGTCAAAACCTCGCAACGAAATCAATTAATATGGAACGTTTTTAATCAATAAGAACGGGACATTTCACCATAATGCCCTCCTATTGGCCCTGTGTGACAATGGTTTAAGATTTGACTAGCTTTATACCCGAATACACATCGGCGTATTATTCCATCGGGGCATCTCTTAAACAAGTGTGGATCTTCCCAAAAATAGTGTTTTATATCACTAAAAAATTTCTTTCGTTTTTGGTACGACAACCTTTTTTCAAGGAATCCACATATTAAGTAGTTTGCAAAGTCTGCAAACCATGGAATTTCATTATAATTAATTTTCAATAGATATTCATCAGGAAAGTTATCTTGTATAGCCGATTCATTTAGAACTTCTAATTCGGGATTTTCAAGGCGAGAAAGATGATCAGCGACGAGATTTCTGCTCTCTTTTTGTCTCGGATTTCAATATCGAACTCTTGTAAGAGTAAGATCTGACAGATTAATCGTGGTTTGGCATCTTGTTTCGAAAATAGGTATCTAAGAGCAGAATGGTCGGTATAGACCACCGTTTTAGCTAGAACGAGATATAAACGAAATTTGTCAAAAGCAAAGACAATAGCAAGGAGTTCTTTTTCAGTGGTTGTGTAATTCGTTTGTGCTCCTTATAACGTCTTACTAGCGTAATAAATAGGTTGAAATCATTTTTCAATTCTTTGACCTAAAACGGATCCCATTGCAAAATCACTTGCATCACACATGAGTTCAAATGGCAGATTTCAATTTGGAGTTATCATGATTGGCGCATTAGTGATTTTTTCTTTAAGAATATTAAAAGATTTGATGCATTCATCTGAAAAGATGAATGGAGCATCTTTTTCTAGGAGTTTATTCATAGGAGTGGCAATTTTAGAAAAATCTTTTATGAAATGTCGGTAAAAACCGGCATGCCCTAGAAAACTCCTAACTACTCTAACATTGGTGGGATGTGGAAGTTTAGCAATTACATCTACTTTAGCTCTATCTACTTCAATTCCTTCACTTGAAATTTTATGACCAAGAACGATGCCTTCTCTAACCATAAAATGGCATTTCTCCCAATTAAATACTAGATTTGATTGCTCGCATCTAATAAGCATTCGTTCAAGATTAACTAGACATGTTTCAAAAGTATCACCGAAGACTAAAAAGTCATCCATAAAAACTTCCATGCATTCCTCTATCATGTCGTGAAAAATCGTCATCATGCACCTTTGAAAAGTTGCAGGGGCGTTGCAAAGTCCAAATGGCATGAGTTTGTAAGCAAAAGTACCATAAGGGCACGTGAATGTGGTTTTCTCTTGGTCCTCGGGTGCGACTGGAATTTGAAAGTATCCGGAGATACCGTCAAGAAAACAATAGTAACTATTCCCAGCTAAACTTTCCAACATTTGATCAATGAAAGGTAAGGGAAAGTGATCTTTTCTGGTGGCGTCATTTAGTTTTCTATAATCAATACAAACACACCATCCCGTTATAGTCCTAGTAGGAATAAGCTCATCTTTTTCATTTGTGATGATAGTTATGCCACCCTTCTTAGGTACGTATTGAACTGGGCTTACCCATGGACTATCAGAGATTGGATAAATTAAACCAGCATCGAGCAGTTTAATAATTTCTTTCTTAACAACATCTTGCATATTAGGATTTAGTCTTCGTTGGCGTTGCACATATGTTTTATGACCTTCTTCCATAAGGATTTTATGTGTGCAATACGAAGGACTTATGCCTTTAATTTCATGAATCTTCCATGCAATAGCTTGTTTATGAGCTTTTAGCACAGAAATGAGTTGAGATTTTTCATTTTCTATATATATATATATATATATATATATATATATATATATATATATATATATATATACGTAAGAGAAGATGAGATTATTACAGGTAATTCAGATTCACCATGTAAATAAGCGTATTCCAAATGGGTTGGAAGTGGCTTTAACTCTAATATCGGTGGTTCTTCTATCGATGATTTATATCGATATATGTCTTCTTCTTTTAACATTTGAAGTTCTTATTTTGTTGGTTCGTAATCATTAGCCATGAGTGTAGCTAACATTTCAGCTTCATCAATTGGTTCAGTTCCTTCTCCTAAAGAACATTCTCCAGTTCCTTATAATTCTGGAAATTCTTGTAACAATTCTGCATGTGAATCTATAGTTTGAATATAATAACATGTATCATCTGCAGATTGCGGTTGTTGCATGGATCTATCAACAGAAAAGGTAACACTCTTGTTCTCTATACTTAGGGTCAGTTTCTTACCAAACACGTCTATTATTGCTTTAGCTGTGTTTAAGAATGGTCTTCCTAATATAAGAGGAACTCGAGAATCTTCTTCCATGTCCAGAATAACAAAGTCTACTGGAAATACTAAAGTACCAACTTTAACTAGCATGTTCTCCATTATCCCTCTAGGATATTTTACTGATCGATCGGTTAGTTGTATGCTTATTCGTATTGGTTTCAATTCTCTGAGGTCTAGCTTAGTGTATATTGAATATGGCATTAAATTTATACTAGCACCTAAGTCTGCCAATGCTTCTATTGAACTAAGACTACCCATAAAACATGGAATTGTGAAACTTCCTGGATCTGATAATTTTTCTGGTAGCTTATTCAACAGCACTGCAGAACAATTAGCATTCATTGTAACAGCCGAGAGTTCTTCCATTTTCTTTCTATTTGTGATTAGATCTTTCAAGAATTTAGCATATCTTGGCATTCCTGAAATCACATCAATGAAAGGAAGATTGACATTTATTTGTATAAACATATCCAAGAATTTGGATTGCTCGGCTTCAAGTCTTTCTTTTCTCATTTTACTCGGGTAAGGAAGCGGTGGTTGGTATAGTTTAACATAAGGCTTTGCCTTAACGGTGTTATCTTCATTAACCTTTTCAACTACCGGTTCTGATTCCTTATCTTGCTCAGGCTGTGGTGCCTGTGTAGTAGGAATAGAGTCATCAAAAATCATAGGCATTTCAGGTGGTTTAAGTGTAATATCACTTCTTGTGGTAATGGCTTTAGCTGTTTCATTTCGAGGGTTAGCATTTTTATCGCTAGGTAGACTCTCCGGTTTTCTTTCACCTATTAACCTTGCTAGGTTACTTACTTCTTGTTCCAGATTTTGAATAGAAGCTTGTTGATTTCTAAATGCTTGAGCATTTTGTTCATTAGTTTGTTTCTGAGATATAAAAAACTGCGTTTGAGATTCAACTAGCTTCGACATCATATCTTCTAAATTTGACTTTTTATCATCGGTTTGTGGTGGTTTATTTGGAAAAATAGGTCTTTTCTAATTGTAAGTATTATTAGATACTTGTTGATTGCTAGGACCTTGTTGGTTGTTGTATGGAAAATTTCGATTATAATTCTGATTTTGATTGTAGTTTGGTCTTGGTAGTTGATAATTATTTTGATAATTATTTTCAGGCCTTTGATTCATGTATGAAACATTCTCTCTTTGTTCCATTGTTTGTTCAATACTGAGACAATCTTTTGTCAAATGTGGTCCTCCACACTGCTCACAACTAATTCGTATTGCGTGAATATCTTTAGTCATCTTTTCCATTCGTCTCTCGAAAGCATCTAACTTTGCGGAAATGGAATCAAAGTCATGGCTAGAATCGGCTCTAGCCGCTTTAGATGAACGAAGAATATCTTTTTCCTGGTGCCACTCATGTGAGTGGGAGGCTGTGTTATCAATAATTTTGTGAGCTTCAGTTGAGGTTTTCTTCATAATGGAACCACCAGCTGCTGTGTCGATGTCTTTTCGTGTAGCAACGTCGCATCCTTGGTAGAATATTTGCACTATTTGATAAGTGTCTAAACCGTGTTGAGGACATTCTCTCAACAACTTTCCGAATCTTGTCCACGCCTCATATAATGTTTCATTTGGCTTTTGCGTGAACGTAACAATTTCTCCTTGAAGTCTCACGGCTTTAGATGCCGGAAAGAATCTTTTAAGAAATTTCTCAACTAAAACATCCCATGTATCAATTGCCCCTTCAGGTAACGATTCTAACCAATCTTTGGCTTCTCCCTTTAAAGTCCAGGGAAATAACATGAGATAGATCTGTTCATCCTCAACTTCTCTGATTTTAAATAGAGTACAGATCCTATTAAAGGTTCGAAGATGTTCGTTTAGATCTTCCTTTGGCGCACCACTAAATTGGCACTGATTAGTTACCATGTGTAGGATTTGTCCTTTGATTTCATAATCTGACGCATTAATGTCTGGTTGAGTAATGGCATGACCTTGGCCAGTGCGTGTAGCTCTCATTCGGTTTTCCATACTTAGAGGTTCCTGATTTTCCATGATTGAATTTGTTGAATCTGAATCACTAGAGGATTATGATTCAGGAGGAATGATTAGTGGTTCAGGATCCCTGAATTGTCCTTGAATATCCTCCGGGTTCTCAATTGTGAGGTCGGGTTCAAAAAATAGATTGTTGGAAATTTGAATTGGAGTACTTGGTCGACTAGATGATGATTCTAAAGAAAAATCAATGGCTACAATATTGGCTAGATGTCTTGATCGAGTTACAGGTGGTGAATGTATGAAAGGTGATGAATGTTTTGCTCGATGCATTAACTGAATATCCTATTAGTTATAAAGATAAAAATTATATAAGTTATCAAATTAATAGACTTTTCTGATTTTGCCCACGTTTCGAATAGCCAATAGATGCAGCAGGTAGTCAGGACCCTTTAAATCGGAAGCTCACAACTCGCCACTAACAAATCCAACTATTACTACGAACCAGAAAATTTTGGATGTCTATCAATTTAACCACTTAAAATAATTTTTCGTCGAAATTTGAAGAAGATAAAAAGTCTATGTCCTAAAAACTAGAGCGTAGAAATGAGAAAGAAAAAAAGCGTCGAAAAATAAGAAGTAGAAAAATAAATCGTCGAAAAATAATAATAAAGTAAAGCGTCGAAACTTAAAAGTCTAAAAACTAAAAATTAAAACTTGCGTCTAAAGGTATTAAAGCTTAAAAGGAATTCTATATCCAAAATGACAATAACTTAATTAGGCACTAAAGTCTTAAAACGGCGTCACAAAATTCTAAAGCGCCTAAATCTTAATCTAAAGAAAAAGCACTTAAGGAATTTTACGGCAAAACCTAAAATTCTAGAAATATAAAAATAACTACGGCAAAAACTAAATTTAAAACTAATTACGAACGATAAAAATACAAATTACGATGTAAATGATAAAAATATACAATTTATAAAAAGAAACAAAAAATTAAAATTGCTTATTTTTATAAAAATATTATTTTTATATTATTATTTTATAAAAGTATTAATTTATAAATTAATAAAACTAATTAAAACTTAATATTACAAATTAAATATTAAAACTAGAATTAAAAATTAATTAAATAAGTAACCCTAATTAATAATTAATAATAATAATTAATAAAACCTAACCCTAATCCGTACGGCTAAGGTATTCAGAGCTGTCTTTTCACCTCATGCGACCGCATGAGGGTTCTTTAGTTTGTCCATGCGATCGCATGGACTCGAATACCAGGCCGAATGTTTTGGGCTGCTACAGTGATCGGCCCGTTTCAGTTTTAATTATATTTTTTTGAGTTTAATTTACTGATTTCAATATAATAAAATTTAAATAAAACTTATATTTTAAAAAAAAATTACTTATTAGTTTTTAAAACTTTTAACAAAAGTAATAAAAAATATAAACTTTTTAAACACTTAAAAGTATAGAATATATATATATATATATATATATATATATATATATATATATATATATATATATATATATATATATATATATATATATTATGTTTTTATATTTTTGATATTCAAAACTTATATAAAAATATTTTTACAAAAATAACTTAAAAACTAATTTTATTTATAGCGTTTTGCTTTCGTATCCCCGGCAGCGGCGCCAAAAACTTGATGTTAAAGCAGAGGGGTACGAAATACTATTATAGTTTACTACGAAATACTATTAAATACGATACAATTTTACACAACTTATTTATTTATTTATAGAATGGATATACCTAAACCTTACTACAACACTTATAGGCAGTGTACCTAATCGTAGAGTAGTGTAATTTTTAGTAAGTCCGGTTCGTTCCACAGGAATACAGCTGAGTTTAACGCTATATTTTTATTAACTATATTTGTGTATATATATATATATATATATATATATATATATATATATATATATATATAAGTAGTATTATTATTATTATAAAAGGGGGGTTTTTACCGTTTAATGACTGGTTTGTCGATTTTAAGTCCTAATGTAAAATAAATATAACTTAATTTAAAGTGTAAAGTAAATGACGATAAATAAAAATGCGATAATTTAAAGTACGATAAATAAAATGACAATAAATAAACGTACGATGAGATATAAAATAAAAGAATTATGCTTATTTAAACTTCCGTAATCATGATGTTTGACGTTTTGATTTTAATTTATTTCCATGGGTTAATCGTCCTTTGTCCTGGATTATTTGATATGTCCATCTGGTTTTGTCTATAATAGTCCATCGGTCATAATTATAAAGTGCGAGGGTCTTCGTCAAATTACCCTTATACCCGAAGTCAAATATTCCAACTAATTGAGGATTTAAACCGTAATAAGGTCTTAATACATTGTTAATGATTACACCAGGTTATCGACTGCGTGCAATCCAAGGTTTTAATACTTTTATTAACAATTACACCAATTACCCTTGAATGTAATCCACCCATGTTTTAATGAGTCCATTGACTATTAATCCATCCCCGTGTCCGGTCAAATGAACAATTATCAGTATTTATAAATATCCCGCCCACCGTACCCAGTCAAGCGTATGTGGTTATATATAAATACGTCAAGTTGTAATCTATATATTAAATTAACAAGATATCATTTAGTTAATTAAATATAAAGCCCATTAATAGCCCATAGTCCAATTTCTACAAGTGTCGGTCTTTTGTTCAAACCCCAATTATGGTCCAAAGCCCAATAACCCAGTCTTAATATTTAGTCCAACTTCACTATTACTTCAGCTTAAATAAGCATAATAATAACTTAGCTACGAGACATTAATTTAAAAAGGTTGAACATAACTTACAATGAGTATTATCGCGTAGTGTTACACGGACATAATTTCGACTTACAAACCTTAAAACATTTGCTACTATAACCTTATTACTATTATTAACTTAATATTAAAATTATAATTATAAACTATAAATATAAATATATTGAGAGAGTGAGAGATAGTTGATGAAGGTGTACATAATTCGCAGAATTCGTTGCCTTTTTATAGCACCTGACCAGACTTTGGGTGCCATGCGATCGCATGGGTTATAGGCTTCCTGGCCATGCGATCACATGGCCAGCTGGGACAGCTCACATTGCTTTGTCTTCTTGTTTTGCTGACACATTTAAATATAAATATATAATATATATAATTTTATATAATTATATATATATATTATATTATATTCATGTGCATAGTTGACTTGTAATTTTAGGTCCGTTGACTTGCGCGTTGATAGTTGGTTCATGTCTCGGTTCCGGATTTTCGAACGTCCTTTCGTATGATTTAATATCTTGTATTTTGCGTTCCGCTGCTTGTACTCTTGTAATTTTTAGACGTTTCTTGTAGTGACCGAACTTTTCCATGATTATATATTAAATGAAAACTATATTTGCATGATTAAATGTTTCCAACATGTTAAGCAATCAAACTTGTTAAGACTTGACTAATTGAAATGAGTTTCATGTAGACAATTGACCACCCAAGTTGACCGGCGATTCACGAACGTTAAAAACTTATAAAAACTACATGATGATATATATATGGATATATGGTTAACATGAGATTATGATAAGTAAGTATCTTACTAAGTGTATTAACAATGAGTGATATACATAAAAATGAGATTATTGAATTAAGAAACTCGAAACGATATATATAACGATTATCGTTATAACAACGTATTACTAAATACATATGAATCATATGAAGATATAGATACACTATGTTTAACATGATAAAATGATAATTAATTATATCATTAAGTGTGTTAACAATGAACTACATATGTAAAAACAGGACTACTAACTTAAGGATTTCGAAACGAGACATATATGTAACGATTATCGTTGTAACGACATTTTAATGTATATATATCATATTAAGATATATTCATACATCATAATATCATTATAATGTAATAATTTAACATTTCATTAGATATAATAAACAATGGGTTAACAACATTAAATGAGATCGTTAACTTAAAGGTTTCAAAACAACACTTACATGTAACGACAAACGATGACTTAACGACTCAGTTAAAATGTATATACATGTAGTGTATTATGATGTATTTGTACACTTTTGAAAGACTTCACAAGATACATATCAAAGTACTTCTACTTAATAAAAATGCTTACAATTACATCCTCATTTATTTTCATCAACAATTCTATTCGTATGTACCAGTATTCGTACTCTTACAATACACAGCTTCTAGATGTATATACTATTGGTATATACACTTCAATGATAAGCTCCTTAGCAGCCCATGTGAGTCATTAAACATGTGGGAACCATCATTTGGAAACTAGCATGAAATATCTCACAAAATTACAAAAATATTATAAATCATTCATGAATTATTTACATGAAAACAAACTTACACATCCTTTATATCTAATCCATATACCAACGACCAAAAACACCTACAAACACTTTAATTCTTCAATTTTCTTCATCTAATTAATCTCTCTCAAGTTCTATCTTCAAGTTCTAAGTGTTCTTCATAAATTCTATAAGTTCTAGTTTCATAAAATCAAGAATACTATCGAGTTTGCAAGATTACTTCCAAGCTTTCTAATCCAATCCAAGTAATCGTCTAAGCTCAAGAAATCTTTCTTATTTACAGTAATATATATTTCTAATACAAGGTAATACTCATATTTAAACTTTGATTCAATTTCTATAACTATAACTATCTTATTTCGAGTGGAAATCTTACTTGAACTTGTTTTCGTGTCATGATTCTACTTCAAGAACTTTCAAGCCATCAAGAATCCTTTGAAGCTAGATCAATTTTTGTCACTTCCAGTAGGTTTACCAACTAAACTTGAGGTAGTAATGATGTTCATAACATCATTCGATTCATATATATAAAACTATCTTATTCGAAGATTTGAACATGTAATCACTAGAACATAGTTTAGTTAATTCTAAACTTGTTTGCAAATAAAGTTAATCCTCCTAACTTGACTTTTAAAATCAACTAAACACATATTCTATATCTATATGATATGCTAACTTAATGATTTAAAACCTGGAAACACGAAAAACACCGTAAAACCGAACATACGCCGTTGTAGTAACACCGCGGGCTGTTTTGGGTTTGATAATTAAAGACTATGATAAACTTTGATTTAAAAGTTTTTCTTATGAGAAAATGATTTTTCTTATGAACATGAAACTATATCCAAAAATCATGGTTAAACTCACAGTGGAAGTATGTTTTTCAAAATGGTCATCAAGATATTGTTCTTTCGACGAAAATGACTACCTCTTTAAAAAATGACTTGTAACCTGTATTTTCGACTATAAACTTATACTTTTTCTATTTAGTTTCATAAATTTCAGTTCATTATGAAACCATATCAACTTGAATCACTCAAAACGGATTTGAAACGAAGAAATGACGGGTAAAACAAAATTAGATAAATTTGCTAGTTTTAGCTACGAAAATTTTGTAACAAATCTAGACTAAACATATCCTAACTAATTTATATTGTATTATACATATTATGTAATCTTGGAATACCATAGACACGTATACAATGTTTTGACATATCATATTGACCCATCTATATATATATATTGGAACAACCATAGACACTCTATATGCAGTAATGTTTGAGTTAGCTATACAGGGTTGAGGTTGATTCCAAAATAATATATATACTTTGAGTTGTGATCTAGCCTGAGACTTGTATACACTGGGTTGTGGATTGATTCGAGATAATATATATTGATTTATTTCAGTACATCTAACTGTGGACAACTAGTTGTAGGTTACTAACGAGGACTGCTAACTTAACAAACTTAAATCATAAAAACGTAATAAAAATGTTGTGAATATATTTAAATCATACTTTGATATATATGTACATATTTGTTATAGGTTCGTGAATCGACCAGTGGCCAAGTCTTATTTCCAACGAAGGAAAAATCTGTGAAAGTGAGTTATACTCCCACTTTTAAAATCTAATATTTTTGGGATGAGAATACATGCAGCTTTATAAATGTTTTACAAAATAGACACAAGTATGTGAAACTACATTCTATGGTTGGATTATTAAACCGAATATTGCCCCTTCAAGTCTGGTAATCTAAGAATTAGGGAAATGGCCCCTAATTGATGCGAATCCTAAAGATAGATCTATGGGCCTAACAAACCCCATTCTAGAATTTGGAATGCTTTAATACTTCGATTTATATGGTGATTGCGATTGCCAATTTATGACATACTTGTGAGTATGCGCGGAATATTCTATATGCATTATGCTAATGTCGGTTACCAGGTGTTCATCATAGAATAATTTTTATACACTTGCGAGTGTAAGATTATTGAATAAATGAAATCTTGTGGTCTATTATATTAATTTGATAATATATAGGTTAAACCTATAACTCACCAACATTTTTGTTGACGTTTTAAGCATGTTTATTCTCAGGTGATTATTAAGAGCTTCCGTTGTTGCATACTAAAATAAGGACAAGATTTGGAGTCTATGATTGTATGATATTGTGTAAAAACTGCATTCAAGAAACTTATTTCGATGTAATATATTTTTATTGTAAACCATTATGTAATGGTCGTGTGTAAACGGTATATTTTAGATTATCATTATTTGATAATCTACGAAACGTTTTTTTTAAAAACCTTTATCGATAAAATAAAGGTTATGGTTGTTTTAAAAATGAATGCAGTCTTTGAAAAACGTCTCATATAGAGGTCAAAATCTCGCGACGAAATCAATTAATATGGAACGCTTATAATCAATATGAATGGGACATTTCATTTCTCATCAATAAATTGAACCACTTGGATTGTATCTTGTACGTTTGAGCTTTTTGGTCATTTGCGTCTTCAAATCGCCGAATCTGTCTTTTGTCTTCACCTTTTATTATTTAAACGATAATCACTTGAAAATAGAACAATTGCAACTAAAAGCTTTTATTTCTTGAAGAATAATGCTATGAAATATGTGTTCGTTTTTAGTATTATCATTATGTTTATAATGTTAATTATAATATTAAAAATTGGATGCTACTGAACTCTATTGTTACGTGGAAATTATATTGGAAGGGTATTTATGAAAATCAAAAAACACCAAACGCTCTTCTTTACTCCTAAACGTTACCATAAGTAGCGTTTTATAGAAAAGCTTTTAGGAGATTTTTTTATTCCACTAAAAGCTATAAGCTTGTTCAATCAAACGAAGATTTTTACGAAATATGAGTTTTTTCATAAAAGTTAAAAGGTAAAAGCTCTAAAAAGCTTTAAAAACTCCATGAAAACATAGCCAAAAAATGACGAAGGAAATTTATGAGAAAAGTCAAAATCATATCGATCGCCATGGTCATTCAAATGTTCTGAAATAAATCATGTAATATCTTTGGGAAAAGGGGAAGCTCTCGGTTCTGTCCGTTTGCCAATCCAAGTTCCGAGGATTTTTCTAAAAATTTTCAAAGTAGGTCACTTGATCATACATGTATGTTTTTTGAAAAACTGATTGCAAAACCTTGCAATGTCAAAATGGTATCAGCTGGTACGAGTTGCTCATGTCTAATTAGCTTCTGAAAAGTTTTGTGTAGTATCTTTGTGGTAATAAGAAACACTTAGCTTTAGCTGTTTGTCAAATGGAGTCCCGCTGATTTTTCTAAAAATTGCTAAAGTAGGAAGTTTAGTCATTTTTTGCAACATTTTGAGTTTTACATGTTATTGAGTCGTTCAACTACCGAGGCTTACACTATGGCAATATAAATATATAATAAACATGTTTGGGTATTAAAAGTTGTTTTCGTGTTGTGTTGACTTTATGAGTTGACGCTTGAGTTCACTGTTGACTTTTTGAATACGACGTTTCAATTGGACTTTTAAGATTGACTTTTTGAGTTGACTATTTGGGTTGACTTTTCCTGAAAAACCTAAGATATATTTTTAATTAAATCATGTCTAGCCTTATTAAATATGCGAATACTACTTATCTAAATATTATTCAAATGTTTTAAACACTAAACGTTACTAAGGATTGCCGAGTCAAACCAAGCACCAGGACTACGAATACTCTCTGACCCGACCTCGAGTGTTAAATATTTATTAACCTGTTCTATTATTCTAGGTTGGTTGTTGACCAATTGTGGTCTTGCTTATTGCACGTTGTTTAGTAATTCATTGTTGTGCTTAAGGTGATTTATAGCTCCTTTTCTCTTTTTGAACTTTTTACGATTTTATAATTGGGGTGAGAATACATGCAAATATTTTTACTTTTACGTAATGGACACAAGTATTAAAAGCTAAATTCTACATTGAGTGAATCAAAAATATTCCTGCGCTACGTCACTGTTAAATGCTGGTTTTTGAAATGGTGGGCTCGAATCCTAAATATAGATCTCTAGAGTTTGACAATTCCACTTGGGTTGTCAGTCGGGTGTTCAGTACTTCGAATTTTCAACACTTGATTCGGTGTTTATTATGCTACGGGTAAGATATCCATATCTATTGGTTAAGGCTTGGTTACTGGGTGCTCTGATTGATGTTAGTTTATATTTTCTTAATGTTTTGAACATGAAAATCTTGTGGTTTATTGTTATTACTTTTTGAAATATTAAACCTATAACTCACCAACCTTTGTGTTGACTTTTTAACATTTTTATTCTCAGATACTTAGATGATTTGCTTCCGCTATATTCTTAGAAGTTGCATGCTGCATAATTGGAGATCCAGTTGTCATTTTGAACTTTATTTATTCGCATTTGAGTTTTAAAGACTTAGACATCGTTAAATGTATCATGTTTCTTTAAAGTCATTTACTTCTTACGAGAACTTATTGTTACTAGAAAGCTTTTGAAATAATAAATGCGAATATTATGAAAACCTCTTATATAGAGGGTGTATTGTTAGTTATGGGACCGAAGTTAACGTTGGTCATCAAGGACATTTTGACGGCACGTTACATTTGGTATTATAGCTAATGGTTGTAGGGAACTAGAACTTGTATTAGTGTGTCTTCGTGAGTCTTATGATGCATTAGTGAGTCTAGACTACAACCGAACCTTAGGGTACTATGTGATATTGCATGCGGAATATTTATGACTATTATATGCCATTTAATATATATCTTAACGTAACCGTGTTCTAACTATGTGACTAGATGCCCGTTTCTCGCTTTAACTACTTGAGTGCTTCTGATGTAGATACCGAGTTTGATACTTCTTTTGTTGCTCGATGTACCTTCACACCCTATACTGATGATGAGGTATTGTCTGAGCCTATTGGGAAACCTGAGCCCAAGGAGGACGAGTATGATTCCAATGCCGAGGATAACCCTTTGCACGATTATCCTGACCGAGAGGATTCCGAAGAAGAAGAGGATTCCGAGGAGGAAGAGGAATCCGAGGAAGACAAAGAATCTGAAGAACCACATACCGTTGTACCATGTCAACAAGACTCTATTTTACCTATTACTTCACCTGCTTCACCTCTTACTCCCCGTACATTGTCACTCTCTAAGAACTCACGTAAGCGTAAGATTGTATTTGGACCTAGTACACGTCGGTGTGACGACGGCATTGTGTGTCTTACCGGTTTGAGTGTTCTGCCACCCCGTGTCATTCGTCATCGTCTCAATATACCATCCATTTGTACCATGAAACCTTCAGCCTCACCCACTATCGAGAATAGAGAATTGAGGAAGGTTGTGGAAAACTTGTTAGTTAAGGTTACTGCTCTAGAGAGGAATGTTAAGGCCACATCATCAGTATGAGATGACTGCACTCGAGTCACGGGTCATGCAGAGGTTAGCTTAGAGGAGATGGTTCCGACTGAGTTTCTTTATTTATATTATTTATTAATAATATTACCTCTTCTTATGTTATGACTAGCGGAAACGATTAGTCCTTTATTTTAACACACGTATTGTATCACCACGGAATATTTATATTTTCATTATATTTTGGATACATATGATTTCTTTATTTTATTGGTGCGTGAATTCATTAGTATCATTGTATTGATGTTATGAAATATATACGTTTATACCAATGTTGACTAGAACTATGATGTGTAAAATCTAACTTATAAAAATACTAGACAACTTGACTCAAAACTTTAGACAACGGGAAATTAAAGGCTGATCGTGCAATAGCTAGTAAGTAAATTGACCAGTTCGTTACAGAGGAAACACGTGTGATTAAGAATTTTAAACTAATAATTATCCTAAATAAAATTGGGGAGTTGAAAGTGGAGTTTAATTTTGAAACTAATAAAACTAATAAATGCAAAGTAAACAAGTATGAATTCAATGAGATAAAGGGTATTCATTTAGAGTCAATTCTCTAGAATCTAGATTGCTTTTATTAAGATCAATTAATTAGTAAGATAACCTGGTTTTCCTCACTTAGATACTAATTTAAATCATGAAAGTGTCAGTTTTTCACGCTGGTTTCCCTCACGCTTCTAAAGAACACAATCAATCAATTTATAATTACTCAAGATGGTGATTCAATTGAATGGTAAATTGGTGTCCCTTTTTAGGCTTCAATTACCTACTCAATTGATGGTTTAGCTAATAAGTCTAATTACACTAGCTTCCTACATATAATTCAACCAATCTAGTATATCTTTCAATATCTAGACAAGTTAATCAATCTAATAACTTTCGTTACATCAATTAACAGACTTAAAACTAAATGGATCAATCAATGGAAGTAATTAAAAATCATGGATAAAGAGAAATCAATTTAAATACAAAAGATTAGCAATCCATCACCTAGGTTCAATCATCTAAGTGAATACTATAAATTTAGCTGCTCATGGTAGGATCAATCAAACACAAAGATAAACAAATCATAATGATAATGATAATCAAAGAGTAAATAAAAGTACCAATGAATAAACGAGATTTGAATCAAATGTGTTAAGAGCTCCAAAACATGCATAAAAACCTTGATAATTCATAGCCTAAACCCCATAAAACGTATTGTAAAAGTTCAAAAAAAAGTTAGGGTATAAATAAGGTATTTATAGGGCAATTTTCGAAGCTGAAAACTGACCTAAAACTCGCGCTCGCGACCCCAAACCTCGCGGTGAAGTTGTTGTTTTCGAACATCTGAATTTTTGAACAAATCTCGAGGCCGCAATCCAAACTCGCGGGCACGATTCAAAAGTTGTGGCCGCAATTTTCCCGTTTCAGCAATTTCATGTTTTGTCTTTTTCTTTCGTCTTTTACTTTCGTCTCGATACTTTATGCATTAAAACTTTGACGAAACTTCCAAAACACTTCTTTGAACATTCTCTTCATTATTAAAACATTTATGAACACAAATCTTCAAAAAGGCATTAACAATAATCGAACAAAGAACCAATAACGCACATAAAAAATGTGTATAAATTGGGCGTTATCAAATTCCCCCAGACTTGAACCTTGATTGTCCTCAAGTAAGCATAACTTTAAAGAAAATATAAACCAATGCAAGAGTAACAGTACCTGAAGCGTCTTCAATAATAACAAGATCAAGATACACCGTTATTATCATAAACAAATGAATCTAAAACGCGTGATCATCTAGGATGAACTACCTCTCGATTCGAAGGCGATGAGAAAACAATTCCCTTAGGTGAGTGTTTAAGTGCCATCCGCAGTCGATTTGGTAGTAACCAACGGCACGGGGCAAGTGACTAACACTAACGGAATCACTCCGGTGTTGAAGGAGCAAGATGGGAATGCCACAAAGGATTGAATTTGCCCTACCAATCCTATTTTCGGTTTGAAAGTTCAAGACTTTCTCTCCCCTCGGTACCATCGCACCATGAAAGGATTCTTAGTATAAAATGGCATGGATTAGGGAGATTCCATTGCCAAGTAGAACGTAACTCATAAGACTTAACTTCCTAAAATGGGTGGACTCGATCACCCTAAAGTGTTAAAGTTTAAAAATTTAAACACTTGGTTTATTTTAAGTCCTTGGACCCTACTTCCCATGCATTTTATGCTATTTTTAAGAAAATGTAGGAAGTACTTACTACATTTCTATAGTTTTAAAAGCGGTGCAATGGCTTTTGGCCATGGCGTGCGTTGTCTAAGCAAACGCTGGCACGAAGCCATTGCTCTTCCTAAAGAAGACAGCACTTTGTGAAGCTCAAGGCTCCTCTTTTCACAGTACTTTACATCGTAAAATGATCTTAGTATGAAATGGTGTAGATTAGGAAGTATCCTACACCAAGTGAAACGTAATTCGGAAGACTTTACTTCCTTATAAGGATGGAATTCATTCATCCTTTAAACACACACACACACACACTCACACAAAATACAATAAAATATTACACCAATCAACCAGGCACCTGCAAAATTCACTAGCAATGGTGATAACAACTGCTCGAATAAAAACGATTACAACTTGGCCTTTAAATGAGTCAAAAGATTTAAAAATCCTCAAATTTTTTTTTTCAAAAATAAGACACAAAGCCAACAGTAATATACCCGCGAGAATTTATATCTCCCCCCCACACTTAAGATAATGTAATGCCCTCATTACATTAAATCAGATAAACAAATATAAATTTGAGAGGACAATAGAGTGTAGGAATTATAAAACTCGGATGAAGAGCATAAGATCGGGAAAACGGAGTGACAGATGGCTCTGCACTGACGGTCCTTCCTTAATTTTCATCATCTAACATTCACCTCAAATGGTACCTTCAATGATTAAACGAAAATACAAAACAAAAAAATGCAAAATCTTTTTGG
Organism: Rutidosis leptorrhynchoides; assembly: GCF_046630445.1. Classification (NCBI taxonomy): domain Eukaryota; kingdom Viridiplantae; phylum Streptophyta; class Magnoliopsida; order Asterales; family Asteraceae; genus Rutidosis; species Rutidosis leptorrhynchoides. Next base: position 121,489,451 of record NC_092339.1, read on the forward strand.
GTTTTTTTTTTTTTTAAACTTTTCTATTTTTTGGATTTTTTTATTTAAAACACACTCAATATACAAGAGTACATCTGCAAGTTTATTAACGAGTCTTGCACTAGACTCCACCTTCTTCTCAACGGATGCCTGGATGGTGGGTTCCCGCATCCTTCAAACCATGGGAACCACCACTTAAAGTACCATTACCAATAATACTCAACAACCAATCATCAGCAGCTCTTGACTCCCTAGTCAATTCCCTCAACTTTTCTTTCTCTTTTTCTGATAAATTAGACATTAATCGGATTCTTACAAGCTCATCTTTTTCACTCATAACTTTCTTAACCCGCCTGAATAACCTTCTCATAGACCTATCAATAATACTATCATCAGGCGGTTTAACCACATCTTTCCCACTGGATTTTCCCCCACACTTAGGCGTTTTACTAGCTCTCGTTTTAACAAGTTCAGCATTAGTAACCACATTCACAGAATCCACAGGTGTGGGTAGTGGCTTAACAATAAAATTAGTCCGAAAACTTAAAGATTTACTTTTATCCCTCAAGACTAATTTACTAGTTCTCCAGTCAGTTAATGTACCTGCAACTGCTAAAACTGGTCTACCTAGAACAATCGATACAACCTTATCCTCTGGCATATCAACTACAAAGTTAGCCGAAAACTCCAATTCACCTATCTTAACCACCAAATCCTCAGCAATCCCTATGGGTTTACTAATCGACTGGTTAATCAATCTAACACCTATATTAGTCGACTTAAGGTCACCTAAACCCAAACGTGAATAAACATACAAAGGCATAAGATTAATACTCGCACCTGAATCAGTTAAACACCTAAAGAACTCAGAATCATCAATCCTACAGGACACTATAAATGACCCGAGATCACCTAACTTCGGTGGCATATCACTCTTTTTCAAAATAGCAGTACATTCTGCCTCAAGAAATGCGGAGGATGCCTGCTCTTGTTCACCTTTCTTTGCCATTAAATCCTTCAAAAATTTCCCATAATTGGGCATACCTGCTAGAACATCAACCAAAGGTACATTCACACAAATATTATCATTATTATGCAATGACTTACAAACAGTTTCCTTCGGTTGCTCGGATTGAATAGCTCTCGGATATGTAACGAGTGGCTTGTAAACTTGCAACCTAGGTGAAGGTTTCACCTTGTCTTCCACTTTAACCTTCTCAAATTTCTTTAAACTAAACTCGAGAAACTCGGTAGTCTCCACACTCTTCACTTCTAAATCTTGCATATCCGAACTCAACGAATTACCCGTCATCAAACTCATCAAATAATTACCATAAGGAGTTATATCACTCGAATCTCAACCATCTTCACCACCAAAAGTATAAGTCGGAACAAACTTATCGGGACTATAACCCTCAAAGCTAAAAATAGCATTGACCTGCGAATAACTAGACACCTGAGGATCTTTGTTCTTCACATCACTTCTATTAGCAATAGTTAGAATGGTTCGAACCGGCCCATTGTTGTTAGGGTTCAATTGGGTAGTTGATGGGAGAGTACCCAGTGGTTTCTCTGACAATACTTGTGATATTTTACCCACTTCCAGTTCAAAATTCTAAACTGAAGCTTGTTGATTCCTAGGTTGTTGTTTTGTCAAATCACTTTCTTGTTTCAGCAACGAAATACTCTCATCCAATTTAATCATAAAACCGCGAAGTAATTCTTCCTACGAAGGCACCTTCTCCGCAAGAGGTTGATTCTGAATTCGGTTAACGAACCCCTGTAGTCCATTCCTTTGATAACCCGAACTACCTCCTTGATACCGATTATTGTTAGGACCCTAGAAAGAGCTAACTATGTCCCTAAGATTGTAAGGGAGGTTTTCTAGAGATGAGGGCTATATATAGAACACCAAGCCTCCCTTAGTCACTAGCTTAGCCACCGTTATGTAATGTATTTAAGAGAACCGTGGAATGATAGTTTGACTATTTGACCATTTATCTCTAGCATTCATGTGGTTAATGCTCACATTCATGGTATTCATACATCTAGGGTCCTATCAAGTGGTATCAAGAGCTATGGCATTCATGTTATGAAGGAGATCCTCTTGAATACTATGAATGTTTTCCATCCACCTTCAAACCTTCAAACCCTCAAACACCAAAACACATACATCTTCAACCTACCTTCAACCAAATCTTCAAACCTTCATCGTCTTCATCATGAAGATATGAAGATCACCAAAAAAATTTGAAAAAATTCCAAAAAGTTTCCGAGATCGAATCCATATATCTTCGAAACTGAATCTCATTCTACCGAATTAAACTGAAAATTATTCCAAATCATTCTAAAACACAGAACACAAACACAATTCCTATCATTTTTAGATTTAGATTCAGAAAATTATAAAAAGAAAACATTCAAAATTATTTCCATCAGCTACAGTACTTGTTCGATAGTTCATTCATCTATGTCAAATTCTCATATTCTAAAATGATGAATCTCATCACAAAACAAGTACAAGTTCGTGATCTATAATCAAATTCTAACATTCATACATCAACAGAATCCAATTACATCAATAGATTTCAAGTTTTTCGTTTCGTGTTCTTCGTTTAAACCGAAAAGATGAAAATAGAGCAGTTTGGGATGATTCACAACACCTGAGATCGATATGTGACTAGATTCAGAATCCTAATCACCTATGTGTGCTTCGTCATTCCTTGAATCAGATGGAGAATCCTTACAGTACTCACGATCTCAAAGTCAAAGTTAGGAGTTCCGTGGTCAACATTTCAATTGAAATGATTAATTGTGTTTCGAGTACAATTGATGTTCAACGAGTGTTTGTTGATTGATTTCTAACAACTTTATTGTATAAATCGAGACCTGAGAAACATCAATTCAAAATTTCAAATCTCATGTTCATAAGTTGAAGAATGAGGCTGTTAAATCTTGGATTTCAGGTTTTGTTGATGTTTTGGACTACGAATCTTCACATATGATGTTAGTCGCTTATTTAGAAAGCTATTATAGTTAATTACATGCTTCAATTCATTCGTTAATATCAAAAATCACAGTTAGATGGACTTGAAGAACATGATTCGGTTGACTACAAGTTTGATTCCAATTTGGTATGGCTGACTGAATCTGATTTCGGTATTGGCGATTACTGATTCGGTATGGTGGCTACAATTTTAATTCAATATTGAAGATTTGTTATTGCTGTTTATATGATTCGGTATGACTATTGAATCATATTCAGGTAAATTGATGAACAACTTCGTACCAACTTTGGTTCTGATTTGGCTGCTCTATTTTGCTTATTGGGCCTTACAGTAACGGAATCTCTTAATGGCCCAAGTGTGCTCTTCTTTACTTGTCAACCGAATTTGGGCATGGACCTACACTGTTGGACAATCTATTACCGAATCTGCTAGCTACTTACCTATATTTACAGAATAAGTCCCTAACAGCATGATATATTTTGTAAGGGCAGTCCTTAATCGAATTTGGCTACATTTTGACAATTTTGGTCACTGAAAGATTATCAGAATTTTCAGGAGTGGTCGTTTACCGAATCTGGACCTCCAAATCACAAGTTTCTTATACTTTTGAGGCTCAGATTCACACGGCTTTTTCTCATACATGTTAATTGCGATATTTTAGGGATTTGCCGAGTACATCAACTAATTAAAACAATGACGCTTTTATTTCATGCAAGCATCATTGTAGGGGTGATATGTATATGGTTGATGTACTTTAATACACATACGGTATTGGACTCGGACTTCAAAGAGACAAAATCAAAGCATTACTTGTTTGACGAGTGAACAAAGGAAAACGAAAGCGACTTCCACATCCTTGAGGGAGTATTTAAGATGTTAGGAACTTCGATGGAGCCAACGATCTATACGGTTTAATTCGTGCCCCAAATACTTTGAAGGGGGAGTTTCTCAAGGTATTCGAGTTTACTAATCAAGGCAAGTGTTGAGTGGGAGTTGTGTTCTTCATCAACATGAAGTGATGCAATGATGAATGTCAAGATCATGCGCATTCCGCTGCGCAAACTCAAAGACCATTGAAGGTAGAAGAGCTCCAAGTTTCAAAGATCTACTTCAACGGCCATGCAAGATTCGAGGGGAAGTTAGTTAGCAATAGTTAATTCCATCTCATTGTAATTTTGTATACATTTTATCTAGTGTGCAATCTTCGAGACACAGTTATCTCTTAGGGGGAGATTGTTAGGTCCCTAGAAAGAGCTAACTATATCCCTAAGATTGTAAAGGAGGTGTTATATAGATGAGGGCTATATATAGAACACCAAGCCTCCCTTAATCACTAGCTTATCCAACGTTATGTAATGTATTCAAGAGAGCTGTGGAATGATAGTTTGACTATTTGACCATTTCTCTGTAGCATTCATGTGGTTAATGCTCACATTCATGGTATTCATACATCTAGGGTCCTATCAATTATTATACTAATTACCCAAATAGTTCACCTGCTCTTCCATGGTCATCTTATCACAATCCTTTGTAAGATGCAGCCCTTGACACACTTCACAACCAACCCGCATATCATGGATATCTTTCGTAAGTTTCTCCATTCATCTTCCGAAAATAGAAAACTGAGCGTTAACTGATGCAAGCTCTTCTAGAAATATCCATATCCTGGTGTCAATCATAAGAATGTGTAGCAGTTTCATATATGATGTTATGAGCTTCATCCGGTGTCTTGTTGATAATGCTCGAATAATACACGTTTTACCTCGTAAAATCTACCTCATTTCACTCGGTTTTAAGGATCATTGAGCCCGAAAGTTGGATATTTGTGCCAAAGTGTCGGTTCGAGGTTAAAAACTCATATTGCTGCAAAATTGACCAAAATCTAGCCAATTTAGTGAACCAAAGTGCAGGGCATGGTCCAAAGTGCAAAGGGGGTGTAAAATGTGCAATTCCAAGTGATAAAATATGAACTATGGAACTGCAGTTATGTGGTGTGGTGCACCAAGGTCAAAAAGCGGCGCACCTTAACACAAAAAACTCATATTTCAAATTCAGAACTTGAAGATCAAATTTCCAGTTATATGGTGCGGTGCACTACCCATTGGGTGTGGCGCACCTCATGTCCACGTTATATGGTGCGGTGGACCATTACAAGGTGCGGCGCACCATCGCTGTTTTGGGTGCAGAATTTTTTTAAGGGTATAAAAGGTTTGAGATAGGGTTTTCAAAGAGAACTGCAGTTTTTGTCACGAATCTCATCCTAAAAACCCTAATTTCATCATCCAAGTGAAGATTAAGGCTAATTTGGAGGATCAAGCAATAACTCAAGCAATCTTAGCATTAGATCTACTTAGTTTTCTCATTTGGGTTGTAATCTCCACCTTTATTTCTCTTGTTTTTAATTGAATACTTGTAATAGTTGAACATGAAGCTTAACAGTGATTCATTGTTTTTGATTAGTGTAATCTTAGCCATGTTTGGATAAATTGATTGTGTTTGCTTATCTTTGAAGCTCTAGTGTAAGGATTTTGCCCCAAATCATTGAATAAAAGTTGGTTGAACGAAATATATGAGTAAGTGTTATTGTGTTAGCTATAGATCCATTGCTATGCATTTGTTTTAGGCTTTGGTTTGATTACATAGATTGACTAGCTTTTCTAAGTAATTTGATTAGTGAACAATTTGTGCTTCAACACCTTGAGTGATCTAGACAACCAAATTGGGGATTTCAAGGGATTATGTTCTTAGTTTGAGTTGGTTTTCAATTGGCCTTTAGTCAACATAGTGATGTTCGATTATCCTAAATGATTTCGATAATTGAAGGATTTTAAGTGATTTCAATACAAGCATAATCTCAATGACCACTCATAATTAACTTGATCTTACGATACAATGCTTATGTGAGTTTGCATAGTGTGATTTGATTAAGGTTTAGTAGTGATGCTAAATATCTAATAGTTCAACAACTAAGGTGATAGCAACTTGGGTGAAACGGGGCAATCCAAACATAATAGTGGATTAGATAAGTGAATACTACTTAGTTAATTGATTAGATAAGTGAATACTACATATTTGTGCAAGTTTTAGTTGTTAGTAAAAATCAATCAAAACCCCCCAATCAAACAAACCCTAGGACAATTATTAGTTTCAATTATTCGACTTAGACCGCTCTCTTGGGACGAATTTGAAACAAATACTTACATGAAAAGTGCTATAATGACCGGGCCTTAGTTCCTCGTTAGTTGTGTGTGCTTATTTGTAGTGTTTCACTACAAGAAAACTGTTATCTTAGGACCCCCAAAAGGGTCCTAAAAAGCCCATTCTTAGGACCTTTGGCCTGATAGGACCCTCAAACCAGTGGACGTATAGGTGGGCATCCTATTAACCAAAAAGGGTCCTAACGGCCATAGGACCTTTTTCATGAGTCCTATTAACAACATACAAAGCGTCCTTATAGAGTGACATATTAGGACCCTTTATAATATATTATGAAGCATAAGTTTGTATTGTTAGAACATATTAGGACTCCAAAAAAGTGTACTAATATAATTTAGTACCACAAAAAGGGTCCTAATATAACTAGATGTTAATTAAGTACCACGAAAAAGGGTCCTAATATAATTTAGTACCACAAAAAAGGGTCCTAATATTATTTAGTACCACAAAAAGGGTCCTAATAAAACTAGATGTTAATTAAGTACCACAGAAAAGGGTCATAATATAATTTAGTACCACAAAAAGGTCATAATATAACTATATGTTAATTAAGTACCACAAAAAAGGGTCCTAATATAAGTAGATGTTAATTTTGTACCACAAAAAAGGGGTCCTAATATAAGTATACGTTAGTACCAAAAAAGGTTCTTAACAAGTAATAGGACTTTCGAATATCCGGTTCGGATATTCGGGTCGATTTCGTGTTTTGGGCCAGGTTATGGTAATTGGGCCTTGATAGCCCAGTTCAGATAATTGGGCCTTTTGAATCTGGTTATGCTAACTGGCCCGTTTATGTTTACTGGGCCTTTTGGGCCTGGTTATGCTATTTATGTCTTGCGGGCCTGCTTCTGCTGTATGGGCCTTTCGGGCCTGCTTCAGCTATTTGGTCCTTTTAGTCCCAATTCGGATCCAGTTTTCTTTTACTGCAATCAATTTATTATTCATTACAATTACAATAAATTTTAAATTACAAAACAAATATTAAATATAAAACATAATATTGTTTCAATCCAAATAATATTACAGATTACAGATTATAATATTGTTTCAACACCACAAATGCAAGATCATGTCTAGGTAACATCAACATATTACAGATCATTGTCTCAAACACACAAACTCATAAAATAATATTCATGTTCAAACATTCATAATCAAACCCACTAACATTACAAAATACACATACTCTTCAAACTATCACCATCTATCTTGATCACTCATCAAAATCTTCCACCTACAATTAAACCATCTATGTATAAGCATAAAGGTGCACATTATAAAAATGAATCATAATTTTAGTACAAAATTAACAAAGACATACCTCGATCAATGCAGTAGGCCAAGCAATAGACGTACCAATGACGTCATGAATATATCTCATATGCTCAAATGGCCTAAACAAAACTTCATTTCTTTCGATGGCCACTTGAAGTTCTACCTCACACCAACCAGCTCCAAGTTCAATCTGCAAAACAACCGTAGTTGGATCCATGCTTACCAACCTTCCTCTTGCTACCTTGTTGTTTGTAACGCTTTTCACATACACTTCATCTCTCACCTAAAATTTAGTAAAAAAAAAACATTTATGAATGCTAAAAGGGTAGAAAAACAGTAAGGTAACCTATTAAATTGAAATATACCTTTAAACGTTTAACAACCGAACCATTATCCTGAACACCCGAAAATGCATTCTCAACACCAGAACCATTATTCTTCCGACCCAACTGGGCTTTTAACCTTGAATTTTCATCAATACGTTCTGCCTTATTAAACTTGAGTTGAGCTTTCTCCTTACGAACGGCTGATCAACCAGGTACTATGGCCACAAGTCTTTAGTACGAACGCCGAGTCTATACGTTTGGGCAGAACCAGAATTATTGTGCCCCATTATCTGGGAAAAAACATTGTCTGGTCCAGGTGTATCAGTTTCACCGTCCACAAGTTTGTCCGTAAGTTCTTTCATTTGTTTCTGCATAATAAAATTTAATATTTAAACATGTATATAAATATATGTCATGCAACATATTTTGGTATGGCAAAAATGATTCTACTCTGGTGTTCGATATATGCAATGTCCAATCAAAGTATAGCCCAATCACACCCAGATATTCGATATATATATCCAATGCTTAACGTATTAATGCTAGACTAGGATTTTGGGATTTTGACATTAATACGAAATGAAAAGCAAGTGGTCACTATCAATTGAAGACTCTATTAATATTCACCTCAAATAAATTGGCTAGAAGATTATCAAGTGGTTTATGGTGATTAACATATAAATATACAACTAATTAACTTAAAGATAAAATAATCCAACTGAAGCGCAGGAACATATCACAAAGGTAAAAGTCACTAAAAGTCTACTTCAAATGTAATAAAAACCTCACAAGTGGTTTATGGTGATTAACATATAAATATACATCTACTGATATCATGTGTAGGATATGTTTGATCCACTTTTGATTCTTTCATACATCATACTCTTGTTTGTAAAATTACTTACGAGTACAGTTGCAGCTTCACCATCAGCACTTTCATTTGAAAAACATTTCTTAAACATATCGACCCGATTAGGTTCTTTTCCCAAACTCGTCTGCAATGAGTAAAAATGAGGTAACTATTAACAATGTATATTCATTCAAAAGCTATACTATATTAATAATTTCTCCATGATATTACCTTCAGTTCTTCACGAATTCTTGCAAAACTTTTTTCCCCGGTCACTTGCATCAACTTCTTGTTAGCCCTATTGAATTTATTTTTGTCGGTCATCGCCTAAAAAAGAAAAAATATTAAATATCCTAATATGAAAATAAAATAATATAAAAAAAGTTACACAAAGTGTAAGATTATTTCATACCATCACACTTTCTCTACTCCAATATTCAAGAAGTCTTCTCCAATGTCTTTTGGTCAGTTCTTCAGGTGGTGAATTCAATTGAACCTCCATTGATAAAGACGGATCAAAGTAGACTTCCTTTATTCTCGCCCTCCAATTATTCATTTTGCGACCAAATGACTGGAGTATCCAAGAATCAACAGTTGGTGGAATATCAAACTTTGTCTACAAATTATAAAAGGCTTATTATCACACAGATTTTAAAATATGTACCCTTAAGAAGTTGAGCAGCGCATCTTTTTTTTTTTTTAACTTGATTCTGCAGTCTATAAACTAGACAATATTGGTAACTCCGTGTTAAGTAACCAAGAAAATGGGTGAGTTTACAACTTTTTTTGCAAATCGGTTGTCCATGTTCTTTAACAGCAATTAGAATTCGAACAGATGCCTTTTGTTTCCAGATTTTTCGCATAAGTGCCGGTCCTCGAACTCTGTCACCTTTATCTACAAAATATTAGCACTTGATTTACAATTGATAAACTAAATAATCAACAATATAAATCAAATAAACAAAACAAATTAGAAAAACAAAAAATAACCTGATTCATCTACTAGTTGGGTGGTTTGCTGATCATCATTCATCCCAGTTTGAGTACTCACATTTACTTCTTTACTCGCATAATAAAAAGGATACTGAAAGTTAGAATACGTTATTTAACATAATAAAAAGAATCAAGCATCAAGCGATATAGAACAAATAAACCTTCTAGTTGTTGGGTGGTTTCTTGTTGGTGGTCGTCAAGATCATCATAATAGTTAGTTCCATATATGTAATCATCGTAAGGATCATTGTTGGCTTCATACTCACGCTCGGGCTCCGTATCTAGTTCTTCATCTCTAAGACTTTGAACTATAGCTTCTTCGTGTCTAATTTTTTTGTGTCTAGACACCAAATTTCCCTCTAAATTTTGATCTTTAGGATTGTTTGTGTTAAGTAATGTAATCAATACATGTATTATTACGAATGAATTATCAGTACATGAAGAGAGGCCATATATAGCCAAATACCCTAGCTAAGTATAATGGGCTAAGCCCAACATGCATAATACATGGGCCGAAGATTGCCTAAACCCAATAAAAACATACAAAAAACAAGCCCGATATAGCAAAAATAACTAATACAGCCCAGCTCAAGGTTTAATTTGAAATCTATCACCAAACACATCTAAGTTCCATACATCAGCAACCCTGATAATACCTTCATAAATAATACATGATATGTGTACAGAGTAATGAAATAGTTAATATGAACTCACCATGACTGACTCTTGTTCCATCTGGAACTTTACTTTTTTTAAACCTCAGCCTCGTATCACTTGTTTGGCCCTTGGATTTTGTGTATAATACGTTAGAGACATCAGGATTAACAGAAACTCTTTTATTTGGTAAACTCGCTTTTATCATGGTATTAGGAGCAAGGAACTGTTTGCTTTTCCTTTTCTTGGTGGTTTGAGTCATAGTAGTCTCAACCTGTTTACCAGATCTAAGGCAAGACATAATCTAAAAGAATGTAACGAACAATACTCAGCAATTATATGAATAACATCTATTCATTTAACATAAAATACTTGTATATTTATAAACCTTTTAGCTACATAAAAATAGCCATATCAATGTCATCATCTAAAAAAAATTAATAAAGCAAGCATAATACGCATTTTGGATGGTCCATACTCCACACATAATACGGAGTTACATCTTTTCATCGTCTTATGCTCAAAAAGATTTAAAATTGGTTGGAAATTAATTCAAGTTTATGGCTATTTTTATTTAAAATACTTGTTATTGGAAGTTAATTCTAGAGAGTGGTTGACTATTTTCAATGCACAATTAATCAAAGCATGTCCAAATTTGTTAAAGACAACATTCTCATTAAAAAACTTCTTATATGAAGAACATCTATTCATTTAATGCAATAGAGTTATAAACAATTTTATATATGGAGTAGTTAGCAACAATGTTATAAACAATCTAAAAGAATCGTTAATAACATACAAGAGAGATACCTGTGTTCTTTGGTGAAAAAAGAGATAGCTGAGTTCTTTGGTGAGAAAAGAGATAAGCGTGTTGTTCAGAAACCTTTTAGCTACCCCAATTTGATTTGGAGCCTTGAATTTGGGAGGTGATCTGTACACACTAGCATTTGATCCATCCACACCAAATTAATACAAACGTCCTATTTTACCCTTAAACTACTATTTAGTCAATATACTATTTATAAGGGTAAAATAGGTAATTTATATTGTTTTGGTGTGGATAGATCAAAACTAGTGTGGCAGGTCAACCCCGAATTTTTTGAATTTACCAAAATTTTTGAATGAAAACATTTGGATCAGCTTAAGAATTTGGCTCCAAAATCAGTGATATTGGCGATAATGTTTGAGAGGGGACTATATCTTATGTCTTTAGAGATAAGGTTTTAGACCAATTTCTGACTTCAACAAAATCTTATGTCAACTTGATGGGACTATATCTCAATAATTTCTTAATGGTTTTTAGTGTTTTAACAATCTTATTAAGTCTATTTTTCAAATCAGAAGACTTTAGTTTAAGATCTATCTTATATTTTGATTTATACATGATTCTTTGACACTTGGTTAGATTGCTTTAAATCTGAACTTGTCTCACCAAATAAAAATTAAAAATAACTTTTTCTTTGAGATAAATCATGAAAACCTTACTAGAAGTCTCAAACACATATATGAACATCATACTAATTTATGAGTTCCTGAGACCAACCATAGGTTGGTGTTTAGGTCATGAACTTCAAGTAAAATTTTGGACAGCTCAAAGACAAAACAGTTTTATGTAGTTAATCACTTTAGTTCTTAGTTTAGCTTCATTTTAAGACATATGATATGTAGAGATCTTAAGTTTACTGATCTAGCATCAAGATCATGGTTAGCTATATAGTCATCATTGAGTGATTTAACACTCTAGATCAAGCAATTACACCATGAATGTTCGTGAAGATGACTAGAAATGATGAATAGATTTAGTTAGTTGTTCATACCTTGATGATATGTGATCCTAGAACTTCTAGAAGATGAACAAGAAAGGGTTTATGATCTGTATTTTGAGTGTATGTAAGTGTGAGAGTGAAAGGATAGTGAGCAAATGAGTGGAAGTGAGCTTATATAGAGGATGGTGGTGGTTAACGTGGCACAAGGGGAGTGCAAGGGAGAAGTGATTCACCATTAGCCATTAATAAAACTCATGATGGTGTTTTGCATGGATTTTAACTTAGGGAGGAAGTATCTAGTTGGTGTTTCATGGTACATGGATGATGATGATGATGATGAAAAATGATGATGATGATGATGATGGTGGAAGTGTTCTAGTCAATTTTTGGTTTGCAATTATACATGTACTTATGTAGGCTTTCTAATGTATAGTTCTAAGGTGCTTTATGAAATGTCCCGTTCTTATTGATTAAAAATGTTCCATATTAATTGATTTCGTTGCGAGGTTTTGACCTCTATATGAGACGTTTTTCAAAGACTGCATTCATTTTAAAACAAACCATAACCTTTATTTCATCAATAAAGGTTTAAAAAGCTTTACGTAGATTATCAAATAATGATAATCTAAAATATCTTGTTTACACACGACCATTACATAATGGTTTACAATACAAATATGTTACAACAAAATAAGTTTCTTGAATGCAGTTTTACACAATATCATACAAGCATGGACTTCAAATCTCGTCCTTATTTAAGTATGCGACAGCGGAAGCTCTTAATAATCCCCTGAGAATAAACATGCTTAAAACGTCAACAAAAATGTTGGTGAGTTATAGGTTTAACCTATATATATCAAATCATAATAATAGACCACAAGATTTCATATTTCAATACACATCCCATACATAGAGATAAAAATCATTCATATGGTGAACACCTGGTAACCGACATTAACAAGATGCATATATAAGAATATCCCCTTCATTCCGGGACACCCTTCGGATATGATATAAATTTCGAAGTACTAAAGCATCCGGTACTTTGGATGGGGTTTGTTAGGCCCAATAGATCTATCTTTAGGATTCGCGTCAATTAGGGTGTATGTTCCCTAATTCTTAGATTACCAGACTTAATAAAAAGGGGCATATTCGATTTCGATAATTCAACCATAGAATGTAGTTTCACGTACTTGTGTCTATTTTGTAAATCATTTATAAAACCTGCATGTATTCTCATCCCAAAAATATTAGATTTTAAAAGTGGGACTATAACTCACTTTCACAGATTTTTACTTCGTCGGGAAGTAAGACTTGGCCACTGGTTGATTCACGAACCTATAACAATATATACATATATATCAAAGTATGTTCAAAATATATTTACAACACTTTTAATATATTTTTATGTTTTAAGTTTATTAAGTCAGCTGTCCTCGTTAGTAACCTACAACTAGTTGTCCACAGTTAGATGTACAGAAATAAATCGATAAATATTATCTTGAATCAATCCATGACCCAGTGTATACGTATCTCAGTATTGATCACAACTCAAACTATATATATTTTAGAATCAACCTCAACCCTGTATAGCTAACTCCAACATTCACATATAGAGTGTCTATGGTTGTTCCGAAATATATATAGATGTGTCGACATGATAGGTCAAAACATTGTATACGTGTCTATGGTATCTCAAGATTACATAATATACAATACAAGTTGATTACGTTATGGTTGGAATAGATTTGTTACCAATTTTCACGTAACTAAAATGAGAAAAATTATCCAATCTTGTTTTACCCATAACTTCTTCATTTTAAATCCATTTTGAGTGAATCAAATTGCTATGGTTTCATATTGAACTCTATTTTATGAATCTAAATAGAAAAAGTATAGGTTTATAGTCAGAAATATAAGTTACAAGTCATTTTTGTAAAGGTAGTCATTTCAGTCGAAAGAACGACGTCTAGATGACCATTTTAGAAAACATACTTCCACTTTGAGTTTAAACATAATTTTTGGATATAGTTTCATGTTCATAATAAAAATTATTTTCCCAGAATAACAACTTTTAAATCAAAGTTTATCATAGTTTTTAATTAACTAACCCAAAACAGCCCGCGGTGTTACTACGACGGCGTAAATCCGGTTTTACGGTGTTTTTCGTGTTTCCAGGTTTTAAATCATTAAGTTAGCATATAATATAGATATAGAACATGTGTTTAGTTGATTTTAAAAGTCAAGTTAGAAGGATTAACTTTTGTTTGCGAACAAGTTTAGAATTAACTAAACTATGTTTTAGTGATTACAAGTTTAAACCTTCGAATAAGATAGCTTTATATGTATGAATCGAATGATGTTATGAACATCATTACTACCTTAAGTTCCTTGGATAAACCTACGGAAAAATAGAAAAATGGATCTAGCTTCAACGGATCCTTGGATGGCTTGAAAGTTCTTGAAGCAGAATCATGACACGAAAACAATTTCAAGTAAGATTTCCACTCGAAATAAGATTGTTATAGTTATAGAAATTGAACCAAAGTTTGAATATGATTATTACCTTGTATTAGAATGATAACCTACTGTAAGAAACAAAGATTTCTTGAGGTTGGATGATCACCTTACAAGATTGGAAGTGAGCTAGCAAACTTGAAAGTATTCTTGATTTTATGTAACTAGAACTTGTAGAATTTATGAAGAACACTTAGAACTTGAAGATAGAACTTGAGAGAGATCAATTAGATGAATAAAATTGAAGAATGAAAGTGTTTGTAGGTATTTTTGGTCGTTGGTGTATGGATTAGATATAAAGGATATGTAATTTTGTTTTCATGTAAATAAGTCATGAATGATTACTCATATTTTTGTAATTTTATGAGATATTTCATGCTAGTTGCCAAATGATGGTTCCCACATGTGTTAGGTGACTCACATGGGCTGCTAAGAGCTGATCATTGGAGTGTATATACCAATAGTACATACATCTAAAAGCTGTGTATTGTACGAGTACGAATACGGGTGCATACGAGTAGAATTGTTGATGAAACTGAACGAGGATGTAATTGTAAGCATTTTTGTTAAGTAGAAGTATTTTGATAAGTGTATTGAAGTCTTTCAAAGGTGTATAAATACATATTAAAACACTACATGTATATACATTTTAACTGAGTCGTTAAGTCATCGTTAGTCGTTACATGTAAGTGTTGTTTTGAAACCTTTAGGTTAACGAACTTGTTAAATGTTGTTAACCCAATGTTTATAATATCAAATGAGATTTTAAATTATTATATTATCATGATATTATCATGTATGAATATCTCTTAATATGATATATATACATTAAATGTCTTTACAACGATAATCGTTACATATATGTCTCGTTTAAAAATCATTAAGTTAGTAGTCTTGTTTTTACATATGTAGTTCATTGTTAATATACTTAATGATATGTTTACTTATCATAGTATCATTTTAACTATATATATATCCATATATATGTCATCATATAGTTTTACAAGTTTTAACGTTCGTGAATCACCGGTCAACTTGGGTGGTCAATTGTCTATATGAAACATCTTTCAATTAATCATGTCTTAACAAGTTTGATTGCTTAACATGTTGGAAAAATTTAATCATGTAAATATCAATCTCAATTAATATATATAAACATGGAAAAGTTCGGGTCACTACATTTTACTTGTATGTCTAGGGTTTAGGAAGTAAGCTAAGATTAGGTTCTAATCAAGATAGATTAAGGTTGGTTAAGTGAAAGAAATGGTTAAGTACAATGTGATCTAGACTAGTTGTGAAAAATGATTAAGTGTAGAGAAAGTCTTAACTTATGATCTAATGTTCAAATGAAATTGTTTCAAGTCTTTAATCTAAATACTTTTTAAATAAGTTTACTTAATATGTTATTATATATAAAGATATAATTTACAAGTCTAGCGTTTATGGTAACAAACTAGGGTTTATAGTGATAAGCTAGGGTTTTATGACTTTATGCAAAATGTGTGAAGTAACACTTAATCATATAAAACCTAAAATGTATCCTTAGGGTTATACACACCCTAAAATAAACCAACACATAGATCATTAAATTTGCTCGTTAAGTCTGAAATTGTAACTTAAAGAAGTCAAACTAGACAACTTAAGTCGAAAAGCTAGAGTTGTGACAAAAAGGAGTTTGGAAATATCACTGCCCTGATGATGACTGATGTGAAAAGGTTCTCAAGCAAAATATTTCCCACTTTTTCAACTTCCTTTCAAAATATTTCACAATCTCTTTCAGATTTTACACCAGAAAAAGAAAATCATCGGTTCAAGGATCTTCATCTTCAACCGATTTTGGAAGGCATCTTCATTTTTCAACCGATATCTTCATCCTCGAGTTACTAGACACTTCAATAACAGGTTAGGGTTTTATATAATCTTAAAGAAATTTTTCCTTCATAAAATTAATTATTTTGTTGATCGTGTTATGATTGTGTGAATATGTTTATATAATTGTTTATATTGTTGATTAGATTTCATATTTAAGGTTTTTACATGAACAGTTCTAAAAAGAGTACATATTTTGGTGAAATTGACTATTTGTAGTTATTTAGGACATTAAGTTTTTTTAAATAGAACTGATCTTGCAAGTATTCAGTCTCAAAGTATATACATAAATAGATTAACTGATGTCAATAGAAATTAGTTTAAGTATATAAATAAATTCTGAGTTCTTGAGTTACAGATGTTAGTTTAAGTATATAAATAGATTATGAGAATATGTTAGTAAGATTTCCCCGGTCACTTGCATCAACTTCTTGTTAGCCCTATTGAATTTATTTTTGTCGGTCATCGCCTAAAAAAGAAAAAATATTAAATATCCTAATATGAAAATAAAATAATATAAAAAAAGTTACACAAAGTGTAAGATTATTTCATACCATCACACTTTCTCTACTCCAATATTGAAGAAGTCTTCTCCAATGTCTTTTGGTCAGTTCTGAAATGTCCCGTTCTTATTGATTAAAAACGTTCCATATTAATTGATTTCGTTGCGAGGTTTTGACCTCTATATGAGACGTTTTTCAAAGACTGCATTCATTTTTAAAACAAACCATAACCTTTATTTCATAAATAAAGGTTTAAAAAACTTTACGTAGATTATCAAATAATGATAATCTAAAATATCCTGTTTACACACGACCATTACATAATGGTTTACAATACAAATATGTTACATCGAAATCAGTTTCTTGAATGCAGTTTTTACACAATATCATACAAACATGGACTCCAAATCTTGTCCTTATTTTAGTATGCAACAGCGGAAGCTCTTAATATTCACCCGAGAATAAACATGCTTTAAACGTCAACAAAAATGTTGGTGAGTTATAGGTTTAACCTATATATATCAAATCGTAACAATAGACCACAAGATTTCATATTTCAATACACATCCCATACATAGAGATAAAAATCATTCATATGGTGAATACCTGGTAACCGACAATAACAAGATGCATATATAAGAATATCCCCATCATTCCGGGACACCCTTCGGATATGATATAAATTTCGAAGTACTAAAGCATCCGGTACTTTGGATGGGGTTTGTTAGGCCCAATAGATCTATCTTTAGGATTCGCGTCAATTAGGGTGTCTGTTCCCTAATTCTTAGATTACCAGACTTAATAAAAAGGGGCATATTCGATTTCGATAATTCAACCATAGAATGTAGTTTCACGTACTTGTGTCTATTTTGTAAATCATTTATAAAACCTGCATGTATTCTCATCCCAAAAATATTAGATTTTAAAAGTGGGACTATAACTCACTTTCACATATTTTTACTTCGTCGGGAAGTAAGACTTGGCCACTGTTGATTCACGAACCTATAACAATATATACATATATATTAAAGTATGTTCAAAATATATTTACAACACTTTTAATATATTTTGATGTTTTAAGTTTATTAAGTCAGCTGTCCTCGTTAGTAACCTATAACTAGTTGTCCACAGTTAGATGTACAGAAATAAATCGATAAATATTATCTTGAATCAATCCACGACCCAGTGTATACGTATCTCAGTATTGATCACAACTCAAACTATATATATTTTGGAATCAACCTCAACCCTGTATAGCTAACTCCAACATTCACATATAGAGTGTCTATGGTTGTTCCGAAATATATATAGATGTGTCGACATGATAGGTCGAAACATTGTATACGTGTCTATGGTATCTCAAGATTACATAATATACAATACAAGTTGATTAAGTTATGGTTGTAATAGATTTGTTACCAATTTTCACGTAGCTAAAATGAGAAAAATTATCCAATCTTGTTTTACCCATAACTTCTTCATTTTAAATCCGTTTTGAGTGAATCAAATTGCTATGGTTTCATATTGAACTCTATTTTATGAATCTAAACAGAAAAAGTATAGGTTTATAGTCGGAAAAATAAGTTACAAGTCGTTTTTGTAAAGGTAGTCATTTCAGTCGAAAGAACGACGTCTAGATGACCATTTTAGAAAACATACTTCCACTTTGAGTTAAACCATAATTTTTGGATATAGTTTCATGTTCATAATAAAAATCATTTTCTCAGAATAACAACTTTTAAATCAAAGTTTATCATAGTTTTTAATTAACTAACCCAAAACAGCCCGCGGTGTTACTACGACGGCGTAAATCCGGTTTTACGGTGTTTTTCGTGTTTCCAGGTTTTAAATCATTAAGTTAGCATATCATATAGATATAGAACATGTGTTTAGTTGATTTTAAAAGTCAAGTTAGAAGGATTAACTTTTGTTTGCGAACAAGTTTAGAATTAACTAAACTATGTTCTAGTGATTACAAGTTTAAACCTTCGAATAAGATAGCTTTATATGTATGAATCGAATGATGTTATGAACATCATTACTACCTTAATTTCCTTGGATAAACCTACTGGAAAAGAGAAAAATGGATCTAGCTTCAATGGATCCTTGGATGGCTCGAAGTTCTTGAAGCAGAATCATGACACGAAAACAAGTTCAAGTAAGATCATCACTTGAAATAAGATTGTTATAGTTATAGAAATTGAACCAAAGTTTGAATATGATTATTACCTTGTATTAGAATGATAACCTACTGTAAGAAACAAAGATTTCTTGAGGTTGGATGATCACCTTACAAGATTGGAAGTGAGCTAGCAAACTTGAAAGTATTCTTGATTTTATGAAACTAGAACTTTTGGAATTTATGAAGAACACTTAGAACTTGAAGATAGAACTTGAGAGAGATCAATTAGATGAAGAAAATTGAAGAATGAAAGTGTTTGCAGGTGTTTTTGGTCGTTGGTGTATGGATTAGATATAAAGGATATGTAATTTTGTTTTCATGTAAATAAGTCATGAATGATTACTCATATTTTTGTAATTTTATGAGATATTTCATGCTAGTTGCCAAATGATGGTTCCCACATGTGTTAGGTGACTCACATGGGCTGCTAAGAGCTGATCATTGGAGTGTATATACCAATAGTACATACATCTAAAAGCTGTGTATTGTACGAGTACGAATACGGGTGCATACGAGTAGAATTGTTGATGAAACTGAACGAGGATGTAATTGTAAGCATTTTTGTTAAGTAGAAGTATTTTGATAAGTGTATTGAAGTCTTTCAAAAGTGTATAAATACATATTAAAACACTACATGTATATACATTTTAACTGAGTCGTTAAGACATCGTTAGTCGTTACATGTAAGTGTTGTTTTGAAACCTTTAGGTTAACGATCTTGTTAAATGTTGTTAACCCAATGTTTATAATATCAAATGAGATTTTAAATTATTATATTATCATGATATTATCATGTATGAATATCTCTTAATATGATATATATACATTAAATGTCTTTACAACGATAATCGTTACATATATGTTTCGTTTAAAAATCATTAAGTTAGTAGTCTTGTTTTTACATATGTAGTTCATTGTTAATATACTTTATGATATGTTTTCTTATCATAGTATCATGTTAACTATATATATATATATATATATCCATATATATGTCATCATATAGTTTTTACAAGTTTTAACGTTCGTGAATCACCGATCAACTTGGGTGGTCAATTGTCTATATGAAACATATTTCAATTAATCAAGTCTTAACAAGTTTGATTGCTTAACATGTTGGAAACATTTAATCATGTAAATATAAATCTCAATTAATATATATAAACATGGAAAAGTTCGGGTCACTACAGTACCTACCCGTTAAATAAATTTCGTCCCGAAATTTTAAGCTGTTGAAGGTGTTGACGAATCTTCTGGAAATAGATGCGGGTATTTCTTCTTCATCTGATCTTCACGCTCCCAGGTGAACTCGGGTCCTCTACGAGCATTCCATCGAACCTTAACAATTGGTATCTTGTTTTGCTTAAGTCTTTTAACCTCACGATCCATTATTTCGACGGGTTCTTCGATGAATTGAAGTTTTTCGTTGATTTGGATTTCATCTAACGGAATAGTGAGATCTTCTTTAGCAAAACATTTCTTTAAATTCGAGACGTGGAAAGTGTTATGTACAGCCGCGAGTTGTTGAGGTAACTCTAGTCGGTAAGCTACTGGTCCGACACGATCAATAATCTTGAATGGTCCAATATACCTTGGATTTAATTTCCCTCGTTTACCAAATCGAACAACGCCTTTCCAAGGTGCAACTTTAAGCATGACCATCTCTCCAATTTCAAATTCTATATCTTTTCTTTTAATGTCAGCGTAGCTCTTTTGTCGACTTTGGGCGGTTTTCAACCGTTGTTGAATTTGGATGATCTTCTCGGTAGTTTCTTGTATAATCTCCGGACCCGTAATCTGTCTATCCCCCACTTCACTCCAACAAATCGGAGACCTGCACTTTCTACCATAAAGTGCTTCAAACGGCGCCATCTCAATGCTTGAATGGTAGCTGTTGTTGTAGGAAAATTCTGCTAACGGTAGATGTCGATCCCAACTGTTTCCGAAATCAATAACACATGCTCGTAGCATGTCTTCAAGCGTTTGTATCGTCCTTTCGCTCTGCCCATCAGTTTGTGGATGATAGGCAGTACTCATGTCTAGACGAGTTCCTAATGCTTGCTGTAATGTCTGCCAGAATCTTGAAATAAATCTGCCATCCCTATCAGAGATAATAGAGATTGGTATTCCATGTCTGGAGACGACTTCCTTCAAATACAGTCGTGCTAACTTCTCCATCTTGTCATCTTCTCTTATTGGTAGGAAGTGTGCTGATTTGGTGAGACGATCAACTATTACCCAAATAGTATCAAAACCACTTGCAGTCCTTGGCAATTTAGTGATGAAATCCATGGTAATGTTTTCCCATTTCCATTCCGGGATTTCGGGTTGTTGAAGTAGACCTGATGGTTTCTGATGCTCAGCTTTGACCTTAGAACACGTCAAACATTCTCCTACGTATTTAGCAACATCGGCTTTCATACCCGGCCACCAAAAATGTTTCTTGAGATCCTTGTACATCTTCCCCGTTCCAGGATGTATTGAGTATCTGGTTTTATGAGCTTCTCTAAGTACCATTTCTCTCATATCTCCAAATTTTGGTACCCAAATCCTTTCAGCCCTATACCGGGTTCCGTCTTCCCGAATATTAAGATGCTTCTCCGATCCTTTGGGTATTTCATCCTTTAAATTTCCCTCTTTTAAAACTCCTTGTTGCGCCTCCTTTATTTGAGTAGTAATGTTATTATGAATCATTATATTCATAGATTTTACTCGAATGGGTTCTCTGTCCTTCCTGCTCAAGGCATCGGCTACCACATTTGCCTTCCCCGGGTGGTAACGAATCTCAAAGTCATAATCATTCAATAATTCAATCCACCTACGCTGCCTCATATTCAGTTGTTTCTGATTAAATATGTGTTGAAGACTTTTGTGGTCGGTATATATAATACTTTTGACCCCATATAAGTAGTGCCTCCAAGTCTTTAATGCAAAAACAACCGCGCCTAATTCCAAATCATGCGTCATATAATTTTGTTCGTGAATCTTCAATTGTCTAGACGCATAAGCAATCACCTTCGTTCGTTGCATTAATACACAACCGAGACCTTGTTTTGATGCATCACAATAAATCACAAAATCATCATTCCCTTCAGGCAATGACAATATAGGTGCCGTAGTTAGCTTTTTCTTCAATAACTGAAACGCTTTCTCTTGTTCATCATTCCATTCAAATTTCTTCCCTTTATGCGTTAATGCAGTCAAAGGTTTTGCTATTCTGGAAAAGTCTTGGATGAACCTTCTGTAGTAACCAGCTAGTCCTAAAAACTGGCGTATGTGTTTCGGAGTTTTCGGCGTTTCCCACTTTTCAACAGTTTCTATCTTTGCCGGATCCACCTTAATACCTTCTTTGTTCACTATGTGACCGAGGAATTGAACTTCTTCCAACCAAAATGCACACTTTGAAAACTTAGCGTACAATTCTTCCTTCCTCAATACTTCTAACACCTTTCTCAAATGTTCACCGTGTTCTTGGTCATTCTTTGAGTAAATAAGTATGTCATCAATGAAAACAATGACAAACTTGTCAAGGTATGGTCCACACACTCGGTTCATAAGGTCCATGAACACAGCTGGTGCATTAGTTAAACCAAACGGCATGACCATAAACTCGTAATGACCGTAACGTGTTCTGAAAGCAGTCTTTGGAATATCATCTTCTTTCACCCGCATTTGATGATACCCGGAACGTAAGTCAATCTTTGAATAAACAGACGAGCCTTGTAGTTGATCAAATAAGTCGTCGATTCTCGGTAGTGGGTAGCGGTTCTTGATGGTAAGTTTGTTCAACTCTCGGTAGTCGATACACAACCTGAATGTACCATCTTTCTTCTTGACAAACAAAACAGGAGCTCCCCACGGTGATGTGCTTGGTCGAATGAAACCACGCTCTAAAAGTTCTTGTAATTGGCTTTGCAGTTCTTTCATCTCGCTGGGTACGAGTCTGTAAGGAGCACGAGCTATTGGTGCAGCTCCTGGTACAAGATCTATTTGAAATTCAACGGATCGATGTGGGGGTAATCCCGGTAATTCTTTTGGAAATACATCGGGAAATTCTTTTGCAATGGGAACATCTTTGATGCTCTTTTCTTCAGTTTGTACTTTCTCGACGTGTGCTAGAACAGCATAGCAACCTTTTCTTATTAGTTTTTGTGCCTTCAAATTACTAATAAGATGTAGCTTCGTGTTGCCCTTTTCTCCGTACACCATTAAGGGTTTTCCTTTTTCTCGTATAATGCGAATTGCATTTTTGTAACAAACGATCTCCGCTTTCACTTCTTTCAACCAGTCCATACCGATTATCACATCAAAACTCCCTAACTCTACTGGTTTCAAATCAATCTTAAATGTTTCGCTAACCAGTTTAATTTCTCGATTCCGACATATATTATCTGCTAAAATTAATTTACCATTTGCTAATTCGAGTAAAAATTTACTATCCAAAGGCGTCAATGGACAACTTAATTTAGCACAAAAATCTCTACTCATATAGCTTCTATCCGCACCCGAATCAAATAAAACGTAAACAGATTTATTGTCAATAAGAAACGTACCCGTAACAAGCTCCGGGTCTTCCTGTGCTTCTACCGCATTAATATTGAAAACTCTTCCACGGCCTTGTCCATTCGTGTTCTCCTGGTTCGGGCAATTTCTAATAATGTGGCCTGGTTTTCCACATTTATAACAAACTACATTGGCATAACTTGCTCCGACACTACTTGCTCCGCCATTACTCGTTCCGACACCATTTGTTCCTTTCGTTCTATTAACCCCTGGTCCGTAGACCTCACACTTCGCCGCGCTATGACCATTTCTTTTACACTTGTTGCAAAATTTGGTGCAGAACCCCGAGTGATTCTTTTCACACCTTTGGCATAGCTGCTTCTGATTGTTGTTGTTGTTGCGGTTATTATTGTTGTTGGGATGATTGTTGTAGTTGCTGTTGTTGTTGTTGTTGTTGTTGTTGGGCCATTTTTTGTAGTTGCGATTGATGTTGCGATTGTTGGGATAATTGTTGCGATTATTGTTGTAATTGCTGTTGTTGTTGTATTGGTGATTCTTATCACCGTTTTCCTCCCACTTTCTTTTGACTTGCTTCACATTGGCCTCTTCAGCAGTCTGTTCTTTAATTCTTTCTTCAATCTGGTTCACTAGTTTGTGAGCCATTCTACATGCCTGTTGTATGGAGGCGGGCTCGTGTGAACTTATATCTTCTTGGATTCTTTCCGGTAATCCTTTCACAAACGCGTCGATCTTCTCTTCCTCATCTTCGAATGCTCCCGGACACAATAGGCACAATTCTGTGAATCGTCTTTCGTACGTGGTAATATCAAATCCTTGGGTTCGTAACCCTCTAAGTTCTGTCTTGAGCTTATTGACCTCGGTTCTGGGACGGTACTTCTCGTTCATCAAGTGCTTGAATGCTGACCACGGTAGTGCGTACGCATCATCTTGTCCCACTTGCTCTAGATAGGTATTCCACCATGTTAACGTAGAACCTGTGAAGGTATGCGTAGCGTACTTCACTTTGTCCTCTTCAGTACACTTACTTATGGCAAACACCGATTCAACCTTCTCGGTCCACCGTTTCAATCCGATCGGTCCTTCGGTTCCATCAAATTCCAAAGGTTTGCAGGCAGTGAATTCTTTGTAGGTGCATCCTACACGATTTCCTGTACTGCTAGATCCAAGGTTATTGTTGGTATGTAGCGCAGCCTGTACTGCGGCTATGTTTGAAGCTAGAAAAGTACGGAATTCCTCTTCATTCATATTCACGGTGTGTCGAGTAGTCGGTGCCATTTCCTTCAAAATAGTTAAATGGAACAAGTTAATCGTACAGAATATTAAGAGTAGTTAATAGTATTTCGTAGCATAATATGAACTCATTTATAAAAGCTTTTTCTTCATATTAGCGTTTTATAAGTTTAAATTCGGGTAGTACCTACCCGTTAAGTTCATACTTAGTAGTTAATATACAATTCAACTACTACAATTCTATATGAAAAACTGATTATAATAATATTTCGCGTTCAAACTTTTATACAATATTTTACAAACTTACAATACCGCTTATTTTACATAAAGCATGAAATATAGCACACAATAACTTTGATACAAGATAGTTGTGAAGACAATTCTAGCTAGTACACAAGTCGTTCAGCAAAGGCAATAAAGACACGTAATTCATACGTCCAGAAACAAGTCATGCATTCTGGTTTTACTAGAACTACTTCCCATCCTTGGTCTTGTGCAACATAACCGTTATGGCCGTTGATAAGACAGCGTGTTGTAACGTCATCAAAGGGACGAGGGTTACGTAATGTCCAACAGTCCCGTAATAATCTAAAAACCTCATTTCTTACCCCAATTACCGACTCCGTCACTTGTGGAAACGTTTTGTTTAATAGTTGTAGCCCGATGTTCTTGTTCTCACTTTGGTGAGAAGCGAACATTACTAATCCGTAAGCATAACATGCTTCTTTATGTTGCATGTTAGCCGCTTTTTCTAAATCACGAAGTCCAATATTCGGATATATTGAGTCAAAATAATTTCTTAACCCGTTGCGTAAAATAGCATTTGGGTTCCCCGCAATATATGCGTCAAAGTAAACACATCGTAACTTATGGGTTTCCCAATGTGATATCCCCCATCTTTCAAACGAAAGTCTCTTATAAACCAAGACATTCTTGGAACGTTCTTCGAATGTCTTACAAACTGATCTCGCCTTAAATAGTTGTGCTGAAGAATTCTGGCCGACTCTAGACAAGATTTCATCAATCATGTCTCCGGGTAGGTCTCTTAAAATATTGGGTTGTCTATCCATTTTGTGTTTTTAAACTGTAAAATAGACAAGAGTTAGATTCATAAAAAAAATACTTATTAATACAAGCAATTTTTACATATATCATAAAGCATAAGAACACTATATTACATATATTACACCACACGAATACAACTATCTTATTCCGACTCGCTCGTTTCTTCTTCTTCGGTTTTGGTTCGTTTTGCCAAGTTTCTAGGGATATATGATGTTCCCCTAATACGAGCCGTCGTTGTCCACATTGGTTTAGAAAAACCTGGTGGTTTAGAGGTTCCCGGGTCATTGTTACAACTTAAGGACTTCGGGGGTTGACGATACATATAAAGTTCATCGGGGTTAGAATTAGATTTCTCTATTTTTATGCCCTTTCCCTTATTATTTTCTTTTGCCTTTTTAAATTCAGTTGGGGTAATTTCTATAACATCATCGGAATTCTCGTCGGAATCCGATTCATCGGAGAATTGGTAATCCTCCCAATATTTTGCTTCCTTGGCGGAAACACCATTGACCATAATTAACTTTGGTTGGTTGGTTGAGGATTTTCTTTTACTTAACCGTTTTATTATTTCCCCCACCGGTTCTATTTCTTCATCCGGTTCCGATTCTTCTTCCGGTTCCGATTCTTCTTCCGGTTCCGACTCTTCTTCCGGTTCCTCTTCGGGAACTTGTGAATCAGTCCACAAATCATTCCAATTTACATTTGACTCTTCATTATTATTAGGTGAGTCAATGGGACTTGTTCTAGAGGTAGACATCTATTACATAATATCAAACACGTTAAGAGATTAATATATCACATAATATTCATATGTTAAAAATATATAGTTTCCAATAAAAATGTTAAGCAATCATTTTTAAAGAAAACACGGTCGAAGTCCAGACTCACTAATGCATCCTAACAAACTCGATAAGACACACTAATGCAAATTTTCTGGTTCTCTAAGACCAACGCTCGGATACCAACTGAAATGTCCCGTTCTTATTGATTAAAAACGTTCCATATTAATTGATTTCGTTGCGAGGTTTTGACCTCTATATGAGACGTTTTTCAAAGACTGCATTCATTTTTAAAACAAACCATAACCTTTATTTCATAAATAAAGGTTTAAAAAACTTTACGTAGATTATCAAATAATGATAATCTAAAATATCCTGTTTACACACGACCATTACATAATGGTTTACAATACAAATATGTTACATCGAAATCAGTTTCTTGAATGCAGTTTTTACACAATATCATACAAACATGGACTCCAAATCTTGTCCTTATTTTAGTATGCAACAGCGGAAGCTCTTAATATTCACCTGAGAATAAACATGCTTTAAACGTCAACAAAAATGTTGGTGAGTTATAGGTTTAACCTATATATATCAAATCGTAACAATAGACCACAAGATTTCATATTTCAATACACATCCCATACATAGAGATAAAAATCATTCATATGGTGAATACCTGGTAACCGACAATAACAAGATGCATATATAAGAATATCCCCATCATTCCGGGACACCCTTCGGATATGATATAAATTTCGAAGTACTAAAGCATCCGGTACTTTGGATGGGGTTTGTTAGGCCCAATAGATCTATCTTTAGGATTCGCGTCAATTAGGGTGTCTGTTCCCTAATTCTTAGATTACCAGACTTAATAAAAAGGGGCATATTCGATTTCGATAATTCAACCATAGAATGTAGTTTCACGTACTTGTGTCTATTTTGTAAATCATTTATAAAACCTGCATGTATTCTCATCCCAAAAATATTAGATTTTAAAAGTGAGACTATAACTCACTTTCACATATTTTTACTTCGTCGGGAAGTAAGACTTGGCCACTGTTGATTCACGAACCTATAACAATATATACATATATATTAAAGTATGTTCAAAATATATTTACAACACTTTTAATATATTTTGATGTTTTAAGTTTATTAAGTCAGCTGTCCTCGTTAGTAACCTATAACTAGTTGTCCACAGTTAGATGTACAGAAATAAATCGATAAATATTATCTTGAATCAATCCACGACCCAGTGTATACGTATCTCAGTATTGATCACAACTCAAACTATATATATTTTGGAATCAACCTCAACCCTGTATAGCTAACTCCAACATTCACATATAGAGTGTCTATGGTTGTTCCGAAATATATATAGATGTGTCGACATGATAGGTCGAAACATTGTATACGTGTCTATGGTATCTCAAGATTACATAATATACAATACAAGTTGATTAAGTTATGGTTGGAATAGATTTGTTACCAATTTTCACGTAGCTAAAATGAGAAAAATTATCCAATCTTGTTTTACCCATAACTTCTTCATTTTAAATCCGTTTTGAGTGAATCAAATTGCTATGGTTTCATATTGAACTCTATTTTATGAATCTAAACAGAAAAAGTATAGGTTTATAGTCGGAAAAATAAGTTACAAGTCGTTTTTGTAAAGGTAGTCATTTCAGTCGAAAGAACGACGTCTAGATGACCATTTTAGAAAACATACTTCCACTTTGAGTTAAACCATAATTTTTGGATATAGTTTCATGTTCATAATAAAAATCATTTTCTCAGAATAACAACTTTTAAATCAAAGTTTATCATAGTTTTTAATTAACTAACCCAAAACAGCCCGCGGTGTTACTACGACGGCGTAAATCCGGTTTTACGGTGTTTTTCGTGTTTCCAGGTTTTAAATCATTAAGTTAGCATATCATATAGATATAGAACATGTGTTTAGTTGATTTTAAAAGTCAAGTTAGAATGATTAACTTTTGTTTGCGAACAAGTTTAGAATTAACTAAACTATGTTCTAGTGATTACAAGTTTAAACCTTCGAATAAGATAGCTTTATATGTATGAATCGAATGATGTTATGAACATCATTACTACCTTAATTTCCTTGGATAAACCTACTGGAAAAGAGAAAAATGGATCTAGCTTCAATGGATCCTTGGATGGCTCGAAGTTCTTGAAGCAGAATCATGACACGAAAACAAGTTCAAGTAAGATCATCACTTGAAATAAGATTGTTATAGTTATAGAAATTGAACCAAAGTTTGAATATGATTATTACCTTATATTAGAATGATAACCTACTGTAAGAAACAAAGATTTCTTGAGGTTGGATGATCACCTTACAAGATTGGAAGTGAGCTAGCAAACTTGAAAGTATTCTTGATTTTATGAAACTAGAACTTTTGGAATTTATGAAGAACACTTAGAACTTGAAGATAGAACTTGAGAGAGATCAATTAGATGAAGAAAATTGAAGAATGAAAGTGTTTGTAGGTGTTTTTGGTCGTTGGTGTATGGATTAGATATAAAGGATATGTAATTTTGTTTTCATGTAAATAAGTCATGAATGATTACTCATATTTTTGTAATTTTATGAGATATTTCATGCTAGTTGCCAAATGATGGTTCCCACATGTATTAGGTGACTCACATGGGCTGCTAAGAGCTGATCATTGGAGTGTATATACAAATAGTACATACATCTAAAAGCTGTGTATTGTACGAGTACGAATACGGGTGCATACGAGTAGAATTGTTGATGAAACTGAACGAGGATGTAATTGTAAGCATTTTTGTTAAGTAGAAGTATTTTGATAAGTGTATTGAAGTCTTTCAAAAGTGTATAAATACATATTAAAACACTACATGTATATACATTTTAACTGAGTCGTTAAGACATCGTTAGTCGTTACATGTAAGTGTTGTTTTGAAACCTTTAGGTTAACGATCTTGTTAAATGTTGTTAACCCAATGTTTATAATATCAAATGAGATTTTAAATTATTATATTATCATGATATTATCATGTATGAATATCTCTTAATATGATATATATACATTAAATGTCTTTACAACGATAATCGTTACATATATGTTTCGTTTAAAAATCATTAAGTTAGTAGTCTTGTTTTTACATATGTAGTTCATTGTTAATATACTTTATGATATGTTTTCTTATCATAGTATCATGTTAACTATATATATATATATCCATATATATGTCATCATATAGTTTTTACAAGTTTTAACGTTCGTGAATCACCGATCAACTTGGGTGGTCAATTGTCTATATGAAACATATTTCAATTAATCAAGTCTTAACAAGTTTGATTGCTTAACATGTTGGAAACATTTAATCATGTAAATATAAATCTCAATTAATATATATAAACATGGAAAAGTTCGGGTCACTACAAGTTCTTCAGGTGGTGAATTCAATTGAACCTCCATTGATAAAGACGGATCAAAGTAGACTTCCTTTATTCTCGCCCTACAATTATTCATTTTGCGACCAAATGACTGCAGTCTATAAACTAGACAATATTGGTAACTCCACGTTAAGTAACCAAGAAAATGGGTGAGTTTACTACTTTTTTTGCAAATCGGCTGTCCATGTTCATTAACAGCAATTAGAATTCGAACAGATGCCTTTTGTTTCCACATTTTTCGCATAAGTGCCGGTCTTCGAACTCTGTCACCTTTATCTACAAAATATTAGCACTTGATTTACAATTGATATACTAAATAATCAACAATATAAATCAAATAAACAAAACAAATTAGAAAAACAAAAAATAACCTGATTCATCTACTAGTTGGGTGGTTTGCTGATCATCATTCATCACAGTTTGAGTACTCAAATTTACTTCTTTACTCGCATAATAAAAAAGATACTGAAAGTTAGAATATGTTATTTAACATAATAAAAAGAATCAAGCATCAAGCGATATAGAACAAATAAACCTTCTAGTTGTTGGGTGGTTTCTTGTTGGTGGTCGTCAAGATCATCATAATAGTTAGTTCCATATATGTAATCATCGTAAGGATCATTGTTGGCTTCATACTCACGCTCGGGCTCTGTATCTAGTTCTTCATCTCTAAGACTTTGAACTATAGCTTCTTCGTGTCTAATTTTTTTGTGTCTAGACACCAAATTTCCCTCTAAATTTTGATCTTCAGGATTGTTTGTGTTAAGTAATGTAATCAATACATGTATTATTGCGAATGAATTATCAGTACATGAAGAGAGGCCATATATAGCCAAATACCCTAGCTAAGTATGATGGGCTAAGCCCAACATGCATAATACATGGGCCGAAGATTGCCTAAACCCAACAAAAACATACAAAAAACAAGCCCGATATAGCAAAAACAACTAATACAGCCCAGCTCAAGGTTTAATGTGAAATCTATCACCAAACACATCTAAATTCCATACATCAGCAACCCTGATAATACCTTCATAAATAATACATGATATGTGTACAGAGTAATGAAATAGTTAATATGAACTCACCATGACTGACTCTTGTTCCATCTGGAACTTTACTTTTTTTAACCCTCGGCCTCGTATCACTTGTTTGGCCCTTGGATTTTGTGTATAATACGTTAGAGACATCAGGATTAACAGAAACTCTTTTATTTGGTAAACTCGCTTTTATCATGGTATTAGGAGCAAGGAACTGTTTGCTTTTCCTTTTCTTGGTGGTTTGAGTCATAGTAGTCTCAACCTGTTTACCAGATCTAAGTCAAGACATAATCTAAAAGAATGTAACGAACAATACTCATCAATTATATGAATAACATCTATTCATTTAACATAAAATACTTGTATATTTATAAACCTTTTAGCTACATAAAAATAGCCATATCAATGTCATCATCTAAATAAAAATTAATAAAGCAAGCATAATACGCATTTTGGATGGTCCATACTCCACACATAATACAGAGTTACATCTTTTCATTGTCTTATGCTCAAAAAGATTTAAAATTGGTTGGAAATTAATTCAAGTTTATGGCTATTTTTATTTAAAATACTTGTTATTGGAAGTTAATTCTAGAGAGTGGTTGACTATTTTCAATGCACAATTAATCAAAGCATGTCCAAATTTGTTAAAGACAACATTCTCATTAAAAAAACTTCTTATATGAAGAACATCTATTCATTTAACGCAATAGAGTTATAAACAATTTTATATATGAAGTAGTTAGCAACAATGTTATAAACAATCTAAAAGAATTGTAAATAACATACAAGAGAGATACCTGTGTTCTTTAGTGAAAAAAGAGATAGCTGAGTTCTTTGGTGAGAAAAGAGATAAGTGTGTTGTTCAGAAACCTTTTAGCTACCCCAATTTGATTTTGAGCCTTGAATTTGGGAGGTGATCTGTACACACTAGCATTTGATCCATCCACACTAAATTAATACAAACGTCCTATTTTATCCTTAAACTACTATTTAGTCAATATACTATTTATAAGGGTAAAATAGGTAATTTATATTATTTTGGTGTGAATAGATCAAAACTAGTGTGGCAGGTCAACCTCGAATTTTTTGAATTTACCAAAATTTTTGAATGAAAACATTTGGATCAGCTTAAGAATTTGGCTCCAAAATCAGTGATATTGGCGATAATGTTTGAGAGGGGACTATATCTTATGTCTTTAGAGATAAGGTTTTAGACCAATTTCTGACTTCAACAAAATCTTATGTCAACTTGATGGGACTATATCTCAATGATTTCTTAATGGTTGTTGGTGTTTTAACTATCTTTTTAAGTCTATTTTTCAAATCAGAAGCCTTTAGTTTAAGATCTATCTTATATTTTGATTTATACATGATTCTTTGACACTTGGTTAGATTGCTTTAAATCTGAACTTGTCTCACCAAATAAAAATTAATAATAACTTTTTCTTTGAGATAAATCATGAAAACCTTACTAGAAGTCTCAAACACATATATGAACATCATACTAATTTATGAGTTCCTGAGATCAACCATAGGTTGGTGTTTAGGTCATGAACTTCAAGTAAAATTTTGGACAGCTCAAAGACAAAACAGTTTTATGTAGTTAATCACTTTAGTTCTTAGTTTAGCTTCATTTTAAGACATAGGATATGTAGAGATCTTAAATTTACTGATCTAGCATCAAGATCATGGTTAGCTATATAGTCATCATTGAGTGATTTAACACTCTAGATCAAGCAATTACACCATGAATGTTCGTGAAGATGACTAGAAATGATGAATAGATTTAGTTAGTTGTTTATACCTTGATGATATGTGATCCTAGAACTTCTAGAAGATGAACAAGAAAGGGTTTATGATCTGTATTTCGAGTGTATGTAAGTGTGAGAGTGAAAGGAGAGTGAGCAAATGAGTGGAAGTGAGCTTATATAGAGGATGGTGGTGGTTAACGTGGCACAAGGGGAGTGCAAGGGAGAAGTGACTCACCATTAGCCATTAATGAAACTCATGATGGTGTTTTGCATGGATTTTAACTTAGGGAGGAAGTATCTCATTGGTGTTTCATGGTACATGGATGATGATGATGATGATGGTGGAAGTGTTCTAGTCAATTTTTGGTTTGCAATTATACATGTACTTATGTAGGCTTTCTAATGTATAGTTCTAAGGTGCTTTATTTGTATGTCTAGGGTTTAGGAAGTAAGCTAAGATTAGGTTCTAATCAAGATAGATTAAGGTTGGTTAAGTGAAAGAAATGGTTAAGTACAATGTGATCTAGACTAGTTGTGAAAAATGATTAAGTGTAGAGAAAGTCTTAACTTATGATCTAATGTTCAAATGAAATTGTTTCAAGTCTTAATCTAAATACTTGGTAAATAAGTTTACTTAATATGTTATTATATATAAAGATATAATTTACAAGTCTAGGGTTTATGGTAACAAACTAGGGTTTATAGTGATAAGCTAGGGTTTTATGACTTTATGCAAAATGTGTGAAGTAACACTTAATCATATAAAACCTAAAATGTATCCTTAGGGTTATACACACCCTAAAATAAACCAAGACATAGATCATTAAATTTGCTCGTTAAGTCTGAAATTGTAACTTAAAGAAGTCAAACTAGACAACTTAAGTCGAAAAGCTAGAGTTGTGACAAAAAGGAGTTTGGAAATATCACTGCCCTGATGATGACTTATGTGAAAAGGTTCTCAAGCAAAATATTTCCCACTTTTTCAACTTCCTTTCAAAATATTTCACAATCTCTTTCAGATTTTACACCAGAAAAAGAAAATCATCGGTTCAAGGATCTTCGTCTTCAACCAATTTTGGAAGGCATCTTCATTTTTCAACCGATCTCTTCATCCTCGAGTTACCAGACACTTCAGTAACAGGTTAGGGTTTTATATAATCTTAAAGAAATTTTTCTTTCATAAAATTAATTATTTTGTTGATCGTGTTATGATTGTGTGAATATGTTTATATAATTGTTTATATTGTTGATTAGATTTCATATTAAAGGTTTTTACATGAACAGTTCTAAAAAGAGTACATATTTTGGTGAAATTGACTATTTGTAGTTATTTAGGACATTAAGGTTTTTTAAATAGAACTGATCTTGCAAGTATTCAGTCTCAAAGTATATGCATAAATAGATTAACTGATGTCAATAGAAATTAGTTTAAGTATATAAATAAATTCTGAGTTCTTGAGTTACAGATGTTAGTTTAAGTATATAAATAGATTCTGAGAATATGTTAGTAAGATTTAGCATTTTATAGTGTGTACAAACTAATTAGGTTATTATGTTTTTGAAATAGTCGTTTTTGTTGAGTATGATCCATATACACTCTTTATACATGGACATTTCTAAGTACATGAAATATTTAGTTACAAACCACGAATTGTAGTTCTTTTGCATTTTTATGGATCAATATGATAATATTTGATATATATTGTTTTTATCATTTCAGACAGAACAGATTCATCATGTACTTAAGCATGGATCAGGTGATTCCTCCTTTGTTCATCCATAAAATACTCGAGGCAGATGAAAATGAAGTGGTATGGGTTTTTCATCAATAGTAGTAATAGTTTTAAACTTATATTCTCATCGAGCTTATAAATTATAAGATTTATAATCATATTGTTTTGTTTTCTTGTAACACCCTATATAAATCCCACATCGCCCACAGATATGAGTGATCATGGGATTATAACGTAATACTCACGCTTAAATGACACAACGCGTTTTAGGACCACAGGCAGAGCGGGTGTCCGAGTATATTGTGGTTAAGCATGCTCGGACGAGAGCACTACCAGGATGGGTGACCTCCTGGGAAAGTGCTTCTCGTGTGTGGTCGCCAAGAAAAAAGTCGTGCGCCTACGGGCAAAGCGGACAATATTGTGGTCATGTTAAGCTAGGGTGTTACAGAATGGTATCAGAGCCACTCATGTGCCGTTGGGGGTGGTGGGGAAAACCTCATCGAGGACGACGAGCCCTGAGGGGGGTTAATGTAACACCCTATATAAATCCCACATCGCCCACAGACATGAGTGATTATGGGATTATAAGGTAATACTCACGCTTAAATGACACAACGCGTTTTAGGACCACATGCAGAGCGGGTGTCCGAGTATGTTGTGGTTAAGCGTGCTCGGATGAGAGCACTACCAGGATGGGTAACCTCTTGGAAAAGTGCTTCTCGTGTGTGGTCGCCAAGAAAAAAGCCGTGCGCCTGCGGGCAAAGTGGACAATATTGTGGTCATGTTAAGCTGGGGTGTTACATTTGTTTATGACAACAACTGCTATATCATTGGTTTAGACATTATTATGAGCTCATGAAGCCTAGGCATAATGTTTGGACACACACTCTACAGGGTTATGCTT
The DNA here is from genome assembly GCF_046630445.1 of Rutidosis leptorrhynchoides. Taxonomy (NCBI): domain Eukaryota; kingdom Viridiplantae; phylum Streptophyta; class Magnoliopsida; order Asterales; family Asteraceae; genus Rutidosis; species Rutidosis leptorrhynchoides. The sequence goes on from NC_092339.1 coordinate 121,525,072, forward strand.
ATGAAGTTAGTTTTCGACGCAATGAGGATCGACAATTATGGCTAAGCACATGGTGGAGTAAGATCATCACAAATCTTAAGTTTAAAAAAGGTGATATCCTTTGTTTCACTGACATGGACAAAGGAAATTATAATTTGGTCATCTATGGTCCAGATATGGCTCCAAGGAATTTTTTTCATCCCTTCCAAACAAAGTGGTCTAATGACTAAAATTCAGAGTACAGTCTTTGACACACAACCATACAGGCGATTCCCTTCGTTCATTAGTTTTTTCGCCAATCCTACTAATGCAACAATGGTATGGTATTTCTTCAATAATACCACAATTTTAAATTACATTTATTATTATTAACTTAAGAATTATTCAATTTCATTCAGTTTCATTAATTTAAATTTTATTTTATATAAACACTGCTAGAAGTATGGGTAAGAGCATTTCGTGGGAGGTCACGGCCCAAAGATCAGATTACCATTCATTTTCAAGGATTTTATAAAAAATGTGGCATACTTGTGGATGAAGATGAGTGTCTTGTATGGTCAGATTGGGAATCAGTGGTTAAGGAGCTTCAAATTATCCATGTGATTGTATGTTTTTTTATGCAATCGATGATCTTAATCTACAGCTTGTGCTTTATAATCAACATGGTAGTGAGAAAGGTCATTTATTGTATGGGATGCTGAATTATATTGATGAAGCTGTTGAATGGCAAAAACCATGTTTAAACAATCTTGTTCAACCTAATGATCGAGTGTGGTCCAAGAAAAGTTTAGATCATTGAGATTGATGACAGTTCAGATGAAGAATTGTATGATGAAGGTGATAACCAGATGGACGATGTCCATGTTGGTCAGCTACCTAATCTTGGAGAGATTCGCGTGCAACCAGATCATGATCATCCTTTTCATGTTTTTGATTACAAAATATGCGGTGATAAATGTTGGGTAAGTTACTTATCTCAAATTATTATGTATTTATTAAGTGTTCTCTTATTTTGTTTAGTATGTATTGTTAATTGTGTTTATTGTTTTTAGATGCTTTTTGTTAATACATATTTATTCACACTATAACTATTTTCATTCTCGATCTTTTATTTATACATGTAATGTAATACAATTTTAGCGTCTTCGGGAGGAAGTTATTGTACTACCTGGCCTTGAAAGTGGCAATCGTATCAATTGCTTTAACCAGAATGGAGATCGATGGAGATGGCTTTTGTGTGAGGAGATTGGGAAGAAGAATCCTAACTTGTGTGTGTTAACTAGATTTCCACAGTTTTGGGAAGATAATGGACTAAAAGCCATTGATCAATGTTTGTTCAGTTATGTAATCAATGAGCATGCTTTCTATCTCCATCATGTTTACAACAATGAAGATGATTCAAACAATTCAGATGTTTAAGTTGTTTATGATTCAACTAAGAACCATGTGTTTGTGTTTAGTTGTTGTAATTTGTATGTATGTGGTAGAACAATGTCATGTGTTGGTGGGTTAAACAGTAAGTTGGCATATTTTGTACCTTGACTACTGTTGAGGATATTTTGTAGTATTACGCTGACTTTAATACTAAACTGTACACTACTATTTTTCTAAATAGCTTAACAAAGCACAATTTGAGGCTCAAAGTTGGTCTACTAGTTATGTTATTTCGAAATATTGATGAGGCATGAGGTTTGTGTAACGGTACACGTTTACAAATTGTTCACTAGAGGGAAAAAATCTTCAAAGCAAAAAATTTCAGCCGGGTTAAACGTGGGGAAGATAAAAGGTTTATCACGTATGCTTAACAATGAGCCTTTCACATTTTTGTATACCAAATACGAGTTAAGAAGTGACTTTATACAAACTGAATTTGTAATAACCATCATCCAAAAACAACCGCGGCATCGCGCGGTCCAAACATTCTGTAGTTATTAAACACTTTAGGATAAAACTTATGGGAGTTATTAAACACGTAATTTGAAGCCAAAACACTTTCATTATGAATGAAACATCATTAATTACATCATTAACTAACATCATTCATAACATCACACCAAAATAGCAAGAACAATTACATACATTCATCTAACTATCAAAATAGCAACTACAACACATAAGTCATCTACAAGTGCTATCATAGCTAAAAACAACTTATCATAAACTTCCAGCTTTGTCATGAAAATAGCTAAGTCTTCTGTGAGTTTCGAATCTTCAATATCAGGAATTCGAAGGTCCAATTACTTAGTTTCCAAACGCATTTTGTATGCCAGATCGATCTTTGTAAAGTTGGTTTGGAAGCTCATCGTCAAGAAACATAAAAACTTTACGCTTTCTTTTTTTATCCTGCAAAAGAAACAATCAATTGGGGAAAAAAATTCTAAAACTTAAATTTAGGGAAAATTGAGCACTTACAAATATTAGACACCCGACGAATCTTCTTCCCGGGTTTGCTGGAGTCCATGCAATTCCACCATATACTCGATTCCCACAATCGCAATATTTTCTTCCTGGCATTGGATTCATGTTGTTTGAAGAGTACGACGAATGAGCAGCCATGGTTTGAGACTTGAGTTAGCTAGGTTTGAAAAGTACGGAGTAAATAAAAAAAGATAACAATGCTTTAACTATTGATCGACGGCCATATTTTTTTGGCCATATTGTTTGGGCCAAACAAATAAAAAATAAATTCATTAAATATGGCACAACCACGATTTCCAGCTGAAAGTTCAATCTATTATACACACATTTTTAATTTTTGAAAGAAAAATGACAAAAGAGGGATTTGAACCCAGGTAAATCTGTTGAAAAGGTCACACATAAACTACTAGACTATCAACGCTTTTGAATATTGAATGGAAGTTCAATTATATAATAATTGAATCATTTTTGTAACAAAAGTGAAATAATAAGACTTAAATAGTAAATGTCATAAGTGCATTTTTTCGCAACCACAATTTAAGGGTCCTATGATAATTAGGACATTAAATACCCAAGCGTCCTATTGTTACGACCTTATATCTTGTTGGTTACTCATTATGAGACACCAACAAGATAATGTCCTAATAACTCCATTTTTATGCAACCACAAGAGTCCTATGATAATTAGGACCTTAAATACCCAAGCATCCTATTTTTATGACCTTATTATCTTGTTGGTCACTCATTATGAGATACCAACACGATAATGTCCTAATAAGTCCATTTTTTCGCAACCACAATTTAAGCGTCCTATGATAATTAGGACCTTAAATACCCAAGCGTCCTATTTTTATGACCTTATTATCTTGTTGGTCACTCATTATGAGACACCAACAACATAATGTCCTAATAAGTCCATTTTTTCGTAACCATAATTTAAGAGTCCTATGATATTTAGGACCTTAGATACCCAAGCGTCCTATTGTTATGACCTTATATCTTGTTGGTCACTCATTATGAGACACTAACAAAATAATGTCCTAATAACTCCATTTTTATGCAACCACAATTTAAGGGTCCTATGATAATTAGGACCTTAAATACCCAAGCATCCTATTGTTATGACCTTATTATCTTGTTGGTCACTCATTATGCGACACCGACAATATAATGTCCTAAGAAGACCATTTTTATGCCACCACATTCTAAGGGTCCTGTGATCAATAGTACCTTAAATACCTAAGAGTCCTATTGGTATGACCTTATTATCTTGTTGGTCACTAATTATGAGACGCCAACAAGATAATGTCCTAATAAGTCCTATTGTTATGAACATGTGTATCAAATGAGTGACTCAAGCATCCTATGATAATATGACTAAAAAATTATGTGTACTATTATACAGATTTTATTACACCTGTTTATACAATCATATCATAGTGTGACTCACCTTCTAAGTGTCCTATAAAAATATAGAGTAATAGGACCCCGACAAATAATGTGTCATATTAAACAGCTTTTTAGGATCAAGATTATAAGCGTATCTAATAATATGACCCAAAAATCATGTGTCCTATTCTATAACTTTTTAGGACCCCTCTTTATAAGCGTAATGCGTTTTAGGACAGCACTAGTTTTGCATATATCTAATGAGACCCCCAGAATTGCCCCGTCCCAATTTATGGTTGCTTAGGACGCTTTTTCAGCGGGGTCCCAGATGGGGGGGGTCCTAAGTTAACAGTTTTCTTGTAGTGTTTGAATCTTGTTATAAATTCGAGGGTAATTGGTATATTGTGTAACACGCATCACTTCTTCATGAGAGAACCACCTGCAACAATATCAATCTCCTTCCTTGTAAGAACATTAACACCCTTATAGAAAATTTGGACCTTTTGAAAATTGTTCAACCCGTGTTGAGGACAATTCCTTAATATTTTACCCAACCATGTCCAAGCTTCATAAAGTGTTTCGTTAGGCTTTTGAACAAAATGATTGATGTCGCTTTGTAACTTTGCATCCTTTGAAGTAGGAAACAACCATTGTTAAAACCTGTCTTCTATAACATCCCAACTTGCAATATCACCCTCGGGTAATGACTCTAACCAATCCTTTGCATCATCCTTCAAGGACCATGGAAATACCCTCAAATAGATCATAGTATCTAGAACATCCTTGATTTTGAACAAGTTGCAAATTCCCTTGAAATTTCGGAGATGCTCGTTAGCGTCTTCCTTCGGTGTACCCCTGAACTGACACTGATGTGAAATCATGTGTAGGATTTTCCCCTTAACCTTAAAATCAACCGTAACTGGCAGTTGTGTAATAGCATGACCATTCCTAGCCCTCGTAGCTTTCATCATTGCCTCCATTATTTGAGCTGGAGCTCTATCACCCATCTTTTCTTCTTTCTTAATATATTCAAAGTCCGGAATATAAAAAGGCAACGCTGCAAAACCTTCTAAGATCAACTGCTCTTCTTTCACCCCAATTTGCGTATTATAACTCTAGACGGTTCCAAAGTTCTGTTTCATCTAACCTGCGATCACACCACCACAAACACCAAAGCGTAAAACTGAAAACAAAAATAGCAAAAAGTAATTTTCGCGAAAACAATTTTCCACGAAAGGATCAAACAACTAAAAGTTTTAAATCCCAATTTAACACCATTCCCCGGCAGCAACGCCAAAAATTTGATGTGTAAAATCTAACTTATAAAAATACTAGACAACTTGACTCAAAACTTTACACAATACAGACAACTAAAACCTGATCGTGTAGTAGCTAGTAAGTAAATTGACCAGTTCATTCCACAGGGAGCACATGTGATTAATATATTTAAACTAATAATTATCCTAAATAAAATTGGCGAGTTGAAAGTGGGAGTTTAAATTTGAAACTAATAAAACTAATAAATGCAAAGTAAACAAGTACGAATTCAATGAGATAAAGGGTATTCATTTAGAGTCAATTCCTTAGGATCTGGATTGCTTTTATTAAGATCAATTAGTTACTAAGATAAGCTGGTGTCCCTAACTTAGATACTAATTTAAATCATGAAAGTGTCAGTTTTTCACGCTGGTTTCTCTCACGCTTATGAAGAACACAATCAATCAATTTATAATTACTCATGATGGTGATTCAATTGAAGGATAAATTGTTTTCACTTTTTAGGCTTCACAATTACCTACACAATTGATGGTTTAGCTAATAAGTCTAATTACAATTGCTTCCTGCGTGTAATTCAAACAATCTAGTATATCTTTCAATAGCTAGACAAGTTAATCAATCTAATAACTCTTATTACATCAATTAACAGACTTAAAACTAAATGGATCAATCAATGAGAGTAATTAAAAATCATGGATCAAGAGAAATCAATTTAAATACAAAAGATTATCAATTCATCACCTAGGTTCAATCATCTAAGTGAATACTAGAAATTTAGCTACTCATGGTAGGATCAATCAAACATTAAGACAAACAAATCATAATCAAAATGATAATCAAAGAGTAGATAAATGTACCAATGACTACACAAGATCAAAATTGAATCCAATGTGTTAAGAGCTCCAAAACATGCATAAAAACCTTGAAAATTCGTAGCCTAAACCCCAGAAAATGTAATCTAAAAGTTGATAAAAAGTTAGGGTATAAATAAGGTATTTATAGGGTAATTTCAGAGCTGAAAACCGCTCTAAACCTCGTGCTCGCGACCCCGAACCTCACGCTCGCGAAGTTGCTGTTTTCGAACATATGAATTTCTAACCAAATCTCGCGGCCACAATCTAAACCTCTCGTCGCAATCCAAACCTCGCGGCCGCGATTCAAAAGTTGTGGCCGCAAATTACCATTTTCAGCATTTTCATGTTTTGTCTTTTTCGTTCGTCTTTTACTTTCGTCTCGATACTTTTTGCATTAATAACCTTCCAAAACACTTCTTTGAACATTCTCTCTGTAAGTAACTAGAGGGGGGGTGAATAGTTACTTAATATGTTTTTAACACTTTTTCGATTGATCACCAAAATCGATTAACTTTGATCAACCAAATCAACTCAAACTTGATGTGTGTGGTGTATATGTTCAAAAAGATAAATGAAGTAATGTAAAGAACATAGACACACGGATTTATAGTGGTTCGGGTGGATGTTAACTAATCCACCTTAATCCACTCCCCGATTACACTAATCGGGATTTGTTGCTTCACTAAGCACTTTTCTCCAAACCCGGTGGAGATCCGATTTACAAGCCTTCAACTTATTTGGTAGATAACAAGCCTAATCTTTCTATCCCTTTGAAAGATCAACTCCAACCTAGATCAACTTATCTTCACCTTGGACAAGTATTAATCTCCAAATAAGATTAATCAACTTCCTAAGTCCCTTTAAGGAAATAGATCACTAAGCTAGCCTATGCTTCTACTAATTGAAGTTACAAGACTTATACACTTTGCAATGATGATCCTTTCATTAATATAAAGTCTTAGGTTCTATAGAATACTTGAGGACAAGTTTTCTTTTCCTAACATTGAATGATTACATCCTCCCGATGTTTAATCATCAATGACACGTAATATACTATATATATATATATATATATATATATATATATATATATATATATATATATATATGTTTTTATATATATATATATCTATATGTATGTATATATATATATATCTATATGTATGTATATATATATATGTATATATATATATATGTATATATATATATATATATATATATATATTCATATTCAATCATTCACGTAGTATACACAAAACGCATCAATCTTGTATTTAGCATGCAATACATAGTTCCACATAAACACACAATCCTAAAGCAAGTATGCCTCCTCCACTAACCTTTTAAAATTATTTTTAAAAAACAATTTTGCATTTGTAAGAAAAACCTTTCATTAATATAAAGTCTTTTTGAGAAGGTTATTCTCATTAGCATTTTGATCATTGATTTTGATTGATTTTAAGATTACCCAATCCTTGACTTATCCCTACCATAGAATTGCTATCTTGGTCCATTTTTCCCATATTCTCAATTTTCCTAATAATAGACAATGGACTTTGATTACATGATTTGTGTTTGCTAGAGTCGTGACATATATTCATTTCATGTTTACCTCTTGATGAATCACAAATAATCATACTTTCAAATTTTCTTTTCAAAACGTTGTTTTCATCAATTAAGGTTTTGTTAAGTTCTCTAACATTGTGTAATTCTTTCTCTAAAAGTTTTACTTTGTCACGACTACTATCATACACAAATTTAATAGTCTTGTAATCATCTAACAATTCTTCATAATTAGAAGGATAGAATACATGTACCTCATTGCAATCCATGCTTGAGACATCATCTTTTTTGAAAGGAGATTCAACCTCTTCTTCACTTTGACCATCTTGATTCAAATCATTCTAAGAACTCATGAAGCAAAAGTCTTCATTTCCATTCAACCCATTTGCTTGAGAATCATCAACCTTTTCCAAATCCTTCTCTATTCCTTTACCCTTTAAACTCCTAGAATTTTCTTCTTCTTGGGAACATAGTGAACCCCAACATTCTTTTGGACTTTCACATGAAATTATTTTTAATCTTTCTTCACTAGGAAGAATTCCATGAAGTAGTGAAATTGCATCAAATTGTTTTTCAAAACATCATTGTTTTGAAATGTTGACTTCACTAGTCTTGAACTAGCTTGTGGTACAAAGTCTCCTACTTTGATTATTCTCCACAAGTAGTAATCCTTAGATTTGAGATAAGACTCAAATCTTAATATCCATATATCAATATTCATCTTATCAAAGATTAGTGCTTCTTTCACCAATTCTTCCAAGTATCGCATAGTTTGAGTTGATCCGAGAATTGTTGACTCAAGTTTTTGCACAAAACGAATTTTGACACTTTCACAATCATTTATAGAGCAATGATTTGAGCAACCTCTCTGATACCAATTTTAAGTAACTAGGGGGTGAATAGTTACTTAATACATTTTAACACTTTTTCGATTGATCACCAAAATCGATTAACTTTGATCAACCAATTCAACTCAAACTTGATGTGTGTGGTATATATGTTCAAAAAGATAAATGAAGTAATGTAAAGAACATAGACACAAGGATTTATAGTGGTTCGGGTGAATGTTAACTAATCCACCCTAATCCACTCCCCGATTACACTAATCGGGATTTGTTGCTTCACTAAGCACTTTTCTCCAAACCCGGTGGAGATCCGATTTACAAGTCTTCAACTTCTTTGGTAGACAAAAAACCTAATCTTTATATCACTTTGAAAGATCAACTCCAACCTAGATCAACTTGTCTTCACCTTGGACAAGTATTAATCTTCAAATAAGATTAATCAACTTCCTAAGTCCCTTTAAGGAAGTAGATCACTAAGCTAGCCTATGCTTCTACTAATTGAAGTTACAAGACTTATACACTTTGCAATGATGATCCTAAGAAAATACTAGGACATATATTACACTAAGTAAACTCACAAGATTAATGATTTTGATTAGTAAGTTTACGACAACCAAATTCTATATCTCTAAGATCATATAATCTTCTCTTGCTTGATCACATTTGAGTAGTAATTAGAGCCCTTGTGATCTCTGGAAATATGCCTTTGAAATATGCAAGAGGGTCAGCTTCAAATGCTCCTTAATGTTTGCCTTTTATAGTGGGATTCAAAAAGTAGCCGTTGACACACGGTTGCCATCACGGTCGATCGAGGTTTGACCGTTGATAATGCTAAAAACGAACATATATTTCATAGCATTATTCCTCAAGAAAGACAAGCTTTTAGTTGCAGTTGTCCTATTTACAAGTAATATTCGTTTAAATAATAAAAGGTGAAGACGAAAGACAGATTCGATGAATTGAAGACGCAAATGACCAAAAAGCTCAAAAGTACAAAATACAATCAAAGTGGTTCCAATTATTGATGAGAAATGTCTCAAAATTACAAGAGTACAAGATTCGAAACACAAAATACAAGATATTAAATTGTACGCTTGGATGTTCGAAAATCCGGAACCGGGACCAGAGTTATCTCTCAACGCTCGACGCAACGGACTAAAAATTACAAGTCAACTATGCACATGAATATAATATAATATATAATTAATTCTTAAAATTAATATATATATTATATTATATTATATAATCCGTCGGCAAGCTAGGAGCCAAGCTTGTGTGAGCTGGATTCCACAGCTCCGCACTCGCGGAGCTCTGAAGAGCAAAATCCACCGCACTCGCGGAGCCCAAAAAGTCAGAAATCCACCTTTAAAAGGCCGAGCATTCGGCCGAATTTTTGACATCTTTTTCTCATTCATCGTACGTAAAATATATATATATATATATATATATATATATATATATATATATATATATTTTAATTTTAATTTTAAATCCTAATAATAAGGGTATGTTAGCGAATATTGTAAGGGTGTAAGTCGAAATTCTGTCCGTGTAACGCTACACTATTTTTAATCATTGTAAGTTATATTCAACCTTTTTAAATTAATGTCTCGTAGCTAAGTTATTATTATGCTTATTTAATGCCGAATTAATCGTGATGTTTGACTAAATATTAAATTTGGGTAATTGGGCTTTGTACCATAATTGGGGTTTGAACAAAAGAACGACACTTGTGGAAATTAGACTATGGGCTATTAATGGGCTTTATATTTGTTTAACTAAATGATAGTTTGTTAATTTTAATATAAAGATTTACAATTGGACGTCCCTATAAATAACCATATACACTCGATCGGACACGATGGGCGGGATATTTATATGTACGAATAATCGTTCATTTAACCAGACACGGGAATGGATTAATAGTCACTAGAATTATTAAAACAGGGGTAAAATTATATACAAGGACACTTGGTGTAATTGTTAACAAAGTATTAAAACCTTGTTACAGTTTAAGTCCCCAATTAGTTGGAATATTTGACTTCGGGTATAAGGATAATTTGACGAGGACACTCGCACTTTATATTTATGACTGATGGACTGTTATGGACAAAAACCAGACGGACATATTAAATAATCCAGGACAAAGGACAATTAACCCATGGGCATAAAACTAAAAATCAACACGTCAAACATCATGATTACGGAAGTTTAAATAAGCATAATTCCTTTATTTTCATATTTAATTGCACTTCTAATTATTGCACTTTTATTTATTGTTATTGTATTTAATTTCACTTTTAATTATTGTCATTGTATTTAATTGCACTTTTAATTTTCGTACTCTTTAATTATCGCAATTTTATTTCATCGCACTTTTATTTATTGCAATTTCATTATCGTTATTTATTTTACGCTTCAAATTAAGTCTTTTATTTATTTAATATTTTACATTAGGTTTTAACTGCGACTAAAGTTTTTAAAAATCGACAAACCAGTCATTAAACGGTAAAAACCCCCTTTATAATAATAATATTACTTATATATATATTTGTATTTTTATAAATTAAAACTAATATAGCGTTGAGCTTTGTTTAAAAGATTCCATGTGGAACGAACCGGACTTACTAAAAACTACACTACTGTACGATTAGGTACACTGCCTATAAGTGTTGTAGCAAGGTTTAGTTATATCCGTTCTATAAATAAATAAATATCTTGTGTAAAATTGTATCATATTTAACAGTTTTTCCTAGTAAAATATAAGCTATTTCATATACGCCTCTACGCACATCAAGTATTTTTGGCGCCGCTGCCGGGGAACTTAAACGCCGAAAGCGCAACGCTAATGATATAAAAAAAAAATTATAATTTTGTAAAAGTTTTTATTAAGTTCTTCGTATAAAAATATAAGTTTTTAAAAAATATAAAAATATAAAAATACAAAAAGAGTTTGTAAAAAAAATATATAAATTTAAAAAGTATTTTTATTTTTGAGTTTAAATATAAGTATTTTATTGTGTTATAGAAATATTTATATATATATATATATATATATATATATATATATATATATATATATATATATATATATATATATATATATATATATATATATATTTGATAAAACAGAAAAACATAAAAAAAAAATTTTTAATTGAACCTGAGTAAAAAACGAACCCTTTCTCAGTTTAAATTGAACCCTCCGTGACTCGCGGAGTGTTTGAACTGGGCCTCACCGCACTCGCGGAGGTCAATCTGACAGGTCAAACCTTAGACACATTAATTACAAAATTAGGGTTAAATTTAAATTATTATTAATTAAAATTAGGGTTTGATTTATTATAATTAGTTTTAGTTTTATTTTATTTTGTATTTTAAGTTTAATTAGTTTTATAAATATATAAAAATTAATACTTTTATAAAATAAATAATATAAAAATAATATTTTTATAAAAATTGTACTTTTTACAACTTTTAGTATATTTTTATATTTTGTATCTTTTTAATTATTTTAGCGTAATTTTTGTATTTTTCGTTCGTATTTAGTTTTAAGATATAGTTTTTGCCATAGTTATTTTTACTTCTAGATTTTTAGGCTTTGACGTAAAATCCCTTAAGTGTTTTTTCTTTAGACTAAGATTTAGGTGCTTTAGAATTTTGCGACGTCATTTTTAATTTTTAGTTCCTTTTTAATATATTGCCATATGGGATATAGTTTTACTTGTAAGCTTTAATATTTTTAGACGCAACTTTTAATTCTTAGTTTTTAGTTCCTTTTTAAGTTTCAACGCGCTACTTTCTTATTTTTATTTTTCGACGCCTTTTACCTATGTATTAATTATCACTCCAATTAGTAATCTCAATTTGCAATTTTAATTTTAAGTTAGTGATAATAATAAGGTTGGGTTAGTCGAGTGTTTTAAAGTTTTATAAGTCACTCTTTTTCTTTCTTATTTCTCTAATTTTTATACCGACGCGCTCTTTTTCTTTCTTATTTCTCGCCATTCTAGTTTTTAGGACATATAATTTTCTACTTCTTCTCTAAATTTCTTTAAATTACGAAAAATTATTTTAAGCGGTTAAATTGATAGACAACAAAATTTTCTGGTTCGTAGTAATAGTTGGATTTGTACGTGGACCGGGTTATTGGAGCCAAACGGTACTCAATTATATTGAGACCAAACGAATCCTGCTCCTCTGCTGCATCTTTTGGCTATTCGAAACGTGGGCAAAATCAGAAAAGTCTATTAATTGGATAACTTATATAATTTTTCTTCCTTTTTAAAAACTAATAGGATATTCAGTGAATGCACCGAGCAAAACGTTCACCACCTTTTATACGTTCACCACCTGTAACTCGATCAAGACATCTAGCTAATATTACCGCCGTTGATTTTTCTTTAGAATCGTCATCCAGTCGACCAAGTACTCCAATTCAAATTTCCGATAATCCATTTTTTGAACCCGACCTCACAATTGAGAACCCGGAGAATATTAAGGGACAATTCATAGATCCTGAACCATTAATCTTTCCTCCGAAACCACCAATCATTCAAACAGAGATTGTTGAGGAACGAACCATTAAATCAGAATCCTCTAGTGATTCAGATTCGACAAATTCAATCATGGAGAATCTGGAACCTTTAAGTATGGAAGACCGAATGAGAGCTAAACGCACTGGCCAAGGTCACACAATTACTCATCCAGACATTAATGCGCCAGATTATGAAATCAAAGGACAAATTATACACATGGTGACTAATCATTGCCAATTTAGTGGTGCGCCGAAGGAAGATCCAAATGAACATCTTCGTACATTTAATAGAATCTGCACTCTATTTAAAATAAGAGAAGTTGAAGATGAACAGATATATCTCATGTTATTTCCCTGGACTTTAAAGGGAGAAGCCAAAGATTGGTTAGAATCGTTACCTGAAGGGGCGATTGATACATGGGACGTTTAGTTGAAAAATTTCTTAAACAATTCTTTCCGGCATCTAAAGCCGTAAGACTTCAAGGAGAAATTGTTACGTTCACACAGAAACCAAATGAAACTCTATACGAGGCATGGACCAGATTTGGTAAATTATTAAGAGGATGTCCGCAACATGGTTTAGATACCTGTCAAATAGTACAAATATTTTATCAAGGATGCAACATAACTACAAGGAAAGACATAGATATAGCAGCTGGTGGTTCTATTATGAAGAAAACAGAAACTGATGCTTAAAAAATTATTGATAACACTGCTTCCCACTCACATGAGTGGCACCAAGAAAAAGATATCGTTAGATCATCTAAAGCAGCTAGAGCCGATTCTAGCCATGACTTAGATTCCATTTCCGCAAAGATAGATGCTGTCGAGAGATGAATGGAAAAGATGACTAAGGATATTCACTCAATACGAATTAGTTGTGAGCAGTGTGGAGGACCACATTTAACAAAAGATTATCTCAGTATTGAACTAACAATGGAACAAAGAGAGAATGTTTCATACATAAACCAAAGGCCTGGAAATAATTATCAGAATAATTATCAACCGCCAAGACCGATTTACAATCAAAACCAGAATTATAATCGCAATGTTCCATACAACAACCAACAAGGTCCTAGCAATCAACAAGTATCCAATAATACTTACAATCAGCAAAGACCTAATTTTCAAAACAAACCACCACAAACCGATGATAAAAAGCCAAATTTAGAAGATATGATGACGAAGCTAGTTGAATCTCAAACGCAATTTTTCACATCTCAGAAACAAACGAATGAACAAAATGCTCAAGCATTTAGAAATCAACAAGCTTCTATTCAAAATCTGGAACAAGAAGTAAGTAACCTAGCAAGGTTAATAGGTGAAAGAAAACCAGGAAGTTTACCTAGTGATACAAATGCTAACCCCCGGAATGAAACAGCTAAAGCCATTACCACAAGAAGTGGTATTACACTTAAACCACCTGAAATACCTGTAATTTCTGATGAAGCTATTCCTACTCCACAAGAACCACAACCTGAACAAGATAATGAAAGAGAACCGGTAGTTGAAAAGGTTAATGAAGATAACACAGTTAAAGCTAAACCTTATGTTAAACCATACCAACCAGCACTTCCTTACCCGAGTAAAATGAAAAAAGAGAGACTTGAAGCTGAGCAATCCAAATTCTTGGATATGTTTAAACAGATAAATGTAAATCTTCCTTTCATTGATGTGATTTCAAGAATGCCTAGATATGCTAAATTTCTGAAAGATCTAATCACAAATAGAAAGAAAATGGAAGAACTCTCGGCTGTTACTATGAATGCTAATTGTTCTGCAGTGCTGTTGAATAAGATACCAGAAAAATTATCAGATCCAGGAAGTTTCACAATTCCATGTTTTCTGGGTAGTCTTAGTTCAATAGAAGCATTGGCAGACTTAGGTGCTAGTATAAATCTAATGCCGTATTCACTATACGCTAAACTAGACCTTGGAGAATTGAAACCAACAAGAATAAGCATACAACTAGCCGATAGATCAATAAAATATCCTAGAGGGATAATGGAGAACATGCTAGTTAAAGTTGGTACTTTAGTATTTCCAGTAGATTTTGTTGTTCTGGACATGGAAGAAGATTCTCAAGTTCCTCTCATATTAGGTAGACCATTTTTAAACACGGCTAAAGCAATGATAGACGTGTTCGGTAAGAAACTTACCCTAAGTATAGAGGACGAGAGTGTTACCTTTTCTGTTGATAGAGCAATGCAATAACCGCAATCTCCAGATGATACATGTTATTATATTCAAACTATAGAATCACATGCAGAATTGTTAGAAGAATTTCCAGAATTACAAGGAACAGGAGAATGTTCTTTAGGAGAAGGAACTGAACCAATTGATGAAACTGAAATGTTAGCTACACTTATGGCTAATGGATATGAACCAACAACAGAAGAAATTCAAATGCTAAAAGAAGAAGACAGGTATCGATATAAATCATCGATAGAAGAACCACTAACATTAGAGTTAAAGCCACTTCCAAACCATTTGGAATATGCTTATTTACATGGTGAATCTGAATTACCTGTAATAATATCGTCTTCTCTTACTGAAAATAAGAAATCACAACTCATTTCTGTGTTGAAAGCTCATAAACCAGCTATTGCATGGAAAATTCATGATATTAAAGGAATAAGTCCTTCGTATTGCACACATAAAATCCTTATGGAAGAAGGTCATAAAACGTATGTGCAACGCCAACGAAGACTAAATCCGAATATGCAAGATATTGTTAAGAAAGAAATTATTAAACTGCTAGATGCAGGTTTAATTTATCCAATTTCTGATAGTCCATGGGTAAGCCCAGTTCAATGCGTGCCTAAGAAGGGTGGCATGACTGTCATCACAAATGAGAAAAATGAGCTTATTCCTACTAGGACTGTAACAGGATGGCGTGTTTGTATTAATTATAGAAAATTAAATGACGCCACCAGAAAAGATCACTTTCCCTTACCTTTCATTGATCAAATGTTGGAAAGATTAGCCGAAAATAGTTACTATTGTTTTCTTGATGGTTTTTTCGGATACTTTCAAATTCCAATAGCACCCAAAGACCAAGAGAAAACCACATTCACGTGCCCTTATGGTACTTTTGCTTATAAACGCATGCCATTTGGACTTTGCAATGCCCCTGCAACCTTTCAAAGGTGCATGATGGCGATTTTTCACGACATGATAGAAGAATGCATGGAAGTTTTCATGGATGACTTTTCAGTCTTCGGTGATACATTTGAATCATGTCTAGTTAATCTTGAACGAATGCTTATTAGATGTGAACAATCAAATCTAGTTCTTAATTGGGAGAAATGCCATTTCATGGTTAAAGAAGGCATCGTTCTTGGTCATAAAATTTCAAAGGAAGGAATTGAAGTGGATAGAGCTAAAGTAGATGTAATTGCTAAACTTTCACATCCCACCAATGTTAGAGGAGTTAGGAGTTTTCTAGGGCATGCCGGTTTTTACCGACGTTTTATAAAAGATTTTTCTAAAATTGCCACTCCTATGAATAAACTCCTAGAAAAGGATGCTCCATTCATCTTTTCAGATGAATGTATCAAATCTTTTAATATTCTTAAAGAAAAACTCACTAATGCGCCGATCATGATAACTCCTAATTGGAATCTACCGTTTGAACTTATGTGCGATGCAAGTGATTTTGCAATGGGAGCCGTTTTAGGACAAAGGATTGAAAAACGATTTCAACCTATATATTATGCTAGTAAGACGTTACAAGGAGCACAAATGAATTATATAACTACTGAAAAAGAACTCCTTGCTATTGTCTTTGCTTTTGACAAATTTCGATCATATCTCGTTCTAGCAAAAACGGTGGTCTATACCGACCATTCTGCTCTTAGATACCTATTTTCGAAACAAGTTGCCAAACCACGATTAATCCGTTGGATCTTACTCTTACAAGAGTTCGATATTGAAATCCGAGATAAAAAGGGAGCAGAAAATCTCGCCGCTGATCATCTTTCTCGTCTTGAAAATCCTGAATTAGAAGTTCTAAATGAATCGGCCATACAAGACAACTTTCCTGATGAATATCTATTGAAGATAGATTATAATGAAATACCATGGTTTGCAGACTATGCAAACTACTTAGTTTGTGGATTCCTTGAAAAAGGATTGTCGTACCAAAAACGAAAGAAATTCTTTAGTGATATAAAACACTATTTCTGGAAAGATCCACATTTGTTTAAAAGTTGTCCAGAAGGAATAATACGCCAATGTGTATTCGGAGATGAAGCTAGTAAAATCTTAAACCATTGTCACACTGGACCAACAGGAGGGCATTATGGGCCTCAACTCGCAGCAAGAAAAGTTTATGATGCTGGATTCTATTGGCCTACAATTTACAAAGACGCACACCTTCTTTGCAAATCCTGTGATGCTTGTCAAAGGGCCGAAAAAATAAATCAACGTGATGAAATGCCACAAAATGTCATTCAAGTATGTGAAGTATTTGACATTTGGGGTATTGAATTTATGGGTCCATTTCCAAAATCTCATAATAATCTCTACATTCTCGTAGCCATTGATTATGTATCTAAATGGGCGGAAGTATAAGCTCTCCTAACTAATGATGCACGAGTTGTAGTCAAAGTTTTTAAAACATCTTTTTGCAAGGTTCGGAACACCGAAAGCTTTAATAAGTGATCGGGGAACTCATTTCTGTAATAACCAACTTGAGAAAGTTCTCAAAAGATATGGAGTAACTCATAAAATCTCCACCGCATATCATCCACAGACAAGTGGACAAGTTGAAAATACCAACCGAGCTTTAAAACGTATTCTAGAGAAAACCGTAGGATCAAATCCGAAGGAATGGTCCATAAAATTGGAGGATGCACTCTGGGCTTTTAGAACAGCCTACAAAACTCCAATTGGAACCACACCTTTTAGACTTGTTTACGAAAAAGCATGTCATCTTCCAGTAGAAATTGAACACAAAGCATTTTGGGCTTTGAAGACATGTAATCTTGATTTACATGAAGCCGGGCGTCTACGGTTAAGTCAATTAAACGAATTAGAAGAATTAAGACATGAAGCATATGAAAATTCCTTAATCTATAAGGAAAGAACGAAGAAATGGCATGATAAAAGAATCAGAAGTTCAAAAGAATTTAAAGAAGGAGACAGAGTTCTTCTTTTCAATTCACGATTCAAGCTATTTCCTGGAAAATTAAAATCAAGATGGTCTGGACCATTCATAGTCAAAAGAGTTTTCCCATACGGAACAGTAGAATTGATAAATACAAATGGGATTGAATTTAAGGTTAATGGTCACAGGGTTAAACATTACATAGATAGTCCGATAGAAGTTGACAACGAAGTTAATCACAATTTCAACACCACAGCTAACTAAGTGTGGGGAGAATTAAGTCTGTTAAGGATAATATGTATTTCTGTTAGAGTTAGAATTTTTGTTTTCGTGTAGTTCTCGAAAATAGAACCCGAATGGTCTTTCCCTAGCAGACCCTAAAGAACTAGTCTTCTCCCCCCATTCTGAATTTTTATTTTTTTTAGGTTTTTCGAAATGAAGACTTCCTGTGAATTAAACCATGGTCTAAATGCTACACGCTTTGATCACTAAACGTAATAATGACACACTTCCAAGTGAATTGGTATCATTAATAAGAGGTAAATTGGACGGAGTAAGAAAAGAATCCAGATGCGAAGATAATAAGTTACAATTTGGTAAAGGAAAATCAAAATCCGCAGCGAAAAGAAGAGCACGACACCTTGAAAAATGTCACAAATGCGAAAAATGGTCACACGAAGGTAAATGTTCAAATAATCAAACCTATTCAAACACCGAATTTGTTACTTTATGCAGAGACGGACCGTTCATATGTTTAGAAGAAAAAATGTTAAATGCTCGAGGTTACGCCTATGTAGCTATGGAAAACTAATTAGTCCGACTATCTTATGAATGGGCTAGAGCATATCACTAAAAATACTATCTCACAGGTAAGTTTGTACAGTTTTTATTTTTATTTTTATTTTTAACCTTTTGATAATAAACGCTAATTTGTTCGCTATAAAGTATTAAATTGGTATTCAATAAAATTAGGTCTTGCGACCGAAATTATTGATATCATACAAAAATTTATTACATCACTGCGAAATTTACCGTTTATTCTTAAGGTATAAATATCTTTAATCAATCAACCCAAAATATTTCAAAAATTCGTCATGAGTTAAATTAGGTTATTGAACCGAAATTACTTTACCGAAAAGAGGGGCGTATATTTTTGATAATATTTGATTGATTAAAGTGGGATAAAAGACCAAAAAGATTTTTAATTTTATTTTTACTTTGTTTTTAAATTTAATATATAAATATTAAAATACTATTGTAAACTTTTAAATCAATATATTTAAAATTGTAAATATTTGAAAAATTAATATTTTTAATATAAGTTTGTATGTATAAAAACAAAAATATAATATAAATTTGGTGTGAAATTTTAAATTTTAATAATATGAATTTTAAATTTTATGCATTTTAAATTTAAGTTTGGTGTGATTATAAAAACAAAAATTTACTTTATTTCGTTAAGTTAAAAATATGATTTTTAAAATTCGTCGTGAGTTGAAGACTAGGTCATTGAACCGAAATTGCTTTATCCGAGGGAGGGACGGGAACTTTTATTATCATTATTTTTAATCTTATTGAATTAAAGTATGCCAAAAACATTAAAAAACCCAAAAATCTTACTTTTAAAATCGCGCTTTAAATTGACAAATTTTAAAATTTTGTCGAGGGACGGACTAGGACAACTATCCGAAACGCCCTCGCTCCTAAAGGAAAACAAAATTTTTAGAATTTAATTAATTTTATGTTTTATAAAGTTATAAGGTTTTATAAAATATATATATAAAAAAAGGGCCGCGACTCGCGGTGATTTGTGGGTTCACACCACCGCACTCGCGGAGGTCAAAAAACCCAGAAAAAATATAACTGGTCGAACAGACCAGTTTGTTCATCACCACACCCAATTTTCTGCGAAAAACACACACAAAAATCGCCCAAATTCGCCATTTTTCATCATTTTTCATCATTTTTCATCAAATCTTTCATAAAATTACAATGAGGAGACTATTATCAAGGAATTACTCAAGGAAATCGGTAAATTTCTACACCTAAACACCATTTAATCCGAATTTTAGTGTTCTTGAACAATTTCATACATAATTCGATTTTGATGCTTTCTAGTGTAATAATGCTTCAATTGTTTGTGTATTATACTTGTATAACCTAGATTGATGCTATTTAACATGATTAGAAGCTTTGAACTTCAATTTTTGAATAATCTAGGGTTTGTGTTCTTGAGCAAAATTGGGGCTTTTTGATATAAACAGGTTATGGCTGAATTTTGTTGTTAGTTTATGCTAAATTGAGTAGTGTAACATGTTTAGGTTGCTAAATGATCAAAACTTTGATCCTAAACATGATTTATGAAGATTAAAGTGGACTTTTTGAACCAAAATTTTATAAACTTGATTTAATTGATATGAATGCCATGAGGAACTTGTTTAATTGTTATAATGATTATTTTTGACATGTTTTAGAAGTTAAATGCGAAGAAACTTTGTATACATTTTTGTAAAAGTATATTTGTAAAAATGTAGAATTGTTAATATTTTGAAAATGTGTATAGAGTTTAATATGGATTAAACATGTCATTGTAATTGTTTATATTTATGATTTTGCTAAAACTAATGCATATTTGGATGCACAAAAATTGTGTTTGATATATTTTGCAGACTGAAAGGGGTGAATCTTCATCTCAGGCTCGCAATGCTCCTCCGGAAGATGCAAATCAACAGGAAATTAATAACCATTACCGACAAGATATGCCTCACCCAATTGTTTCATATTCAAACATTCATGAGGCAGATTTACATCCAAATTTGAGATTTGATAGATATTGGATAGACTATCCAAAATATCAAAAGAACCTGCACAACCTTGTGTCTAATAATGTTGAGGTACCCAGAGTTATAGATTGGGCACCATTAGAGGTAGTGGAATTGGCCGAGCCAATTAGGGAATTACTTACTCAAAGGTATGGTAATTCTACTTTTAGTGATTGAGTAAGTTTATTCAACATGCGTAGACCTGTGTATAGAGAATGGTGTATAGAGTTATTGTGTACTATTGAAATAAATGATCGGGTGGATACTTTAATCGATCGTAGTTTTATTAGATTTTTATTAGGAGGGGAGATGCGACATATGTCCTTACTAGATATGGCTCGGGCTTTAGGTATATATACGCCCGAGGAGCTAGCATCTTATGATTGCCAGAGGTTAATAGTTTATGGTAGGAGGGTGGATGAGAATTTTGATACAAATGACGTATGGAGTAGGATGACTAGCCATCGCCGATTCCAGGGGGGATTATACTCTTATTTTGATATTGATAGAGCTGAATTAAGAGTAATCCATAGGTTTTTAGCCAATTCGATTACACAACGAGGTAAGAATAAGGAAAAGGTAAATGAACAGGATTTGTTTTACCACATGTGTATTCGAGACCCATATAGCGCTGTAAGTATACCTTTTTGTGTGGGTTATTATTTATTGACTATGGTTAAGGGTATAAGGCATGGTAGCATAATAGGAGGTGGTATATTTATTACTTTAATTGCTGAATATCTCGGTGTGGATAGAAGTAGAGGGGGGGATTATTAATGGCAGAACCAGAACCCCGCGATAGAATAGATTTGCGTGTTTATCATGGTGCTAAGGTCATAAAGAAACGAAACAACGCGGCAGCACGTTATGATGGCAGGCATCCACAGGTTGAAAGAGATCAACAGCAAGGTCAACCGGGAGGGGGTAATCCAATGACGGAAATGCAACTTTTTATGGCTCGACACGAGTATGAAATGGCTAGACAAAAAGCATTTCAAGATTGGCAGTATCATCAAAGCCAAATCATAAGTCATTGTACACACGTAGGTAGAGAATACATTCATACCGTTATGCCCGAATTTGCTCCTTGGACTTTAGAGAGCCGACCACCATATCCTACATATGACCCGGCCCAAGCATTTTACAGAATCTATGGATACGCTTGGGACCCATACTGGAACCATCCTCCTCATCCGTAATTTTCTATTTTTGTTTATTTTATTGTAATGTTACTAATTCTTAATTTTCTTATTTCTTATTTTTTATTTTATTATTATAATAGCTTTTATAATTTTCTAACTTTATTAGATTTTAATAATTTTTGAATGTGGTGTGAAAATCCAACTTCAAAAATATGTATATATGTGTTTGTAGTTTATCTCATGTACAAAACAGGGTAAAACAGTGCATTTTCAAAGACTGGTATTAAGTTCAGCAAAAGCTATTAATTTTGACGACAAAACGAAAAACAAATATGATGTACCAACAGACGGAATGAACAAATGATGTGCACCATTTATCATTCAGCAAATAAATGCCAATATGTTTGGAAACTTTGGTAAAATTTAATTATTTTTCTACGCTAATCACCCTCAATAATTTAAATTGTTACTGATTTCTTGTAAATGAGGGCATTGCAAAATCTTAAGTGTGGGAAGGGGTTAAATTCTTTCGGATTTTAAATATTTTTTTTTTGATTTAAACACTTGGTTACCATTAAAAATACTAGTAAAGCAGTAGTTGTATTAGAATCTAGTGCTCTCTGATAATAAAGAACAGCCCTAGTCTTATATACTGACTACCCAATTCTAGTAAAATTTTTCAAAATTTTCAATTAAATGAATTCAAAATCATGTTTATACATATTTATGAACGATAAAACTAGGTGTTAACACCGAAATTATTGTTACCTCGGAAAGGACATAAATTGAGAAACAAACCAAAATGTTAGAATTCATTTAAAATGGAATAGAGGACAATAGAAAGGAAAATAAAAAGCCAAGTGTGGGAAAAATTACCAAGTTATTTAAAACATATATCACATATTTTTGTACAAATAACTGAAGATACTTTTGTTTTGGACAATTTCTAAAAAGTTTTACCCGATTTACTGTAAGAAAGATGGATCTACACGATGAATCAATTCCATCATTAAAAGGAAGTAAAGTCTTTCGAAAAAGAAACGCGCTTCTTGATTTAGGTCATGAAGTTGTCGTCCAGACCAGCTGTAGGTTGACGAAAAATCTAGAAAAGTCATCTCTAAAATCAGCAGGAAATCCACGGACCTCAGCATCAAAAAGGGTCGCCAAGTGGTCAGACTTATCCTAAACATGAGAGGATCTGTCTTGTAAAATGAGGAGGACGCCGTGCAAATTAGCTGGATAAGACTAATGAATCAGATCCCCAGAAAGGATAATCTCCTTTAAAGATCAAAAATCAGCTTTTAAGACTGATATTACTCAATCCTAGAGATTGACCTTAAAGATTGAGAATTACAAACTCATGGAATTCGATGATATCTAAACTCGAGCTTGAACGAGAAAATATTTTGATCAAAATTACAAACCGATTTGTTTTCTGAAAACCCATTTTCAATGCGTTCATTACCATTGAACGTAAAATCCTAGGAATTCACCTGGAATTCATTAGGTCACCTGAACCAAATCGGGTGTCAACCGTAAGAACGGTGGTTGCATAGCATGGTCAAAGACAGGACCTTGTGCCAGACCAAAAAATTATAAGGATGAGCTTTACTATTGCTCCTACAAAGGATAGTAATTGCGTCCGACACGCTATAAGACCATAATTAAAAGCATGTCAGGGGACATTGCCTTAACAGTTGCTTGTTCAACACTTTCCTTTACAACCGGACGGTAGTTTATCAAAAGGTAATATACGGAGCAAGTATACGGGATGTGTTGCTTTCCCAATACAAGGTTAGCAAGTGGGCGACACAAAACCGCAAGTTTTGAGCTAAAATTTTCAAATCTGAAACCCACCAAACCCACAAAAAGAATTTGCAAACACCGGTGAAGGGTTATTCCGAAAAACTTATCTAGAGTAAAAGCTATATTCAATTTTCAAAAGATCAAATGTTTTCATAAAGATCCAATTTCCTTAATGGATCTAAATTTTTATAGTCATGTGAGACTGTAAACCACAACGTTACTACCATTGTTTATACCGCCGTAAAAAAATCACTGATGTACAAAGTGTGAAGAATAAAGAAGTGTTTCTAGTATATTTCAAGACTATATTGCTTGAGGACAAGCAACGCTCAAGTGTGGGAATATTTGATAATGCTAAAAACGAACATATATTTCATAGCATTATCCCTCAAGAAGACAAGCTTTTAGTTGCAACAGTTCTATTTACAAGTGATATTCGTTTAAATAATAAAAGGTGAAGACAAAAGACAGATTCGACGAATTGAAGACGCAAACGACCAAAAAGCTCAAAAGTACAAAATACAATCAAAGTGGTTCCAATTATTGATGAGAAACGTTTCAAAATTACAAGAGTACAAGATTCGAAACACAAAATACAAGATATTAAATTGTACGCTTGGACGTTCAAAAATCCGGAACCGGGACCATAGTCATCTCTCAACGCTCGACGCAACGGACTAAAAATTACAAGTCAACTATGCACATGAATATAATATAATATATAATTAATTCTTAAAATTAATATATATATTATATTATATTATAAAATCCGTCGGCAAGCTAGGAGCCAAGCTTGTGTGAGCTGGATTCCACAGCTCCGCACTCGCGGAGCTCTGAAGAGCAAAATCCACCGCACTCGCGGAGCCCAAAGAGTCAGAAATCCACCTTTAAAAGGCCGAGCATTCGGCCGAATTTTTGACATCTTTTTCTCATTCATCATACGTAAAATATATATATATATATATATATATATATATATATATATATATATATATATATATATATATATATATATATATATATATATATTTATATATATATATATATATTTATATTTTAATTTTAATTTTAAATCCTAATAATAAGGGTATGTTAGCGAATATTGTAAGGGTGTAAGTCGAAATTCTGTTCGTGTAACGCTACGCTATTTTTAATCATTGTAAGTTATATTCAACCTTTTTAAATTAATGTCTCGTAGCTAAGTTATTATTATGCTTAATTAATGCCGAAGTAATCTTGATGTTTGACTAAATATTAAATTTGGGTAATTGGGCTTTGTACCATAATTGGGGTTTAGACAAAAGAACGACACTTGTGGAAATTAGACTATGGGTATTAATGGGCTTTATATTTGTTTAACTAAATGATAGTTTGTTAATTTTAATATAAAGATTTACAATTGGACGTCCCTATAAATAACCATATACACTCGATCGAACACGATGGGCGGGATATTTATATGTACGAATAATTGTTCATTTAACCAGACACGGGAATGGATTAATAGTCACTAGAATTATTAAAACAGGGGTCAAATTATATACAAGGACACTTGGTGTAATTGTTAACAAAGTATTAAAACCTTGTTACAGTTTAAGTCCCCAATTAGTTGGAATATTTGATTTCGGGTATAAGGATAATTTGACGAGGACACTCGCACTTTATATTTATGACTGATGGACTGTTATGGACAAAAACCAGATGGACATATTAAATAATCCAGGACAAAGGACAATTAACCCATGGGCATAAAACTAAAAATCAACACGTCAAACATCATGATTACTGAAGTTTAAATAAGCATAATTCCTTTATTTTCATATTTAATTGCACTTCTAATTATTGCACTTTTATTTATTGTTATTGTATTTAATTTCACTTTTAATTATTGTCATTGTATTTAATTGCACTTTTAATTTTCGTACTCTTTAATTATCGCAATTTTATTTCATCGCACTTTTATTTATTGCAATTTCATTATCGTTATTTATTTTACGCTTCAAATTAAGTCTTTTATTTATTTAATATTTTACATTAGGTTTTAACTGCGACTAAAGTTTTTAAAAATCGACAAACCAGTCATTAAACGGTAAAAACCCCTCTTTATAATAATAATATTACATATATATATATATATATTTGTATTTTTATAAATTAAAACTAATATAGCGTTGAGCTTTGTTTAAAAGATTCCCTGTGGAACGAATAGGACTTACTAAAAACTACACTACTGTATGATTAGGTACACTGCTTATAAGTGTTGTAGCAAGGTTTAGTTATATCCGTTCTATAAATAAATAAATATCTTGTGTAAAATTGTATCATATATAATAGTTTTTCCTAGTAAAATATAAGCTATTTCATATACGCCTCTACGCACATCAACCGTGCGTGTTCCAGTCCAAATTTAGTATCCATTGTATAGCTGTTTGACTTAAATTTGAACACCACATTTTGGCACCTTTACTCCTTCTAGCACCTGCAAAAGAAACCAAACATCCTATACAAGTACTATATGCATTAAGTGTGTGAGATTTGGTCTTATTGCATGAAAGTAACTAATCATTCCAAAAGTGGCAAACCCAACATTCTTAGAGAAGTGTCTTGATTGATATTTTAGGAAATCTCAATTTGGTCAAGAATTAGTTAGTCACATTAATGCCTTTGGTTCAATTCTAAAGAATAGTCACTATGTCATTAACTTCCTAGTTTCAATTAATCACAAATCATGTTCCATTTGAGTTTAGGTAGAGATTAATTGAGTGATGTCTCTATAAGATAATCATGAAGTATGTAGAGACATTAAAGTTAAGTCATTCTTGAATAAGCAATCACACTTAGTTACTTAGACTAGACCAAATAGACAATTGACTATACTTTCATTTTGAACCATTTTACACTCAATCTATTGGAGTAGGTTAGTTACTTGAATCCTAACTAGTGAGCACATAGTAAACATATTAATCAAGTTGACAAATTTATGAGTATTAAGCATATTGTCAAGTAACAAGTAATACTCACATAGCAAGAAATAGTTATTCTAGGATCAATCATAGAGATACTTGCACAACTTATAATTCAAGCTTTTAACAAGTTCAATTGCAATATAACATATTGCTTGATTAATGTGTAAGCACACATTAATGTCCAACACTTGCACAAGGGAAGAGCAATCTCTAGTTGGAACTTGGTGACCATCCTAAATATATCTAAGTGTGTTTTAGGATTACAAGTCATTACTAGTTAACCTTGAGAGCATTGTTCCTCATTTAGCCTTAATTAATCACTAATTCATTTCTAATAGCAATTATTGTTCTAGTGACATTGGCTTAAGTGTGTTGGTACTTGATGATCATACTAAGGATATCTAGATAAGAATTAAGATCACAAGTTGTTGATTAACACTTATGTGTTATGCCTAATCTTGGTTAAATTGTCATTAAGATGTCATTAGGCGTAATTAATCACAATTAGTGTTTTTATGACCAAAACTCAATTGAGTATGGAGAGGGTATCTATTCTAAGCATGTTGAGAAAGGTTTCATGAATTATAGATATCGGGAACTAGTCAAACTTTATTTGGTCAAAAACGGTAATAGATAAAACTGCGGTCGCACTGCGGTTGACCGTGGTGGCGACCATGCAACTTGTTTTCTTAAAACTGCGTTGCAATTCAGTTTAGGGTTTTACGGTTGACTATGTGGTCGACCGTACCTCGACCGTGTATTTAGCTGAACTTTTAATTTCATTCTTTAACCTATGTTTGACTTAATCGTTTGCAAGATAAAGTATGAATTAGTGACCTTGCGTGTTTTATGTTAAGATGTCAGTCATCACTTATGCATATGTGTGTGTCCTCATCAAAACATTTTCTTTGGTTAATTATCATACTTAAGTTTGTGGTTTAGTTTATTAACCAACATTCAACCAACATTCTCCCCCTTTTTGATGATGACAAACATACAAGTGATGAAGGACATTTTTTATAAATATGAAAGTGTTAACAATCACTTGTATCTATCTTTCTCCCCCTTTTGTCGAAGCAAAAAGGTTAGCTCCCCCTAGAACTAAGTTCGCCCTTAGAGCAAAACTCCCCCTTAAATTGTGCAAGTTGGAAAAACATTTATTAAAACATAACTAGCACACATTTTATTCAAAGCAAGCACGAAACATAGCGATGCACATATGAAAATATGCATGGAAAGTACAGAAGATCAATCCTAGGTTTGTTCTACATGGGATGAGATGTCCTTGGGTGAGATGAGCATTTTCCACAGATAATATTGTTCAGAAAGCGTCGCAGAATCTTGTGAGTTGGACGATTCTGACGATGAAGGATGGACATTTGAGTGGAAGATAATAGAGCAATGAACTGGTCATCTTCAACACTATCATTAGATCCCGTAACACTCCAGGCAGGTGTGTTCTCACCTTCAGTTTCTTCGTTAAAAGGTCGAACCGAATCGTAATTGATTGGGAGGGTGGTTAGACCAACAAGATGTACATCTTGAACACACAGTTGTGTGAAGAGCTTCGTTAGATGTGCCTCGTAAGGAAGGGAGAGTGATTCATTGTACACCAATCCATTCATCCTCTTTGCCATGAACAATGCCATGTTGACTTGAATTCGGTGTTGGAGACACCAGAGTAGTGAGGCTTCACAGGCATGAACATTTGTGGATAGTGTTTCCACCTTGCAGTAGATATTTTGACTTATGACTTTGAGCCAAAGGTCAAACTTGGGTGCAAGATGATTTTCCTTAAAACAATCACTTTGGATTTCAATGTGATTGATAGGCCTTTGACAAAAGGTGTTGATGATGTCACCTTTTGTGAAAAATTCGGTAAGGCGGAGGAGGTATGGACTATAGAAGAAACATTCCACACCTTCATTAGGAACATGCATGAATCTTCCAAAGTCCTTGAGTGACATGGAAAAACCTTTATCAAACAACCGAAATTTGATGTTATTTGGGAGAGTGAATTCATAGTTAGCGTAGAATTCACGAACAAGAGTGGAGTGAATGGGACCTTTCAAAGTTAAGAATGAATCCCATTTTATCTAAGCGGAATTTTCGAGAAGCTCTTTTGAAAAGTGCTCAATAGTGACCATACAACCTTCTACAATTGGTCTAGTGCTAACCATTTGTCGATTGTGATTGATCACATCTCATTCTTCTTGAGAGTTAGGAAAGAGATTGTCAAAGGAATTGGAAACTGAAGAAGACAAGTCAATCACAAAAAGGATTGTTGGGAGAGTTGTTTGCTTGACTCATTTTGTGTAAGATGGTATAGTGAGTTTTGCATCATAATCTTCTCAATTTAAACAGAAAAAGATGAACTTTCATTTAATCTTTCATTCCCTTTTGGAGTAATTGAATCTTTTGAGAATTTTGATCATATTCAAGTATGCTAATTTTTGAATGATACATTGAAAACAGATCCAATTAGATTTGAGAGGTTCAATGTGCATTTATTTTTCAAGGAAAGAGAAGAAGAAGTGTCAGACTAATACACGGTCGATGCTACGGTCGACCGTGTAGTTGACCGTGTGAGATATGTCAGAAATATAAATTAATCAACTCAATTTAAACAGATGCAATCTAAGAAACATTCAACTAGTCACACATTCAATTATTACAAAACAAGTTATTCAACCAACATTTTATCTTCTCTCACTTTCTTCACCTTCTACTTCTCACATCGCCACTACTTCGACATGAAAAAGCCTTTTTCGCTTTCTTCAGTAGCAGACGGATCTTGGATTGATACTTCTTTATCTAAGCTTGATTCAAGTAGATTCGTTCAGCTTTTGAATCACGATCCAAGCCGTAAAAAGGATCATTAGCTTCATCCGAAAACTGTTCTTCCTCACTGTCGGATATATCTTCCAAGTTGATTTGAGAGTTGGTCATGGTTTCATAGACCCTTTCAATCTCATCAGAGTCATCTTCATCATCCCACCCCATCAATGTTAATGTATGGCGATTATATATTTGATAGGTTGGATTTATGCGAATGTCATTTGTTGCCCTTAATTTTTCGAATAACTTTGTAAGATGCATTCCATAAGGAAGAGCTCTTGTTGAGTCCTTTGGCACATTGCTCATTCGTATGGCCATGCAGTTCGCCATGTTTACTGGTATTTGCATTTCTAGACACCAGAGAAGAGCCATCTGAACAGCATGGATATGTGAATGATTTCCCATTCTACAGCAAACATTGTAGTCGATCACTGTGTTCCATATTCGGAACTTCTTCCGCAGGTGTTTGATCAATACTCCTTAACTGAGAATTTCTTCTCTTGGAGCATTGTCTTCAGACAGTGTTCGAATAGCAGCATCTTTATTAATGAAATCAGGAATAGGTCAGACTGTGTCCTGTGTGGAAGAACCTTTCTCCACTTGCTGGAACTCCTAGAAGTTTTCCAAATTCTTGAAGTGTTACCGTTGTTCTTGAACCTTTTAGCCTAAAGGTAACTGAACCGTTGGTATAGACGAAGCTAGAGTAAAAGTCTCGAATGAGTGATGGATAAATAGGTCCATTTAGATCAAGAAATACATCCCAGTTTAAATTTGAGAAAGCTGCCACAATTTCAGGAAAATCTTCGGCTTCAATTCTCTTTCTTTCTGCTATTGTTTGATTTTTCACTCTTTCTCTGTTAAGTGTTGATTAGTGTGGACGAAAGTTGGATGAACTTTCTCCTTGATTTGTCATTTTCTGCACATTGACACTTTTAATTTATTCAAAGTGCATAATTCAATTGTAGGAAACAAGTTTTGCAAACTTTAATTATCATCAATACTTAGATGTTTTGACGTTAATATTCTTCACATTTTCACTCTTCATTAGTGTAAATGAGTTTGCAACTAGATTAAAATTTTCACAAAGTTCATATGTGTTCTAGACTTTTGAGATCATCATCAACACATGTTTTGACATTCAACATTATTACACTCAGTTAGCAACAATGCCATTCATATCATATGAACAATGCTTCTATGAAAATCTAACCTAGATGTATAATGAATCCTAGAATCATTCAATGTTAAATTAATGCATAAATAGGTACTACTACAATCGTTTCCAAGTTGTTCTTCAAGAACAATTTCGATTGTTTGCATCAATTTAAGTTTTGACTCATTCTAGTTAGGGTTTCTTCATAACCCTAATTCATCATACAAACACAATTGAATGCTAGGAAAGCAAGGATTAATCATACCGAGAGTAGGAATTGAGATTGAATGAATGAGCGTTCTTCTTCGTGCGGTCGATCTTCTCAGCCGTGTGTAAGTGTGTGTGTTTTGAAGTGGGTCGAAAAGAAATAAAACTGAGGGTTTAATTTAATTTAAAACACAATCAGACCACGCACGGTCATAGCACGGTCGACCGTGGTGTTAGCCGTGCAGGAATTTCTGCACGTACATGACAGGAATCTGCGGTCAGGTATACGGTCAGCCGTGCTGCTGCCGTGGATCCTTCTGATCACTTATTTCTTCACTTCTTCTTTCTTTGAACGCGTTTTGACGATTCTTTGGTTCTATAGAATACTTGAGGACACGTTTTCTTTTCCTAACATTGAATGATTACATCCTCCCGATGTTTAATCATCAATTACACGTAATATACTATATATATATATATATATATATATATATATATTCATATTCAATCATTCACATAGTATACACAAAACGCATCAATCTTGTATTTAGCATGCAATACATAGTTCCACATAAAGACACAATCCTAAAGCAAGTAAGCCTCCTCCACTAACCTTTTAAAATAATTTTTCAAAAATAATTTTGCATTTGTAATAAAAACCTTTCATTAATATAAAGTCTTTTTGAGAAGGTTATTCTCATTAGCATTTTGATCATTGATTTTGATTGATTTTAAGATTACCCAATCCTTGACTTATCCCTACCATAGAATTGCTATCTTGGTCCATTTTCCCCATATTCTCAATTTTCCTAATAATAGACAATGGACTTTGATTACATGATTTGTGTTTGCTAGAGTCGTGACATATATTCATTTCACGTTTACCTCTTGATGAATCACAAATAATCATACTTTCAAATTTTCTTTTCAATGCGTTGTTTTCATCAATTAAGGTTTTGTTAAGTTCTCTAACATTGTGTAATTCTTTCTCTAAAAGTTTTACTTTGTTATGACTACTATCATACACAAATTTAATAGTCTTGTAATCATCTAACAATTCTTCATAATTAGAAGGATAGAATACATGTAGCTCATTGCAATCCATGCTTGAGACATCATCTTCTTTGAAAGGAGATTCAACCTCTTCTTCACTTTGACCATCTTGAATCAAACCATTCCAAGAACTCATGAAGCAAGAGTCTTCATTTCCATTCAACCCTTTTGGTTGGGAATCATCAACCTTTTCTAAATCCTTCTCTATTCCTTTACCCTTTAAACTCCTAGAGTTTTATTCTTCTTGTGAACATAGTGAATCCCAACATTCTTTTGCACTTTCACATGAATTTTTTTTTAATCTTTCTTTACTAGGAAGAATTCCATGAAGTAGTGAAATTGCATCAAATTGTTTCAAAACATCATTGTTTTGAAATGTTGACTTCACTAGTCTTGAACTAGCTTGTGGTACAAAGTCTCCTACTTTGATTATTCTCCACAAGTAGTAATCCTTGGATTTGAGATAAGACTCAAATCTTAATATCCATACATCAATATTCATCTTATCAAAGATTGGTGCTTCTTTCACTAATTCTTCCAAGTATCCCATAGTTTGAGTTGATCCGAGAATCGTTGACTCAAGTTTTTGCACAAAACGAATTTTGGCGCTTTCGCAATCATTTATAGAGCAATGATTTGAGCAACCACTCTGATACCAATTATAAGTAACTAGAGGGGGTGAATAGTTACTTAATATGTTTTTAACACTTTTTCGATTGATCACCAAAATCGGTTAACTTTGATCAACCAATTCAACTCAAACTTGATGTGTGTGGTATATATGTTCAAAAAGATAAATGAAGTAATGTAAAGAACATAGACACAAGGATTTATAGTGGTTCGGGTGAATGTTAACTAATCTACCCTAATCCACTCCCCGATTACACTAATCGGGATTTGTTGCTTCACTAAGCACTTTTCTCCAAACCCGGTGGAGATCCGATTTACAAGTCTTCAACTTCTTTGGTAGACAACAAACCTAATCTTTCTATCACTTTGAAAGATCAACTCCAACCTAGATCAATTTGTCTTCACCTTGGATAAGTATTAATCTCCAAATAAGATTAATCAACTTCCTAAGTCCCTTTAAGGAAGTAGATCACTAAGCTAGTCTATGCTTCTACTAATTAAAGTTACAAGACTTATACACTTTGCAATGATGATCCTAAGACAATACTAGGACATATATTACACTAAGTAAACTCACAAGATTAATGATTTTGATTAGTAAGTTTACAACAACCAAATTCTATATCTCTAAGATCATAGAATCTTCTCTTGCTTGATCACATTTGAATAGTAATTAGAGCCCTTGTGATCTCTGAAAATATGCCTTTGAAATATGCAAGAGGGTCAGCTTCAAATGCTCCTTAATGTTTTCCTTTTATAGTGGGATTCAAAAAGTAGCCGTTGACACACAGTTGCCATCACGGTTGACCGTGGTTCGACCGTGCGCGCTCCAGTTTAAATTTAGTATCCGTTATATAACCGTTTGACTTAAATTTGAACACCAAATTTTGGCACCATTACTCCTTCTAGCACCTGCAAAAGAAACCAAACATCCTATACAAGTACTATATGCATTAAGTGTGTGAGATTTGACCTTATTGCATGAAAGTGACTAATCATTCCAAAAGTGGCAAACCCAACATTCTTGGAGAAGTGTCTTGATTGATATTTTGGGAAATCTCATTTTGGTCAAGACTTAGTTAGTCACATTATTGCCTTTGGTTCAATTCTAAAGACTAGTCATTAACTTCCTAGTTTCAATTAATTACAAATCATGTTCCATTTGAGTTTAGGTAGAGATTAATTGAGTGATGTCTCTATAAGATAATCATGAAGTATGTAGAGACAATAAAGTTAAGTCATTCTTGAATAAGCAATCACACTTAGTTACTTAGACTAGACCAAATAGACATTTGACTATGCTTTCATTGTGAACCATTTTACACTCAATCTATTGGAGTAGGTTAGTTACTTGAATCCTAACTAGTGAGCACATAGCAAACATATTAATCAAGTTGACAAATTTATGAGTATTAAGCATATTATCAAGTAACAAGTAATACTCACATAGCAAGAGATAGTTATTCTAGGATCAATCATACAGATACTTGCACAACTTATAATTCAAACTTTTAACAAGTTCAATTGCAATATAACATATTGCTTGATTAATGTGTAAGCACACATTAATGTCCAACACATGCACAAGGGAAGAGCAATCTCTAGTTGGGACTTGGTGACTATCCTAAATATATCTAAGTGTGTTTTAGGATTACAAGTCATTACTAGTTAACCTTGAGAGCATTGTTCCTCATTTAGCCTTAATTAATCACTAAGTTATTTCTAATAGCAATTATTGTTCTAGTGACATTGGCTTAAGTGTGTTGGTACTTGATGATCATATTAAGGATATCTAGATAAGAATTAAGATCACAAGTTGTTGATTAACACTTATGTGTTATGCTTAATCTTGGTTAATTTGTCATTAAGATGTCATTAGGCGTAATTAATCACAATTAGTGTTTTTATGACCAAAACTCAATTGAGTATGGAGAGAGCATCTATTCTAAGCATGTTAAGAAAGGTTTTATGAATTATAGATATCGGGAACTAGTTAAACTTTATTTGGTCAAAAACGGTAACAGAGAAAACTGCGGTCGCACTGCGATTGACCGTGGTGGCAACCGTACAACTTGTTTTCATAAAACTGCGCTGCAATTCAGTTTG
Source organism: Rutidosis leptorrhynchoides (assembly GCF_046630445.1). Taxonomy (NCBI): domain Eukaryota; kingdom Viridiplantae; phylum Streptophyta; class Magnoliopsida; order Asterales; family Asteraceae; genus Rutidosis; species Rutidosis leptorrhynchoides. The sequence continues at coordinate 121,559,768 of NC_092339.1, forward strand.
GGGTTTCACGGTTGACTATGCGGTCGATCGTACCTCGACCATGTGTTTAGCTAAACTTTTAATTTCATTCTTTAACCTATGTTTGACTTGGTCGTTTGAAAGATCAAGTATGGATTAGTGACCTTGCGTGTTTTATGTTAAGATGTCAGTCATCACTTATGCATATGTGTGTGTCATCATCAAAACATATTCTTTGGTTAATTATCATACTTAAGTTTGTCGTTTAGTTTATTAACCAACATTCAACCAACACTCTCCATTATTAAAACATTTATGAACACAAATCTTCAAAAAGGAGTTAACAATAATCGATCTAAGAACCAATAACAGGCATAAAAATATGTATAAATTGGGCGTTATCAAACTAAAATGCTATAAAAAACTTCGTATAAAAAAAAACTAAGCACGAAAGCTAAATTTGAATTTGTACCATAATATAAGCTCAACTTATAACAACGGCGCAACACCTTTATATAAGAAAATATTATTATTTACATATGTAACTAGCACGTATGGTCATCGTTTGATTGATTTGGTCAACCAAGGTCAACATGGTCAGTAGGTTATATTAAATCCAAAGAGTCCTTCAAACCTATGGTCGCTAATGAAAACTATCAATACATATAATACGTATATTGTGCACTACATTTTTAACATGATAAACAGGGCAGCCAACTTCTGAAATGTTTTTAAAATAAGTACAACCTCGTTTGTCTTGAGATACGCGTCAAAAGTTTCGTAATTAAGTTATCTATAACATATCTAAAAATCAGACCCTAACGCATAATAGAAAAGTTGCAATGATTGAAAATGCCACCAGACTGTACTGCTGAAACGTTTCAGCTCATTTATAAAACTTTGTAGAACTTATATAATTTTTATAAAATCGAAGGAAATCGTATGAATACAAATCTTAAGTCTGAATTTAATAGTTTTTCGAGACCATCAATACTATTAGCTCAGATTTTCAGTTTTGTATCATTTACCATGCCAAAAATGACAACCTTTAGCCTATAAACATTTATATATTTTCATAATTTGTTATCCGTAAAGGATCACGCTGAAATGCACTTATGGAACAATGGCGAAATGGAAGTATAAGGTAGTGTAATAAAATGATCGGGATTATATTATGGTAACTCGTATAGGAGTCTCAACATCGTAACATGAGGAATTGGAAGTGGATCCGAATAAAATATTGGTAGATACCGTTTAGTGTATAAAGTTCATAAACTCGGGTATAATCAAAGATGTGCACCATAATTACTAGTTATTATAATAACTTACTAGCATGTGTAATTGTTGCATCACACTACTACTTAAGAATACACAATACTAAGCCTTACTACCTAGCACTATTCGTCACTACTATTCGTTACTAAGAATTCCACTCAAACCCAAATTAAAGGATCAGAAGTGTTCTACAACGATAAGACAGAGTTTTCCCTCACGACTAAATACACGGGTAGGAAATCGCTTTGTAAGACATGTAATAAGCATCATACTGGATTTTGCACCGCGGTGTGCGTGAAGTGCAAGAAGGTGGGTCACATAGGAAAGAACTGTAGAATTTCACCCCGTAAGTGCTTCGAATGTGGACAGGCGGGTCATTTCTTGAAGAAATGTCTAAAGAAGAAGAAGGATATTGGGTCTTCCAACAATAGAGCTTTTAATCCCAAGGCGAAAGATGCTCGTGAAGATCCAGAATTGGTCACATGTACGTTCTTGATAACAAACCTACTTATGTATCATATCTAATGAGTATCGTCTTAACTCCTTAGCAGCTTTGCCTACGCGAACCAAATCTATGGACACGATTTTCTTTAAGGGTTGGTAATGTAACAACCTGTCATTTTCCGTTAACTTTTCTGTTAGATACTTGATGATCGTTAGTTAAGACTATTATATTATGGTGAATTAAACTTACTGCTGATTAAGTATTCTTACGCTACTATTATATATTCATATATATAGTTTCGAGATAATTAATAATATTTTAATTTTTATTAAAAATCATAATTTTAACATTTGTGCTATATTATGTGTTTATGTGTTACGGTGAAGTTTATCTTAGAAACCGTCTCGTTTTTCAAACCGATAAAGTCTTTTGAGACTTTTTAAGAATTCGAAATATCCAAAGGCATTTCTATGTTAGATTATTTTCAATAAATATTATTTGTGATATTTGTTTGAAAATTATTATTATTTATTTAAAATAGTTATCGCGTAGTGTTTTCACGTTCGATTTACGTTTCGAAGCCTCCTAACCAACGAGCTCTTACATGTTAGTGATCAAAATAAGAAAAATAAAAGTTTCGGGTTTCACTTCTTACCCAAACTGATCGGCCCACTCATGTTGGGGGGGGGGGGGTGTTTGTGTAACATTTTCCTTAACTAGCTAATTTAGGTTTATATTACCCTAATCCTCATTCCATAAACTTTAACTGCATCTTATTCTCTCCTCTCTTCTTGGGCACTGCTATACTAAATCATCATCGTGGCTTTTCATCATCAAAACCGCATCATTGAATTTCCCGATCACCAATTAAATTATATAGTCGCGATATATACGCAAAGCTCTATCTGTATCACATCCAATTTTGTTTCTTGGTTAAAATCTTGAAGCTTTACTTTTTATGTTTATCTTTAATTTGATTAATCTTGTTAGCGTATTAGTGTTATGGTGCTTGATTGTTTGTTTATATTGAGTTTTATGTGAAAACACGAACGTTTGTTATATATATGTATATATGCGATTTTGAGCAGATTTTTGGGTATGCGTGCATTGATTTTTGATTTGTAAATTGTTGCTCATTGTTTTGGTATAGTCAAGTAGTTGAAATTTCATTTAGATTTTCTCAAAATCCGTTGAATGAGTTAAAAGTTATGGCAGAATCAAATTGTACATTTTCAATATTATTTTTATAAAATTTTGGATTGATATAGTACCGCCTCAGGATGTGTGCGACCCAACATCAGATTTCAAGGTTCACGGTTGCGTGTATCTCGGAAAAACAATAAGTTTAGGATTTTGAAACACGTCTGTTAGGACCCCGAAGTTGTATAGTGTTAATGTAAAATATGCTTAAATGAAGGTTCCTTAGAAGAGGGCTATATAAGGAACCTATGTAGTCCTAACTAGATAGCCATTGTATTGTAATTGAGTTCTAGAAGCTGTGGAATGTAATTTTTCCCGATTCTCTCTCATACTGAGTCTCCTTCTTACTTACCGAATCCCACTCTAACTTGTCTCATCTTCCAATCTCAACATGATCTGACCTATCATTTGGTATCAGAGCCACCAAGGAATGATATTACATCACTAGATCGATCCAGAGATTGAAGATTACAGAATCTGTACACTCTCGGTATATTGAATCAGATTCGGTATATTCGAATCTGATAATCTGACGTTCAGATTATTGTGATAAGTTCAGTGAAGGTATATAAGGTTGATTAGAAAGAGTTTCGATCATCATTACAGCTTTTAAACAACAATTATGAAGAATCAAGTTGATTTTTAGAGTTCATGGCTAAAACTCTCGGTATTGATCAATTCAAGCTTGATTCTGTATTTTAGTAAAGATTTGAGGTTTTAGTTGTGTTCGTGAGGTGATTAATCAAGTTTTTGACGGTTCAATTTCATCAATTCTTTAAGTTTTGAATATTCGATCAACTCTCGGTATCTTAACTGCCATACCGAGTCTGCTTCAAAGTTAACAATTCGTGTTAAGTGTTGTAGATTGTGGTATGTTTATGATTCTATCACAATTCGTGTTAATTGGTGTGATTTGAGAAAGGATTCGATTGTTTTCTAAGATTCTATACTTAGACTCGGTATTGTCAACTGCTACAGTTGATACACGGTATCCTATACATTCGGTATCTTTGATATTTTGTGTGTTACTAACTTGTTTCCTTGTGCAGCAAGGTTACTGAATCTAATTCAAAGGAATTGGATTGTGTTTGCATTTAAAAGTTTACATAACTTGACTACCGAGTCAAATAGCGAACCAGAGTCTCAGTATCACTTAATTCATTGGTTTTAAGCGTTCTAAGGCTTCAATTCTTGTGGTTACCGAATCTTTACTGATTGTGGGGGTGTTACTTGTGTTGCTGATCAGTTTCTGATACAGAATCTGGTTTACCGAATCTGCTACAGTACCGAACCACTTACCGAGTTTGCTACAGTACTGAACCAGATACCGAATATGACAATTTGTTAGATTTTTGTGAACCTTTATCCAAGATTTGTGTAATACCGAATCTTTATCGAATCTACCTCAATTTCAAGATGTCTACACAAGATACTTTGATCATTGGATCAGATTCCCGACCTCCAGTGTTGTTTGATGGCAAGTACACTCAGTGGCTTCATCGTATCACTCAGTACATAGCCTGCAAGGGTGAGAAAGAATAGTACATATGGGCTTCTCTGAGAGATGGTCCAGTTGTAGAGTATCATCCGGATACTGGTATGCCAATTCCAGTCTATGAACTTTCTGGTGATAGACGTGAGAGAGCTCAGGGTAACATAGAGGCAAAGAATATTGTTATGCAAGTCATCCCATATGAGTTGTTTAAAAATGTTGATAGCAACACTACAGCAAAAGACATATGGGATGAGATCAAACGACAGCAAGAAGGTTATGACATGTCAGATGTTACTAAACTGAATAAGGCTCTGGGAATTTATGAATATTTCAAGCAGGAACCCAAAGAACAACTCAAGGATACCTATCGTCATTTCAATGGTGTTCTCAATGAGTTTAAAAGGTGCAAGATCATAAAAGTGAATGCTGAAGTCAACATGAAGTTCCTTAGAAAGCTCAATGATGATTGGCTGCCTTATGGAACCATTGTTCGATCTACCAAAGAGATTGATAAGATGACTATTCATGAGCTTGTTGGAGTTCTTATACATTATCAACCAGAGGTGTCTAAACTACAAGAGGGAAGGAAAGAGTCATCTCCAAGTGATCCTCTTTCTCTCATTGCCAAAAAGAAAAGCAAATCATTTATAACTTCCAAAAGCTTGTCCAAGAAAGTGTTTGTTGAAGAATCAACTGATTCTGAAGAGTTGAATCTTCCTGATGTTGATGATTCTCACCTTGAATTAGTCAAGATGGCAACCATGTTCACCAAAGCATTGAACAAACACAAGTTTAAAGGCAAATCAAGCAATCAACGCAAGAACTCATCTTCATCCTCCTACTACAAGAAACCTAATCAGTCAAAACAACAACGTGCTGATGATTCCAAGAAGGATGATTCAATCTGTTTCAATTGTGGCAAAGCTAGTCATTACTCTCGTGAGTGCAAGATGCCTAAGAAAAAGGATGCAGCTTACTATAAGAAGAAAATGTTGATGGCAAAGATTGAGGAAACAGGAGGAGAGCTGAAACCGGTTGATGATACTTGGTTTAACTGGACTGATGATTTAGATTTAGAGGTGGAACATGCAAATGTTTGCAAGGTGACCAAGCTCATCAAAGCAAAGGAAGCAATGGAGAATTCTGACTCAACATCTGATGATGATGAGGTACAATCAAATGAAATCTCAACTGATTTTATCAAAATGCAAAATGACATGATGAAGAACTTGGTCTCAATGTCAAAAGAAGTTAAAAGTTTAAAATCTGAAAACAAGGTTTTGAAAGATAAAATCAAACTAAATGAGACCACACCTTCTTCATCTAAATTACAATCGGAGTTGGAAAGATTGAAAGTCCAACTCAGCTCTACGGAAACTGAGTTGGAAGATCTCCAAAAGACAATTCATCCGATTAAAGTCGAAAGGACTGATTATCGTCTAAAATTGGAACGACTTGCAGAAAAAGTTCAATTTTTAGAAAAAGATCTTTCTGATTTGAAAACTCAACATGAACCCACACTTTCAAAGCTAAACAAGAAAATTATTCAATTGGAGAACACCATAATTGAGAAGAACACTGAAATTTCTTTATTTTCAAAAGAGTCTCTTCAAATGAAAGCTCAACTTGCTCGATATGAGGAAAAACTCTATCGTACAGAGCAATCTAAAGCTATCCTTGATATTGACCTTTCAAAACAAACAATTTTCATGAATAGACCAAAAACGATTCATGGTGAAAAGTGGGGGTTGGGTTATGAAGATCCTAAGATTTTAGATAATGCTTCCAAAAAGATTCCAGGATTATATCATTCTTATTACTTTCAAGCAGGTTTACCATCTCATTTTGTGCATGCTTCTGATGCTGATTTTGATGATATTATTGTTAATCGCAAATCTAGAAAATACCATCAAATTAGCTTAATGTATGAGAAAATCAATGCTAAAATGGGTAAATCAAATCCCGATTTCTTGAAGGAACTTGTTGAAACTGAAAAGAATATGCAACGTGAAAATTATGTGCCTAAGCGTAGACTGGTTTATATCCCTACACTCATGCTAGAGAAATACATTTTAATGCTTGAGAATGAAGTTTTTAACAAACCTAGTTCTAGCATTATTACCATAGATGAGGTGTTTGATGAACCAACTTTTGATGTGAAACCAATTCTACCGGCCTTACCTGCATGTTCTGATGACGTATTCTGTGAGGACCTAGCACATGAATTAACTGTCTTCTTTGAGACAGAATCCCTAGGTCAAAATTCTTTAGATGAAAAGATAGAACCTCGAGATGAACCACCTGTAGAAAACTTGATAGACTTTAACACAACAATTGATCCTTTGAATGAATTCTATGCAAGCATATCTGTTGTACAAATTTTGAGTCGTAAAGTAGATATACTGGAAAAGGAAAATGTTGAATTGCAACTTAAGTGTCAATCGTTAGAACAAATGCTTGCTTTATGTGATAAATTGCCTCCACTTCCTAAGAAAGAAAGTACTTATGATTTTAAGGAAGGTGAAGTGATAGTTTCTGCTGAGGAATTATGTCTTGAGATTAAAAGCTTAAAACAAAAGATAATTTAACTGAAACAGGCTAACACACTTAAGCAACCATCTTCTGTTGAAACCAATGTGTCTGAATGTGTTAGTGGGATTACTAAGAAGGGGAAGGGGACAATAACATCTAAGGATTCAAAACCCATTACTATTCTTAAAAATCCTCTACGTTCTCAATTTGGTAAACGTGTTTCAAAAGTTGCACCTTCAACCCAATTTGTTGTCAAAAAGGTTCATTCTCAAGATGGTTCCTTGTCAACTGAAAAGATTTCTATGATTCCAATGTCAAATAAATCAAAGGAGAGTCTTTTAAAAAGATCAGTTAAGTCTACACAACACACAAGTCCTAAACCTGATTTGAGTGAGTATGATGCAAAAGAACGTAAAATCATATTAGAAATTTTGTAAAATCAATCATCTCATGTGTCAACTGAAAAGTTTGGACGTCTACCTAACAGAGGTGTTTTTCGTGTCACGGGTCATAATTCAAACTTGACTTACAAGTCTGTATGGGTTCCTAAGTCAATGACTAAGAAAGTAGCAAATAAACTAAAGAAATCTACTAGTCGATCTAGGAAGTCATCACATGTATTTCAATTTTCTTCTGTGAACAAAACATCTACATGAAATAAGTTGTGTGTTAAGACTTCTGATAATGATGTAAAACTTGATATTGCATATGATGCTTCATGTAATATGGTTTTAAATGATGCTTTATTGTCTAAATTGCATGATGTTGTACGTGATTATCTCATTGTTGATCTAAAGTTTATTGTTAGTACTAACCGTGTAGGACCCGAGAAACTTTGGGTACCTAAACTCTAGGAAATTAATGTTTACAGGGTTTCGACGTCTGTGTTTGATATATCTATTCCAGTTGCTCTCGACACATGACGGGCGATAAATCCTTGCTTGTCAATTTTGTTGACAAATTCTCAGGAACGGTTACATTCGGAAATGATGAGATTGCAGCAATAACGGGTTATGGAGATTTTGTGAAGAATGGCATAACAATAAAACGGGTCTCATATGTTGAGGGTTTGGGGTGCAGTTTATTTAGTGTGAGCCATTATTGTGACAGAGATCTCAAAATTTTGTTTGAACGTCGTCAATGCTCGGTGCAATCCACCGATGGAAATGATCTCCTTGTTAGTAAACGTTATGCTTCACTTTATACTATTTACCTCAATGATGCACCATCACATGAAACCATGTGTTTGGCTACTCGTTTCACGAAGGAAAATTCATGGTTATGGCATCACCGGATGTAACACCTGATTTACAAGGGTATTAATCGCCTGGTCTCCAAAGACTTAGTTGATGGTATTCCAAGGTTTCAGTATAATAAGCATCATGTGTGTCCATTATGTGCGATGGGCAAGCTGAAATGGACCAATCATCCGCTTAAGCAAAACACCAGTACTTCATCCTCTTTGCAACTATTGCATATACACTTATGTGGACCCATGCGAATTTCTAGCCTCGATGGCCGGACACATGTGCTTGTCATTGTAGATGACTATACCCGATATACATGTATTTTTATTTTGAGGACCAAATCTGAAACCCCCGCCATTATCATTGAGTTCATCAAAAAGACTCAACGCTCCTTTAACAAACATGTTAACAACATCTGAACTGATAATGGGACGGAATTTAATAATGACCTGCTTGATAGTTATTTGAAAGACCAAGGCATTGAACATCAATTCTCTGTAGCACGAACCCCTCAACAGAATGGAGTGGTCGAACGACGTAATCTTACATTATGCGAGGCAGCTCGAACGATGCTTGCCTACTCCAAACTACCTCCAAAAATGTAGGGGGAGGCCATTTCAACTGCATGTTATACCCAAAATCGCTTTATCATTAATAAACGCTTTGATAAAACTGCTTATGAGTTACTATATGGTAGACGCCCGAATGTCAAATATTTTCGTGTCTTTGGTTGTATATGCTATATGCTTAACGATTTTGACAGCCTCGGAAAGTTTGATCCTCATGGCGATCAGGCCATATTTCTCGGTTATTCCTCGAACAAAGTTGCTTATCGTGTCTATCAGAAACGAACAAAGACGATCAAGGAAATCATTAATGTCAAGTTCGATGAATTTTCAGGAATGGCTTTTGAATAACTCAGTTCAAAATCAGATCCTAACCTGGCTACTACTTTTTCCACGCATAATTCAATTTTCTTGAAGAAGGGTGTTCCTACGGTAACTACAGAGGAACTGGATATCATGTTTGATAGTCTTTATACTCCTCAACGGAATTCAAATGTTCAAGCCGTATCGGTTACACCATCTAAATCAACTACTGTGGAGACTCAACCAAGTCTATTTGATGAAGATACAACACCAACTGATTCTCCTGTTGCTTCTTCATCCTCCCTCCCACCTCCTGATGATAATATTGAACCAATTCAAGATACATCTGTTAATACAACTCCAGTTGTTTCTTCAGATACTCAAATGAATCCATTAGAAAGTGTTACATTAGCACAAGCGGATCAAGGCTCAACGTCAACAACGGTTGATGTTTTAATAGATACCACTGATGTACAACCTCTTCCACATAACAACCGATGGACAACAAGTCATCCAATTGATCTTATTATTGGTGACGCATCTGCTCCAGTCTCAACTGAAGGGCTACTCGGAATATGTGTCTATACACTACCTCTCTTAGTAATATTGAACCAACAACGGTTGCTCAAGCTTTACTAGATCCGAACTGGGTGGTAGCAATGCAAGAATAGATCGATCAATTTGATTGTTTGAAAGTATGGCGATTAGTTCCAAGACCAACGGGTCAACGACCAATAGGGGTTAAGTGGATATTTAAGAACAAGAAGGATTCTGATGGAATTGTGGTTAGAAACAAGTCACGTCTTGTGGCCAAGGGATACCGACAACAAGAGGGTATTGATTATGACGAAATGTTTACTCCGGTTGCTAGGATTGAGGCTATTCATCTTTTCCTTACATTTGTTCTCATATGAAGTTCACGATGTTTCAAATGGATGTCAAAACTGCTTTTTGAATGGTCATCTTCAAGAGGAAGTTTCTATTGATCAATCAGAAGGCTTTGTCAATCCCATTCATCCAAACCGCGTGCATGGTATGAGACCTTAACAAAGTATTTGCTGGATAATGGCTTATCTCATGGAACAATTGATACAACGCTTTCATCCGTAAAAACCACAGTCACATTCTCTTGGTTCAAAATTACGTTGATGACATTATTTTTGGTTCCACGTCCCCGACCTTATACAAAGAATTTGGTGACCTTATGGCCAACAAATTCGAAATGAGCATGCTTGACCAGCTTAATTTCTTCTTGGGGTTACTAGTAAAACAATTACCAAATGGGATTTTTATCAGTCAAACAAAGTATATCAATGATATACTAAAACGTTTTAAAATGACTACTTTAAAAACAATGACAACACCAATGAGGACATTACTGGATGATGATACTAATGGGGAACCCTTTGACGTTATGCTTTATCGAAGCATGGTTGGTGATAATGCTAAAAACGAACATATATTTCATAGCATTATCCCTCAAGAAAGACAAGCTTTTAGTTGCAACAGTTCTATTTACAAGTGATATTCGTTTAAATAATAAAAGGTGAAGACAAAAGACAGATTCGACGAATTGAAGACGCAAACGACCAAAAAGCTCAAAAGTACAAAGTACAATCAAAGAGGTTCCAATTATTGATAAGAAACGTCTCAAAATTACAAGAGTACAAGACGCGAAACGCAAAGTACAAGATATTAAATTATACGCAAGGACGTTCGAAAATCTGGAACCGGGACCAAAGTCAACTCTCAACGCTCGATGCAATGGACTAAAAATTACAAGTCAACTATGCACATGAATATAATATAATATATAATTAATTCTTAAAATTAATATATATATTATATTATATTATAAAAACCGTCGGCAGAAAAATCAAAGACATTTGAACCTCCCCAGCTGGCCATGCGATCGCATGGCCTTGAAGAGCAAAACTCATGCGATCGCATGAGCCCCTTTTACAGCCCACGGGCCTATAAATTTCGAGCTTTGGTTCATCATTTAACACATCTTTTTCTCCTCATTCATCATACGATATATATATATATATATATATATATATATATATATATATATATATATATATATATATATATATATATATATATATATATATATATATATATATATATATTATATTTTAATTTTAATTTTAATTTTAATTTCTAATAATAAGGGTATGTTAGCGAATGTTGTAAGGGTGTAAGTCGAAATTCTGTCCGTGTAACGCTACGCTATTTTTAATCATTGTAAGTTATGTTCAACCTTTTTACATTAATGTCTCGTAGCTAAGTTATTATTATGCTTATTTAATACCGAAGTAATCATGATGTTGGGCTAAAAATATTAAAATTGGGTAATTGGGCTTTGTACCATAATTGGGGTTTGGACAAAAGAACGACACTTGTGGAAATTAGACTATGGGCTATTAATGGGCTTTATATTTGTTTAACTAAATGATAGTTTGTTAATTTTAATATAAAGATTTACAATTGGACGTCCCTATAAATAACCATATACACTCGATCGGACACGATGGGCGGGATATTTATATGTACGAATAATCGTTCATTTAACCGGACACGGGAATGGATTAATAGTCTATGAAATTATTAAAACAGGGGTGAAATTATGTACAAGGACACTTGGCATAATTGATAACAAAGTATTAAAACCTTGGGTTACACGCAGTCGATATACTGGTGTAATTATTAAACAAAGTATTAAGACCTTGTTACAGTTTAAGTCCCCAATTAGTTGGAATATTTGACTTCGGATATAAGGATAATTTGACGAGGACACTCGCACTTTATATTTATGACTGATGGACTGTTATGGACAAAAACCAGACGGACATATTAAATAATCCAGGACAAAGGACAATTAACCCATGGGAATAAACTAAAATCAACACGTCAAACATCATGATTATGGAAGTTTAAATAAGCATAATTCCTTTATTTTCATATTTAATTGCACTTCTAATTATTGCACTTTTATTTATTGTCATTGTATTTAATTTCACTTTTAATTTTCGTACTCTTTAATTATCGTAATTTTATTTTATCGCACTTTTATTTATCGCAATTTCATTATCGTTATTTACTTTACGCTTTAAATTAAGTCTTTTATTTGTTTAATATTTTACATTAGGTTTTAACTGCGACTAAAGTTTTAAAAATCGACAAACCGGTCATTAAACGGTAAAAACCCCCTTTTTATAATAATAATATTACTTATATATATATATTTGTATTTTTATAAATTAAAACTAATATAGCGTTAAGCTTGTTTAAGTGTATCCCTGTGGAACGAACCGGACTTACTAAAAACTACACTACTGTACGATTAGGTACACCGCATATAAGTGTTGTAGCAAGGTTTAGGTATATCCATTCTATAAATAAATAAATATCTTGTGTAAAATTGTATCGTATTTAATAGTTTTTCCTAGTAAAATATAAGCTATTTCATATACACCTCGCATAACATCAAGTATTTTTGGCGCCGCTGCCGGGGAACATTTCTGCTTAAACAACGGAAGCGAAACGCTATATATATAAAAAAAAAGATTTTTATTAATTTTTAGTTTCCTTTTGTAAAAATACGTTTTTGTAAAAATACGTTTTAAATTGCAAAAATATAAAAAGAAAAAGAAAAATATAAATATTTTTAAGAGTTTGTTAAATATATAAGTTCTATAAAAGTTTCTTTATCTTTATTTTATAAAAAAATAAGTTTTATTTAATTTATATAAATATATTATAATCATATAAAACAGAAAACTGAAAAAAAAAATATTAAAACTCGAGGCCCGTACTGTAGCATCCCGTAACCTGGCCCAAAACCCTGGCTCATGCGATCGCATGAGCCCGAAGGAAATCTCTCATGCAATCGCATGAGTGTATCTGAAACGCCAACAGGAAACCCTATTCTGCATTAATTACGGAGTATATATTATTATTATTATCTAAACCCTAATTAGGGTTGTTTTTTAATATTAATATTTAGTTTAAGTTTTTATTAATTAATTTATATATTTAGTTTAATTAGTTTTAATAAATTACAAAATTAATAGTTTTATAAAATAAATAATATAAAAATAATATTTTTATAAAAATTGTACTTTTTACAACTTTAAGTATATTTTTATATTTTGTACCCCTTTTTATCGTTTTAGCGTAATTTTTGTATTTTTCGCTCGTATTTAGTTTTAAGATATAGTTTTTGCCATAGTTATTTTTATTTCTAGATTTTTAGGCTTTGCCGTAAAATCCCTTAAGTGCTTTTTCTTTAGACTAAGATTTAGGTGCTTTAGAATTTTGTGACGCCTTTTTAAGTTTTAGTACCTTTTTAAGTTATTGCCATTTGGGATATAGTATTTCTTTTAAGCTTTAATATTTTTAGACTCAACTTTTAATTTTTAGTTTTTAGTTCCTTTTTAAGTTTCGACGCGCTACTTTCTTATTTTTATTTTTCGACGCCTATTATTTTTCGACCTTTTATTTTTTGACGTTTTTCGACGCGCTCTTTTTCTCTCTTATTTCTCGCCATTCTAGTTTTAGGACATAGAATTTTCTATCTTCTTCTCTAAAATTTCTTTAAATTACGAAAATTTATTTTAAGTGGTTAAATTGATAGACATTAAAATTTTCTGGTTCGTAGTAATAGTTGGATTTGTACGTGGACCGGGTTATAGGAGCCAAACAGTACTCAATTATATTGAGACCAAACGAATCCTGCCCCTCTGCTGCATCTTTTGGCTATTCGAAACGTGGGCAAAATCAGAAAAGTCTATTAATTGGATAACTTATATAATTTTTCTTTCTTTTTAAAAACTAATAGGATATTCAGTGAATGCACCGAGCAAAACGTTCACCACCTTTTGTACGTTCACCACATGTAACTCGATCAAGAAATCTAGCAAATATTGTCGCCGTTGATTTTTCTTTAGAATCGTCATCCAGTCGACCAAGTACTCCAATTCAAAATTTTGATAATCCATTTTTTGAACCCGACCTCACAATTGAGAATCCAGAGAATATTCAGGGACAATTCATAGATCCTGAACCATTAATCTTTCCTCCGAAACCACCAATCATTCAAACAGAGATTGTTAAGGAACCAACCATTAAATCAGAATCCTCTAGTGATTCAGATTCAACAAATTCAATCATGGAGAATCTGAAACCTTTAAGTATGGAAGACCAAATGAGAGCTAAACGCACTGGCCAAGGTCACGCAATTACTCAACCAGACATTAATGCGCCAGATTATGAAATCAAAGGACAAATTCTACACATGGTAACTAATCAATGCCAATTTAGTGATGCGCCGAAGGAAGATCCAAACGAACATCTTCGTACCTTTAATATGATCTGCACTCTATTTAAAATAAGAGAAGTGGAGGATGAACAGATATATCTCATGTTATTTCCGTGGACTTTAAAGGGAGAAGCCAAAGATTGGTTAGAATCGTTACCTGAAGGGGCGATTGATACATGGGACGTTTTAGTTGAAAATTTTCTTAAACAATTCTTTCCGGCATCTAAAGCCGTAAGACTTCAAGGAGAAATTGTTACGTTCACACAGAAACCAAATGAAACTCTATATGAGGCATGGACCAGATTTGGAAAGTTATTGAGAGGATGTCCGCAACATGGTTTAGACACCTGTCAAATAGTACAAATATTCTACCAAGGATGCGACATCACTACAAGGAAAGACATAGACATAGCAGCTGGTGGTTCCATTATGAAGAAAACAGAAACTGATGCTTATAAAATTATTGATAACACTGCTTCCTACTCACATGAGTGGCACCAAGAAAAAGATATCTTTAGATCATCTAAAGCAGCTAGAGCCGATTCTAGCCTTGACTTAGATTCTATTTCTGCAAAGATAGATGCTGTCGAGAGACGAATGGAAAAGGTGACTAAGGATATACACTCAATACGAATTAGTTGTGAGCAGTGTGTAGGACCACATTTGACAAAAGATTGTCTCAGTATTGAACTAACAATGGAACAAAGAGAGAATGTTTCATACATAAACCAAAGGCCTGGAAATAATTATCAGAATAATTATCAACCGCCAACACCAATCCACAATCAAAAATCAGAATTATAACCGAAATGTTCCATATAACAATCAACAAGGTCCTAGTAATCAACAAGTATCCAATAATACTTACAATCAGCAAAGACCTAATTTTCAAAACAAACCACCACAAACCGATGATAAAAAGCCAAATTTAGAAGATATGATGACGAAGCTAGTTGAATCTCAAACACAGTTTTTCACATCTCAGAAACAAACCAATGAACAAAATGCTCAAGCATTTAGAAATCAACAAGCTTCTATTCAAAATCTGGAACAAGAAGTAAGTAACCTAGCAAGGTTAATAGGTGAAAGAAAACCAGGAAGTTTACCTAGTGATACAAATGCTAACCCCCGGAATGAAACAGCTAAAGCCATTACCACAAGAAGTGGTATTACACTTAAACCACCTGAAATACCTATAATTTCTGATGAAACTATTCCTACTCCACAAGAACCACAACCTGATCAAGATAAGAAAAAAGAACCGGTAGTTGAAAAGGTTAATGAAGATAACACAGTTAAGGCTAAACCTTATGTTAAACCATACCAACCACCACTTCCTTACCCGAGTAAAATGAGAAAAGAGAGACTTGAAGCCGAGCAATCCAAATTCTTGGATATGTTTAAACAGATTAATGTAAATCTTCCTTTCATTGATGTGATTTCAGGAATGCCTAGATATGCTAAATTTCTGAAAGATCTAATCTCAAATAGAAAGAAAATGGAAGAGCTCTCGGCTGTTACTATGAATGCTAATTGTTCTGCAGTGTTGTTGAATAAGATACCAGAAAAATTATCAGATCCAGGAAGTTTCACAATTCCATGTTTTCTGGGTAGTCTTAGTTCAATAGAAGCATTGGCAGACTTAGGTGCTAGTATAAATCTAATGCCGTATTCACTATACGCTAAACTAGACCTTGGAGAATTGAAACCAACACGAATAAGCATACAACTAGCCGATAGATCAATAAAATATCCTAGAGGGATAATGGAGAACATGCTAGTTAAAGTTGGTACTTTAGTATTTCCAGTAGATTTTGTTGTTCTGGATATGGAAGAAGATTCTCAAGTTCCTTTCATATTAGGAAGACCATTCTTAAACACGGCTAAAGCAATGATAGACGTGTTTGGTAAGAAACTGACCCTAAGTATAGAGGACGAGAGTGTTACCTTTTCTGTTGATAGAGCTATGCAACAACCACAATCTGCAGATGATACATGTTATTATATTCAAACTATAGAATCACATGCATAGTTGTTAGAAGAATTTCCAGAATTACAAGGAACAGGAGAATGTTCTTTAGGAGAAGGTACTGAACCAATTGATGAAACTGAAATGTTAGCTACACTTATGGCTAATAGATATGAACCAACAACAGAAGAAATTCAAATGCTAAAAGAAGAAGACAGATATCGATATAAATCATCGATAGAAGAACCACCGACATTAGAGTTAAAGCCACTTCCAAACCATTTGGAATACGCTTATTTACATGATGAATCTGAATTACCTGTAATAATATCGTCCTCTCTTACTGAAAATGAAAAATCTTAACTCATTTCTGTGCTAAAAGCTCATAAACCAGCTATTGCATGAAAAATTCATGATATTAAAGGAATAAGTCCTTCGTATTGCACACATAAAATCCTTATGGAAGAAGGTCATAAAACGTATGTGCAACGCCAACGAAGACTAAATCCTAATATGCAAGATGTTGTTAAGAAAGAAATTATTAAACTGCTTAATGCAGGTTTAATTTATCCAATTTCTGATAGTCCATGGGTAAGCCCAGTTCAATGTGTGCCTAAGAAAGGTGGCATGACTGTCATCACAAATGAGAAAAATGAGCTTATTCCTACTAGGACTGTAACAGGATGGCGTGTTGGTATAGATTATAGAAAATTAAATGATGCCACCAGAAAAGATCACTTTCCCTTACCTTTCATTGATCAAATGTTGGAAAGATTAGCCGGAAACAGTTACTATTGTTTTCTTGATGGTTTTTTCGGATATTTTCAAATTCCAATAGCACCCGTGGACCAAGAAAAAACCACGTTCACGTGCCCTTATGGTACTTTTGCTTACAAACGCATGCCATTTGGACTTTGCAACGCCCCTGCAACCTTTCAAAGGTGCATGATGGCGATTTTTCATGACATGATAGAAGAATGCATGGAAGTTTTCATGGATGACTTTTCAGTCTTCGGTGATATATTTGAATCATGTCTAGTTAATCTTGAACGAATGCTTATTAGATGCGAACAATCAAATCTAGTACTTAATTGGGAGAAATGCCATTTCATGGTTAAAGAAGGCATCGTTCTTGGTTATAAAATCTCAAAGGAAGGAATTGAAGTGGATAGAGCTAAAGTAGATGTAATTGCTAAACTTCCACATCCCACCAATGTTAGAGGAGTTAGGAGTTT
The DNA here is from genome assembly GCF_046630445.1 of Rutidosis leptorrhynchoides. Classification (NCBI taxonomy): domain Eukaryota; kingdom Viridiplantae; phylum Streptophyta; class Magnoliopsida; order Asterales; family Asteraceae; genus Rutidosis; species Rutidosis leptorrhynchoides. The sequence goes on from NC_092339.1 coordinate 121,577,319, forward strand.
TCTAGGGCATGCCGGTTTTTACCGACGTTTCATAAAAGATTATTCTAAAATTGCCACTCCTATGAATAAACTCCGAGAAAAGGATGCTCCATTCATCTTTTTAGATGAATGCATCAAATCTTTTAATATTCTTAAAGAGAAACTCACTAATGCGCCGATTATGATAACTCCAAATTGGAATTTACCGTTTGAACTAATGTGCGATGCAAGTGATTTTGCAATGGGAGCCGTTTTAGGACAAAAGATTGAAAAACGATTTCAACCTATATATTATGCTAGTAAGACGTCACAAGGAGCATAAACGAATTATACAACTACTGAAAAAGAACTCCTTGCTATTGTCTTTGCTTTTGACAAATTTCATTCATATCTCGTTCTAGCTAAAACGGTGGTCTATACCGACCATTCTGCTCTTAGATACCTATTTTCGAAACAAGATGCCAAACCAAGGTTAATCCGTTGGATCTTACTCTTACAAGAGTTCGATATTGAAATCCGAGACAAAAAGGGAGCAGAAAATCTCGCCGCTGATCATCTTTCTCGTCTTGAAAATCCTGAATTAGAAGTTCTAAATGAATCAGCCATACAAGACAACTTTCCTGATGAATATTTATTGAAGATAGATTATAATGAAATTTCATGGTTTGCAGACTATGCAAACTACTTAGTATGTGGATTCTTTGAAAAAGGATTGTCGTACCAAAAACGAAAGAAATTCTTTAGTGATATAAAACACTATTTCTGGGAAGATCCACATTTGTTAAAAAGTTGTCCCGATGGAATAATACGCCGATGTGTATTCGGAGATGAAGCTAGTAAAATCTTAAACCATTGTCACACAGGACCAACAGGAGGGCATTATGGGCCTCAGCTCAAAGCAAGAAAAGTTTATGATGCTGGATTCTATTGGCCTACAATTTTTAAAGACGCACACCTTCTTTGCAAATCCTGTGATGCATGTCAAAGGGCCAGAAAAATAAGTCAACGTGATGAAATGCCACAAAATGTCATTCAAGTATGTGAAGTATTTGACATTTGGGGTATTGACTTTATGGGTCCATTTCCAAAATCTCATAATAATCTCTACATTCTCGTAGCCATTGATTATGTATCTAAATGGGCGGAAGCACAAGCTCTCCCAACTAACAATGCACGAGTTGTAGTCAACTTTTTAAAACGTCTTTTTGCAAGGTTTGGAACACCGAAAGCTTTAATAAGTGATCGGGGAACTCATTTCTATAATAATCAACTTGAGAAAGTTCTTAAAAGATATTGAGTAACTCATAAAATCTCCACTGCTTATCATCCACAAACAAGTGGACAAGTTAAAAATACCAACCGAGCTTTAAAACATATTCTAGAAAAAACCGTAGGATCAAATCCGAAGGAATGGTCCATGAAATTGGAGGATGCACTCTGGGCTTTTAGAACAGCCTACAAAACTCTAATTGAACCACACCTTTTAGACTCGTTTACGGAAAAGCATGTCATCTTCCAGTAGAAATTGAACACAAAGCATTTTGGGCTTTGAATATATGTAATCTTGATTTACATGAAGTGGGACGTCTACGGTTAAGTCAATTAAACGAATTAGAAGAATTGAGACATGAAGCATACGATAATTCGTTAATTTATAAAGAAAGAATGAAGAAATGGTATGATAAAAGAATCAGAAGTTCAAGAGAATTTAAAGAAGGAGACAGAGTTCTTCTTTTCAATTCACGATTCAAGCTATTTCCTGGAAAATTGAAATCAAGATGGTCTGGACCATTCATAGTCAAAAGAGTTTTCCCATACGGAACAGTAGAATTAATAAATTCAAATGGGATTGAATTTAAGGTTAATGGTCACAGAGTTAAACATTACATAGATAGTCCAATGGAAGTCGACAACGAAGTTAATCACAATTTCAACACCACAGCTAACTAAGTGTGGGGAGAATCAAGTCTTTAAAGGATAATATGTATTTCTGTTAGAGTTAGATGTTCTGTTTTCGTGTAGTTCTAGAAAATGGAATCCGAATGGTCTTTCCCTAGCAGACCCTAAAGAACTAGTCTACTCCCCCCATTCGGAATTTTTATTTTTTTTAGGTTTTACGAGATGAAGACTTCCCGTGAATTAAACCATGGTCTAATGCTACACGCTTTGATCACTAAATGTAATAATGACACTCTTCCAAGTGAAATAGTATCATTAATCAGAGGTAAATTGGACGGAGTAAGAAAAGAATCCAGATGCGAAAATAATAAGTTACAATTTGGTAAAGGAAAATCAAAATCCGCAGCGAAAAGAAGAGCACGACACCTTGAAAGATGTCACAAATGCGGAAAATTGTCACAAGAAGGAAAATGCTCGACGAATCAAACATATTCCAATACCGAATTTGTTACTCTATGCAGAGACGGACCGTTCATATGTTTAGAAGAAAAAACGTTGAATGCTCGAGGTTACGCCTATGTAGCTATGGAAAACCAATTAGTCCGACTATCTTATGAGTGGGCTAGAGCATATCACTAAGAAATCTATTTCACAGGTAAGTTTGTACAGTTTTTTTTTTATTTTTTTTTATTTTTTAACCTTTTAATAATAAACGCTAATTTGTTCGCTATAAAGTATTAAATTGGTATTCGATAAAATTAGGTCTTGTGACCGAAATTATTGATATCATACAAAAATTTACTACATCACTGTGAAATTTACCGTTTATTCTTAAGGTATAAATATCTTTAATCAATCAACCAAAATATTTTAAAAATTCGTCATGAGTTAAATTAGGTCATGGAATCGAAATTATTTTACCGAAAAGAGGGGCGTATATTTTTGATAATATTTGATTGATTAAAGTGGGATAAAAGACCAAAAAGATTTTTAATTCTATTTTTACTTTGTTTTTAAAATTAATATTAAAATATTGTAAACTTTTTAAATCAATATATTTAAAAATTGTAAATATTTGAAAAATAAATATTTTTAATATAAGTTTGTATGTATAAAAACAAAAATATAATTTAAGTTTGGTGTGAATTTTTAATATGAATTTTTAATATGCATCTTAAATTTAAGTTTGGTGTGAATTTAAAAACAAAAATTTACTTTATTTCGTTAAGTTAAAAATTTGATTTTTAAAATTCGTCGTGAGTTGAAGACTAGGTCGTTGAACCGAAATTGCTCTACCCAAGGGAGGGGCGAGAACTTTTATTATCATTATTTTTAATCTTATTGAATTAAAGTATGCCAAAAACATTAAAAAACCCAAAAATCTTTACTTTTGAAACCGCGCTTTGAATTGACAAATTTTAAAATTTTGTCGAGGGACGGACTAGGACAACGATCCGAAACGCCCTCATCCTAAAAAGAAACAAATTTTTAAAATTTTATTAATTTTATGTTTTATTAAGTATAAGGTTTTATATATATAAAAAAAGAAGCAATTTTCACTGTACCCGGACCCCATGCGATCGCATGGGGTTTACACTTCAACTCCATGTGATCGCATGGAGCTGAAAAACTGACCAGGATCAAAAACTCTCAGCGAGCTGTTCTTCACACAAAACACACACAAATACACGAACCATCTCCCAAATCACCTCTAAAATTCGCCAAAATTCACCGTAATTCGTCAAATTTCTCGCTCTAATCATGAAATTGTTCAGAAGCTTTTCAAAGAAGGTAAAAATTACACCTCAGAACTGATAAATTTTCTAGTTTTTGTGATAATTACCAATATTTTACCTAAATGTAATTTTGTTAATTTCTAGTGTAATTAGTGTTAAATTGGTAGTATTTTATGCATGTATAACCTAGATTGATGCTATTTAACATGATTTGAAGCCAAACACTTCAAAATTTTTTGAAATCTAGGGTTTGTGTTCTTGAGCAATTTGGGGCTTTTTGATATAAACAGGTTATGGTCGATTTTTGTCATGAATTATTGCTAAATTGAGTAGTGTAACATGTTTAGGTAGCTAAATGATCCAAACATTGATCCTAAACATGATTTTTGAAGATTAAAGCGGACTTTTTAGGTGCAAAATTCATGAACATGACTAATTTGATATATTTGCCATTTGAGACTTGTTTAATTGCTAGTAATGACTATTTTGACATGTTATTTGAGTTAAATGCTTATGAACTTTGCCTACATTTTCATATGTGCTTATTTGAAAAAGTGTAGAATTGTAAAAATTGTGAAAATGCGTATAAGTTTAAGTTTGATTTAACATGTTATTGTGGTTAATTTAAGTTGTTATTTTGCTAACACTAATGCATATTTGGATGCACAAATTTTGTGTTTAATGTGTTTTGCAGAAAGCCGATACTGGAGGTTCAGGATCATCATCATCTAGACGACCTGCTCCAGCTCCAGAACCAGAACCAGAAATGCAATACGAGCCAGAACCCGAACAAGTACCACAACAGGAACAACAACATCAACCTGATCAACATGTACCTTATTATGATCCACTACAGTTACCTAATGAATTCATAGTATTTCCGATGCATCCGCCTGTAGAATACCCAACGATTCCTGAACACACGTTGCATCCTAATCTGAGATTCGATAGACGATGGAGAGATTACCCGGCATATCAAAGTAATAAATTTAAATTGGTAACAAAAGAGGTAGAGGTGTCGAGGGTAATTGATTGGAATCCTTTGGAAACGGTCCATCTAGCTGACCGTGTTAGACAGCATTTGATTCAAAGGTATGGCAGTTCTTCTTTTACAGATTGGGAACGTCTTTTCACCATTCGTAGACCTGTATATAAGGAATGGTGTGTTGAGCTGATGAGTACTATAGCGTTAAATGTAGATGTAGATAGGTTAGATGATAGAAGTTTTCTTAGATTTATCCTTGGCGGTAGGATTTACAGAATGTCCATGATGGGCATGGCCAGGGCATTACAGATTTACACTCCTAGTGAATTGCTACTACCCGATTGTATGAATTTGATTTATCGTGGTGAAAGGGTAGATAGGAATTTTGACGCGAACGCCGTTTGGAGGCGTATGTCAAACTATAATGTTTTTACACTGGGAGCAAAACACTCCTACTTACATATTAACAAATCCGAGCTTCGTGTAATTCATAGATTTTTGGCTAACTCGATTACATAGAGAGGTCACAATAAGGAGAAAATGACCTTACATGATTTATTTTACCTAAAGTGTATTCGAGACCCGAGAAGCTTTGTTAATATCCCTTACTGTGTTGGTTTTTATTTATCTAAAATGGTAGAAGGAATGCAGGACGGGAGTATAATAGGAGGAGGTATTTTTGTTACTCTCATTGGATAGTATTTAGGTGTTGATAGGAACCAAGGGGGTCCATTACAGGTTTGTAGAGAACAGGATGAGACCATAGGATTGCGGGTTTATGCGGGTGCTAAGGTATTGAAGAGTAGATGCAACCAGGCAGTTCCCTATGAAGGTAATCATCCTCAGGTAGAGAGAGGCTCAGATGAGGAAATGGAGGAAGTGGAAGACATTAGGGATGTCTTTCGAGATGCTATTCTTGACGTCCACGTTCGTATAGATGAGGAAGCAATGACGAACGCGGCCAGACATAGTATGTATGAGCAGTGGAACTCCGAGCGAGTATACGAGGATTATAGGCGACACCAACACGACAGCTGGTTAGTTCATCAGCACCAAATCATGAGCCAGCTATCATATCAGGTACCAAATAATTACGTGCCCACTCGACCTGCTCATTTTCCGCCACACAGCCCCGACATCCGACCACCCTTTAACCGGTATGACTATAACCAAGACTATCAGAACACCTATAACCAACAATGGAATCCACCTGACGAGATAAACTGGAACCCCTATCCAGACTGATTTGGTTCCATTGGTTATTTTTATGATTTTTATGTTTTTATGTTTTTACTTTTTCATGTTTAAACTTATGTTATTGGATATATTTATGTAATTTTTATAATTTTTATTATTATTGTGTACTAATATTTCACATTTAGGATTTGAAAGTGGGATATTAAGTCCCATTTCAAATTATCATGCATGTTTATATTTGTATTGTATGTATATTGTCAATTGTATAAAACAGGGTAAAACAGCGCATTTTCAAAGACTGGCATTAACTTCAGCAAAAGCTAGTACTTTTGACGACAAAACGAAAAATAAATGTGATGAAACAACAAGACGGAATGAACAAATGATGTGCATCATTTATCATTCAGCAAACAAACGCCAATATGTTTGGAAATTTTGGTAAAATTTAATCATTTTTCTACGCTAATCACCCTCAATAATTTAAAATGTTACTGATTTCTTGCAAATGAGGGCATTGCAAGATCTTAAGTGTGGGAAGGGGTTAAATTCTTTCGGAATTTTAAAATTTTTTGACTTGTACACTTGGTTACCATTAGAAATACTAGTAACGCAGTAGTTGTATTAGAATCTAGGGCTCTCTGATAATAAAGAACAGCCCTAGTCTTATATACTAACTACCCAATTCTAGTAAAAATTTTCAAAATTTTCAATTAAATGAATTCAAAATCATGTTTATACATATTTATGAACGATAAAACTAGGTGTTAACACCGAAATTATTGTTACCTCGGAAAGGACATAAATTGAGAAACAACCCAAAATGTTAGAATTCATTTAAAATGGAATAGAGGACAATAAAAAGAAAAATAAAAGCCAAGTGTGGGAAAATTTACCAAGTTATTTAAAACATATATCACACATATTTTGTAACAAATAACTGAAGATACTTTTGTTTTGGACGATTTTAATCAGTTTTACTCGATTTACTGTAATATATTTGAAAGAAAGATGGATCTACACGATGAATCAATTCCATCATTAAAAGGAAGTAAAGTCTTCCGAAAAAGAAACGCGCTTCTTGATTTAGGTCATGAAGTTGTCGTCCAGACCAGCTGTAGGTTGACGAAAAATCTAGAAAAGTCATCTCTAAAATCAGCAGGAAATCCACGGACCTCAGCATCAAATAGGGTCGCCAAGTGGTCAGACTTATCCTAACCATGAGAGGATCTGTCTTGTAAAATGGGGAGGACACGGTGCAAATTAGCTGGATAAGACAAATGAATCAGATCCCTAGAAAGGATAATCTCCTTAAAGATCAAAAATCAGCTTTTAAGACTGATATTACTCAATCCTTGAAATTGACCTTAAAGATTGAGAATTACAAACTCATAGAATTCGATGATATCTAAACTCGAGCTTGAACGAGAAAATATTTTGATCAAAATTGCAAACCGATTTGTTTTTTGAAAACCCATTTTCAATGCGTTCATTACCATTGAACGTAAAATCCTAGAAATTTATCTGGAATTCATTAGGTCACCTGAACCAAATCGGGTGTCAACCATAAGAACGGTGGTTGCATAGCATGGTCAAAGACAGGACCTTGTGCCAGACCGAAGAAAAATTATAAGGGTGAGCTTTACTATTGCTCCTACCAAGGATAGTAATTGCATCCGACACGTTATAGACCAAAAACTTAACCGCATGTCAGGGGACATTGCCTTAGCAGTTGCTTGTTCAACGCTCTCCTTTACAACCGGATGGTAGTTTATCGAAAGGTAATATACGGAGCAAATATACTGGACGTGTTGCTTTCCCAATACAAGGTTAGCAAGTGGGTGACACAAAACCTTAAATTTTGAGCTAAAAATTTCAAATATGAAACCCACCAAACCCACAAAAAGAATTTACAAACACCGGTGAAGGGTTATCCCGAAAAACTTATCTAGGGTAAAAGCTAGATTGAATTTTCAAAAAGATCAAATGTTTTCATAAAGATCCAATTTCCTTAAAGGATCTAAATTTTTATAGTCATGTGGGACTGTAAACCACATCGTTACTACCATTGTTTATACCGCCGTAAAGAAATCACTGATGTACAAAGTGTGAAGAATAAAGAAGAGATTCTAGTATATTTCAAGACTATATTCCTTGAGGACAAGCAACGCTCAAGTGTGGGAATATTTGATAATGCTAAAAACGAACATATATTTCATAGCATTATCCCTCAAGAAAGACAAGCTTTTAGTTGCAACAGTTCTATTTACAAGTGATATTCGTTTAAATAATAAAAGGTGAAGACAAAAGACAGATTCGACGAATTGAAGACGCAAATGACCAAAAATCTCAAAAGTACAAAGTACAATCAAAGAGGTTCCAATTATTGATAAGAAACGTCTCAAAATTACAAGAGTACAAGACGCGAAACGCAAAGTACAAGATATTAAATTATATGCAAGGACGTTCAAAAATCCGGAACCGGGACCAAAGTCAACTCTCAACGCTCGACGCAACGGACTAAAAATTACAAGTCAACTATGCACATGAATATAATATAATATATAATTAATTCTTAAAATTAATATATATATTATATTATATTGTAAAAACCGTCGACAGAAAAAACAAAGACATTTGAGCCTCCCCAGCTGGCCATGCGATCGCATGGCCTTGAAGAGCAAAACTCATGCGATCGCATGAGCCCCTTTTACAGCCCACAGGCCTATAAATTTCGAGCTTTGGTTCATCATTTAACACATCTTTTTCTCCTCATTCATCATTCGATATATATATATATATATATATATATATATATATATATATATATATATATATATATATATATATATATATATATATATATATATATATATATATATATTATTTTAATTTTAATTTTAATTTTAATTTCTAATAATAAGGGTATGTTAGCAAATGTTGTAAGGGTGTAAGTCGAAATTCTGTCCGTGTAACGCTACGCTATTTTTAATCATTGTAAGTTATGTTCAACCTTTTTACATTAATGTCTCGTAGCTAAGTTATTATTATGCTTATTTAATACCGAAGTAATCATGATGTTGGGCTAAAAATATTAAAATTGGGTAATTGGGCTTTGTACCATAATTGGGGTTTGGACAAAAGAACGACACTTGTGGAAATTAGACTATGGGCTATTAATGGGCTTTATATTTGTTTAACTAAATGATAGTTTGTTAATTTTAATATAAAGATTTACAATTGGACGTCCCTATAAATAACCATATACACTCGATCGGACACGATGGGCGGGATATTTATATGTACGAATAATCGTTCATTTAACCGGACACGGGAATGGATTAATAGTCTATGAAATTATTAAAACAGGGGTGAAATTATGTACAAGGACACTTGGCATAATTGATAACAAAGTATTAAAACCTTGGGTTACACGCAGTCGATATACTGGTGTAATTATTAAACAAAGTATTAAGACCTTGTTACAGTTTAAGTCCCCAATTAGTTGGAATATTTGACTTCGGATATAAGGATAATTTGACGAGGACACTCGCACTTTATATTTATGACTGATGGACTGTTATGGACAAAAACCAGACGGACATATTAAATAATCCAGGACAAAGGACAATTAACCCATGGGAATAAACTAAAATCAACACGTCAAACATCATGATTATGGAAGTTTAAATAAGCATAATTCCTTTATTTTCATATTTAATTGCACTTCTAATTATTGCACTTTTATTTATTGTCATTGTATTTAATTTCACTTTTAATTTTCGTACTCTTTAATTATCGTAATTTTATTTTATCGCACTTTTATTTATCGCAATTTCATTATCGTTATTTACTTTACGCTTTAAATTAAGTCTTTTATTTGTTTAATATTTTACATTAGGTTTTAACTGCGACTAAAGTTTTAAAAATCGACAAACCGGTCATTAAACGGTAAAAACCCCCTTTTTATAATAATAATATTACTTATATATATATATTTGTATTTTTATAAATTAAAACTAATATAGCGTTAAGCTTGTTTAAGTGTATCCCTGTGGAACGAACCGGACTTACTAAAAACTACACTGCTGTACGATTAGGTACACTGCCTATAAGTGTTGTAGCAAGGTTTAGGTATATCCATTCTATAAATAAATAAATATCTTGTGTAAAATTGTATCGTATTTAATAGTTTTTCCTAGTAAAATATAAGCTATTTCATATACACCTCGCATAACATTAGTTGGCTCTTTAATGTATATGACTGCTAGTAGACCAGATATTACCCTTGCCGTAACTGTATGTGCCCACTTTCAGTCAAACCCTAAAAAATCCCACTCCAAAGCGGTTGTTAGGATTTTCCAGTACCTTTAAGGTACACCTAATCTTTGAATCTGGTACCTCATGGATCCGATTTCAATCTCACTACTTATACTGATGTGAATCATGGCAGTTGCCATGTTGATAGAAAAAGCACATCTGGATCAATTCAGATGTTGGGGAATAGGTTAGTTGGTTGGTCATCTAAGAAACAAAACTGTGTTTCACTGTCAACAGTTGAGTCTGAGTACATTGCTGCAGCTCACTGTTGATCACAAGTTTTGTGGATGCAAACTCAACTTTTGGACTATGACTTTAAGATAACTAAGACCCTGATATACTGTGATTCATAAAGTGCAATTGCCATAACTAGCAACCCGGTTCAGCATTCTAAGACTAAACACATAGATATTCGTTATCATTTCATTAAGAACCATGTAGAAAAAGGAGATGTAGAGTTATACTTTGTGCCTACCAAATTGTAATTAGCTGATATGTTCACTAAACCCTTAGATGAACTTAGGCTAAACTTCTTGATCAAAGAGATTGGCATGGTAGGGTATAGTACTTAACTTTCCTTAGCTCTATTGGTACTTATACCTGGGATCATGTGTTTAGGGGAAGTATATACATTCTAGGGGGAGCAACTGATTTCTTCTGCTTTAGATATTCTCTTTTAAGGGGCAGCCTTTAGATTTCTGTTAACTTCCTGGGTTTATTTTTTCAATGGTTACGAAAGGGGGAGATAACTCATTGATATCATGTTTCAAGGGGGAGTTAATTCATTTTCTTGAGAACATATCAAAATATTGATTTACTTTCCTGTATATCACATTTTGAGGGGAGAAAAGGGGAGAAAATGAAAAGAAAAATTGATTTTCAAAAGTGAATTCATAAACTTTTTCTTTTATATCTGAAATAATTTACTAAGGCTTGTATACATCTCAGTATGCAACCCGTTTTAACAATTGGTATCACTGAAGATTTGTACTTTGTACATAATTCAAAGTTTTTCTAAGTACAAATCTTATTTTGAGAAAATTCATCAAAATTGGAAAAGTTAAAATCCAAAAAGATTTGAATTTTACCGAATAAATACTAATTTGTAGCATTATACCGAATCTGACAACCAATAGCACAGATTTGGTAAGTTAAAAATTTTCAAAAATTGTCTAAGAAATGTTTTTCATTGAAAATGTGATTATCTTGAAAGATTCTTGATAAAGATCTGTCAAAGTTTGAAGTTAATTTGTTGAATTTTGAAAATGGACTGCTTTCGGTAAAATAGGCCCATTCGGTAAGGCCCATGTTTTTCAAAATCATTCGGTATCTATAAATAGGAGGGTCAAATTCAAACTTTCTCTCACCTTCTATTAAATGCATACCGAATCTACCTTAACTTATCGAGTCTGCTTAATCTACCGAGTCCGGTCTTCTGTATCTTCAAATTCTTGGTATTTCTTTATTTTAATCAAATCTAAGATGCACATATTGTAGATCTGAGATAATTGAATGTTTACAAACTAGAAAAGATTACAAATAACAATATTGTGACACTTAATTTTGAAAAAGTGTTGATTATACCGAATCTGAGTCGAATATCTTGAATCTTAGATTAAACTCATATGATTAGAATAATTAATATGAAATCTTGTCAAATCTATGTTAAATTGATTGATCTATCAATTGACCGAGTCTGATTACATGTTTAATTGATTATTTGATGGATTCTGTATATACCGAATGTGTTCTTGCTACAGTACCGAGTCTGTTCAAATGATTAACATGTTTTTCTGATTTAATTGAGTGGTTAATTGATTATGATTATGTTTTTGCATGATATGAGACTGAATATGCATGTTTGAGTGATTATCTTTTAATTTTGAAGATACCGAATATGTTCTTGGCTTGATACCGAGTCTGTTATTTGGTACTTTGAAATTATGTGATTTTTAACTTGAAACACTTAACATGTTTATCTAAGTGTTTGAAATGAAAACTCAAGCTTATTTGGTTACCGAATCTGAAGTTTTCATGAATACCAAATCTGCTTACTTGTGTTCAAAATTGACTAAGTGTTGTTCTAATTCTTTATGGTATATATTTGATTTTACATGTTGATTTTGTAATGTGATGAATATCGTATGAATGTCATGTTTGTCAAATGTTTGGAATAAATGATTTTTATAACTTAGAAAAACCATAAAAATTATAAAGTCTGAAAAATACAAAGGTTTTCAAAGGAAATAAGAATAGAGATATGTGCTTCATGATTACATTTCGTGGTCTTCTATTTCTTATTTATACAGCTAAATGGCGAACAATCACTTCAACAATTCAGAAACCAATATCCCTTGCAATTACTGGACTGCTATTCTAGAGAGGCATACATTATGGCCTGCTCTAAGCTCTACTGCCAGTGTGGCTGTCACAGACTTAGAGCTTCTAAATAGAACTATTAGGTTTGTGGATGCTAAACAACCTACTGCTGCTAATCCAGAGGGAGAACAAGCTAGATTTGAATTTAAGCTACGAGGGGTACAAGGGTTCAGGAGTATCACCAAGGCTGACTTCAGGAGGATCTTTCAGCTTCCTCTTGTACAGCATACTCCTGCTTTACCTGCTACTCAGCAGATGATGAGCTCAATATTTCAACTTGGATATGTTGGAGCTACTAATGTTCCACCAGCTAAGTTCCAAAAGAAGTATCTGCACTCTCGGTGGTATGTGATCTTCTCGATCATCAACAGATGCTTGTTGATGACAAGGAGTGGATCTGACAGCCTAATTGTGCCAATGCTCAAGCTGTTCTACTCATTCACAAGAGTGGAAACTCCGGACTATGCAGAACTTCTATGGGATTTGGTTCAAGCTCAAGTTGATAAACCAAGGGGTTCATACATCCCTTGTGAAAGGTTTTTCTGTATCTTTATCCATGATGCTATAAATGCTTGCAGAAATGCAAATATTTTTGTACCAGGTACACGAGGATTACAGATGAAGAGATTTGGGGAGTTGAAGATGAATACCCCGGTGACTTCTGATAATCAATTCACTGCACCAATTCCAAATTGGCTAGTGAGGTTAGCTGAACCCCAAGACGCTCAAATGCGTTCTTATTTTGAGGCTGTAGGAATAAACCTCAAACGCCCTAGGGTAGTTCACCAAGCTCAACCTATGAGGATCAGGGAACCTAGTTCACCTAGGATTGAACCAACCCTTTCAACAACACCTGAAGGAAGCAGTGACACCGATTCTTTAGCAACTGAATCATCTCCCGAACATTCTCTAAAGAGAACACGATATATGCCTGATGAGATGATTCAGACTCCGCCAACCCTACGAGTAACTAGATCTAGGACTATGACTCCTATCATACGCCAAACAGTTACTCCAACCATTGGTGATACGGACCAAGACCTAGAGCCTATTAGGTCACCTTCACCCATCTCCGTATCACATCCAATAATAACAGTAAGCCCTACACTAAATGAAGCGCAAGCTTCGGTAGGCAAGAGAGCTAAACCCATAGATGGTAAAAAGACCAATCTGCCCATCCAATCTAAACAGGACATAACAATAAATCCTACCCAGCAAGAAGCTCCGGCATCTAAAGTAAAGTCTTCCTCTGCAGTAATATAACAACCCTCACTTTTTGACTTCTGAAATTACTGAAATGACCCTAGGGTTTACTGTCTGACTATACGTATTAATTATTTAAGGGTTGTTATATACACAATCAATTTAACGTTGACCAAATGATAAACTTTTATTCGACACTCACTGCTAATTAAAATTTATGCATTTCAATAATATTATTTATAACTATTAATCTATAAGTAATAAATAAAAAGTGACATTTATATAAATAATAAAACAATTGGGAACTAAATAAAAATAAATACACGTCATGAATTAGTAAAAAGAAAATAATACTTATCATGTAGTAAATGTAAAAATAATAATAAACATAATAATAATATTAATAGTAATAATAATGAGACTAAAGAATCTTAAACAATTACATCCTTATGTTGACTAAAAATAAAGTATAAACTAGTACATCCTTATGTTGACTAATTATAAACTAGTACCACCTTTTGTTGACTAAAAATTATAAAACAAAATAAAATCATTAATTAGAACATCCTTATGTTGACTAACACTCTAATACTTGCACTATATAAACACTCCTAGACTCCTAGTTTCTCATTCACAAATCACACCAAAATCCTCTCTCAAAAACAATCTCTCCCTCTCCCTCTCTTGTGGTATTCGGATCTTCAATCTTGTTCTTCGTGTTCTTCAAGAATCTTCAAGGAGTTCTTCAAGATTTTTAAGGCTTTGATCTTCCATCTTCATCGTGTTCATCTTTTCTTTGTTAATTATCTTGAATCTTCAAAGGTATAACATAAACCCTAAACTATTTACATAAACTTTAATCTTTGTTAATTCATATTCATATTATAAACTTGTTATTCATAAGTATATACATAAACACTCCTAGATTTATATATACATATATACATGTAAAAAAATATATATTTTTATGTATATATACGAATTATATATGCATATACATATTAAAACCTTAAACCCTAATACTACTTATACTAGTACTTAACATGTATACACTATTACTATTACTAGCACCTATAACCTACTACTTATATTGTAGCACAAAAACATTTTGGGATATGTATTAGAGATGTATAGATCTTCGAACTTTCTTGACGAATGGTTTCTACGAGATTCTAGGCAGAGGGTTTGGATTTCCGATTTAAAGGGTCCTATGGCTCAAGCCCCTAGATCTAAATTAGCCATTCGAAGGGAAAGGGGTGATTGGAAGCTTATCTAATACGGCAAGTATCCTAAAATGAAAAACACTCATAAAAATAGAAACTCTCTAGTCATAGAAACGTAGTAAAATAAGAAACTTTCTAAAAATGGAAACTTTATAAAAATAGTAACTTACTAGGAATAGAAACTTAGTAAAACAAACTATACTTAAACACATACTTAAACTTAAACATGGGCAAAACACTTAACTACTCTTAAATGTCAATAGGTTGACTTTCCTGCTCACTCGTTCAACTCTTTATTCCGAGGAATAACTCTCTCTCTACTTACTAAGGTGACTTTCATAGCCCCACTCTTATTGCTATAGCACTTTTTATACTTACTGGGGTGAGACACATGCTGCTTTTATACTTTAAACAACTTAGACACAAGTACGAACCTAAACTGTACTATGACTAGCTTATGCTACTAAGACCCCACAGTGATATTTTTTAATTGCTTTCAGGATAAGGCATTCTTAATTATTGGGGGTAGGCCTATCGGGAGTAACGTCCCCGATACATTTGACCGTGATGTCTTTGTATTACTTAATAATGATTTAAACATGGTGATAAGGTACTGCCAACTTATCATCGGGGCAACAAAACAAACGTTTAGTCTAAAATATCACGAATCAGTACTACTTTTGGATCTGCGAGATCTACTTTTTGATCCTGCGGGAGATCAACTTTACAACTAAATCTTGTGGTCTAAAAACAACGATAACTACTTTTGTTAAACCTATGAACTTCACTCAACCTTTTTGGTTGACACTTTAGCATGTTTTGTCTCAGGTGCTGTTTGATTCAAGCTTTCTTATCTACTACTTATGTGATGCTACTTGGACTTAGGATCAAGAGATATCGCATTTATTACTTCTGCATATGAACAATTACTTTATCGTTATTTCCATTATTGTAACGACATTTCATTTTCCGCTGCGTACTCAATAAAGTTAAATTTTCTCATTTAGTATTGTTCTCGTATTATAATATGTTGGTTTATTTGATATTAGTAATGTTTCTTCCAGACCCTATTGGGAGGACGTTACAGATTGGTATCAGAGCATAACCAGGCTGTTATAGAGAACCAGGATTGCATTTTTATGTGTGCCTTACTTGCTAGCTAGGGTGCCTTAGCAATCTAGGAAACTATAACCTTTCCTGCCTTAGACTTAAAGCATTTAGAATTGCCTTATAATCTTAACAATCATGCTTTACCAAACTTGACTTAAAGATTCTAATCAAAGTCTCTTTCCTAATGTAGGACTACAACTTTCCTTGACCATAGTGCCTTTAATTGTTGCCTTTAACTGTTAAATGCTACACTATACTTTAGAAACTTTACTTATCTTAGAATGCTGAGGTAATCTAAGAACTCTGCTCACTTTCCTGAGTACTATCCAATTACACCACCGCATGTAAAGATTTCAGAAATTCTTGACATTCATAAGTCATCTATCATGGTTATGTGTATTACATATGTATTACATGAAATATTATCCATGATTTTGAAATTCTTATAATTGTTACTACTCACACTCAAACGTATATAACTCTATGTTATATCACGTACCTATATGCCTTATGCCTTTATGCATCGGTTTGCGAATTGAAAAATGTCATTGGGTTATCACAGTATACGAATTGAAAGTCTTTAATCAAAAGATTATTAGATTACATACTTATCACTTTATGATCTCGACACGTCATACTGCCATTATTAAAGTAAAGACACATCATATCTTATTATATCTTATTGTATCTATCCTAATAGATTTTGTCTAACACTTTTCCTAAATTCCCTCCATAAATTACTGAAATCTTTTTGCTATATACACGTATTCGAGGAGACGAATATATCATCCAGTATTCAAAACTAATCTCATATCAAAAACCCTAATTCCAAACACATAATATGGATTCCTCGAACTCTTCGAGCTCCAATGGCAGCGTAACCGGAATGAACCAACCAATCAGCCATCATCTATTTTGGATGAATTGGGGATGGGTTCGTAGTAAACTTAATCAATGGAGACAAGAAGAAGGTGATCCCTTCCACCAACCGAATTCACCTCTTGGTGAAGAACCTGAAGCACTTACTGGCGAACCCGTTCGGAACACTATTTTCACCCTCATTTCCAGGATATCCAGTCACGAATATATAATATCTAAAATTTTAGACCTTATTCATCCACTTGTCCGAACCGCCAATAATCCCGGAATAATAGAAGAAGTCAACGAGCTTCGCGCTCGAGTAGTGGCTCTGGAGAATATGGTGCGAAACCTACGAACACCAGCAGCAGCACCAGCAGCATAACCAGTACCACCAGTACCATCGGCATCACCACCAACATCACCAGCTTCACCAACGAAAACATCCGCATTCCACGCCTCAACATCACACTCAGTACCTCAAACATCAACATCATACGCCCCATAGATACCAAGGAATATTAGTAATAATGAGTTAAGATGTATTGACTCATTCTTCCTGAAGAATTACATATGTATACTTTATATATATGGATTGGAACAATAATAAATCTTTTCATACTAAGCTATTACGTGTGAATCTTAACTAGTATGTACTACTTGATTAATTCATATCATTAATATGCTATGATGTACATCCTTCGTTAATGACTTAACAATCGTTAATCACTGCTTCAACACAATAAACTCCATTTCATAATAAACCAAGTGTATTACTCAAATACATGATTGATTGTATACTTTCATTTTCGATGTACTCGAAACTTTCTAGAAAACATCATTCGTGCCTTATGAATTTCACAAGAATTCCACGAGCACCAACATCATATACTGAGGTATATCAATAACAATGAATGATGAAGTATTGATTCATAACTTCATTAGCGAAATATTTCGCGACAATTATGAAATCTCTAAGGTTTTGGAGATTATTTATTCTCGTTTCAACCGCAAATCAAATGAGTTTAATATTATATTAACTCATTAAATCTATATTATATCTGAAGAATACATATATGAACGTATATCTTCTCTTTTGTACAAACTGTTAATTGTGAAAATATTTTAATGGGTAGGTAATACCCGAGAAATATTTATATCTCACATTAATATGTTACATTGTACATTCTTCAAATTCTGATTCAATAATCAGTAACTATACTACTTACATCCACATATGTATCCGCACACCAAAGAACAACCATTTTCATTCAAATCAAATTACATATTCTTAATTTGACATATCAGAATTCAAGTAAAGCTATAGCAGATGTTATCATCCTAAAGATCACTACATTCATGAATTATATTCATTCGTATTCTATGATGAATTATTACATCAAACCACCAAAATCATCATTCATTACTTTTGAAATCAACAACGCCTATTCGTCAACCATTAGATCCATTGACGATTACAATCAGCATTTAATCATCTAAAAATAAAATTTCTTGAAACCATCTTGGGTTGTCAATCAATGATTCAGATTCGTTAACCTGGAGAATGCTGATGAAGCAGCAAATGCTATAGATGTTCTTAAGGGCTAACAGTTTGATAATAAAGAATGGTACGTTGGAAAAGCCCAAAAGAAAATTTGGAACTGAAAAACGGATTGAGCTAACCATGGAGGAGACCAAGGACAAACACAAGGGCCAAACCCTATATTCAAAGAATCCAGGAAATTCTGAATCCGGTGAAATCTTTAGAGAATATCTTGCTCCAAAGTCATGTTAAAAGCTTGCGGAAAATTTTTCTTCATCAACTTTCGAACTTAGAAATTCCAAAATATCATCATAAATATCCTCTATATTTCGGAAGATATCTTCATAACGATTCATGTCCGCAATTAAGTATCTCTTTGCGATATCTTTATAAAGGAAACTGTTTTAGTTTCTATATTCTGTAAAATTCGAGTTTAAATTATAAATGCTTTGAAGAAGTGATTGGGAATTGAAGCATGAGTTAATATAATATAATGACGTCAGGCCAACGTGATTATATTACAGTAAGTCATGCTCAGTTTTTAATGGAAGATGATGATTCATAGATTTTATAATCATCATTTGCCATGTTACACGAATCTTACATTCTATTTAACCTCTAAACATATCAAGAAAATATTTTTCTTGATGATTCGGTCTTTTTCGGATATTCTGGTAATATGACAAATCAGATCGTGCTATTACCTTTCCTTTCTACTTTATATATTATGATCATTCAAAACTTCATACCTATGAATTATGGACCATTACTCGCTTGACTTGAAGTCGGGAAGAAGAAACAAAAACATAAAGCTCCGACATATAAGGGAAAATATAAAGCCCGATAACGACTCTGAAATTACAAACCGTGTATATCAATGCATATAGCAATATAAAGACACGGGATAATTAAAAACACTATAACCCCAAGAGCATAGAAGAAGTAAACAGATTCCTCTGGCGGTAAAAGAAAAAGAAGAATGACTGCATAGATGGTCAATATAATAACCAGGATCAGAAGTGGATTTAGCATTTTCTTAATCTTTTGGAAGTTTGAATTGAGAAAGAAAGTATAGAAGTGGTGAAGATAATGAAACGGAAGAAGCTAATTTATAGCAAAATTCCAAACACATCAATCGAGGCAAATCACCGCATTTAATCAAACAAATCTCAAAATTTCGTAAATACCGGAGAATCAAATCTTATAGATTACGAAGATTTCCTTTAATTCCTTGAATTCCGAAAATCAATCGTGACTACGTCAAAAGTTAAGGCGAACATTTAATTTTCTCATTTCACTCTTTTATGATAGCTTCGTTTATACTCTTCCTATAAACGAATCGTTTTATCCATATTATTCAATAGTGATAAAACTTTATTTTTCAACTTATATTCATCATTAAAATATTCTTGTTGTAAACAATGAAGATCTCTATCAAATTTCAAGACTGTGATTTTCACGAACTCCTCTCTGTTTGTCTGCCCTAATATTGTGGCATAAAATGCTCAAGGTTTTAAATGAGCTCAATACCATTCATAACACATTTCATGTATCCAATTTACTGAAATGACTTGTATAACATCATCATTTTGAATGATCTTCGCATTAATGATAAAATGCACTTCGTTGAAGAACCTATAGAAATCATGGAAGGAGAGGTCAAACAAATGCGTAAAAGCAACATACCTATCATTAAAGTCAGTTGGAATTCGCGTAGAGGCCCCGAATATACCTCGGAACGCAAAGACCATATGAAACGTAAATATCCCCATCTCTTCTCAACTGCTGATGCATCCGAGAAGTCTACCTAAAACTTCGGGATGAAGTTTTTATTAACGGGGAGGTACTATAACAACCCTCACTTTTTGACTTCTGAAATTACTGAAATGACCCTAGGGTTTACTGTCTGACTATACGTATTAATTATTTAAGGGTTGTTATATACACAATCAATTTAACGTTGACCAAATGATAAACTTTTATTCGACACTCACTGCTAATTAAAATTTATGCATTTCAATAATATTATTTATAACTATTAATCTATAAGTAATAAATAAAAAGTGACATTTATATAAATAATAAAACAATTGGGAACTAAATAAAAATAAATACACGTCATGAATTAGTAAAAAGAAAATAATACTTATCATGTAGTAAATGTAAAAATAATAATAAACATAATAATAATAATAATAGTAATAATAATGAGACTAAAGAATCTTAAACAATTACATCCTTATGTTGACTAAAAATAAAGTATAAACTAGTACATCCTTATGTTGACTAATTATAAACTAGTACCACCTTTTGTTGACTAAAAATTATAAAACAAAATAAAATCATTAATTAGAACATCCTTATGTTGACTAACACTCTAATACTTGCACTATATAAACACTCCTAGACTCCTAGTTTCTCATTCACAAATCACACCAAAATCCTCTCTCAAAAACAATCTCTCCCTCTCCCTCTCTTGTGGTATTCGGATCTTCAATCTTGTTCTTCGTGTTCTTCAAGAATCTTCAAGGAGTTCTTCAAGATTTTTAAGGCTTTGATCTTCCATCTTCATCGTGTTCATCTTTTCTTTGTTAATTATCTTGAATCTTCAAAGGTATAACATAAACCCTAAACTATTTACATAAACTTTAATCTTTGTTAATTCATATTCATATTATAAACTTGTTATTCATAAGTATATACATAAACACTCCTAGATTTATATATACATGTAAAAAAAAATATATTTTTATGTATATATACTAATTATATATACATATACATATTAAAACCTTAAACCCTAATACTACTTATACTAGTACTTAACATGTATACACTATTACTATTACTAGCACCTATAACCTACTACTTATATTGTAGCACAAAAACATTTTGGGATATGTATTAGAGATGTATAGATCTTCGAACTTTCTTGACGAATGGTTTCTACGAGATTCTAGGCAGAGGGTTTGGATTTCCGATTTAAAGGGTCCTATGGCTCAAGCCCCTAGATCTAAATTAGCCATTCGAAGGGAAAGGGGTGATTGGAAGCTTATCTAATATGGCAAGTATCCTAAAATGAAAAACACTCATAAAAGTAGAAACTCTCTAGTCATAGAAACTTAGTAAAATAAGAAACTTTCTAAAAATGGAAACTTTATAAAAATAGTAACTTACTAGGAATAGAAACTTAGTAAAACAAACTATACTTAAACACATACTTAAACTTAAACATGGGCAAAACACTTAACTACTCTTAAATGTCAATAGGTTGACTTTCCTACTCACTCGTTCAACTCTTTATTCCGAGGAATAACTCTCTCTCTACTTACTAAGGTGACTTTCATAGCCCCACTCTTATTGCTATAGCACTTTTTATACTTACTGGGGTGAGACACATGCTGCTTTTATACTTTAAACAACTTAGACACAAGTACGAACCTAAACTGTACTATGACTAGCTTATGCTACTAAGACCCCACAGTGATATTTTTTAATTGCTTTCAGGATAAGGCATTCTTAATTATTGGGGGTAGGCCTATCGGGAGTAACGTCCCCGATACATTTGACCGTGATGTCTTTGTATTACTTAATAATGATTTAAACATGGTGATAAGGTACTGCCAACTTATCATCGGGGCAACAAAACAAACGTTTAGTCTAAAATATCACGAATCAGTACTACTTTTGGATCTGCGAGATCTACTTTTTGATCCTGCGGGAGATCAACTTTACAACTAAATCTTGTGGTCTAAAAACAACGATAACTACTTTTGTTAAACCTATGAACTTCACTCAACCTTTTTGGTTGACACTTTAGCATGTTTTGTCTCAGGTGCTGTTTGATTCAAGCTTTCTTATCTACTACTTATGTGATGCTACTTGGACTTAGGATCAAGAAATATCGCATTTATTACTTCTGCATATGAACAATTACTTTATCGTTATTTCCATTATTGTAACGACATTTCATTTTCCGCTGCGTACTCAATAAAGTTAAATTTTCTCATTTAGTATTGTTCTCGTACAACGTTTCTTCCAGACCTTATTGGGAGGACGTTACAGATTGGTATCAGAGCATAACCAGGCTGTTATAGAGAACCAGGATTACATTTTTATGTGTGCCTTACTTGCTAGCTAGGGTGCCTTAGCAATCTAGGAAACTATAACCTTTCCTGCCTTAGACTTAAAGCATTTAGAATTGCCTTATAATCTTAACAATCATGCTTTACCAAACTTGACTTAAAGATTCTAATCAAAGTCTCTTTCCTAATGTAGGACTACAACTTTCCTTGACCATAGTGCCTTTAATTGTTGCCTTTAACTGTTAAATGCTACACTATACTTTAGAAACTTTACTTATCTTAGAATGCTGAGGTAATCTAAGAACTCTGCTCACTTTCCTGAGTACTATCCAATTACACCACCGCATCTAAAGATTTCAGAAATTCTTGACATTCATAAGTCATCTATCATGGTTATGTGTATTACATATGTATTACATGAAATATTATCCATGATTTTGAAATTCTTATAATTGTTACTACTCACACTCAAACGTATATAACTCTCTGTTATATCACGTACCTATATGCCTTATGCCTTTATGCATCGGTTTGCGAATTGAAAAATGTCATTGGGTTATCACAGTATACGAATTGAAAGTCTTTAATCAAAAGATTATTAGATTACATACTTATCACTTTATGATCTCGACACGTCATACTGCCATTATTAAAGTAAAGACACATCATATCTTATTATATCTTATTGTATCTATCCTAATAGATTTTGTCTAACACTTTTCCTAAATTCCCTCCATAAATTACTGAAATCTTTTTGCTATATACACGTATTCGAGGAGACGAATATATCATCCAGTATTCAAAACTAATCTCATATCAAAAACCCTAATTCCAAACACATAATATGGATTCCTCGAACTCTTCGAGCTCCAATGGCAGCGTAACCGGAATGAACCAACCAATCAGCCATCATCTATTTTGGATGAATTGGGGATGGGTTCGTAGTAAACTTAATCAATGGAGACAAGAAGAAGGTGATCCCTTCCACCAACCGAATTCACCTCTTGGTGAAGAACCTGAAGCACTTACTGGCGAACCCGTTCGGAACACTATTTTCACCCTCATTTCCAGGATATCCAGTCACGAATATATAATATCTAAAATTTTAGACCTTATTCATCCACTTGTCCGAACCGCCAATAATCCCGGAATAATAGAAGAAGTCAACGAGCTTCGCGCTCGAGTAGTGGCTCTGGAGAATATGGTGCGAAACCTACGAACACCAGCAGCAGCACCAGCAGCATAACCAGTACCACCAGTACCATCGGCATCACCACCAACATCACCAGCTTCACCAACGAAAACATCCGCATTCCACGCCTCAACATCACACTCAGTACCTCAAACATCAACATCATACGCCCCATAGATACCAAGGAATATTAGTAATAATGAGTTAAGATGTATTGACTCATTCTTCCTGAAGAATTACATTTGTATACTTTATATATATGGATTGGAACAATAATAAATCTTTTCATACTAAGCTATTACGTGTGAATCTTAACTAGTATGTACTACTTGATTAATTCATATCATTAATATGCTATGATGTACATCCTTCGTTAATGACTTAACAATCGTTAATCACTGCTTCAACACAATAAACTCCATTTCATAATAAACCAAGTGTATTACTCAAATACATGATTGATTGTATACTTTCATTTTCGATGTACTCGAAACTTTCTAGAAAACATCATTCGTGCCTTATGAATTTCACAAGAATTCCACGAGCACCAACATCATATACTGAGGTATATCAATAACAATGAATGATGAAGTATTGATTCATAACTTCATTAGCGAAATATTTCGCGACAATTATGAAATCTCTAAGGTTTTGGAGATTATTTATTCTCGTTTCAACCGCAAATCAAATGAGTTTAATATTATATTAACTCATTAAATCTATATTATATCTGAAGAATACATATATGAACGTATATCTTCTCTTTTGTACAAACTGTTAATTGTGAAAATATTTTAATGGGTAGGTAATACCCGAGAAATATTTATATCTCACATTAATATGTTACATTGTACATTCTTCAAATTCTGATTCAATAATCAGTAACTATACTACTTACATCCACATATGTATCCGCACACCAAAGAACAACCATTTTCATTCAAATCAAATTACATATTCTTAATTTGACATATCAGAATTCAAGTAAAGCTATAGCAGATGTTATCATCCTAAAGATCACTACATTCATGAATTATATTCATTCGTATTCTATGATGAATTATTACATCAAACCACCAAAATCATCATTCATTACTTTTGAAATCAACAACGCCTATTCGTCAACCATTAGATCCATTGACGATTACAATCAGCGTTTAATCATCTAAAAATAAAATTTCTTGAAACCATCTTGGGTTGTCAATCAATGATTCAGATTCGTTAACCTGGAGAATGCTGATGAAGCAGCAAATGCTATAGATGTTCTTAAGGGCTAACAGTTTGATAATAAAGAATGGTACGTTGGAAAAGCCCAAAAGAAAATTTGGAACTGAAAAACGGATTGAGCTAACCATGGAGGAGACCAAGGACAAACACAAGGGCCAAACCCTATATTCAAAGAATCCAGGAAATTCTGAATCCGGTGAAATCTTTAGAGAATATCTTGCTCCAAAGTCATGTTAAAAGCTTGCGGAAAATTTTTCTTCATCAACTTTCGAACTTAGAAATTCCAAAATATCATCATAAATATCCTCTATATTTCGGAAGATATCTTCATAACGATTCATGTCCGCAATTAAGTATCTCTTTGCGATATCTTTATAAAGGAAACTGTTTTAGTTTCTATATTCTGTAAAATTCGAGTTTAAATTATAAATGCTTTGAAGAAGTGATTGGGAATTGAAGCATGAGTTAATATAATATAATGACGTCAGGCCAACGTGATTATATTACAGTAAGTCATGCTCAGTTTTTAATGGAAGATGATGATTCATAGATTTTATAATCATCATTTGCCATGTTACACGACTCTTACATTCTATTTAACCTCTAAACATATCAAGAAAATATTTTTCTTGATGATTCGGTCTTTTTCGGATATTCTGGTAATATGACAAATCAGATCGTGCTATTACCTTTCCTTTCTACTTTATATATTATGATCATTCAAAACTTCATACCTATGAATTAAGGACCATTACTCGCTTGACTTGAAGTCGGGAAGAAGAAACAAAAACATAAAGCTCCAACATATAAGGGAAAATATAAAGCCCGATAACGACTCTGAAATTACAAACCGTGTATATCAATGCATATAGCAATATAAAGACACGGGATAATTAAAAACACTATAACCCCAAGAGCATAGAAGAAGTAAACAGATTCCTCTGGCGGTAAAAGAAAAAGAAGAATGACTGCATAGATGGTCAATATAATAACCAGGATCAGAAGTGGATTTAGCATTTTCTTAATCTTTTGGAAGTTTGAATTGAGAAAGAAAGTATAGAAGTGGTGAAGATAATGAAACGGAAGAAGCTAATTTATAGCAAAATTCCAAACACATCAATCGAGGTAAATCACCGCATTTAATCAAACAAATCTCAAAATTTCGTAAATACCGGAGAATCAAATCTTATAGATTACGAAGATTTCCTTTAATTCCTTGAATTCCGAAAATCAATCGTGACTACGTCAAAAGTTAAGGCGAACATTTAATTTTCTCATTTCACTCTTTTATGATAGCTTCGTTTATACTCTTCCTATAAACGAATCGTTTTATCCATATTATTCAATAGTGATAAAACTTTATTTTTCAACTTATATTCATCATTAAAATATTCTTGTTGTAAACAATGAAGATCTCTATCAAATTTCAAGACTGTGATTTTCACGAACTCCTCTCTGTTTGTCTGCCCTAATATTGTGGCATAAAATGCTCAAGGTTTTAAATGAGCTCAATACCATTCATAACACATTTCATGTATCCAATTTACTGAAATGACTTGTATAACATCATCATTTTGAATGATCTTCGCATTAATGATAAAATGCACTTCGTTGAAGAACCTATAGAAATCATGGAAGGAGAGGTCAAACAAACGCGTAAAAGCAACATACCTATCATTAAAGTCAGTTGGAATTCGCGTAGAGGCCCCGAATATACCTGGGAACGCAAAGACCATATGAAACGTAAATATCCCCATCTCTTCTCAACTGCTGATGCATCCGAGAAGTCTACCTAAAACTTCGGGACGAAGTTTTTATTAACGGGGAGGTACTATAACAACCCTCACTTTTTGACTTCTGAAATTACTGAAATGACCCTAGGGTTTACTGTCTGACTATACGTATTAATTATTTAAGGGTTGTTATATACACAATCAATTTAACGTTGACCAAATGATAAACTTTTATTCGACACTCACTGCTAATTAAAATTTATGCATTTCAATAATATTATTTATAACTATTAATCTATAAGTAATAAATAAAAAGTGACATTTATATAAATAATAAAACAATTGGGAACTAAATAAAAATAAATACACGTCATGAATTAGTAAAAAGAAAATAATACTTATCATGTAGTAAATGTAAAAATAATAATAAACATAATAATAATAATAATAGTAATAATAATGAGACTAAAGAATCTTAAACAATTACATCCTTATGTTGACTAAAAATAAAGTATAAACTAGTACATCCTTATGTTGACTAATTATAAACTAGTACCACCTTTTGTTGACTAAAAATTATAAAACAAAATAAAGTCATTAATTAGAACATCCTTATGTTGACTAACACTCTAATACTTGCACTATATAAACACTCCTAGACTCCTAGTTTCTCATTCACAAATCACACCAAAATCCTCTCTCAAAAACAATCTCTCCCTCTCCCTCTCTTGTGGTATTCGGATCTTCAATCTTGTTCTTCGTGTTCTTCAAGAATCTTCAAGGAGTTCTTCAAGATTTTTAAGGATTTGATCTTCCATCTTCATCGTGTTCATCTTTTCTTTGTTAATTATCTTGAATCTTCAAAGGTATAACATAAACCCTAAACTATTTACATAAACTTTAATCTTTGTTAATTCATATTCATATTATAAACTTGTTATTCATAAGTATATACATAAACACTCCTAGATTTATATATACATATATACATGTAAAAAAAAATATATTTTTATGTATATATACGAATTATATATACATATACATATTAAAACCTTAAACCCTAATACTACTTATACTAGTACTTAACATGTATACACTATTACTATTACTAGCACCTATAACCTACTACCTATATTGTAGCACAAAAACATTTTGGGATATGTATTAGAGATGTATAGATCTTCGAACTTTCTTGACGAATGGTTTCTACGAGATTCTAGGTAGAGGGTTTGGATTTCCGATTTAAAGGGTCCTATGGCTCAAGCCCCTAGATCTAAATTAGCCATTCGAAGGGAAAGGGGTGATTGGAAGCTTATCTAATACGGCAAGTATCCTAAAATGAAAAACACTCATAAAAGTAGAAACTCTCTAGTCATAGAAACTTAGTAAAATAAGAAACTTTCTAAAAATGGAAACTTTATAAAAATAGTAACTTACTAGGAATAGAAACTTAGTAAAACAAACTATACTTAAACACATACTTAAACTTAAACATGGGCAAAACACTTAACTACTCTTAAATGTCAATAGGTTGACTTTCATGCTCACTCGTTCAACTCTTTATTCCGAGGAATAACTCTCTCTCTACTTACTAAGGTGACTTTCATAGCCCCACTCTTATTGCTATAGCACTTTTTATACTTACTGGGGTGAGACACATGCTGCTTTTATACTTTAAACAACTTAGACACAAGTACGAACCTAAACTGTACTATGACTAGCTTATGCTACTAAGACCCCACAGTGATATTTTTTAATTGCTTTCAGGATAAGGCATTCTTAATTATTGGGGGTAGGCCTATCGGGAGTAACGTCCCCGATACATTTGACCGTGATGTCTTTGTATTACTTAATAATGATTTAAACATGGTGATAAGGTACTGCCAACTTATCATCGGGGCAACAAAACAAACGTTTAGTCTAAAATATCACGAATCAGTACTACTTTTGGATCTGCGAGATCTACTTTTTGATCCTGCGGGAGATCAACTTTACAACTAAATCTTGTGGTCTAAAAACAACGATAACTACTTTTGTTAAACCTATGAACTTCACTCAACCTTTTTGGTTGACACTTTAGCATGTTTTGTCTCAGGTGCTGTTTGATTCAAGCTTTCTTATCTACTACTTATGTGATGCTACTTGGACTTAGGATCAAGAGATATCGCATTTATTACTTCTGCATATGAACAATTACTTTATCGTTATTTCCATTATTGTAACGACATTTCATTTTCCGCTGCGTACTCAATAAAGTTAAATTTTCTCATTTAGTATTGTTCTCGTATTATAATATGTTGGTTTATTTGATATTAGTAACGTTTCTTCCAGACCCTATTGGGAGGACGTTACAAGTAAAGTCTCTGTTGACTCAATCGATTGAGGAAACTCAATCATTGAAGTCCAAAACGGCCGAAGGGGTGCCAAAAAATCTTGAAAAGGCACCCTGCGTATCGGCTGGAAATCCTCCTATGCCTCAACGTACAACAGGGTCTAGAGGTCCGGCTTATCTTGATGAGGGAGATCTATCGCGTCTCATGGAAACGAGTCAACATGACAATCCATCGGGATATTTATCAGACTTCCAGCAGACTGTTCCTTTGGTTCAAGAAATTGATCTATTAGTTCAAACCACTTCTCTTCCGGATTCTAACTCTCAGGGTCTGGAGGAAGAGTCGATAACTGAAAGAGATGTGCCACCTCAAGGTATATCAATGATTTCAAGAGTCGGAGATAGCAATATCTCTACGAGAACTAAATCGACGGGTAGTTCTGCTACTTTGTCAGAGTCCCATGAGACTAAAGTCATGGAGGCGGGTGATTCAAAAGAATCTTCGCGGGCTACAACTCCGGTTGTTACCCAACCTCCATCAGAAGGGGATATCACAAATCTGACTAGTAGTATGTGCAGCCCTACATATAAGAATAATACTTTACGCTTATCCTTACCTGCCCTCACGGCAAATCAAACACTTCCACCGACATCGCCTTCAATCGATGTTGCTACTGCTGTTCCTATTGTTACTTTACCACCACCACCCTTACGTTCACCAAATTATTATGATGCTTTGGAGCAAGAATATTTCAGTAGTATGTTTTCCAGTGTCAATCTTGATGCTCTTCGACGGACTTCGCTTCAAGCAATGTTTCGTGCTAGAGTACGCTATCCGCTTACTTCCTGCTCTTCTCCTCTAAGTCCTCGCCGTGATG
This sequence comes from Rutidosis leptorrhynchoides, assembly GCF_046630445.1. Lineage (NCBI taxonomy): Eukaryota > Viridiplantae > Streptophyta > Magnoliopsida > Asterales > Asteraceae > Rutidosis > Rutidosis leptorrhynchoides. The sequence goes on from NC_092339.1 coordinate 121,607,195, forward strand.
ATGAACATGACGATTCTGATCCTCAGAATAGTCATGAGGGGGAGATAGGAGTAGATGGAGAATTTCTAACGGTGAACATTTCCACTAGGGGTGGTGGTGTGAGGTCTCCATCAGCTTCTCAAGCTCAACAGGTTCATACGGAATCAGAAATGGTTTCCACTCATGATAATATTGATGACAAGGAACCTGAGCAAGTCATAATTCCAATTATTCATTCAGAGGCTGAAAGTGGACCAGTAGATGAGGATTTGAACTTATGTGATTTTTATCTTGAACAAACAGATGATGACGGGTTTGTCGTTCTAAGTAAATTATCTGCAGTATCTTCTATTCATGTAGAAATTGTGGATGAAGGGAATCCTGATCCAGTAACGAAAAGTGATGACGAAATGGATTCTACTGATTAAGATGGAGATAATCTTTATGTTAATCCAAATGTTGATGACATTTTTGATCATATTGAAGAAGATAATGCTCCAACAGATGACACAATAAATCCTACTGATCATTCATCAGATTCTACACTATCATCGAGTTCAAATCCAACAAATGCAAATGAAAGTTCAACTTCTGGTAATTCTACTTCAAGAGAAACAGAGAATTCCAGATTCAAGTACAACAATGGTATATTCTATAAGAATCGGGAACAAAGATTGCTATTGGGAGTTGAACATGCTTTCATAACATTACGAAACACATTCATCGAAGAAAATGCGTATAAGATCTTTCGCATTAACGAACGCCAAGAAATAAAAGGTTTACCTACATAGGTTCACGATTGCTTCCAGCTAATGAAAGAAACTGGTATGAGTTTATGTGGAGGAAACATATCAATCGAAATGAAGATGATTTGTAGCTTCAGAGAAAGTACCAATAGAAAGAAGTATTGGATATTACTCGAGCCGAAGTTGAAATAAGTGTAAAGAAAGATGTTATCAGTTAGTTCCATGTTATCAGAGAAGATGAGAAGGAATACAAGTTTACAGAGGCTGATTTTCAGAATCTAGACATGCTTGACATCATTCACATCTACAACTACCTCAGTATTCTCACAATTCGGCCGTATGCTAAGTCTCAAGCTTTGGAAGCTCTGAAGAGATACATGATGGAGACAATTGAACTAATGAGACTTGAAGATTTTCAAATTGGTCTCGAAGCTAATAGGAAAATGATTCGAATAACTTGTCGGAATCAATTCACAGAGGGACTGAAGGATATGGGAATGTTTCAAATGCAATTCGAACCCGAAGGGTTTGTATTTGTGAATTCTCAGAAAGAAAAAGTGTTCATCCTTACTGAAGAGTTAAACAAATACTCAGATGATACACTCAAGGCTGCATTGAAGTATCTTAAAATTCTTCAAAGCAAGTTTGATGACATTGACATGAAAATGGGTCTTGGAGTGTTCATAAAGCATATCAGAGATCGTTTGAAACTTCGGATCCGTACTAGACAATTTGAGATTCTTCGTGGCCAAAGAAAATGAAGGCATTTTAAAGAAATGGATGAATATCCATTACATGAGGGAGATCTTAGAAAAGTGTGGGGCGTCTGGAAACCTTCCAAGCAAATTTCAGAAAATCAAGTTGAAGTTTCAAAACCAGATGGCACACGATGGAAACTAACGTTTGGACCTCTCAAGATTACTCAATAGGATTATATTGTAAATTTCACATTTAATACTAAGGGGGAGACTGTAAGGACCCCAAAGTTGTATAGTGTTAATGTGAAATATGCTTAAATGAAGGTTCCTTAGAAGAGGGCTATATAAGGAACCTATGTAGTCCTAATTAGATAGCCATTGTATTGTAACTGAGTTCTAAAAGCTATGGAATGTAAATTTTACCGATTCTCTATCATAACAAGTCTCCTTCTTACTTACCGAATCTCACTCTAACTTGTCTCATCTTCCAATCTCAACATGATCTGACATATCAACGTCATTTGAAACTTTCTTAAATTATTTGTGAATTTTTGAAATTTTATAAAAATAATAGTTTTATATAAAGTGCTGAAGAAAGTAAAAATTATACTTTTATATAAATGCAGCTATTGCTGCATTTTATGAATTCCCATGTCAAATTTCGAAGATTGAGCCTCAGAAAATGAGAGAACATTTAAAGCATGAGTCGTGGATTTCTTCTATGCAAGAAGAGATACTTCAATTTCACATGTTAAATGTGTGGAAACTTGTGAATCCGCCCAGAGGTGTTAAATATCTTAAATGGGTATTGTAGTGTAAGTATGATGAAGATGGCATTGTGATAAGAAACAAATCCTGACTTGTGATAAAAGGCTATCAGCAAGATCCATAATTTGATTATAATAAGGTTTTTGCTCCAGTTTCCATATTTGAAGCGATAAGAATGTTCCTTGCCTTTGCCTCGTACAAAAAGTTTAAGTTCTATAAAATGGTTGGAATCTGAATGAAAGAGTGTTTGTTAGCCAACCACCTAGATTTGTCAATTATGTCCACCCGAACAAAGTTTATGTGTTGAAGAAGGCACAGTATGGACTTCATCAAGCCTCAAGAGCTTGGTATGGTCGACTATCTAGATTCCTGATCGAGGAAGGTTATCGTCGAGGGTAGGTGAGCTGTGCTTTATTTTTGAAAGAACGAGATAATGAATTAATTATGGTATAAGTCTATGTACATGATATTATCTTCGGTTCTTTGAATCAAGGACTTGTCGATGAGTTCGAAGCATTCATGGATGAAGAATTTGAAATGAGCAAACTAGGCTCTTTGCATTTCTTTCTTGGTTTGTAAGTGGAACAAACCTGAAAATGACGTTTCTCTTCATCAGCCAAAATACGTTTCTGACATACTGAACTGATTTAGCATGCTAAAAGAACATAATGTCTGATATCGGCTAAAAAGTCACATTTTTACCTCGATATTAGGGTCCAAAAATAATAAAGTTCCAAGCTTTATCGCCTAAATAATCACTTTGTCGGTTGATTTTGTAGATTAAGTAATTACGAAGACGGTGCAAAACAAATCAAGAGAATCGGAGCTAAAACAAAGATTCTAAAGCGAAAACGGTGAAAGACAAGTTACGACCCCGGAAACCAAGTTACGATCCCGGGAACGAGCAAAACGATCAAAGCAAAACAGCAAACCAGGGCAGCAAACAGCTTGCCATAAGGCTTTCCATACAGCCTGCCACATCACAAACGGCCTGCCTTGGCGCCGGCCTGTGAAAACGGCTTGCCTCTGCCACCGGCCTCCAAAAATGGCTTGCCATACGGCTTGCCAGCCATACCCCAGCCAAACTTTCACTTTTTAAAGGTTAATTATCATCCATTTTCCACACACCTCTTCACACTCTCCCACTACAATATACTTTCTCTCACTAGAAGTTTTCAAGGCCTTTTCACCTCCGAGTGGGAAATTAAGTACCCGGAGGCGAACGTCGAAGATTGTACTAGGAGCGGTCTAGAGGATGTCAGCACTTGTAATGGTCCAGATCTCGTCTGTAAACAGTGAACGCCTTCCTTAATTTAATGAAGATACTTAGTTACTTTGAGTTGCTTTCATCTTACATGCTTGTCTATCCGTTATAAATGTTTATTATAAGTTGAATATCATATCTGAAACTTATGCTATTGTTATACAGAAACCTTAACGGTTTAGAAGTCAAATTCACGGACCACCCTTTCCATTTACTCACGTGGCTATAACCTAGTATTAGAACCTGATCAACCCTAGGATACAAGGTAAGTAGTTATGTGTGCTTCACGTCATAATAGGGAAATAGAACCTACGTATGGTTAATCATTTATCCGTCAAAGAAGAGCTGCCGATTTAGGTTTTGATTAGAGTAGGCAATATAGAGTTCAGTGAATACTAACTTACTTAAAAGCATGATTCGCGTCAGAAGCAACGTTCTTGAGATGTTGTAAGATGATCCGGGGTTGAGTAAGTGATCGCAAAGGAGAGACCTTTAATCTAATTAGTAGTACCTTAAGATATATAAGATTCCACATCTGTTAATGTTAAGGCATAGCTTAGTATTAAGTGGAGGAATGTTACTGTAGTTAAACTAACTAGGATTAAGAAAAGCCGAGACTTTCCTTTAGGGATATACCACTTTATTCATGTACCTATGATTCCATCCTTAAGGTCATCTGAACCCTTCAAGGTTAACGTTGGGTGTAGGGATATCCGTCTTAGCCAAAATCTTCAAAGCCTAAACTCTTAGTGACAAATTGATTAGGTTCTTAACCCTATTAATTGAGGCTTAGTGTTCATTCTAGGAAGTTAAACTATTTAACAACTCTCTATCACTATCGTATTCTTCATACCTATCCCTTTTTTTATCTTCATAGTTTATATTATCTTATTTAAGTTTAATCTATCACCACTTGTCACTAGGGTTAACTATTTAGACACTTTTATCCCAAATTACTGAAAAAACATACAAAAATATGAACCTAAGTTATACTTACCACTTACTCGTAAAAAGGAAGACAAGTAGGTGAAATATAGCTAGGAAAACCCAAGTAAAAATAAATAATAAAACCATTACTCCCTTTTTATAACCAATCCTGACGTTTTGCGTCACTTCCGGGGACCGAATTTCTGTTTGTTAAGGTAACTGTTGATTCTGTCAAGATGTCTCAGATTCTTGAGTGGTGTCTAATAAAAACAATTATACACGGACTTAGTTGTTGGATTTTCCGAACAATCTCCAATTATATTGGAACCAAAAAGATCATGCCTCTCCGTTGTCGATCTGGCCACTTGTTTCAAAAGATAAATTGATGAGAAACACATATGCTTAATAAACAGAGAGTTTGTCGGTATAGGATTTAAAGTCGCCATTATAGTAAACCCTTTATAAAACTACAAAAACAAAATATTAATTTTGGTATTAATTTCTGTAGATTCCAGTTCAAACTTAACCGATTATGAAGAAAGTGCGAAAGGCAGTTGCTCTCCCACCACTTCGGAAATCGGAGAAGTTTTCCTTTATAAAAATAAAAATGAAATAAGGCTAAATGCAGATGAATCTCGTCAAGAACGAGTTCTTGGTCCTTGTAGTCCAAGAAGCCAGATAACTTCATCCGACTTAAAGATTTCATTGCTTTTAGATAAGTTTTACTCAAATGAACCAGGATTCAATCCTCTTCGAGATCAAAAAGGGAGACTCAGTCTTAATGAACTCCTCATTATGGATGATGAAATACGGGAAGAATATCCAACTATTTTCAACTATCCGGACTTGTTTGAATATATTCCAAAAGAGAAACGACACGTTGATAAATTGGATGCTCCATTTACTGGAAATCTGTTAAATCCTAGCAAAAGGTTAGACGTCTATAGAGAATTCGTTAGGCAACTCTATTCTCAGATTTCCCGTTTTCAAAATTTCAAATAAATCTATTAAAAGAGCTGCGTAATAAACTTCGTTCTCTTTACAAAATGTTAAAGGAATGTGGGAAAGATATTTTTGTCAGATATCGGGATGCAAAAATTGACTTCAAATCTGATTTAGAGTCATTTTTCAATTTTCTACCTCATATTGATGATAAGGAGTTTTCTCAAATTCATATCAACCGTTATGTCGTCACAATGATTTTTGAATTTGAATTTTGGATTGAAAGCAAAAAAACCTAACCCAATTTCAAAATATGGAGATCGAGATTTCTTCTACTTTGATCCAGCATCATTTCTCATTAAAAGATTGATCGAATTTTTTTCGGATTCAGCCGAGGAAAGAATAAATCAGGATTTCTTCGCAAAAAGAAAGGAAATATATATTATGAACTCGTGCAAATTCTCACTACGTCAAAATTTCTATTTACAACTCCGCAAAGAAAGGTCATTCGAGAAATATCTAAAAACTTAAAATGTACTATCGGTGATCCTGACTCCGCAGAAGATCTTCTATATCAAGACATAGTGTCAAAACTTCTTTTTGAACTTAATTATCGAGATACTGGACCAAGGGATGCAATTTCAAACACTAAAAAAGTTAGAATGGCTTTGGTTAAATTAATGAATGATATCTGGGATTTACAAAACCGTGAGCGCAAAATGATAAGTGATTTTGAAATATTTTCAGTACACTCCAATGATTTACTCTGGATGGTCAAGGAAGCTTTAAACTTATCTTTCTTTCTGCGTCATTTTTGAAACTTAGTTGTGGAACATGTGTAATTTGTATTATTAATAAAATAAGAATTTTTATTTTACTTTGTCCGTTGTTCTTTTTAGATTTTAGTTTAAATAAATAAAATAACCGGATTAAAATTCAAAGAAAAATTTTATAAACTTAGTGATAAAATTTAAAATATTAAAATATAAAAATCACGAGTCTGGCCGAGGAAATAAGCCCGTGTGCCACATGGACCCATTTTTCTTTTCCTTTTCCTTTCTTCTTCTTCTTTCTTTTTTCTTTCTTTTTCTTTCTCCCCTTGGCCGAACACACACACACACACACACCACCATCAAATTTCAACCAATTTTTGCGATTCATGTAAGACCCGAATAATTGAAGTGTACACATGTGTATATAAGTGTATTGTGCGGTACTCGAATCGGGGTTTGGTTGTATATATTTAAAAAGGCAAAAGGAGCTGGACTGGGAGAGTCGCGCGCCGCGCGGCCTGGTGGCGCGCCGCGCCATCTGTCTGTGACAGATTCTCTCTTTCTTTTAAATTAGATATTTTGAGGGTATTTTGGTAAAATCACTTGGAGGCCGGATTTAATGCCTTAGATCAGTTTTGGGGAGTTCATTTACTCCTTCCACAACTACCAACACTTATCCAAATCAATTCTAGAGTGAGTGTGGCTTTTAGTGAGGGAAACCCCATTTTGGAGAAGAAGAAGAAGGTTTCTTGCTTAAGTCCAAGCATTAAAGTTGTTCGCCTTCCCTCTAGCTTCGTTGTGATAGTTGTGGTATGCTCTAATCTTAATTTCTTTGTTTAATTTGATTTAGGGCTAGGGTTTGGGGTGAAGATGAACATAAAACCCATTTTGTTAGTGTTTTGGGTGTTCTAGGGTAATTTGAGTCATGTAGACTCAATATTGGGTTAACTAGGGTTTAGAAGAGTTACTTGTTGTTAGAGAACCCTTATTAGCTAGTAAAATTGCTAGAACACCATGATTTATGTAAATGGGTGTAAATGGGTTAGTGGTTGACCCAAAATGGGTAGGTTGACTTTGAAAGTGTCAAATGGGTCAAAATGAACCTAAGCTAATTAATATGTGTGGTTGAAGCCTAAAACTAGTGTTAAAATGTGTAATGAACCTACTTTGGTTAATGATAGGGTTTTGTGATGAGTTAACCCGATTTTAGGGTTAAGGGTGCAAATGGGTCGGATTTGCACCATGGGTCAAATTAACACTAGGAGTGAGCTTTAGAGTGTTGACCAACTCGAGTTGTGATTTTGATATTGTGATAAATGTAATAGGTGCGTTACATTGAAGTGTTCAAGCTCGGTTATCTTTCACCAAGAGATTTTGAGGTGAGTGGAATAATTATGCATTCGTGTATATGGCGTGTTTATTTGTGGGTGTTATGGTATGAACCATCGAGCCGGTAGTACCATAGCATGTGTGTAAATTGATGTGAACCACGAGCCGGTAGCATCGAGTGTGAACCACGAGCCGGTAGCACTATAAAATAATTGATGTGAACCACGAGCCGGTAGCATCGAGTGTGAACCACGAGACGGTAGCACTATAAACAAAGTGTGAACCACGAGCCGGTAGCACTATAAACGAGTGAGACTCAATGCGTATGGTGTGAACCACGAGCCGGTAGCACCATAGCGTCATGGTTAACCATTTTAAGATTTGTTGATATTTAGCATGCTAAATTATTTATGGTTGTGTTGAGTATATGCTAACTCGGTTATGTTATTGTATGACTTGTTAAGTGTTTGAGGTTGATGACATGCTTTTGTGTTACACGTTTCGTACGAGGTATCTTGTGTTGTGGTTGCAAATAGATGGGCGATATATATGTATGTGTAATTATTGCATTCACTAAGCTTTGCTTACCCTCTCGTTGTTTACCACTTTTATAGGTTCGGTGTTGGACAAGGGTAAGGGCATCGTTTTGGACTAGGAATCCCGCTTGTTGCTAAGGGACGCTTTTGGTTTTAGTAGCTCTCGGAGTTTGACCGATAGTTGGGTAGTTTAATCCCAAATGCCATGCTCATTGTGTAGTTTGGAACTTAAACTTTTTGGTGGTCGAAACTCCTAAATTGTACTAAACTTGTAATTTGGGTCGTGTGGGCCCCGCTTGTAAAACTTTAATTTTATGTTTGAAACATGTTAGTTTTACATATTTGGTTGTATGGTAAAAAGCGTTTTGTCTAAAAGTGCCGGGAACTAGTCAATCTTTTCGCGGTTAAAAGTCCCGGGGACAGCCAGATATGGCGCGGCGCGCGGGCCATATGGCGCGGCGTGCCGATGGTCTGCAACAGATTTTTTTTTTTTTATTTCGTATTTTCACAAGGTTTTGTCGGGTGTTGGTTTGGGTTGTTACATGTGGTATCAGAGCATGGTCTAAGGGATTTAGGTGACTTGAGATAGGCGCCTAGACTTAGACTTTTGTGTGCGTGATTATGCGGGACTTGTAGGACTTTGGGTCGGATCGGAATGATTAGTGCATAGGTTTATGTGAACTAGTCATGCGCTATTTGTTTGTGTTGTGTTTAGCAATCATCAAGCGAGATGGACGTTGTACTAGCGAGTTAGCGCGACGTGCTCGCGTAGTAATGACTAGCTACCATTACTACGGGTGCAAATCGGGTCAAACAAGCAATGTACGACGATTGTTGAGCAAGATGGGGTAGTGAGGCGTATATGTATGTAATTGTGTATATTTGCCCTTTCGTTTCGTAGTTTAACCTAATTCGTTTTATAGAATGAAGACGAGAAACGGTCCCGATCACGATAACGGAAGTACAAGTGAAGACGCCGAGTTCTCGACCAAGGTCGAGGCCGTCTTTAAGAAGTTGAAATCGGATTTTCTTGCGGACGTTCGAAAGGTCTTCCAAGAGTCGGTCGATGGGCAAGTGACCGAAATGATAAACGAACGAATGAAGGTCACTATTGAAGAGGCCCTTGATGCTAGAAACGTTTATCCTCGAGGTGAAGGGGGTGATGGAAAGAGATACTTCCACTACAAAAATTTTAAGGATACTCAACCTCCGACGTTTAATGGGGTGAGGGATCCGTTGAAAAGTACTTGTTGGATTTCGGACATCGAGGGGGCCTTCCGTACCGCGGAGTGTCCTCCCGAGAAGAAGACGAGGTTTGGGTCTAGCATGTTACGTGATGAGGGCAAGTTGTGGTGGGATGATAAAATCAATTTGTATGGCGAAGAGCAATGCATGGGCTTGACATGGGAGGAGTTCAAGAAAGAGTTTTTCAAGGAATACCGAACTTCATCCGATCTTGATCGAATCCGGGACGAGTTGCATCATTTGCAACAAGGTTCCATGGATTTAGTTACCCTCAAGTCTACATTCTTGGCAAAGACTCGTTTTTGCCCGGAGTATGTGGGTGATGATCATAAGCTTATGAAAGATTTTTATCGTACCTTGAATGCCGACTACAAGAGCAAGATTAGCCGGGGTATGGCTAAGACTTTTGATGAATTGTTTGAGTTGGCTCGGGGTTTTGAGCCGGAGGTGCCTAGGAAGAGTGATTTTACTTTTTCGAAAAGGAAGTTTGAAGGATCGAGCCATTCGAATTTTTCAAACAAGAAGTCCAAAAGAGGCGCCGAGAGCGTTAATAGTGCGAAGAAGGGTGGTTCCGGGAGTTTTGGACCCACTTGCTTTAATTGTAATCAAAGAGGGCACATGGCTCGCGAATGTCCTAAGGCGTCGACCAAGGTTACTTGCTTTAATTGCGGCAAAGAGGGGCATAAGAAGCCGGAGTGTCCCGACTTGCGAAATGATAATGTGAAAAGGTTGGAGAGGGCGGCGGGTACGGCTAGGGGTCGTAACTATTTGATGACTAATGATGAAGCCAAACAATCGAACGAAGTTGTCTCAGGTACTTTTATGGTTAATTCTAATCCGGCGAGAATTCTTTTTGATAGCGGTGCAAATTTGTCGTTTGTTTCTCCTAAATTTGTGCCTAAACTTGATAGACCGTTAGCTAAGTTAAGTCGTCCGGTAGAAGTCGAAATAGCGGACGGCAAGACGGTGCTAGTGGTTGATGTGTGTAGGAATTGTGATGTTGTTTTTGGTGCCGAAACTTTTAAAATTAATCTCATTCCAATGACCTTGGGCGATTTTGATATTGTCGTTGGTATGGATTGGCTCGATCATTACAGAGCCGATATTGCATGCCATGACAAGTTTATTCGTGTTAAGGCCCCAAGTGGGGGAGAAATGATTATTCATGGTGATAAGAGAAGAAGAACGGTGCCGATATGCACTTTTGCACGGGCGCGTCGTTCCGTTGTTACCGGTGGCATGGCTTTCCTTGCTCATGTTGTTGATACTCGTAATGAGCCACCACCTATTCGTGAAATTCCGGTAGTTAATGAGTTTGAAGACGTTTTTCCGGATGAGTTACCGGGTGTTCCGGCGGAAAGACAAGTCGAATTTCGCATTGAGTTGGTTCCGGGGGCTACCCCCATCGCTAAAACTCCTTATCGTTTAGCACCAACGGAAATGCAAGAGTTGTTGAATCAAATTCAAGAGTTGCTTGAGAAAGGTTTTATCCGACCGAGTGCTTCGCCGTGGGGCGCTCCGGTCTTATTCGTGAAGAAGAAAGATGGTAGTATGCGTATGTGCATCGATTACCGTGAGTTAAATAAAGTGACAATCAAGAATCGTTATCCGTTACCTAGGATTGACGATTTGTTTGATCAACTTCAAGGCGCGACTTATTTCTCTAAGATCGACCTACGGTCCGGCTATCATCAAATGCGGGTCCGTGAGGAAGACATTGAGAAAACGGCTTTCCGAACGCGTTATGGGCATTATGAGTTTGTGGTTATGCCTTTTGGTCTTACGAATGCACCGGCGGCATTCATGGATCTTATGAACCGGGTGTGCCAACCTATGTTGGACAAGTCGGTCATTGTGTTCATTGACGACATACTAGTCTACTCGAAAAGTATGCACGAACATGAACGTCACTTGCGTGAAGTTTTGAAGACATTAAGAAAGGAGAAGTTGTATGCAAAATTCTCTAAATGTGAATTTTGGCTAAGAGAGGTCCAATTTCTTGGCCATATTGTGAACGAAGGCGGTATCCAAGTGGATCCGGGGAAGATTGAGACGGTGAAGAGTTGGGGACGACCGACTACGCCTACGGAAATCCGGAGTTTTCTCGGGTTGGCCGGTTATTATCGTCAGTTTATCCAAGATTTTTCTAAGATCGCTTCTTCGTTGACGAAATTGACAAGGAAGAATGCGAAGTTTGTTTGGGAGAACGAGCAAGAAATTGCTTTTCAATTGTTAAAAGAGAAGTTATGTCAGGCTCCGATGTTAGTGTTACCGGAAGGTGTCGAAGATATGGTAGTTTATTGTGATGCTTCCTTAAATGGGCTCGGGTGTGTTCTTATGCAAAGGGGTAAAGTCATTGCTTATGCCTCTCGACAATTAAAGGAGCACGAGACGAGGTACCCGACTCATGATTTAGAGATGGCGGCGATTGTGCATGCGTTGAAAATTTGGCGCCATTACTTGTATGGTGTCAAGTGTACGATATATTCGGATCATAAAAATTTGAAACATCTTTTCACTCAAAGAGATTTGAATTATCGTCAACGTAGGTGGATGGATGTGGTGAAGGACTATGATTGTGAGATACTTTATCATCCGGGTAAGGCGAATGTGGTCGCGGATGCGTTAAGTCGAAAGACTCAACATCCGGCGATACGTGTAGCATCGTTACGTTTGGTTATCACTAACGACTTTCTTGAAAAGATGGGTGAAGATCAAATAGAGGCTTATGTTCACAATAAGCATGCGGAGCGAAATGTGGGCCAATCGGAATTCATTACTATGGGCCCGCGGGGTTTATTGTCGTTTCAAGGAAGGGTGTGGGTGCCTAAGATGGGTGATTACCGACGGGTGCTACTTGACGAGGCACATAAGTCAAAATATTCTATTCATCCGGGCGCGACAAAAATGTATCACGACTTGAAGAAAGACTATTGGTGGCCGGGCATGAAACGCGATGTTGTGAAATATGTTGAACGATGTGTTACTTGCTTGCAAGTTAAAGCCGAGCACCAAAAGCCGTATGGTAAGTTGCAACCGTTAGAGATCCCAAAGTGGAAATGGGAGCACATTACCATGGATTTCATCACTAAGTTACCTAAGACGGCGAGGACTCAATATGATTCGATTTGGGTTATAGTTGATCGGTTGACGAAAAGCGCTTTGTTTCTTCCCATTAAAGAAGCAATATCGTCGGAGACCTTGGCTAAGTTGTTTATCAAGGAAGTGGTCGCTCGTCATGGGGTTCCTATATCTATTATCTCGGATCGAGATACCCGTTTTACATCTCGATTTTGGGAAAAGTTTCATGAAGATATGGGTACGCAATTGAAGTTGAGCACGGCGTATCATCCTCAAACGGACGGTCAAACCGAACGTACGAACCAAACTCTAGAAGATATGTTACGGGCGTGCATTATTGATTTTGGTGGTAGTTGGGACGAGCATTTGCCTTTGGTGGAATTCTCGTACAATAATAGTTATCATACTAGTATCGGGATGCCACCGTATGAGATGCTCTATGGGCGTAGATGTCGAACTCCCGTTTGTTGGGGAGAAGTGGGTCAACGGGAGATCGGGAGTACCGATTTGGTTTTGGAGACGAACAACAAGATTGATATTATTCGGGAACATTTGAAGAAGGCTCAAGATAGGCAAAAGTCGTATGCCGACAAACGTAGGCGAACGATCGAATTTCAAGAAGGCGACATGGTGATGCTTAAAGTTTCGCCATGGAAGGGTATTATTCGATCTCGAAAACGGGGAAAGTTAGCTCCTCGGTTTATTGGGCCATTCAAGGTTTTAGCTCGTGTTGGCGAAGTTGTATATCGATTGGAATTACCCGAAGAGCTTGCGGGGATCCATAATACATTCCATGTTTCCCACCTCCGTAAGTGTCTTGCGGATGATTCCTTATGGATGCCTTTAGACGAGATCGAGCTAAACAACAAGTTGGAATATGTCGAAGAACCGGTCGCCATACTCGATGAGAAAGTTAAGAGGTTGAGACATAAAGAAGTGAGGACTTTTAAAGTCCAATGGCAGCGTAGCAAGGGTTCCGAGTTCACTTGGGAACCCGAAGAGTTCGTGTTAGTGTATCTTCCCTCTTGTCATGCGGCTTGGATTGCGAGGGCGCAATCCGAATAAGTGGGGGAGAGTTGTAAGACCCGAATAATTGAAGTGTACACATGTGTATATAAGTGTATTGTGCGGTACTCGAATCGGGGTTTGGTTGTATATATTTAAAAAGGCAAAAGGAGCTGGACTGGGAGAGTCGCGCGCCGCGCAGCCTGGTGGCCCACCGCGCCATCTGTCTGTGACAGATTCTCTCTTTCTTTTAAATTAGATATTTTGAGGGTATTTTGGTAAAATCACTTGGAGGCCGGATTTAATGCCTTAGATCAGTTTTGGGGAGTTCATTTACTCCTTCCACAACTACCAACACTTATCCAAATCAATTCTAGAGAGAGAGTGGCTTTTAGTGAGGGAAACCCCATTTTGGAGAAGAAGAAGAAGGTTTCTTGCTTAAGTCCAAGCATTAAAGTTGTTCGCCTTCCCTCTAGCTTCGTTGTGATAGTTGTGGTATGCTCTAATCTTAATTTCTTTGTTTAATTTGATTTAGGGCTAGGGTTTGGGGTGAAGATGAACATAAAACCCATTTTGTTAGTGTTTTGGGTGTTCTAGGGTAATTTGAGTCATGTAGACTCAATATTGGGTTAACTAGGGTTTAGAAGAGTTACTTGTTGTTAGAGAACCCTAATTAGCTAGTAAAATTGCTAGAACACCATGATTTATGTAAATGGGTGTAAATGGGTTAGTGGTTGACCCAAAATGGGTAGGTTGACTTTGAAAATGTCAAATGGGTCAAAATGAACCTAAGCTAATTAATATGTGTGGTTGAAGCCTAAAACTAGTGTTAAAATGTGTAATGAACCTACTTTGGTTAATGATAGGGTTTTGTGATGAGTTAACCCGATTTTAGGGTTAAGGGTGCAAATGGGTCGGATTTGCACCATGGGTCAAATTAACACTAGGAGTGAGCTTTAGAGTGTTGACCAACTCGAGTTGTGATTTTGATATTGTGATAAATGTAATAGGTGCGTTACATTGAAGTGTTCAAGCTCGGTTATCTTTCACCAAGAGATTTTGAGGTGAGTGGAATAATTATGCATTCGTGTATATGGCGTGTTTATTTGTGGGTGTTATGGTATGAACCATCGAGCCGGTAGTACCATAGCATGTGTGTAAATTGATGTGAACCACGAGCCGGTAGCATCGAGTGTGAACCACGAGCCGGTAGCACTATAAAATAATTGATGTGAACCACGAGCCGGTAGCATCGAGTGTGAACCACGAGCCGGTAGCACTATAAACAAAGTGTGAACCACGAGCCGGTAGCACTATAAACGAGTGAGACTCAATGCGTATGGTGTGAACCACGAGCCGGTAGCACCATAGCGTCATGGTTAACCATTTTAAGATTTGTTGATATTTAGCATGCTAAATTATTTATGGTTGTGTTGAGTATATGCTAACTCGGTTATGTTATTGTATGACTTGTTAAGTGTTTGAGGTTGATGACATGCTTTTGTGTTACACGTTTCGTACGAGGTATCTTGTGTTGTGGTTGCAAATAGATGGGCGATATATATGTATGTGTAATTATTGCATTCACTAAGCTTTGCTTACCCTCTCGTTGTTTACCACTTTTATAGGTTCGGTGTTGGACAAGGGTAAGGGCATCGTTTTGGACTAGGAATCCCGCTTGTTGCTAAGGGACGCTTTTGGTTTTAGTAGCTCTCGGAGTTTGACCGATAGTTGGGTAGTTTAATCCCAAACGTCATGCTCATTGTGTAGTTTGGAACTTAAACTTTTTGGTGGTCGAAACTCCTAAATTGTACTAAACTTGTAATTTGGGTCGTGTGGGCCCCGCTTGTAAAACTTTAATTTTATGTTTGAAACATGTTAGTTTTACATATTTGGTTGTATGGTAAAAAGCGTTTTGTCTAAAAGTGCCGGGAACTAGTCAATCTTTTCGCCGTTAAAAGTCCCGGGGACAGCCAGATATGGCGCGGCGCGCGGGCCATATGGCGCGGCGCGCCGATGGTCTGCAACAGAAATTTTTTTTTTTTATTTCGTATTTTCACAAGGTTTTGTCGGGTGTTGGTTTGGGGTGTTACAATTCAAAGCTCCAATCTAAGTCTCTCGATCCTTCTAAACTCTTTTCCATTATCAATTTTGCGATTAAGGTACATTTTCACGGTTAAAAATCGAATTTTTTGCTTAGGGTTTGATTTTTAACTTTTGAAAAAATTTGTGTTTTATGCTTGATTTTGATTCCTTGCATGCTTAGTTCGACAATGTGATTATTATATGCTAGTTTTTAGGTTCGATTGAGGCATTTTGGTTCACTTTTAGCCTACGATTCATGAATTCGTGTTTTAGGATATAAATTGATGAAAATTTTGGGATTTTGATGTTCTGCTAACTCATTTAGGCTTAGTGATTCACCTAGAACACTCGGGAACAAGTTTTTGAACAATTTAGGATCATCTTGTTGAAAATTGCAATTTTGAGAAAATGTACGAAATTAGGATTTCGATTTTTCCTAATGTTAAAATGTTTTTAAAACTCATGATGACTTGAAAACTAGTCAAAATTAAGATATCATTGACTTAAGAATAAATTTGGAACCTAGTCTTTGATTTTTCTTATTATGTACGTTTTTGCTAAAATGAATATTTTTCGATAAAAATGGTTTTAGATCACGACTTGAAGGTATTATAGGAAGAGTTTGATGTTTTAAAATATTTAAGGTAATTAAAAATGATCATTATAATTATTGTATGCTTAAAAATCATCATACTTTGAATAAAATTGCTTATTACGACTAACTCGCTATAATTATTATTTTTAAGCATTATTTGTTGCAATCACGGGTACGCTTTGAATTTTGCTTAAAATATGTTTATAGTTGGTTTAGATATTGTTGCGGTAATTTTGGCTATATTTGTTGATAACAGGGATATGGAAAGTGCCATTTTTAAAGCCCTCATTTCGAATTTTTTTCGAAAATTATATACACTTTTCATATCTTATTGTGATGAGAAGTCTTGTTATTTTTGGAACGTAACCTACATTGCGTAATTATTGCATATGGCACGTAGATATCAGCTTCCAGACGAGTACGAATTGCCCAATTCTATTCGCGGGCAGGACAACCAGGGGATATGTGAACCGTTTATGAGGAATTGGATAAATAAGTGAAAAGAGCACAATAAGTACATTAACTGGGAAATAATGGAGCAGTGTGGTTGGGCGGAAGAGTTGAGAAATCTTTTGAGTTTTCGTACAAATGGAAAAACACACAACGCTTGGCTGTAATTGTTTGAGATTAATGAATGTGTGTATCAGGAGCCATTTGCAGAGTTTATGGCTACGTGGGAGTTTGAAGCGAATATTGATCCTGACGAGTATAACACTCGTGATTGTATCCACTTCCATCACCAAAATGTCACTCACCATCTTACTCTTGCACAGTTCGCCCATCATCTGGAACTGTACAAGAATTCTCACTTGGACCGCTACACTTCTCTGGATCCATCAGTCGATAATCAGATTTTTTGGCAAACATACACTACTGATCAAGCGGGTTGGAGGTCAGGGAAAAAGGCCTCCAGTTTCATCAACCTAGTTCATCGCATCCTTCACTACCTCTTGGCAAAGACAATCCACCCGAAGACCCAACATAGTGGAGTCGTCACAATTTCTGACATACAGCTTATGCATTATATGTTCCAGAATTGGATAATGCAAGTTGCATACCTTTTGGATCAGGCATTCACTGTTGAGAAAATTTCATCACACACGGTTGAGCCAGTTTTAGGAGCTGTTGTCACAAAATTACTTAAGCGGATGCACATTTTGGGTAACATAGAAGGAATGGGTTATAGGAGGGAATCTGAGTCAGAGGAGATTGGGTATAAGCTGTTGCACAATTGGCAGTTTATTCAGATACATAATAGGCAGCTGATAGTTTTGGCTAGCCCATGAGTTGTAGGTTCAGTCGACTGGACTGTACCTAATGTAGAGATTAGAGACTTTAGGCCCAATCCTAGGACTAGGGATGGTAGGAGGAGAGCTCGAGGTTCGTAGGAACCGAGGGATGAGGATGATCTCACTTTACATGGTGAGCCCACCGATAGCGATATACAGAGACACTCACTAGCACACCACGGGGGCCCACCATACTACGAGTCGTATCATTATCATATGGGAGACATACCTGGGACGGATAAGTGGTTTGTTGACTCTGCGATGCTCTAGAACCCTCAGCATTTCACACATCATGCAGGAAGGCAGCTTAACATCCCACCATATCCCTGCCACCATCCTTTGATTGTTGCCTACAGAGAGCCTAGACACGCCAGCACCATTTATCAGCATCCACCACGTCCTCCTCCTCAGCATCATTACACACAGCATACAATTTTTCCTTCTCCACCGCTAGAGCAGAGCACATGGTTTGAGGGGCTCGCCAACAGCATTATTGGGGAATCCCTCATTAGTACACACAGAGACACATCTGCCGGTGCTCACATTTCGACATGGGATAAGGCTGTTAGCCAGGGTGTAATGACCTGACAAAAATTGCCATTGACGGCGTCGTTAACTTAGGTCCCGTTACGTGGTCATAGTCACTAAATGAGACACGTTTGACCAAAATTATGTCGCATTCATTTGAAACGTGTAAGACTTGCAAAGTTTTAAGTTTACCAACGGTTCGACAACAAGTTTAAGTTTACAAAAGTTATAAAGTATAAATGAAATAATTTGCGACAAAATATAAGTTGTAAATCTCGAATGCTATCAATAGCGTATGTATGTATGCTATAAAAGTGCGATAAATAAAATGACGATATATAAAATTGCGATAATTAAAAAGTACGATAATTAAAATGACAATAAATTAAAGTGCGATAATTAAAAGTGCAATTAAATATGAAATAAAGGAATTATGTTTATTTAAACTTCTGTAATCATGATATTGGACGTGTTGATTTTAGTTTATTACCATGGGTTAATTGTCCTTTGTCCTGGATTATTTAATATGTCCGTATGGTTTTTGTCCATAACAGCCCATCAGTCATAAATATAAAGTGCGAGTGTCCTCGTCAAATTATCCTTATATCTGAAGTCAAATATTCTAACTAATTGGGGACTTAAACTATAATTAAACCAATTTTCCTTGTATGTAATTCACCCTGGTTTTAATAAGTCCATTGACTATTAATCCACTCCCGTGTACGGTTAAATGAACGATTATTAGTACTTATAAATATCCAGCCCATCGTGTATGATCGAGTGTATGTGGTTATTTATAGGTACGTCCAATTGTAAATCTTTATATTAAATTAACAAACTATCATTTAATTAAATAAATATAAAGCCCATTAATAGTTCATAGTCTAATTTCCACAAGTGTCGTTCTTTTGTCCAAACCCCAATTATGGTACAAATCCCAATTATCCCGTCTTTAATATTTAGTCCAATATCATGATTACTTTAATTTAAATAAGCATAATAATAACTTAGCTACGAGACATTAATTTAAAAAAGGTTGAACGTAACTTACAATGATTAATAATAGCGTAGCATTACACGGACAGAATTTCGACTTACACACTTACAACATTCGCTAACATACCCTTATTATTAATATTAAAATTAAAATTAAAATTAAAATTAAAATTAAAATTAAAATTAAAATTAAAATTATAATATATATATATATATATATATATATATATATATATATATATATATATTACAGAGAGATAGAGAGGATAGATGGATATGATACTCGAGCAAAAGACTGCCTTTTATAGGAATGTGGCCAGAAAAAGTTGGCCATGCGATCGCATGGATTTCCTTTGCATTGTCCATGCGATCGCATGGAGTCTAGGGACAGCTCACATAACTTTGTTTTCTTGTTTGCCAACGTTTTTAATATATAATATAATATATATAATTTTAAGAATTAATTATATATTATATTATATTCATGTGCATAGTTGACTTGTAATTTTTAGTCCGTTGCGTCGTGCGTTGAGAGTTGACTTTGGTCCCAGTTCCGGATTTTCAAACGTCCTTGCGTACTATTTAATATCTTGTACTTTTGAGCTTTTTGGTCATTTGCGTCTTCAAATCGTCGTTTTCTTCTTTTGTCTTCGCACTTATTTATTTAAACGAATATTACATAAAAATAGAACAATTGCAACTAAAAGCTTTACATATTGAAAGGATATTGTGCCTAAATATATGTTCATTTGGAGCACTATCAAATATCCCCACACTTGAGCGACGCTTGTCCTCAAGCAATACAGAACTTGAAATTAAATCACACTTCACTCGAATCACTTTTTTATTCTCACAATTTATACATCAGTGATTTTGATACGGCGGTATAAACAATGGTAGTAACGATGTGGTTTACAGTCCCACATGACTATGAAAATTTAGATTCTTTAAGGAAATTGGATCTTTATGAAAATATTTGATCTTTTGAAAAATCATTCTAGATTTTACCCTAGATAAGTTTTTCAGAATAACCCTTCACCGGTGTTGCAAAATATTTTTGTGGGTTTTATGGGTTTCAGATTTAAAAATTTTAGTTCAAAACTTGTGGTTTTGTGTCACCCACTTGCTAACCTTGTATTAGGAAAGCAACACGTCCAGTATAGTTGCTCCGTATATTCCTTTTGGTAAACTACCATCCGGTTGTAAAGGAAAGCGTTGAACAAGCAACTGTTAAGGCAATGTCTAATGACATGCAGGTGTTCATGGTCCACAACGTGTCGGATGCAATTACTATCCTTTGTAGGAGCAATAGTAAAGATCACCCTATA
The DNA here is from genome assembly GCF_046630445.1 of Rutidosis leptorrhynchoides. Lineage (NCBI taxonomy): Eukaryota > Viridiplantae > Streptophyta > Magnoliopsida > Asterales > Asteraceae > Rutidosis > Rutidosis leptorrhynchoides. The sequence continues at coordinate 121,627,309 of NC_092339.1, forward strand.
GTTTTTCGATCTGGCACAAGGTCCTGTCTTCGACCATGCTATGCAACCACCGTTCTTATGGTTGACACCCGATTTGGTTCAGGTGACCTAATGAATTCCAGGTGAATTCCTAGGATTTTACGTTCAATGGTAATGAACGCATTGAAAATAGGTTTTCAGAAAACAAATCGGTTTTAATTTTGATCAAAATATTTTCTCGTTCAAGCTCGAGTTTAGATATCATCGAATTCCATGAGTTTGTAATTCTCACTTTTTAAAGTCAATCTCAAGGATTAAGTAATATCAGGCTTAAAAGTTGATTTTTAATCTTTTAAGGAGATTATCCTTTCTGGGGGTCTGATTCATTAGTCTTATCAAGCTAATTTGCATGGCGCCCTCCCCATTTTACGAGTCAGATCCTCTCATGGTTAGGATAAGTCTGACACTTGGCGACCCTGTTAGATGCTGAGGTCCGTGGATTTCCTGCTGATTTTAGAGATGACTTTTCTAGATTTTTCGTCAACCTACAGCTGGTCTGGATGACAACTTCCTGACCTAAATCAAGAAGCGCGTGTCTTTTTCGGAAGACTTTACTTCCTTTTAATGATAGAATTGATTCATCGTGTAGATCCATCTTTCTTTCAAATATATTACAGTAAATCGGGTAAAACTGATTAGTTTAGTCCAAAGCAAAAGTACCTGTAATAATCTTGTACAAACATATGTGATATGTGTTTTAAATAACTTGGTAAATTCTTCCCACACTTAGCTTTTATTTATTTTTTTCTTTGCCTTTTTATTCTCCTCTATTCCATTTTAAATGAATTATAACGTTTTGGGTTGTTTCTCCATTGATGTTCTCTCTGAGGTAACAATAATTTTGGTATTAACACCTAGTTTTATCGTTTATAAATATATATATAAACATGATTTTGAATTCATTTAGTTGAAAATTTTTCAAATTTTCACAAAATTTGGCAATTAAACTAAGTGTAAACTCGAGAGAATTTATAACCCTTCCCCATACTTGAGATCATGCAATGCCCTCATTTGCATGAAATCAGACCATAATTATAAATTCATGAGGGTGATTAGTGTAGAAAAGTGATTAAAAATACCGAATTTGCAACATATTATTTTATATCACATTTGTTATATTGCGTCTTGTCGTCAAAATTAGTAGCTTTTGTTGAACTTAATGTCAGTCTTTGAAAATGCGCTGTTTTACCCTGTTTTGTATATAAGATAAACTACAAACATATATATAATATATATATAAATATATATATTTTTTTTATAAAACCTTTATTTATTAAAACAATTTAAATGAATAATTTTTTATTAAATTTGTCTCCTTTTACTTTAGGTAGTTTCGGTATGTTTACCTAGTCCATCCCTCGACAAAATTTAAAATTTGTCATTTTTAAAGCAATTGTTTTAAAAGCAAAGATTTTTGGGTTTTTTAATTTTTTTTTGTATACTTTAGATCAATAAAATTAAAAATAATGATAACAAAATTTTTCGCCCCGCCCTCGGGTAAAGCAATTTCGGTTCCATGACCTAGTCTTCAACTTACGATGAATTTTAGAAATCATTTTTTAAACTTAATGAAATAAAGTAAATTTTGTTTTTAAATTCACACAAAACTTAAATTTAAAAAGCATATTAATTTCATACAAAACCTATAAAACAAAAATTCAGAATGGAGGGAGAAAACTAGTTCTTTAGTGTCTGCTAGTGAAAAAGACCAATCGGATTCCATTCTCGGAACTACACGAGAACAGGACAACTAACTCTAGACAACGTTTTCCTTTTAGAACATTTGAATCTCCCCACAATTAGGTAGCTGTGGTGTCGAAATTGTGATTAACTTCATTGTCAATTTCTCTTGGACCATAATCAACTTGCATATCTGTGACTTTTGCTTTAAGCCATTGGTCAGATTCTTGTGTAATATCCACAAATTCAACTAGTTTTGCCTTTTCTTTAGGCGATAGATTGGATACTAACCGGTTACATAACTTAAAGTTCCCCTTGGTTCTAGCATCACGAATCCGTTTTATAAGTTTCTTCATTGAACTGTTAATAACGGAGTCATTTAATTTCGTATCAACAACGGGGTTCTTTGTTATCAAGTCATCATTAGGGTTTACTTCATCTTCCCCACACTTAGGCATTTTATTATTGTTAAGCACTACCGTTGGAGTTGGTAAAACAACATGGTTCTTACCAATCGTTTTTGTTGGTTCAACGGTTTTGGTTAGTGGAGATTTAGTCTTTCGAATCACAAAGGTGACTGATTTTTCACCATCACTAAGTGTGATTCTACCTTCTTTTACATCAAATAACACCCTGGTGGACGCTAAGAATGGTCGACCTAAAATTAGAGGAATGTTTGGGTCCTCTTCTATGTCAATGACAATAAATTCGATTAGAAAGGTTAAATTACCCACTTGAACGGGTAGGTTGTCAGCAATTCCAACTGGGTGCCTAATGGTTTGATCAAAGAGTCGAACACTCATCTCTGTTGGACTTAACTCACCTACTCCTAATCTCTTATATAATGAAAGAGGCATAACACTCACACTCGCACCTAAATCTGCTAGTGCATCATACATGACACAATCACTAAGTAGACAAGGAACAATAAATTCACCCGGATCACCCAACCTGGGTGGAAGTTTTGGTGGAACTGTCTTCACCGGGTTTATCTTTACGGTTTTTGTTTCTTGTACTTTCTTATTCTTCTTCTTCTTTTCATAGGTATCACAAACTTTATTACCTATTACTTGCTCATACTCAACTCCTTTTCTTGGAAACGAGATGGGTGGTCTGTATGGTGCCACCACTGGCTTTACATACTCGGGTGGTGGTGGTGTTGTAACTTCTTCATTGTTACTCACATCAAAAACCTTCCCATATTTTGATGCTGGTTTTTCAGAATTTGTTGAGACCATATTAACATTCTCATTCCGAGGATTTACTTCAGTATTACTCGGTAGCTTTCCTTGTTCCCTCTCACTCATCATGCTAGCAAGAGTACCTATGTGTTTTTTCTAGATTCAAAATGGAAGTTTGTTGAGTTCTTAATGACTAATCAAACCTCTCATTTGTTTAGTTTTGAGATGTAATAAATTGTGTTTGAGATTCTATTAGCTTTGCCATCATTTCTTCCAGATTTGGCTTTTTCTCTTCGGTTTGTTGTGGTGGTTTATATAAGATAGGTTTTTGTTGATTGAAAGTGTTGTTTTGAGTTGTTGGTTATTCAGACCTTGTTGGTTATACGAGTTATTGTTTGGCCCATTTGGATTGTAAAGAATGTTTTGATTTTGATTGAAGTTTGACCTTGGTGGTTGATAATTATTTTGATAATTATTTCCCGGCCTTTGGTTCATGTAGGAAACATTCTCACGTTGTTCCATCATTTGCTCAATGTGGCAATCTTTCGTTAAGTGTGGTCCACCACATTGCTCACAACTGATTCGTATTGCGTGAATATCTTTATTCATCTTTTCCATTCGTCTTTCGAAAGCATCTATTTTGCGAAAACGGAATCAAAGTCATGGCTAGAATCGATTCTAGCCGCTTTAGATGAACGAAAGATATCTTTTTCTTGGTGCCACTCATGAGAGTGGGAGGCTGTGTTATCAATAATTTTGTAAGCTTCAGTTGCGGTTTTCTTCATAATGGAACCACCAGCTGTTATGTCGATGTCTTTTCATGTAGTCATGTCACATCCTTGATAGAATATTTGTACTATTTGATAAGTGTCTAAACCATGTTGAGGACATCCTCTCAATAACTTTCCAAATCTTGTTCACGCCTCATATAGAGTTTCATTTAACTTTTGAGCAAACGTAACAATTTCTCCTTGAAGTCTCATGGCTTTAGATGCCGGAAAGAATTGTTTAAGAAATTTTTCAACTAAAACATCCCATGTATCAATCGCCCCTTCAGGTAACGATTCTAACCAATCTTTGGCTTCTCCCTTTAAAGTCCAGGGAAATAACATGAGATATATTTGTTCATCCTCCACTTCTCTTATTTTAAATAGAGTACAGATCCTATTAAAGGTACGAAGATGTTCATTTGGATCTTCCTTCGGCGCACCACTAAATTGGCATTGATTAGTCACCATGTGTAGGATTTGTCCTTTGATTTCATAATCTGGCACATTAATGTCAGGTTGAGTAATTGCGTGACCTTGGCCAGTGTGTTTAGCTCTCATTCGGTCTTCCATACTTAGAGGTTCCAGATTCTCCATTATTGAATTTGTTGAATATGAATCACTCGAGGATTCTGACTTAATGGGTTGTTCCTCGACAATTTCTATTTGAATGATTGGTGGTTCCGGAGGAAAGATTAATGGTTCAGGATCTTTGAATTGTCCCTGAATATCCTCCGGATTCTCAATTGTGAGGTCGGGTTAAAAAAATGGATTATTGGAAATTTGAATTGGAGTACTTGGTCGACTGGATGACGATTCTAAAGAAAAATCAACGGCGACAATATTGGCTAGATGTCTTGATCGAGTTACAGGTGGTGAACGTATAAAAGGTGGTGAACGTTTTGCTCGATGCATTCACTGAATATCCTATTAGTTATAAAAATAAAAATTATATAAGTTATCAAATTAATAGACTTTTCTGATTTTGCCCACGTTTCGAATAGCCAATAAATGCAGCAGGTAGCCAGGACCCTTTAAATCGGAAGCCCACAACTCGCCACTAACAAATCCAACTATTACTACGAACCAGAAAATTTTGGATGTCTATCAATTTAACCACTTAAAATAATTTTTCGTTGAAATTTAGAGAAGAAATAGAAAATTCTATGTCCTAAAAACTAGAGCGTCGAGAAATAAGAAAGAAAAAGAGTGCGTCGAAAAACGTCGAAAAATAAATGGTCGAAAAATAATAAAAAGAACGTAGCACGTCGAAACTTAAAAGTCTAAAAACTAAGAATTAAAAGTTGCGTCTAAAAGTATTAAAGCTTAAAAGGAATTCTATAACCAAAACGGCAATCACTTAAAAAGTACTAAAATTTATAAAACAGCGTCGCAAAATTTTAAAGCACCTAAATCTTAGTCTAAAGAAAAAGCACTTAAGGGATTTTACGGCAAATCCTAAAAATCTAGAAATAAAAATAACTACGGCAAATACTATATTTTAAAACTAGTTACGAGTGAAAAATATAAAAATACGCTATAACGATTAAAATTATACAAAATATAAAAATAGGCTTAAAGTTATAAAAATACAATTTTTATAAAAAATATTATTTTTATATTATTATTTTATAAAAGTATTAAGTTTATATATTTAATAAAACTAAATTAAAACTAAAAATACAAAATAAAACTAAATAATACTAATTATTATTTTAATTAACCCTAAATCTAAATTAATTAATAATAATTATATATAAATCTTAACCCTAATCGTACGTACCATGTATGTGGGCTGTCTTTTCAACTCATGCGATCGCATGAGATGTATGTTATAAATTCATGCGGTCGCATGACCCTGGTTACCAGGCCGGATAGTTGTGCCTCTACAGTTGAGCCCGTAAACTTTTTATTTATATTTTTGATTTTTAATTTTCTGTTTTATATTTATATAAAGTATTTATATAAAATAAATAAAACTTATATTTTTACAAACTAAAAATAGAAATAGAAATATTTTATAATTTATATATTTTGAACAATTCTTAAAAATATATATATTTTGTTTTTCTTTTTATATTTTTGTATTTTTAAAATTTAAAACGTATTAAAACTTAATAAATTTTTTTTATAGCGTTTCGCTTCCGGCGTTTAAGCAGTTCCCCGGCAGCGGCGCCAAAAATACTTGATGTGCGTAGAGGTGTATATGAAATAGTTATATTTTTACTACGAAATACTATTAAATACGATACAATTTTACACAAGTTATTTATTTATTTATAGAGTGGATATACCTAAACCTTGCTACAACACTTATAGGCAGTGTACCTAATCGTACAGTAGTGTAGTTTTTAGTAAGTCCGGTTCGTTCCACAGGGAGCTAGACAAGTTTAACGCTATATTTTTAAAAACTATATTTGTATAAAAATATATATATAGGAGTAGTATTATTATTATTATAAAAGGGGGAGTTTTTACCGTTTAATGACCGGTTTGTCGATTTTAAAACTTAAGTCGCAGTTAAAACCTAATGTAAAATATTAAAAATAAATATAACTTAATTTTAAGCGTAAAGTAAATAACGATAATGAAATTGCGATAAATAAAAGTGCGATAAATAAATTGATGATAAATAAAATTGCGATAATTAAAAGTTGGAGAGGATAGATGGATATGATATTCGAGCAAAAGACTGCCTTTTATAGGAATGTGGCCAGAAAAAGTTGGCCATGCGATCGCATGGATTTCCTTTGCATTTTCCATGCGATCGCAAGGAGTCTAGGGACAGCTCACATTACTTTGTTTTCTTGTTTGCCGACGGTTTTAATATATAATATAATATATATATAATTTTAAGAATTAATTATATATTATATTATATTCATGTGCATAGTTGACTTGTAATTTTTAGTCCGTTGCGTCGCGCATTGAGAGTTGACTTTGGTCCCGGTTCCGGATTTTCGAACGTCCTTGCGTACTATATAATATCTTGTACTTTTGAGCTTTTTGGTCATTTGCGTCTTCAAATCGTCGTTTTCTTCTTTTGTCTTCGCACTTATTTATTTAAACGAATATTACATAAAAATAGAATAATTGCAACTAAAAGCTTTACATATTGGAAGGATATTGTGCCTAAATTTATGTTCATTTGGAGCACTATCAGGACTATTTACCCTCGTGGCAAATACTAGTATAACGTGAAGAGTCTCTCTCTCCATTGAGAATTTAGATGAAGGTTTTCCTTACACGGAAGTTCGAGTGTAATGCGAGAGAAGTTTCCGCCTCGATGTGAGCATATTAAGCGTTTCGTAGTTCGTCAATAAAACTGTGCAAAAACTAGATAGTATACACGTGTAACATATGTTTTGAAGTTGAAAGAATTGGTCATTCGTTTCAAAGTATAAATAGGACTTGGAAATATCAAGATGTGTCCCTGGTATGGTTGTTATCAATATTCTCGAAGTTTTCGGATGGCAACAAGGAAAAATAAAGTCATGTACATGGCACATGATGGTGATTAGGTTGATCGAGTCCAATCACCATCACGAGTCATTAGAGCTTTGGTATGACTTACCATAATATAACTACGTTGATCGAGTGTCGTTATATTATGCTAACTCATACTTCCATTCCTACATCACTCCATAAAATCAAGTTCGTGTAATTGTGAAGATTTAAAATGAACAAAATATAACGGCTTCTCTAACGTGACTCGTATCGAATCGAAGGAATTTGTGCAACTCTGAAGAAGCGTTTCCCGAAGGAAGTGTATAAACGATTGTTCACGTCAATGCGGTTCAAGTCAACCAATAATGTATTTAGGTACGAAAGGAGTAACGAATTATGATAACGAGTAGTACGCAACCGTAGTGATAAATAGTGACGACGATACTCACCTAGAGTAGTGGCGGTAGTAACAAGAAGTAGTAGGTAGTGAAGAACACTGGTGTAACATCGGTAGCGGCTAGTGATTGCCGTAGTGGTGGAAACCTTATATTACTCGTGGATAGTAAGCTGGGACGGTGGTGAATAACAACCTGGGAGACAAAGTTCCCGAACTAGTGTGATTAACGAAGTCGTCGTCATCCTTGCGCGTATGAATCTCGAATTTACGTGTGTTACCAGTAAGTGGCAGAATACGGATTCGTATGATGAAAGTTTGGTACCATTAAAAGTTCACCTAAGAAGATTCAAGTATATATGCACAAGTAGTCAAGTAAGTGCTATCTATAGCAAATGTAATGTCAGAATGCAATGGCTAACTATCCGGTTGTAGTCTAGATTCACTAATACGTCCTAACGACTCTGTCAGACACACTAATGAATATCCTAGATCCCTACAACCAACCCTCTGATACCATCTGTAATGACCCAAAAAAAGTCTCCATTGACGGCGTCGTTAACTTAGGTCCCGTTATGTGGTCATAGTCCCTAAATGGGACGCGTTTGACCAAAATTATGTCGCATTCATTTGAAACGTGTAAGACTTGCAAAGTTTTAAGTTTACCAACGGTTCGACAACGAGTTTAAGTTTACAAAAGTTATAAAGTATAAATGAAATAATTTGAGACATAATATAAGTTGTAAATCTCGAATGCTATCAATAGCGTATGTATGTATGTATGCTTGACCCCAAGCAAGTAATCAAAGTGTGCGCATGTATGCTTAACCCCAAGCAAGTAATCAAAGTGTATGTATGTATGCTTGACCCCAAGCAAGAATAAATGTACATGGAAGCATGTATCAAGTAGCCAAGTATGAACCTGAGAAATATATAGAAAACTGTCAATGAAAAACGTTGGTGAAATCATAGGTGTATTAGTAAACGTTGTTTTTGAACCACAAGATTTTGTATTTCCATAACGTTGATTATCTAAATCGTTTGCATTCCAAAAGTATGTTTGCGAGCACCCAATTATCAAACTTAACTGTTTTGTACCCTGTTACGTAGTGTTAGAACATTCACTATATTCGAAAATATATTCCATCCGCTAACGGTAGATTACCGTCCGAATGAGGGCTCGTCAAGCACATGTAATCACATAACATAAGTTCACATTTACACCCTGCAAGTGTAACTAATGATAATTGAATTGGGGCTTTTTGTTCTAACTCGCTGTGGAATGTTTGTTTTCTTACTTGTGTTCAAAGTATAAAAGTATAAACCGTATATGTTTCTCATCCCATGATTTAAAGTATAAAAGTTGTTGAAAAGATGGGACTATGATCTCACCGTAGTTGCATGCCAAGTACTTGTAATTAAACGTTGTGCAATGAAAGTTGCTTAGCCTTGACCTAAACAAATAAGTTGTATCAATTACGGGTTACGACACAATGTCGGGCGAAATGTGTTCAATTAGTCGTATCGCTCGTTACGACTCAATTAATATAGCATGTAAATCAAGTTGTCAAGTTTCATGCAAGATATAAGTGTAAAAGCACGTTAAAACGATTGCATAAGTGTTTGGTCAAGTTTGACTAAAAGTCAAACTTGGTCAAAGTCAAAGTAAATGGGGTCGGGCCGGGTCGGGTATCCAACAATTTTTTTAAGTTATATAATCATATATGAGCATGTTGGCCAAGTTTCATGTTAATCGGAGGTGCGTAGCATAGTTAGAATTAAACGGTAAACGACCAAGTTGGACAGAATTTTGTAGTTCATTTGGACGGCATCTAAATGGTCTGGACAGTGTCCAGCAGTGAAGGACTGGATGGCGTCCAAACACCTAACCTGCTGCATTTGCTGAAATTTCACAAGTCTCGAACCAAAACAGTTTTAAACGCAAATGATGAACCGCAAACACTTAAAACATGTATCTTATATTGTTGGAAAGGTATTTTGACAAGGAATACAACTAAACACATATCAACAAACAAGTTAATCATTTATAACAACAAAAATCTCATCAAAAGTTCATTATTCAAGTTTCAAGTTCGTAAAACGCATTTCATGATTCGGGAACCCAATTTACACATACAATATGTCGTTTCGTAGGTAATTACGCATACAATACAACTAAACACTTACAAATAACATTGAAAAGCATTTAGTGCATCAAAAGTTCGTTTTAAGATCTATCAAAACCTAACCAAGAATCACAAAATCAATAATCATGTTAATGAGGTCTTACCGAGCCAACCAACATATCAAATTGAAGCTAATGATGCTAGTAACACATTTAACACAATAGGTTTAACATCTAACAACATTTAATCAATAAAAATCAAAGATTAAACTAACCCATTTCAAGTGTTCATGCTAGTTACACCAAATAACAAGATCGAGCATACAAATTACATACACGACATCACAATGAGCCATAGACACTAATTAACACCATTTCAAGTCTAAAGGTCTAATTTATGAAAAATTAGAGATTTTGAAAATCTTACCCCAAGCTATGAAATTGGTACCAAATTGAATAGGATGATGCAAGGATCACAAATATGTAATTTGTTTTGGTATTTGAGTACTAGATTGGATTTAGATGATGAATTAGTGAATTGGGTGTTTGAGAGTAAAAATAGAAGTAGTAGAGAAAGAAAGATGAGACTGAATGAATGAGTGGTGGTGGTGGTGGGTTGACTAGTTGACCTAGTCAATTAGTTTGCCCACTTGGCAACTTTAGTCCCTCGAGTTTAAAAGCGGGTGCGTGAATTAACCGAATGAATTATTTTAAAAACGCTAGAGTAAACAAGAGATGTTATAATTAAATAATGAAAATATTGGAAACACTTATTAACGGGGGATACGAATTTAGATAACGAAAGATATTATCTAAAAAAAAGACGGTGTTAAAATAAATTTAACGAAAAAAGGCGGGATGTTACACAGGGCATGACAGAGGGTGTAACCCAGGATTTTGGAGGACTGGATATGATCAATGATTGGGAAAGAGATTTGCAGGAAGGAGCGAGTTGGCATACGGGGCTAATGATTCACACTAGCACCTCATCTCTCACCGGACTAATTGCACGCTCAGACGGGATTCGTATCATGGTATCTTCTGGAACTAACATTTCAGGATGGGCACGGAGACTAGCCACCGACGAGGAGATGCTTGATGAGGGCCAATTAGACTTAAGGACACCAAGGCAGCCCCGAACCAGCGTATCATACTCTCTCCCTCCTCATATGCCAGATTAGCAGTGACTCTACTCTCTGCCACTTTTATTTATGATTATCTGTGATACTTTGATACATTATTACATTTTCATCACCGTACGTTTAATTTTGGGCATAACTATCTTTCTATTTTTAGTTTGTATGATATTCTTAGTTAAATAAGTATGCATGAATAAACGTCACAAACAAACAACGATCGAGACCATAATACAAGTTGGAAGCACGACTTGGAGCAAGGACGCATTTAACAAAAAGGGCACCACTACAAGATTAGAAGAAACCTACAAAAGGCGAACCATCCATATACACCTTGCAACCATAGGGGAGTACTACGTCTTCATCGCTTTTTCAATAGAATATATGCAATATACTAAACCACTTTAAACACTAAGTGTAGGATTAACAGCCATGCCAACATAAACTTTAAATAACAAGATGCTTTTCAAGACTAAAGTGTGGGATACGGTGTATCCCTAACATTGAGGACAATGTTATTTAAAGTGTGGGATAGCAATATATTGCACATAATGATTCTCGCAAAATCCTCAAGTGTTTAATAAACTAAATTTTTCATAAAATTTTAAACTTTTCGACCTATATAAAACACTTAGGATTCCAAAATTTTATAAATGATCAAAAAAATTTTGTTACAAATAGACAAAAGAGTAAAACAAAGTCGGCACCTTCTTCGAAAACCGAACCAATTTTCCAAAAGAGTATTGCATAACCAAAGGCACATTTCAACCCATTATAATTGTTGTGAGGTACTACAAATAAGGCCCAATAAGCACTCATTTTTAGTGCTTCACTATGCTTCCGTTGAGCGCGCCGATGTTGGCATCTCTGAATCAGAACTTGCTCTTGATCTGCATTTCGAAATCACACCTTTTGACGAGAATTACTAAGTAAGAAACCTCAACTACTCGTGAAAACAAAACACCCCAACTACATACTTCCATTACCATTTTCACTCAAATCCACCATGAAACCATCCACCACTATCCATTCTTTTCTTTTCACCTCATAAACAAAGAAATAAATCCCTATGAAATCATAACTTTTGGGGAAGTTCTCTATAAAATCGAATTTGAAAATGAGAGCATCGAAGTCAAGTATCCAGAAGACCACCGATAAAAAGGAGACCTCGAAGAGAAAAGTAAAAGATTCTTGCCAAAAAAAAATAGGTTCTGAGAAAAGGAGCATAGCCTAAAGATTCGAGAAAAGAACTCCTGGCAGTCGAAAAAAGGATCCTCATTTTTAAATTCCCAATATAAAGCGGAAAGGATTATCCAAATCGATCCTTAAAGAACTCCTATCTATCCAAAAATCCTTCACAACCCAAACCTGCAATCACCATTTCTTCACAAAATAAGCCGAGTATATAACTGAAAATTCTCTCAAATACGTGAAGGAGATTTGAGTCTTGATCAAGCCTATGATGAAGAATGCAAACATGAATAGCTATGAGCGATTTATTTTCTTAGAACTATAGGATACCCGATACACTTAAGTGAATAGAGTGACCCGAGTGAGATAGCCTTAGTTATGTAACCTCCTCTCATGCTTGCCGAAATAGATTTTGGAATAGCAAAAAGAATAAAACCAAGTTTTCACTTTCACTTGTTGTGAAACGAATATCACTTGATCACTATGAATAGGAATCATCTGTGTGTAAAAGATCGGAGGTTTGCTTGAGGAAAAGTAAAGTGTAAGTGTGGGATATTTGATATCGGCTAAAAAGTAACATTTTTACCTCGATATTAGGGCCCAAATTTATCGCCGAAATAATCACCTTGCTGGTTGATTTTGTAGATTAAGTAATTACGAAGACGGTGCAAAAAGAATCAAGAGAATCGGAGATAAAATGAAGATTCTAGAGCGAAAACGGTGAAAGAAAAGTTACGACCCCGTAAGCCAAGTTACGATCCCGTGAACGAGCAAAACGATCCAAGTAAAATAGCAAACCAGGACAGCAAACGGCTTGCCATATGGCCTGCCACATCACAAACGGCCTGCCTTGGCGCCGACCTATGTAAACAGCTTTCCTCTGCCACCGGCCTCTAAAAACGGCTTGCCATACAGCTTGCCAGCCACACCCCCGCCAAACTTTCACTATTTAAAAGGCACTTGTCATCCATATTTCACACACCTCTTCACACTCTCCCACTACAATACACTTTCTCTCACTAGAAGCTTTCAAGGCCTTCTCACCTCCGAGCGAGAAATTAGTACCTGGAGGCGAACGTTGAAATTTGTAATAGGAGCGGTCTAGAGGATGTCAGCACTTATAATGGTCCAGATCTCGTCTGTAAACGGTGAACGCCTTCCTTAATTTAATGAAGATACATAGTTACTTTGAGTTACTTTCATCTTGCATGCTTGTCTATTCGTTATAAATGTTTATTATATGTTAAATATCTTATCTGAAACTTATGATATTGTTATGCATAAATCTTAACGGTTTAGAAGTCAAATTCACAGACCACCCTTTCCATTTACTCACGTGGCTATAACCTAGTATTAGGACCTGATCAACCCTAGGATACAAGGTAAGTAGTTATGTGTGCTTCACGTCACAATAGGGAAATAGTACCTACGTACGGTTAATCATTTATCCATCAAAGAAGAGCTGCCTATTTAGGTTGTGATTAGAGTAGGCAATATAGAGTTCAGTGAATACTGGCTTACTTAAAAGCATGATTCGCGTCAGAAGCAACGTTCTTGAGATGTTGTAAGATGATCCGGGGTTGAGTAAGTGATCGCAAAGGAGAGACCTTTAATCCAATTAGAAGTACCTTAGGATATCTAAGATTGCACATCTGTTAATGTTAAGGCATATCATAGTATTAAGTGGAGGAATGTTACTGTAGTTAAACCAACTAGGATTAAAAAAATGAGACTTTCCTTTAGGGATATACCACTTTATTCATGTACCTAGGATTCCATCCTTAAGGTCATTTAAACCCTTCAAGGTTAACGTTGGGAGTAGGGATATCCGTCTTAGCCAGAATCTTCAAAGCCTAAACTCTTAGTGACAGATTTATTAGGTTCTTAACCCAATTAATTGATGTTCAGTGTTCGTTCTAGGAAGTTAAACTCTTTTAACAGCTCTCTATCAGTATCCTATTCTTCCTACCTATCCCTTTTTATCTTCATAGTTTATATTATCTTAGTTAAGTTTAATGTATCACCACTTGTCACTAGGGTTAACCATTTAGACACTTTTATCCCACATTAATGAGCAAACATACCAAAATACAAACCAAGTTATACTTACCACTTATTCGTAAAACTGAAGACAAGTAGGTGAAATATAGCTAGGAAAACTCAGCTAAATATAAATTATAAAATGATTACTCCATTTTGATAACTAATCCTGATGTTTTGCGACCTAATGACACCGCATACGTAAAACCGTCCATTTTGGTCATATCAATTCCCTAACCCCACTAGCTGTAAATCACAATATTTCACAAGAATGTGAGAAGGAGTCAGTTGACCCGACTTACTATCGTGCAATCATTGGTTCACTCATGTACCTGGCTGCGTCAAGACCAGATTTCATGTTCTCGATGTGCTTATGTGCCAAATATCAGTCAAAGCCAAACACCATTCATCTTAATGTTGCCAAGAGAATTATTCACTACGTGAAAGCTACTTAGAATCTTGGAATTTGGTATTATAATGAGCAGAAGTTCGAGCTGGAGGCGTATAGCAATTCAGATTATGTTGGCTATAAGATCAACAACATGTCAACATCGGGAGGTTGACAGTTCTTAGAAGGAAGGTTGGTGACGTGGCAATGCAAGAAGCAGACTGCAGTGGCCTTATCCATATGTGAAGCAGAATATATCTCAGCTACCAGTTGCTGCTCACAGATTGTCTGGATCCAACAATAACTCAAAGATTACAATTTGCATATTTCTAACTCTCCTCTTTATATTGATGATACAGCTGTAGTTGCGGTAGCAAGAACCCGGCGTAACACTTTAAAACTAAGCACATATGGGTTAAGTATCATTTCATTTGAGACTGCCATGAAAAGAAGTTATTACACATCAGGAAAATCAGTACTAATAAGCAAACGTTAGACCTCTATATGAAAGCTTTTGATGAAGCCAAGTTGATGCGTCTAATAGATCTAAATGGAATGGCTGATAAGTCTAAGGTGGTTCCGAATGTTGCACTAAAACAATAGCCTTTATTTTCCGATTTGCATGAAGGAGTGCATGGCATCTAGGGATTAATGGTTGCATTCATGTTTATGCTTTCTAGTTTTCCCGCTGCATCTTAGTCTTTACATGATTATCATCTCATGCATGCTACCTTTGGTTATTTTCTGCTTCGCATCTTAAAATGCTAAAAAGAAAAAATGATTTTCTACTTTTAGTATTTTAGGGGTAGAAAATGCATCACCAGAAATATCCTTAAAATTGAAAAATTGAAAATTGAGAGGTTGCATTTAACGCATGATGGAGATGACGAGAACTTCATTGAACTGAGAATTGATAACCGATTAGTAAGGACTGAACTAAACGTTTATGTATATCTATTATGTGATGTACTGTTGACATGACTGACGATTTCTTGGCATTATACAATCATTTTAAGAATAACGAACCATTTAAAAATCGGAAATCATGGAAAGGTCTACAACATTTGAAGGTAGTCACCTAATTATATCTGAGACTGATTCTAGTGATAAATGTTGAGAAAATCGACAGTCGGTTGAGTGTATCCCCTACTATAATTTATGATCATTAGAAACGGTGGTGATAGGATTAAGAAGTTGAGGGTTATCTGTCTGGTTTCTGCAAACACGGGCCTTCATACTTAATAATCTAAACTAAATCCTCAAATTCAAAGAAAAATAGTTTACGTCGAAGTAAGTGTCCTTTCTCACTTAAGGTTGAAAAGTATGTTCTTTATTACGGACTGTTCAAGTATATAAGGGAGGACACCTTCGAATAATTTTAGCACACACGACGAAGCATGATGTCAAATAAGAAATGATGGAAGTTCCATTCATGATGTTGTTCAAAAACAATGAATCTAACATGATATGCTAAATAATTCAATGAAATATCCATAGAAAATCAAAGTCAAAATGTTGGCGTATTAATGGTGGCAAAATCCCGAAGTTTCATTATTGAAGTATGCTGACTCATGAAGTATGCTTTCTCATAACGAACTAAAATCATTCTTAGAGTGACGCCCCCTTGTTGGCTTGAATTTTTAATC
The DNA here is from genome assembly GCF_046630445.1 of Rutidosis leptorrhynchoides. Taxonomy (NCBI): domain Eukaryota; kingdom Viridiplantae; phylum Streptophyta; class Magnoliopsida; order Asterales; family Asteraceae; genus Rutidosis; species Rutidosis leptorrhynchoides. Next base: position 121,643,322 of record NC_092339.1, read on the forward strand.
ACGATCCTCACATCAAACTTTCAAGATTTTTGTTGTCTCTTATTTAGAATTATACCCATTAAGTTTATAAGTTAGGAAGATATTTACCTAGATATACTCTAATTATGCACATAAGTGAAAGTTTAACCTTTCGATTTTATTTCAAACAATAACTTGAACATAATGAAGTATTGGGCCTAGTAATTCATTTCATGTGGCAACTGGCCATCAGGTATGTCTACAAGAACTGTAGACCAATGCCCGCGGTAAGTTATGCGACTATTTGGATAATCCAACATACTTTAAGATTTGTCAAGCCAGCTAGATTGAGGCTTATAAACCAATGGTAGAAGCCAAAGGCTGACAGCGTTATTCAAAATATCGTGAGAACCTTCCTGTTTATTAGATCAAAAGTATATGGAAAGTGATACGGAAAGTTTCCAAATATCATAATGAATTGGCTACCTAATACAACGTGCGATCATAAGTGAAGAAAGATTCTATGCAGGCCCGGCCCAATGGGGGAGCAAAGTGGACACTTGCTCAGGGCCCAATATTTTTAGGGGCCCAAAAATTTTAATTCTTACACACAAAATTTTACCAAGCCTAGCATTTAAGTGCAAGTGGAAATCAAGCACAAGATACAGGCCCAGCATTTCTTCATTTTACTTTATGACTCATGGCTTTCATTTTTATACAATATATTTTCTTGTAGAATGCCGATGTGGGATAAATTACACTAGTTTAGATTCCATCTAATAAATGAATATCTATAACGTGAATTCTGGATCTTCATATTTGGTGCTTACATCAATAATTTAATTGTTCTAAATATAATATATACATAAACAAACAATTGATTAACTGTAAATGGCACGACTTAATGAAGTGAAAGAACCTAAAAATCTAGAAATAAGAGTTCGTCCAATTGCTTCAAATTTATTAACTACAAATGGGTTTTGTGATTTTTTTAGTGAGTGTTAAAATAATTTATATTTTAGATCTGTTCCTTAGTTATCTAATAGGTTTGTTTAATCCAATCGATTTGAGACGGGACTACCTACACGACGTTTTGAAATCATAGTGACAATTCACGTCAAAAACGTACATGAACGCGGGCCTAAAGGGCCTTTTTTCCATTTCGCTCCGGGCACATAAATTCTCAGGACCGGCCCTGATTCTATGATTAATGAACTTAGCATGATCTCAAAAATTATGGCTCTTTAACGTTCAAGTAACTAATGTCAACGTGATTGTTGAAGTGTTAAGGATGAGCATGTTCATGTTTTAATGAGAACTGATATCAATAATTGCATAAGAATGTATTTAGACTGGATGGTTGGAAATGAACAACAAAGTTTAACTCGATATTCAGTTCTGATCCATATTTCTTTATGCTTTTTACGGTTTCTGTTTTGCATGAAGTTTTGATAACCGGAAAACACAAAAAAAAAAAAAAAAAAAAAAAAAAAACTCTTTTGGCATATTTTTCATATCATGATAGAGTATCTGCATTGCATAAATAGCTGCATGTCATTTTTTTATCTTTGAAAATCCAAAAATATTTTATTCATGTTGGTTTTTGGTTATTCTCTGTTATGTGCAAACAAAGCATGCGTATGTCTGAGCAAAATGTCGATTTATCTGTCCACTCATCCCAATCATACTAGATGTTTTGAGTTGATTAGTTCTAAGTTTTACAAATACCTCATTTGACGTTTAAGTTCATAATGCTTAAACAATGAGAAACTTATAGTAATGCGTTGTGCGAACCAAAGTTTTATTGAGTATCTATGATTTGGTCAAACGCCAGGTAGCCTGAGTGTTATATGTGAAAAATTAGGTCATCCATACGTGTCAGGAAGTGAACCATAAGAGTGGACGACATGTTTGAGTGAAACGTACGGTTAAATGGACTTGGTATACTTTCTAAATTTTTGGTGAACCGTACGATAGAAAGGTCAAACGCACGCTTGAGGTTGGTCTATCATACAAAATTAAGAGAATTTGAGGTGAACGTACATGTGAGTCTGATACTATATAAGGGTTGCTCTGTTTCTTGTTCAACACTTTACACACACTTACACTTGAGTTCCTTGCAAGAGGTTGGGGCCCTGAGTTCCTTGCAAGAGGTCTCAGGTTCGAAACCCGTATAGGGCGAATATTTAGTGGTGGTCAGGGATGGGTTGAAAACAGCCAGGGAGTAATCCTGCTGGGCTGCGTACATCAGAGTATGGAGTCGGATTACTCGCCCTCCCGGGTAACCCGAACAGGGAAAACCTTCTACCTTTACCTTTACCTTTACCTTTATGTGTTGTTGCTTTTACAAATTATTCTACATTATTTTGTGATTGTATCGCCATAATCCATGTGAGTTGTCATCTTGATATAAGGTTTTAATCTATGTTTTTGTGTATTGAAACCTTAAACTACTATTCAATTGATTTTGTCCATAATATATGATATGATGATGATGTTTAGGTACACAATACATTAGAAGAGATATATATTCTTGCCTTATAAAAGTTAAACGGTCACTATGTTCATCAGACATATACGAGTGAGCACACTCGTATGTATCAGTCAGTGACTCGCATGAGTTACTACACGGTTAAGGGTGAACCGCACATTTGATCATACGGTTGACGCTAAAATGACCAGATGTTTTAGATTTCTTAGACGTGTATGAAAGTTCAACCGTGTAAAAATGCACAAAGGTGACATATTAAGCGTATGTCTAAGGTTCTCACTCGTACGAGTCATGTGTCATTGAAATTTTAAATTTTGTGCAATTAAATTGATTTCATGTTTGTGTATTCGATGTCTGACGACTTTTTATTGTAGTTTCATTAATTCAAAATTTCAGGAGATCCTTCATAGACTATTCCAGAGAATATTGATGCTGAACAAAATGCCGAGTAAGTGAATGTTCAAGGGAATCCTTCCACTATTAAAGTAAATCCACCTGGTATACAGGGAAAGGAGATTACCATTTTTAAGACTATCATCATAGAACTATTGGGCTTCAATGATGCAAATCAAACTATTATGTCTCTCAATCGTGATCGAATTCATGGATGTTTTAGAAGATGCAGTTATTCAGGGATTCTAGAGGGAAAGTCTGAGCTGATACAGACATGCTTGCCACACCAGTATAGATACTTGGCACATGTGCTTAATCACTATACGAGTGGAAGGAGAACCAATTTTAATAAACTGAATGAGAAGATTCAAAGCGCGTTTTCAGCTTTAGTGCTCTGAGCTCCTTATGAATTTTCTGGTCTCGTATTCCATTACTTCAAATCAAATTTGACAAGTCAATCGCAGTATCTCATTTATGCGAGATATCTACAACTCGTCATCAATCATCAACCACCTGATCTTTCAAAATTAGACTTTGATGTGATTTCGCTTGTTTAAAAAATGAGCGATGTTACGTTCGATAGGAATATAGAACTTAGAGGGGATGGACAAAAGCCTGACTTCTCATGAGAGCTAGTCTGTCATCTAGCTAATCTATAATATTCATGTCTAGGACGAAACAATTGGAGAAACGAGAATTCTGATTCTGGATACGAAGATCGTGTAGATGATTATAGGGGAGATGAAGGTGTGATAATGCTAAAAATGAACACATATTTCATAGCATTATCCTTCAAGAAAGACACGATTTTAGTTGCTATTGTTCTATTTACAAGTGATATTCGTTTAAATAAGAAAAGGTGAAGACAAAAGACAGATTTGACGATTTGAAGATACAAACGACCAAAACGCTAAAAAGTACAAAGTACAATCCAAGCAGTTCAATTTATTGATAAGAAACATTTCAAAATTACAAGAGTACAAGCCGCAAAACGCAAAGTACAAGATATTAAATAGTACGCAAGGTCGTTCGAAAATTCGGAACCGGAACATGAACCAACTATCAACGCGCGACGCAACGGAGCTAAAATTACAAGTCAACTATGCACACGAATATAATATAATATATAAATAATTCTATAAATTATTTATATATTATATTTATATTAAAAACCGTCGGCAAATAAGAAAACAAAAGTACCTGAACTGTAATAGGGAGCCATGCGATCGCATGGCCTGGAGGCACAAAAACCATGTGATCGCATGGAACACTGTAGCTGCCCAAGTCCTATAAATTGAAACGTTTTCTGCGAGTTTGTGTACACCATATTTCTCAATTACTCTCTATCTCTCAATATATATTTATAATTATTTTATAATTATAATTTTAATATTAAGTTAATAATAATAAGGTTATAGTGGCGAATGTTTTAAGTTTGTAAGTTAAAATTCTGTCTGTGTAACACTACGCGATTAATATTCATTGTAAGTTATGTTCAACCTTTTTAAATTAATGTCTCGTAGCTAAGTTATTATTATGCTTATTTAAGCCGAAGTAATCGTGATGTTGGACTAAATATTAAAGACGGGGTTATTGGGTTTTGGACCATAATTGGGGTTTGGACAAAAGAACGACACTTGTGGGAATTGGACTATGGACTATTAATGGGCTTTATATTTGTTTAACTGAATGATAGTTCGTTAATTTAATATAGAGATTTACAATTTGACGTATCTATAAATAACCGCATACACTCGATCGGACACGATGGACGGGATATTTATAAATACTAATAATCGTTCATTTAACCGGACACAGGGATGGATTAATAGTTAATGGACTCATTAAAACAGGGGTGGATTACGTACAAGGACACTTGGTGTAATTGTTAACAAAGTATTAAAACCTTGGGTTACACGCAGTCGATATCCTTGTGTAATTATTAAACAAAGTATTAAGACCTTGTTATAGTTTAAGTCCCCAATTAGTTGGAATATTTGACTTTGAGTACAAAGTTAATTTGACGAAGACACTCGCACTTTATATTTATGACTGATGGACCATTATGGACAAAAACCAGATGGACGTATCAAATAAACCAGGACAAAGGACAATTAACCCTCGGTAATAAACTAAAATCAACACGTCGAACATCAAGATTATGGAAGTTTAAATAAGCATAATTCCTTTATTTCATATTTCATCGTACTTTTATTTATCGTCATTTTATTTATCGTACTTTAATTTATTTCACTTTTAATTATCGCATTTTTATTTATCGTCATTTACTTTACGCTTTAAATTAAGTTGTATTTTTATTTAATATTTTACATTACGTTTTAATTGCGACTTAAGACGTAAAATCGACAAACCGGTCACTAAACGGTAAAACCCCCCTTTTATAACAATAATAATATTACTTATATATATATTTTTATACAAATATAGTTTAAAATAAATATAGCGTTAAACTTAGCGGAGTCCATGTGAAACGAACCGGACTTACTAAAAACTACACTACTCTACGATTAGGTACACTGCCTATAAGTGTTGTAGCAAGGTTTAGGTATATCCATTCAATAAATAAATAAATCACTTGTGTAAAATTGTAGCGTATTTAATATTATTTCGTAGTAAAATTAATAGTATTACGTACTACACCTCGCACACATCTAGTATTTTTGGCGCCGCTGCCGGGGATCTGAACAACGCCGAAAGCGAAACGCTATATAAAATATATATATATATATATATATATATATATATATATATATATATATATATATATATATATATATATATATATATATATATATATATATATATATATATATATATATATATATATATATATATATATATATATATATATATATATATATTTAAGTGTTTGTTTAAAATTTATAAAATTATAAAGTATTTCTATTTCTATTTTAGTTTTTAAAATATAAGTTTTTTTATTATATAAATATTTTATATAAATAAAAAAATAAATAAATAAAACTGAATACGGGCCGTACTGTAGCAGCCCAATCTTCTAGCCTGGAAATCGAAGCCATGCGGTCGCATGGCCAAACCAAATAAACCTCATGCGGTCGTATGAGGTGATGTGACAGACCTGGTACCTCTGACGTACGGATTAGGGTTAAGGATTAATAATTATTATTATTTAATAATTAGTTAATTAGGGTTTTTATATAATAATAATTAGTTTTAGTTTTATTTAATTTGTAATATTAAGTTTTAATTAGTTTATTAAATATAAAATTAATACTTTTATAAAATAATAATATAAAAATAATATTTTTATAAAATTTATATTTTTATCATTTTAGTTATAATTTATATTTTTATCATTTATTTGTACATTTTTCGTTAGTAACTAGTTTTAAACTTAGTTTTTAACGTAGTAATTTTCTATTTCTAGATTTTTAGGCTTTGCCGTAAAATCCCTTAAGTGCTTTTTCTTTAGATTAAGATTTAGGCGCTTTAGAATTTTACGACGTCGCTTATTGCTTTAATATTTAATAGATTTTAGTGCCTTTTAAGTTATTTCCGTTTTGGATATAGAATTCCTTTAAGCTTTAATACCTTTAGACGCAAACTTTTAATATTTAGTTTTTAGGCTTTTAAGTTTCGACGCTCTACTTTCTTATTATTGTTTTTCGACCTTTTATTTTTTGACATTTTTCGACGCACTCTTCTTCTTTCTCATTTTTACGCTCTAGTTTTTAGGACATAGAATTTTCTTTATTTTCTTTAAACTTCGACGAAAAAATTATTTTAAGCGGTTAAATTGATAGACATCCAAAATTTTCTGCTTCGTAGTAATAGTTGAATTTGTTAGTGGCTGAGTTGTAGATTTTCCGACTTAAAGGATCATAGCTCCCTGCTGCATCTTTTGGCTATTCGAAACGTGGGCAAAAGCATAAAAATCTATTAATTTGATAACTTATATAATTTTTATCTTTATAACTAATAAGTGAATGCACCGAGCAAAACGTTCACCACCTTTCATACGTTCACCACCTGTAACTCGATCAAGACATCTAACCAATATTGTCGCCGTTGATTTTTCTTTAGAATCATCATCTAGTCAACCAAGTACTCCAATTCAAATTTCCGATAATTCATTTTTTGAACCCAACCTCACAATTGAGAATCCGGAGGATACTCAAGGACAATTCAGAGATCCTGAACCACTAATCATTCCTCCTGAACCACAAATCATTCAACCAGAGATTGTCGAGGAAGAAACCATTAAATCAGAATCCCCTAGTGATTCAGATTCAACAAATTCAATCATGGAAAATCCGGAACCTCTAAGTATTGAAGTTCGAATGAGAGCTACACGCACTGGCCAAGGTCATGCAATTACTCAACCAGCCATTAATGCGCCAGATTATGAAATCAAGGGAAAAATTATACACATGGTAACTAATCAGTGCCAATTTAGTGGTACGCCAAAGGAAGATCTAAACGAACATCTTCGTACCTTTAATAGGATTTGTACTCTATTCCAAATCAGAGAATTTGAAGATGAACAGCTCTATCTCATGCTATTTCCCTGGACTTTAAAGGGAGAAGCCAAAGATTGGTTAGAATCGTTACCTGAAGGGGCGATTGATACATGGGATGTTTTAGTTGAGAAATATCTTAAAAGATTCTTTTCGGCATCTAAAGTCGTGAGACTTCAAGGAGAAATTGTTACGTTCACGCAAAAGCCAAATGAAACTTTATATGAGGCTTGGACAAGATTTGGAAAATTGTTGAGAGGATGTCCTCAACATGGTTTAGACACTTATCAAATAGTACAAATATTCTACCAAGGATGTGACATTACTACACGCAAAGACATCGACATAGCAGCTGGTGGTTCCATTATGAAGAAAACCGCAACTGAAGCTTATAAAATTATTAATAACACAGCCTCCCACTCACATGAGTGGCATCAAGAAAAAGACATCGTTAGATCATCTAAAGCTGCTAGAGCCGATTCTAGCCATGACTTTGATTCCATTTCCGCAAAGTTAGACGCTTTCGAAAGACGAATGGAAAAGATGACTAAAGATATTCAAGCAATACGCATTAGTTGTGAACAGTGTGGAGGACCACATCTGACAAAAGATTGTCTCAGTGTTGAACAAACAATGGAACAAAGAGAGAATGTTTCATACATGAACCAAAAGCCTGGAAATAATTATCAACCGCCAAGACCATACTACAATCAAAATCTGAATTATAACCGAAATGTTCCATACAACAACCAACAAGGTCCTAGCAATCAACAAGTATCTAATAATACTTACAACCAGCAAAGACCTATTTTTCCAAATAAACCACCACAAACCGATGATAAAAAGCCAAATTTAGAAGATATGATGTCAAAGTTAGTTGAATCTCAAACGCAGTTTTTCACATCTCAGAAACAAACAAATGAACAAAATGATCAAGCATTTAGAAATCAACAAGCTTCTATTCAAAATCTGGAACAAAAAGTGAGCAACCTAGCAAGGTTGATAGGTGAAAGAAAACTGAGAAGTCTACCTAGCGATACAAATGCTAACCCCAGAAATAAAACAGCTAAAGCCATTACCACAAGAAGTGGTATTACACTTAAACCACCTAAAATGCCTGTAATTTCTGATGACTCTATTCCTACTCCATAGGCACCACAGCCTGAGCAAGATAAGGAAACAGAACCGGTAGTTGAAAAGGTTAATGAAGATAACACAGTTATGGCTAAACCTTATGTTAAACTATACCAACCACCACTTCCTTACCCGAGTAAAATGAGAAAAGAAAGACTTGAAGCCGAGCAATCCAAATTTTTGGATATGTTTAAACAAATAAATGTAAATCTTTCTTTCATTGATGTGATTTTAGGAATGCCAAGATATGCTAAATTCCTGAAAGATCTAATCACAAATAGAAAGAAAATATTAGAACTCTCGGCTGTTACAATGAATGCTAATTGTTCTGCAGTGCTGTTGAATAAGATACTAGAAAAACTCTCAGATCCAGGAAGTTTAACAATTCCATGTTTTTTGGGTAGTCTTAGTTCAATAGAAGCATTGGCAGACTTAGGTGCTAGTATAAATTTAATGCCGTATTCACTATACGCTAAACTAGACCTCGAAGAATTGAAACCAACACGAATAAGTATACAACTAGCCGATCGATCAGTAAAATATCCAAGAGGGATAATGGAGAACATGCTAGTTAAAGTAGGTACTTTGGTATTTCCAGTAGACTTTGTTATTCTAGACATGGAAGAAGATTCTCGAGTTCCTCTTATATTAGGAAGACCAATCTTAAACACGGCTAAAGCAATAATAGACGTGTTTGGTAAGAAATTGACCCTAAGTATAGAGAACGAGAGTGTTACCTTTTCTGTTGATAGAGCCATGCAACAACCGCAATTTGCAGATGATACATGTTATTATATTCAAACTATAGATTCACATGCAGAATTGTTAGAAGAATTTCCAGAACTACAAGGAACAGGAGAATGTCCTTTAGGAGAAGGAACTGAACCAATTGATGAAGCTGAAATGTTAGCCGCACTCATGGCTAATGAATACGAACCAACAACAGAAGAACTTCAAATGTTAAAAGAGGAAGACAGATATCGATACAAATCATCGATAGAAGAACCACCGATATTAGAGTTAAAGACACTTCCAACCCATTTGGAATACGCTTATTTACATGGTGAATCTGAATTACCTGTAATAATATCATCTTCTCTTACTGAAAATGAAAAATCTCAACTCATTTCTGTGTTAAAAGCTCATAAACCAGCTATTGCATGGAAGATTCATGACATTAAAAGCATAAGTCCTTCGTATTGCACACATAAAATCCTTATGGAAGAAGGTCATAAAACATATGTGCAACGCCAATGAAGACTAAATCCAAATATGCAAGATGTTGTTAAGAAAGAAATTATTAAACTGCTTGATGCAGGTTTAATTTATCCAATCTCTGATAGTCCAGGGGTAAGCCCAGTTCAATGTGTACCTAAGAAGGGTGGTGTGATGCCCCGTACAAAACCATCGTGTACGAATCATCAATGACAAGATCATTACAAGGTCAAATACTATATGCTGTTTCAAAACAAGTTTGCATTCATGATAAAAGGTGACGTTTTAACCAACGTCAAATGTTTAACATCCGAAAGTATGCTTCTACGAATAGCAAGCAAAATAATAGTACGTGACTGATAATGCTAAAAACGAACACATAATTCATAGCATTATTCCTCAAGAAATACAAGTTTTTAGTTGCAATTGTTCTAGTTACAAGTGATATTCGTTTAAATAATAAAAGGTGAAGACAAAAGACAGATTCGACGAATTGAAGACGCAAACGACCAAAAAGCTCAAAAGTACAAAATACAATCAAAGTGGTTCCAATTATTGATGAGAAACGTCTCAAAACTACAAAAGTACAAGACACGAAACGCAAAATACAAAATATTAAATTGTACGCAAGGACGTTCAAAAATCCGGAACCGAGACATGAACCAGCGTTCAACGTACGACGCAACGGATCGGAAATTATAAATTAATTATGTATATAAATATAATATAATATATAATTAATTATATATTTATATTATATTTATAATAAAAATTGTCGGCAGCTTAGGATCCTGGTTTGGTGAGCTGAAATTGTGGGCTCCGCACTCGCGGAGCTCTGAAGAGTAAAATCAACCGCACTCGCGGAGCATAGAATTCTATAAAAGCCCATGCAATTCGACGGTTTTGGGAGACCTTATATATTTTATATATATTTTTCTTTCCCCATTTTTATGTATCAAGTATCACTCCAAATCGTAATCTCTATTTGTAATTTTAATTTTAAGTTAGTGATAATAATAAGGATCGATTAGTCGAATGTTTTAAGGTTTTGTAAGTCGAAACTCTGTCCGTGTACCACTACGCTAATAACACCCACTGTAAATTATGTTTATGTTATTTTCATTAATGTCTCGTAGCTAAGTTATTATTATGCTTATTTAATGCCGAAGTAATCGTGATGTTTGACTAAAAATATTAAAATTGGGTAATTGGGCTTTGTACCATAATTGGGGTTTGGACAAAAGAACGACACTTGTGGAAATTAGACTATGGGCTATTAATGGGCTTTATATTTGTTTAACTAAATGAGTGTTTGTTAATTTTAATATAAAGATTTACAATTGGACATACCCATAAATAACCATATACACTCAATCGGACACGATGGGCGGGGTATTTATATGTACGAATAATTGTTCATTTAACCGGACACGGGAATGGATTAATAGTCTATAGAATTATTAAAACAGGGGTGAAATTATGTACAAGGACACTTGGCGTAATTGTTAACAAAGTATTAAAACCTTGGATTACACGCAGTCGATATCCTGGTGTAATTATTAAACAAAGTATTAAGACCTTGTTACAGTTTAAGTCCCCAATTAGTTGGAACATTTGACTTCGGATATAAGGATAATTTGACGAGAACACTCGCACTTTATATTTATGACTGATGGACTGTTATGGACAAATACCAGACGGACATATTAAATAATCCAGGATAAAGGACAATTAACCCATGGGCATAAAACTAAAATCAACACGTCAAACATCATGATTACGGAAGTTTAAATAAGCATAATTCCTTTATTTTCATATTTAATTGCACTTCTAATTATTGCACTTTTATTTATTGTCATTGTATTTAATTGCACTTTTAATTATCGTACTTTTTAATTATCGAAATTTTATTTTATCGCACTTTTATTTATCGCAATTTCATTATCGTTATTTACTTTACGTTTAAAATTAAGTTGTATTTATTTTTAATATTTTACATTAGGTTTTAAACTGCGACTAAAGTTTTAAAAATCGATAAACCGGTCATTAATCGGTAAAAACCCCCTTTTTATAATAATAATATTACTTATATATATTTGTATTTTTATAAATTTAAAACTAATATAGCGTTAAGCTTGTTTAAAAGATTCCATGTGGAATGAACCGGACTTACTAAAAACTACACTACTGTACGATTAGGTACACTGCCTATAAGTGTTGTAGCAAGGTTTAGGTATATTCATTCTATAAATAAATAAATATATTGTGTAAAATTGTATCATATTTAATAGTATTTCATTGTAAAAATAATACTATTTCCTAGTACCCCTCGCACACATCAAGTAATTTTGGCACCGCTGCCGGGGAAGTTAAACGCCGAAAGCGCAACGCTAAAAATAAGAATAAAAAAGTTTTTATAAAAGTTTTTGTTAAGTTCTTTTTATAAAAATATAAGTTTTAAAATAATAAAAATATAAAAAGAAAAAAAAATATATTTATATTTTTAAGAGTTTATAATATTTATAAAGTAAATAAGTATTTTTATTTTAGTTTTAAAATTAAATTTTTATTTAAGTTATATTTATATTTTTTATATTTTATAAAACATAAAAACAGAAAAAGTAAAAAAATAAAAAAAAAATCTGAACCTGCATAAAAATCGTACCTTTCTCAGCTGAAACTGAACCCTTCGCGACTCACGGAGCTTTTGAACTGGGACTAACCGCACTCGCGGAGGTCCTCTGACAGGTCAAACATAGTACACATTAATTACAGTTTAGGGTTTTATTAATAATAATAATTATTATTAACCCTAATTAGGTTTTAAATATTTAATTAATTTGTTTTAGTTTTAATTAATTTGTTTATTTAGTTTAATTAGTTTTATTAATTTATAAAATTAATACTTTTATAAAATAAATAATATAAAAATAATATTTTTATAAAAATTATAATTTTATAAACTTTAAGTTTATTTTTATATTTTGTATCTTTTTATTTGTTTTAGCATAATTTATATTTTTTTTATCGTTCGTACTTAGTTTTAAATATAGTATTTGCCATAGTTAATTTTATTTCTAGATTTTTAGGCTTTGCCGTAAAATCCCTTAAGTGATTTTTCTTTAGACTAAGATCTAGGTGCTTTAGAATTTTGCGACGCCGTTTTTAGTTTTAGTTCCTTTTTAAGTTATTGCCATTTGGGATATAGTATTTCTTTTAAGCTTTAATATTTTTAGACGCAACTTTTAATTTTTAGTTTTTAGTTCCTTTTTAAGTTTCGACGCGCTACTTTCTTATTTTTATTTTTCAACGCCTATTATTTTTCAATCTTTTATTTTTCGACGTTTTTCGACACGCTCTTTTTCTTTCTTATTTCTCGCCATTCTAGTTTTTAGGACTTAGAATTTTCTCTATTTCTTATCTAATATTTCTTTAAATTTCAACCGAAAAATTGTTTTAAGTGGTTAAATTGATAGACATCAAAATTTTCTGGTTCTTAGTAATAGTTAGATTTGTACGTAGACCGGGTTATTGGAGCCAAACAGTACTCAATTATATTGAGACCAAACGAATCCTGCCCCTCTGCTGCATCTTTTGGCTATTCAACACGTGGGCAAAATCAGAAAAGTCTATTAATTTGATAACTTATATAATTTTTCTTATTTTTATAACTAATAGGATATTCAGTGAATGCACCGAGCAAAACGTTCACCACCTTTTGTACGTTCACCACCTGTAACTCGATCAAGACATCTAGCAAATATTGTCGCCGTTGATTTTTCTTTAGAATCGTCATCCAGTCGACCAAGTACTCCAATTTAAATTTTCGATAATCCAGTTTTGGAACCCGACCTCATAATTGAGAATTCGGAGAATATTCAGGGACAATTCATAGATCCGGAACCACCAATCATTCAAACAGAGATTTTTGAGGAACCAACCTTTAAATCAGAATCCTTTAGTGATTCAGATTCAAAAAATTCAATCATGGAAAATCTGGAACCTTTAAGTATGGAAGACCGAATGCGAGCTAAACGCACTGGCCAAGGTCACGCAATTACTCAACCTGACATTAATGCGCCAGATTATGAAATCAAAGGACAAATTCTACACATGGTGATTAATCAATGCCAATTTAGTGGTACGCCGAAGGAAGATCCAAATGAACATCTTCGTACATTTAATAGGATCTGCACTCTATTTAAAATAAGAGAAGTTGAAGATGAACAGATATATCTCACGTTATTTCCCTGGACTTTAAAGGGAGAAGCCAAAGATTGGTTAGAATCATTACCTGAAGGGGCGATTGATACATGGGACGTTTTAGTTGAAAAATTTCTTAAACAATTCTTTCTGACATCTAAAGTCGTAAGACTTCAAGGAGAAATTGTTACGTTCACACAGAAGCCAAATGAAACTCTATATGAGGCGTGGACCAGATTTGAAAAGTTATTGAGAGGATGTCCGCAACATGGTTTAGACACCTGTCAAATAGTACAAATATTCTACCAAGGATGCGACATCACTACAAGAAAAGACATAGATATAGCAGCTGGTGGTTCTATTATGAAGAAAACAGAAACTGATGCTTACAAAATTATTGATAACACTGCTTCCCACTCACATGAGTGGCACCAAGAAAAAGATATCGTTAGATCATCTAAAGCAGCTAGAGCCGATTCTAGCCATGACTTTGATTCCATTTTCCCAAAAATAGATGCTGTCGAGAGACGAATGGAAAAGATGACTAAGGATATTCACTCAATACGAATTAGTTGTGAGCAGTGTGGAGGACCACATTTGACCAAAGATTGTCTCAGTATTGAACTAACAATGGAACAAAGAGAGAATGTTTCATACATAAACCAAAAGGATGGAAATAATTATCAGAATAATTATCAACCGCCAAGACCAATTTACAATCAAAACCAGAATTATAACCGAAATGTTCCATACAACAATCAACAAGGTCCTAGTAATCAACAAGTATCCAATAATACTTACAATCAGCAAAGACCTAATTTTCTAAACAAACCACCACAAACCGATGATAAAAAGCCAAATTTAGAAGATATGATGACGAAGCTAGTTGAATCTCAAACACAGTTTTTTACATCTCAGAAACAAACCAATGAACAAAATGCTCAAGCATTTAGAAATCAACAAGCTTCTATTCAAAATCTGGAACAAGAAGTGAGCAACCTAGCAAGGTTAATAGGTGAAAGAAAACCGGGAAGTTTACCTAGTGATACAAATGCTAACCCCCTGAATGAAACAGCTAAAGCCATTACCACAAGAAGTGGTATTACACTTAAACCACCTGAAATACATGTAATTTCTGATGAAGCTATTCCTACTCCACAAGAACCACAATCTGAGCAAGATAAGGAAAAAGAACCGGTAGTTGAAAAGGTTAATGAAGATAACACAGTTAAGGCTAAACCTTATATTAAACCATACCAACCACCACTTCCTTACCCGAGTAAAATGAGAAAAGAAAGACTCGAAGCCGAGCAATCTAAATTCTTGGATATGTTTAAACAGATAAATGCAAATCTTCCTTTCATTGATGTGATTTCAGGAATGCCTAGATATTCTAAATTTCTAAAAGATCTAATCACAAATAGAAAGAAAATGGAAGAACTCTCGGCTGTTACTATGAATGCTAATTGTTCTGCAGTGCTGTTGAATAAGATACCAGAAAAATTATCTGATGCAGGAAGTTTCACAATTCCATGCTTTCTGGGTAGTCTAAGTTCAATAGAAGCATTGGCAGATTTAGGTGCTAGTATAAATTTAATGTTGTATTCACTATACGCTAAACTAGGCCTTAGAGAATTGAAACCAACACGAATAAGTATACAACTAGCCGATAGATCAGTAAAATGTCCTAGAAGGATAATGGAAAACATGCTAGTTAAAGTTAGTACTTTAGTATTTCCAGTAGATTTTGTTATTCTGGATATGGAAGAAGATTCTCAAGTTCCTCTCATATTAGGAAGACCATTCTTAAACACGGCTAAAGCAATGATAGACGTGTTCGGTAAGAAACTGACCTTAAGTATACAGGATGAAAGTGTTACCTTTTCAGTTGATAGAGCAATGCAACAACCGCAATCTGCAGATGATACATGTTATTATATTTAAACTATAGATTCACATGCAGAACTGTTAGAAGAATTTCCAGAATTACAAGGAACAGGAGAATGTTCTTTAGGAGAAGGAACTGAACCAATTGATGAAACTGAAATGTTAGCTACACTAATGGTTAATGGATATGAATCAACAACAGAAGAAATTCAAATGCTAAAAGAAGAAGACAGATATCGATATAAATCATCGATAGAAGAACCACCGACATTAGAGTTAAAGCCACTTTCAAACCATTTGGAATATGCTTATTTACATGGTGAATCTGAATTACCTGTAATAATATCGTCTTCTCTTACTGAAAATGAAAAATCTCAACTCATTTCTGTGTTAAAAGCTCATAAACCAGCTATTGCATGGAAGATTCATGATATAAAAGGAATAAGTCCTTCGTATTGCACACATAAAATCCTTATGGAAGAAGCTCTTAAAACGTATGTGCAACGCCAACGAAGACTAAATCCTAATATGCAAGGTGTTGTTAAAAAAGAAATTATTAAACTGCTAGATGCAGGTTTAATTTATCCAATTTCTGATAGTCCATGGGTAAGCCCAGTTCAATGCGTGCCTAAGAAGGGTGGCATGACTGTCATCACAAATGAAAAAGATGAGCTTATTCCGACTAGGACTGTAACGGGATGGCGTGTTTGTATTGATTATAGAAAATTAAATGACGCAACCAGAAAAGATCACTTTCCCTTACCTTTCATTGATCAAATGTTGAAAAGATTAGCTCGAAATAGTTACTATTGTTTTCTTGACGGTTTCTCCGGATACTTTTAAATTCCAATAGCACCCGAGGATCAAGAGAAAACCACCTTCACGTGCCCTTATGGTACTTTTTCTTACAAACGCATGCCATTTGGACTTTGCAACGTCCCTGCAACCTTTCAAAGGTGCATGATGGCAATTTTTCACGACATGATAGAAGAATGCATGGAAGTTTTCATGGATGACTTTTCAGTCTTCGGTGATACTTTTGAAACATGTTTAGTTAATCTTGAACGAATGCTTATTATATGTGAGCAATCAAATCTAGTACTTAATTGGGAGAAATTCCATTTCATGGTTAAAGAAGGCATCGTTCTTGGTCATAAAATTTCAAAGGAAGGAATTGAAGTGGATAGAGCTAAAGTAGATGTAATTGCTAAACTTCAACATCCCATCAATGTTAGAGGAGTTAGGAGTTTTCTAGGGCATGCCAGTTTTTACCGACGTTTCATAAAAGACTTTTCTAAAATTGCCACTCCTATGAACAAACTCCTAGAAAAGGATGCTCCATTCATTTTTTCGGATGAATGCATAAAATCTTTTAATATTCTTAAAGAAAAACTCACTAATGCGCAATCATGATAACTCCAAATTGGAATCTACCGTTTAAACTCATGTGCAATGCAAGTGATTTTGCAATGGGAGCCGTTTTAGGACAAAGGATTGAAAAACGATTTCAACCTATCTATTATGCTAGTAAGACATTACAAGGAGCACAAACGAATTACACAACTACTGAAAAAGAACTTCGTGCTTTCATCTTTGCTTTTGACAAATTTCGTTCATATCTCGTTCTAGCTAAAACGGTGATCAATACCGACCATTCTGCTCTTAGATACCTATTTTCGAAACAAGATGCCAAACCACGATTAATCCATTGAATTTTACTCTTACAAGAGTTCGATATTGAGATCCGAGACAAAAAGGGAGCAGAAAATCTCGCCGCTGATCATCTTTCTCGCCTTGAAAATCCTGAATTAGAAGTTCTAAATGAATCGGCCATACAAGATAACTTTCCTGATAAATATCTTTTGAAAATCGATTATAATGAAATTCCATGGTTTGCAGACTATGCAAACTACTTAGTATGTGGATTCCTTGAAAAAGGGTTGTTGTAACAACCCAACCCGTTAACCAACCAAAAACGCGGAAAAAAATTTAAAACTGATCTGGAGGGTGCGCGGCGCGCACCACTGCCTATGCGCGGCGCTCACAAGGCCTGAGACAGTTCTGATCAAAATGTCCATTTTTCGCGAAAAGATCTTCGACTTCCCGACACTTTTAGACCGAACGCTTTTCACAACAAACTCATATATGTAAAACTAACACGAATCAAACATAAAAATGATGTTTTACAAGCGGGGCCCACCCGACCCAAAATACAAGTTTAATACAAGTTTAGAGTTTCGACCACCAACAAGTTTAAGTTCCAAACTACACAATGAGCATGGCGTTTGGGATTAAACTACCCAACTACCGGTCAACTCTAAGAGCTACTAAAGCCAAAAGCGTCCCCTAGCATCAAGCGGGATCTCTAGTCCAATACGATGCCCTTACCCTTGTCCAAAACCGAACCTATAAAATGGTAAACAACGAGAGGGTAAGCAAAGCTTAGTAAATGCAATAATTATACGAATACATATATAATTATACCTACTTGCATACACTTACACAAACCGCAAACATGCTAGCAACACAATTAGCTTATCGTCACATTAACAAGCTATAATCTCCAATGCCACAAGCTAGCAACAAACGCATAATAATATAACTCGAAATGATATAATATGCTTACAACACAAGTAACCATGGTCGACCAATAGTACAAGGGAACGGCGCTCGCGAAAACGCCATCGGTGTTCATAACATCCATTAGGGCACTTAACACCTCGCACCACTAACCCCTAGGGTGGCACCTTAACACCTCGGCACATCACCCCGAGTGGCATCTTAACACCTCGATGCAACACTCATTATTTTACGGAGTGGTGTCTTAACACCTCGACACTACACTCCTAGGTGGCATCTTAACACCTCGATGCTACACCCGAGTGGCATCTTAACACCTCGATGCTACACTCTTCACGTGAAACGTGGTGTCTTAACACCTCGACACTACACCTTTCACGCTACAACAAATAGATACATTATATACATACGCATATAATTATTCCACTCACCTTAACAATTAGATGACGATTTCAACCTCCACAAGCTTCAAAGCAAAGTACCTACTATAATAAGTACTTGATCAACACACAAGCTAAGTGGACTCAATACTAACACTTGCACATGAGCATTTAATGACTTAATGTATTAAATCGCCCATTTATACCAAAACCGCCCAATTAAAGTCAAGACCACCACTAATCACTTTAAAGCTAGTGATTAAGGTCCAACAACACCAACTAATACATAATTAAGGTAATTCATACCCATCTTTCCAAACTAGGTCAATTTATTACCTAAATAACCATTTTAAGACAACACACCCATTTCGGGTCATCCACTAACTAACCAACACCCATTTACTAAATAACTAGGTGTGTTAGCAATTAACTCACCAATTAGGGTTCATAAACATCATTTAATACTTTGAAACCCTAGACTAGTCACCAATTAGTATTCAAGACTCAATTTTACCCAAGAACACCCAAAATCACCAATAATGGGTTTTGTGTTCATCATTTACTCAAACCCTAACCCTTACACTAAATCAAAGTAAGGAAAATAAAATTAGAACATACCACAACCACCACAACGAAGCTAGAGATAAGATGAACGACTTTAATGCTTGAACTTTAACCCAAAACAAGCTCCTTCCTCTTGGATTTAAGCTTTCTCTCTCAAAAATCACAATCTCTCTCTAGAATCAAAGTTAAAGTGATAAGGTTGTTGATTATGGAGTAATGGTGCTCCACAAACTGACCTATCTGTCTCTAACCCGTCCATAAGTGAATTTACCAAAATGCCCATCAAAATATCTGATTTAAAAAGCTGGAACCCGGCTACAGTAAGGGGTGCGCGGCGCGCTCCCTTTAGTGTGCGCGGCGCGCACTAGGCTCAGCTCACTCAGTGACTTCTGTTTAACAGCACAACATCACCCACACTCTATGTAACATATTTACACTGCTGTACAAACTGATTAGGGTCTTACAACTCTCCCCCACTTATTCGGATTGCGTCCTCGCAATCCAAGCCGCATGACAAGAGGGAAGATAAACCAACACGAATTCTTCGGGCTCCCAAGTAAACTCGGAACCCTTACTACGATGCCATTGAACTTTAAAAGTCCTAACCTCTTTATGCCTCAACCTTTTGACCTTCTCATCGAGTATGGCAATCGGCTCCTCAATATACTCTAACTTATTGTTTAGCTCAATTTCGTCTAACGGCACCCATGATGAATCATCCGCAAGACACTTACGGAGATGAGAAACATGAAATGTATTATGAATCCCCGCAAGCTCTTCGGGTAATTCCAAACGATACGCGACTTCACCAACACGAGCTAAAACTTTAAAGGGACCAATAAACCGATGAGCTAACTTTCCCCGTTTTCGAAATCGAATAATACCCTTCCATGGTGAAACCTTAAGCATCCCCATATCGCCTTCTTGGAACTCAATCAATCGCCTACGTCTATCGGCATACGACTTTTGCCTATCTTGAGCCTTCTTCAAATGTTCCCGAATCAAATCGATCTTGCTATTGGTCTCTAAAACCAAATCGGTACTCCCGATCTCTCTTTGACCCACTTCTCCCCAACAAATGGGAGTTCGACACCTACGCCCATAAAGCATTTCGAAAGGTGGCATCCCGATACTAGTATGATAACTATTATTGTACGAGAATTCCACCAAAGGCAAATGCTCATCCCAACTACCACCAAAGTCAATGATGCACGCCCGTAACATATCTTCCAAAGTTTGATTCGTACGTTCGGTTTGACCGTCCGTTTGAGGATGATACGCCGTGCTCAACTTCAATTGCGTACCCATATCTTCATGAAACTTTTCCCAAAACCGAGATGTAAAACGGCTATCTCGATCCGAAATAATAGATATAGGAACCCCATGTCGCGAGACCACTTCCTTGATAAACAACTTAGCCAAGGTCTCCGACAATATCGCTTCTTTAATGGGAAGAAACAAAGCGCTCTTTGTCAATCGGTCAACTATAACCCAAATCGAATCGAATTGGGTTCTTGCCGTTTTAGGTAACTTTGTAATGAAATCCATGGTAATGTGCTCCCATTTCCATTTCGGGATTTCTAACGGTTGCAATTTACCATACGGCTTTTGGTGTTCGGCTTTTACTTGCAAACACGTGACGCATTGCTCAACATACTTCACAACATCACGCTTCATGCCCGGCCACCAATAATCTTTCTTCAAGTCAAGATACATTTTCGTCGTGCCCGGATGAATGGAATATTTTGACTTATGTGCTTCATCAAGTAGCACTCGTCGGTAATCACCCATCTTAGGCAGCCACACCCTTCCTTGAAAAGACAACAAACCACACGGACCCATAGTAATAAACTCCGATTGGCCCACGATTCGCTCCGTATGCTTGTTGTGAACATAAGCCTCTATTTGAATCTCACCAAGATTTTCAAGAAAATCGTTGGTAATAATCAAACGTAACGATCCAAATCGTATCGCCGGATGTTGACTCTTTCGACTCAACGCATCCGCGACCACATTCGCCTTACCCGGATGATAAAGTATTTCACAATCGTAGTCTTTCACCACATCCATCCACCTACGTTGGCGATAATTCAAATCTCATTGATTAAAGAGATGTTTCAAACTCTTATGATCCGAATAAATCGTACACTTGACACCATACAAGTAATGGCGCCAAATTTTCAACGCATGCACAACCGCCGCCAACTCAAGATCATGAGTCGGATACCTCGTTTCATGTTCCTTTAATTGTCGAGAGGCATAAGCGATGACTTTACCTCTTTGCATTAGAACACACCCGAGACCATTTAAGGAAGCATCACAATAAACCACCATGTCTTCAACACCTTCCGGTAACACTAACACGGGAGCTTGACACAACTTCTCTTTTAACAATTGAAAAGCAATTTCTTGCTCGTTCTCCCAAACAAACCTCGCATTCTTCCTTGTCAATTTCGTCAACGAAGACGCGATCTTAGAAAAATCTTGGATAAACCGACGATAATAACCGGCCAATCCGAGAAAACTTCGGAATTCCGTAGGCGTAGTCGGTCGTCCCCAACTCTTCACCATTTCGATCTTCCCCGGATCTACTTGAATACCGTTTTCTTTCACAATATGACCAAGGAATTGAACTTCCCTTAGCCAAAATTCACATTTGGAGAACTTTGCATACAACTTCTCCTTTCGTAGCGTCTTCAATACTTCACGCAAATGATGTTCATGTTCGTTCATACTTTTCGAGTAGACTAGTATGTCGTCAATGAACACTATTACCGACTTGTCCAACATAGGTTGGCACACTCGGTTCATAAGATCCATGAATGCCGCCAGTGCATTCGTAAGACCAAAAGGCATTACCACAAATTCAAAATGCCCATAACGCGTTCGAAAAGCTGTTTTCTCGATGTCTTCCTCACGGATCCGCATTTGGTGATAGCCGGACCGTAGGTCGATTTTAGAGAAATACGTTGCACCTTGAAGTTGATCAAACAAATCGTCAATCCAAGGTAACGGATAACGATTCTTGATCGTCACTTTATTCAACTCATGGTAATCAATGCACATACGCATACTACCATCTTTCTTCTTCACAAATAACACCGGAGCGCCCCATGGCGAAGCACTCGGTCGAATAAAACCCTTCTCGAGCAACTCTTGGGTTTGATTTAACAACTCTTGCATTTCCGTTGGTGCTAAATGATAAGGAGTTTTAGCAATGGGAGTAGCTCCCGGAACCAACTCAATACGAAACTCAACTTGTCTTTCCGCCGGAACACCCGATAATTCGTCCGGAAAAACGTCTTCGAATTCACTAACAACCGGAATTTCACGAATAGGTGGTGGCTCATTGCGAGTATCAACAACATGAGCAAGGAAAGCCATGCCACCGGTAACAACAAAACGACGTGCCCGTGCAAAAGTGCATATCGGCACCGGTCTCCTTCGCTTATCACCCTGAATAATTAACTCTCCCCCACTTAGGGTCTTCACACGAATAAACTTATCATGGCATGCAATATCGGCTCTATAACGATCGAGCCAATCCATACCAACGACAATATCAAAATCGCCCAAGGTCATTGGAATGAGATCAATTTTAAAGGTTTCGGAACCGAAAACAACATCACAATTTTCACACACATCAACCACTAGCACCGTCTTGCCGTCCGCTATTTCGACTTCTATCGGACGACTTAACTTAGCTAACGGTCTATTAAGTTTAGGCACAAATTTAGGAGACACAAACGACAAATTTGCACCGCTATCAAAAAGAATCCTTGCCGGATTAGAATTAACCATGTAAGTACCTGAGACAACTTCGTACGATTGTTTGGCTTCATCATTGGTCATCAAATAGTTGCGACCCCTAGCCGTACTCGCCGCCTTCTCTAACCGCTTCACATTGTCGTTTCGCAAGTCGGGACACTCCGGCTTCTTATGCCCTTCTTTGCCGCAATTAAAACAAGTGACTTTGTTTCCGGAAGATGGTTTCGGACACTCACGAGCCATATGACCCGGTTGCCCACAATTGTAGCACGTATAAGAAAACCCACCGGCAGTGCCCTTCTTTGCACTATTGACACTTTCGGCCCCCCTCTTGCTCTTGCTCTTCTTGCTTGAGGCGTTAGAGTAACTAAAACCTTCAAACTTTCTTTTGGAAAACATGAAATCACTCTTTCTTGGAACCTCCGGCTCAAAACCCCGAGCCAACTCAAACAATTCATCAAAAGTCTTAGCCATACCCCGACTAATCTTCCCCTTGTACTCATCATTCAAAGTACGGTAGAAATCCTTCATGAGATTATGATCATCACCAACATATTCCGGGAAAAAAACGAGTCTTTGCCAAGAATGTAGACTTGAGGGTAACCAAATCCATGGAACCTTGTTGCAAATGGTGCAACTCGTCCCGGATTCTATCGAGGTCGGAAGAAGTTCGGTATTCTTTGAAAAATTCTTTCTTGAACTCTTCCCAAGTCAAGCCCATACATTGTTCTTCACCATACAAGTTGATTTTATCGTCCCACCACAACTTAGCTTCTTCGCGTAACATGCTAGAACCATACCTCGTCTTTTTTCGGGAGGACATTCCGCGGTACGGAAAGCTCCCTCAATATCGGAGATCCAACATGTACTTTTTAAAGGATCCCGCACCCCATTAAACATCGGGGGTTGAGCATCCTTGAAGTTCTTGTAGTGGAAGTCCCGCCTTCCTTCGCCTCCTTCACCGCGAGGATAGATATTCCTAGCGTCAAGGGCCTCTTCGATAGTGGCCTTCATTCGTTCATTTATCAGATCGGTCACCTGCCCATCGACCGAATCTTGAAAGACCTTTCGGACGTCCGTAAGAAAATCCGCTTTTAACCTTTTAAAGACGGCCTCAACCTTGGCCGAAAACTAGGCGTCCTCGCTTGTACTTCCGTTATCATGATCGGGACCGTTTCTCGTCTTCATTCTATAAAACGAAATAGGTTAAACCACAAAAACGAAAGGACAAATTACATATGTATATACATATATGCCACACTACTCCATCTCGCTCAACAATCGTCGTACATTGCTTGTTTAACACGATTTGCACCCGTAACAACGGTAGCTACTCGTTGTTACGCGAGCACGTCGCATTCACTTGCTAGTACAACATCCGTCTTGCTTGATGATTGCTAAACACAACACAAAACAATTAGCACAAGGTTAATTCTCATAAACCAAAGCACTAACAATTCCCGATTAGACCCAAAGTCCTACAAGTCCCGCATAAGGCGCTCACACAATAAAGTCTAAGTCTAGGCACCTATCTCAAGTCGCCTAAATCCCTTAGACCATGCTCTGATACCACTTGTAACAACCCAACCCGTTAACCAACCAAAAACGCGGAAAAAAAATTTAAAACTGATCTGGAGGGTGCGCGGCGCGCACCACTGCCTATGCGCGGTGCGCACAAGGCCTGAGACAGTTCTGATCAAAATGTCCATTTTTCGCGAAAAGATCTTCGACTTCCCGACACTTTTAGACCGAACGCTTTTCACAACAAACTCATATATGTAAAACTAACACGAATCAAACATAAAAATGATGTTTTACAAGCGGAGCCCACCCGACCCAAAATACAAGTTTAATACAAGTTTAGAGTTTCGACCACCAAAAAGTTTAAGTTCCAAACTACACAATGAGCATGGCGTTTGGGATTAAACTACCCAACTACCGGTCAACTCCAAGAGTTACTAAAGCCAAAAGCGTCCCCTAGCATCAAGCGGGATCTCTAGTCCAATACGATGCCCTTACCCTTGTCCAAAACCGAACCTATAAAATGGTAAACAACGAGAGGGTAAGCAAAGCTTAGTGAATGCAATAATTATACGAATACATATATAATTATACCTACTTGCATACACTTACACAAACCGCAAACATGCTAGCAACACAATTAGCTTATCGTCACATTAATAAGCTATAATCTCTAATGCCACAAGCTAGCAACAACCGCATAATAATATAACTCGAAATGATATAATATGCTTACAACACAAGTAACCATGGTCGACCAATAGTACAAGGGAACGGCGCTCGCGAAAACGCCATCGGTGTTCATAACATCCATTAGGGCACTTAACACCTAGCACCACTAACCCCTAGGGTGGCACCTTAACACCTCGGCACATCACCCCGAGTGGCATCTTGACACCTCGATGCAACACTCATTATTTTACGGAGTGGTGTCTTAACACCTCGACACTACACTCCTAGGTGGCATCTTAACACCTCGATGCTACACCCGAGTGGCATCTTAACACCTCGATGCTACACTCTTCACGTGAAACGTGGTGTCTTAACACCTCGACACTACACCTTTCACGCTACAACAAATAGATACATTATATACATACGCATATAATTATTCCACTCACCTTAACAATTAGATGACGATTTCAACCTCCACAAGCTTCAAAGCAAAGTACCTACTATAATAAGTACTTGATCAACACACAAGCTAAGTGGACTCAATACTAACACTTGCACATGAGCATTTAATGACTTAATGTATTAAATCGCCCATTTATACCAAAACCGCCCAATTAAAGTCAAGACCACCACTAATCACTTTAAAGCTAGTGATTAAGGTCCAACAACACCAACTAATACATAATTAAGGTAATTCATACCCATCTTTCCAAACTAGGTCAATTTATTACCCAAATAACCATTTTAAGACAACACACCCATTTCGGCTCATCCACTAACTAACCAACACCCATTTACTAAATAACTAGGTGTGTTAGTAATTAACTCACCAATTAGGGTTCATAAACATCATTTAATACTTTGAAACCCTAGACTAGTCACCAATTAGTATTCAAGACTCAATTTTACCCAAGAACACCCAAAATCACCAATAATGGGTTTTGTGTTCATCATTTACTCAAACCCTAACCCTTACACTAAATCAAAGTAAGGAAAATAAAATTAGAACATACCACAACCACCACAACGAAGCTAGAGATAAGATGAACGACTTTAATGCTTGAACTTTAACCCAAAACAAGCTCCTTCCTCTTGGATTTAAGCTTTCTCTCTCAAAAATCACAATCTCTCTCTAGAATCAAAGTTAAAGTGATAAGGTTGTTGATTATGGAGTAATGGTGCTCCACAAATTGACCTATCTGTCTCTAACCCGTCCATAAGTGAATTTACCAAAATGCCCATCAAAATATCTGATTTAAAAAGGTGGAACCCGGCTACAGTAAGGGGTGCGCGGCGCGCTCCCTTTAGTGTGCGCGACGCGCACTAGGCTCAGCTCACTCAGTGACTTCTGTTTAACAGCACAACATCACCCACACTCTATGTAACATATTTACACTGATGTACAAACTGATTAGGGTCTTACAGTTGTCGTACCAAAAACGAAAGAAATTCTTTAGTGATATAAAACACTATTTCTGGGAAGATCCACATTTGTTTAAAAGTTGTCCCGATGGAATAATACGCCGATGCGTATTCGGAGATGAAGCTATTCAAATCTTAAACCATTGTCACACAGGACTAATAGGAGGGCATTATGGGCCTCAAATCACAGCAAGAAAAGTCTACGACGCTGGATTCTATTGGCCTACAATTTTCAAAGACGCACACCTTCTTTGTAAATCCTGTGATGCATGTCAAAGGGCCGAAAAAATAAGTCAACGTGATGAAATACCACAAAATGTCATTCAAGTATGTGAAGTATTTGACGTTTGGGGTATTGACTTTATGGGTCCATTTCCAAAATCTCATAATAATCTCTACATTCTCGTTACCATTGATTATGTATCTAAATGGGCGGAAGCACAAGCTCTCCCAACTAACGATGCACGAGTTGTAGTCAACTTTTAAAACGTCTTTTTGCTAGGTTCGGAACACCGAAAGCTTTAATAAGTGATCGGGGTACTCATTTTTGTAATAATCAACTTGAGAAAGTTCTTAAAAGATATGGAGTAACTCATAAAATCTCCACTGCTTATCATCCACAAACAAGTGGACAAGTTGAAAATACCAACCGAGCATTAAAACGTATTCTAGAGAAAACCGTAGGATCAAATCCAAAGGAATGGTCCATGAAATTGAAGGATGCACTTTGGGCTTTTAAAACAGCCTACAAAACTCCAATTGGCACCACACCTTTTAAACTCGTTTACGGAAAAACATGTCACCTTCCTATAGAAATTGAGCACAAAGCATTTTGGGCTTTGAAGACATGTAATCTTGATTTACATGAAGCCGGACGTCTACGGTTAAGTCAACTAAATGAATTAGAAGAATTAAGACATGATGCATATGAAAATTCGTTAATCTATAAGGAAAGAACGAAGAAATGGCATGATAAAAGAATCAGAAGTTCAAAAGAATTTAAGGAAGGAGACAGAGTCCTTCTTTTCAATTCACGATTCAAGCTATTTCCTGGAAAATTGAAATCAAGATGGTCTGGACCATTCATAGTCAAAAGAGTTTTCCCATACGGAACAGTAGAGTTAATAAATTCAAATGGGATTGAATTTAAGGTTAATGGTCACAGAGTTAAACATTACATAGATAGTCCGATGGAAGTTGACAACGAAGTTAATCACAATTTCGATACCGCAGCTAACTAAGTGTGGGTAGATTGGAATATTTTTAAGGGTAATATGAATTTCTGTTAGAGTTATATGTTCTGTTTTCGTGTAGTTTCTGAGAATGGAATCCGAATGGTCTTTCCCTAGCAGACCCAAAAGAACTAGTCTTCTCCCTCCATTCTGAATTTTTATTTCTTTTAGGTTTTACGAGATGAAGAATTCCTTTGATCTAAACCATGGTCTACTACTACACGCTATGATTACTAAACGTAATAATAACATCTTCCCGAGTGAACTGGTATCATTCATAAGAGGCAAAATGGACGAAGTGAGGAAAGAACTCAGGAAAGATAATCATAAGATACATTTTGGTAAAGAAAAATCAAAATCCGTAAAAAAAAAGAGAGCACGACACCTTGAAAGATGTCATAAATGCGGAAAATGGTCACACGAAGGGAAATGTTTGAACAATCAAACACATTCCAATACCGAGTTCGTTACTTTATGCAGAGAAGGACCGTTCATATGTTTAGAAGAAAAATTATTGAAAAATTGAGGTTACGCTTATGTAGCAATGGAGAACCAAATCGAACGACTGATAATGCTAAAAACAAACATATATTTCATAGAATTATTCCTCAAGAAAGACAAGCTTTTAGTTGCAATTGTCCTATTTACAAGTGATATTCGGTTAAATAATAAAAAGTGAAGACAAAAGACAGATTCGACGAATTGAAGACGCAAACAACCAAAAAGCTCAAAAGTACAAAATACAATCAAAGAGGTTCCAATTATTGATAAGAAACGTTTCAGAATTACAAGATTACAAGATTCAAAACGCAAAGTACAAGATATTAAATTGTACGCAAGGACGTTCGAAAATTCGGAACCGGGACAGAGTCAACTCTCAACGCGCGACTCAACAGACTAAAAAATACAAGTCAACTATGCACATGAATATAATATAATATATAATTAATTCTTCAAATTAATATATATATTATATTATATATAAACCGTCGGCAAATTAAAAGACAAAATGGTGTGAGCTGGTTTTAAGAACTCCGCGACTTGCGAAGTTTGAAGAAGAAAAATCCCGCGACTCGCGGAGCCCCAATTTCAAAAACTGCCTATAAAAGCAAACGCAGTTTGATCGTAAAAAAATCCATAATCTATCTCTCTCTCAATATGTACGTATATATATATATATATATATATATATATATATATATATATATATATATATATATATATATATATATATATATATATAATTTATATTTTAATTTTAATTTTAATTTTAAATCCTAATAATAAGGGTATGTTAGCGAATGTTGTAAGGGTGTAAGTCGAAATTCTGTCCGTGTAACGCTACGCTATTTTTAATCATTGTAAGTTATGTTTATATTATTTTCATTAATGTCTCGTAGCTAAGTTATTATTATGATTATTTAATACCGAAGTAATCATGATGTTGGGCTAAAAATACTAAAATTGGGTAATTGGGCTTTGTACCATAATTGGGGTTTGGATAAAAGAACGACACTTGTGGAAATTAGACTATGGGCTATTAATGGGTTTTATATTAACTAAACAATACCTTGTTAATTTAATATACAAACTTATAATTCGACGTATTTATATATAACCACATACGCTTGACTGGGTAGGGTGGGCGGGATATCTATAAATACCAATAATTATTTATTTTACCGGACACGGAACTGGATTAATAGTTAATAGACTTGTTGAAACAGGGGTGAATTACATTCAAGGGTAATTGGTGTAATTGTTAACAAAGTAGTAAAACCTTGGTTTACACGCAGTCGATAACCTGGTGTATTCATTAAACAAAGTATTAAAACCTTGTTACAATTCGAATCCCCAATTAGTTGGAATATTTGACTTCAGGAATAAGAATAATTTGACGAAGGCTTTCGCTCTTTATATTTATGACTGATGGACTATTATGGACAAATCCGTATGGACATATTAAATAATCCAGGACAAAGAACAATTAACCCATGGGCATAAAACTAAAATCAACACGTCAAACATCATGATTACGGAAGTTTAAATAAGCATAATTCTTTTATTTCATATTTAATTTCCTTTATTTTATATTTAATTGCACTTCTAATTATCGCATTTTTATTTATTGTTATTGTATTTAATTGCACTTTTAATTATCGTACTTTTTAATTATCGCAATTTTATTTTATCGCACTTTTATTTATCGCAATTTCAATATCGTTATTTACTTTACGCTTTAAATTAAGTCTTGTATTTATTTTTAATATTTTACATTAGGTTTTAACTGCGACTAAAGTTTTAAAAATCGACAAACCGGTCATTAAACGGTAAAAACCCCCTTTTATAATAATAATATTACTTATATATATATTTGTATTTTTATAAATTAA
This sequence comes from Rutidosis leptorrhynchoides, assembly GCF_046630445.1. Taxonomy (NCBI): domain Eukaryota; kingdom Viridiplantae; phylum Streptophyta; class Magnoliopsida; order Asterales; family Asteraceae; genus Rutidosis; species Rutidosis leptorrhynchoides. The sequence continues at coordinate 121,673,655 of NC_092339.1, forward strand.
AACTAATATAGCGTTAAGCTTTGTTTAAAAGATTCCCTGTGGACGAACCGGACTTACTAAAAACTACACTACTGTACAATTAGGTACACTGCCTATAAGTGTTGTAGCAAGGTTTAAGTATATCCATTCTATAAATAAATAAATATCTTGTGTAAAATTGTATCGTATTTAATAGTATTTCGTAGTAAAAATAATACTATTTTATACCCCTTAGCTTTAACTATCAAGTATTTTTGGCGCCGCTGCCGGGGAACCTTAAAATCTAGCTTAAAAGCCGGAAGCGCAACGCTAATATAAAAAAAAAATTATCTTTAGTTTACTTTTATAAAAAAATACGCTTTTGTAAAAATACGTTTTAAATATTCGAAAATATAAAAAGAAAAACAAAAATATAAATATTTTTAAGATTTTGTTAAATATTTAAGTTTTATAAAGTTTCTTTATTTTTATTTTATAAAAATATAAGTTTTATTTAAATATTTTATGTTTATTTAAAAAATGACAAATTTTAAAATTTTGTCGAGGGACGAACTTGGTGAACGTACCGAAACGCCCTCAATCTAAAAGGAAAACAAAATTTTAAATAAATTAATTAACTGTTTTACTAGTAAAAGGTTTTTATAAAAAAAATTAAAAAAATGCCGCACCCCATGCGATCGCATGGGAATTGCACTCGGTATCCATGCGATCGCATGGGCACCCTGGACTGGACAGAAACAAAAACCCAATGAGCTGTGCTCTCTGTCTCACTTTCACACACACATCAACGAAAACACACACACAAAACTCTCTAAAATCATCAATTTTTCATCAAATTACTTGAAATTTCGTGCTACAAATCACTCTAAACATGCCTTTTCTTGGAATTGGAAGGAAGAATGTATCAAAATTCACTCCTAAAACTCTTTAAATTCGAATTATAGTGTTCATGAGCTAATTTTTACCTAATTTGATTTTGATAATTTCTAGCTTAATTAGAGTTAAATTGTTAGTATATTATGCTTGTATAGCCTAGATTAATGCTATTTATCATGATTTGAAGCCTTAAACTTCAAAAAATTTAGAAATCTAGGGTTTGTGTTCTTGAGCAATTTGAGACTTTTTGATATAAACAGGTTATGGCCGATTTTTGTTATGAATTATTGCTAAATTAAGTAGTGTAACATATTTAGGTTGCTAAATGATCTAAACCTTAATCCTAAACATGATTTTTGAACATTAAAGTGGACTTTTTAAGTCTAAAATTCATGAACTTGATTATTTTGATATAAATGTCATTTGAAACTTGTTTAATTGCTAGTAATGGTTATTTTAACATGTTATTTGAGTTGAATGCTTAGGAACAATATATGCATTTTCATATGTGCTTATTTGAAAAATTGTAGAATTGATAAAATATGAAAATGAGTATAAGTTTAATATGGATTAAACATGTTATTGTAATTGTTTTAATTTGTTATTTTGCTAACACTAATGCATATTTGGATGTACAAATTTTGTGTTTAATGTGTTTTGCAGAGAAACACCGATACTGATGGTGCATCATCATCGTCTAGGCAACCTGATCCGGAACCACAGCCAGAGATGCAATATCACGAACCAGAGCAACAACAGTAACAACAACAACAACATTATGATCAACACGTGCCATACTATGAACCAGAACCAGAATTTTTTATTGCCTACTTAGTATTTCCAGTTCACCATGTAATAGAACACTCGAGAATTCATGAAGAGGAGTTACACCCCAATCTAAGGTTTGATAGAAGTTGGAGAGATTACCCGATGTACCAAAGTAACAAATTTAAGCTTTGGACCAAAAATGTAGAAGTACCAAGGGTAATAGATTGGGAGCCTTTGGAAAAGGGTCAACCTAGCTAACTCAATTAGGTAGCATCTAATCCAAAGGTATGGCATCTATTCTTTTCCCGATTGGAAACGTTTATTTACCACTCGTAGGCCTGTATATAAGGAGTGGTGTAATGAGCTAATGAGTACTATAGCCTTAAATAAGGATGTAGATAGGTTAGACGATAAGACTTTTCTTAAATTTTTACTTGGAGGTAGGATGTACAGGATGTCTATGATAGACACGGCTAGAGCTTTACATATTTACACCCCCATTGAATTATTATCACCTGATTGTACAACTTTAATTTATCAAGGTAAGAGGGTAGATAGCGTGACGATCGCTCTAAATCCATTTGGACGAACACGTCATTCATTGATTTCATTGCGAGGTATTTGACCTCTATATGATACGTTTTGTAAACATTGCATTCATTTTGAAAAGGCACACCATAAATGAATATTTAAATCAAAGGTTTTCGACATCTGATGATTTCTACATATAGACAATCACCGTAATATAATAGTTTACAATAATACTTCCGTTGATAATGCAGTCAAAATAAGATAGATGGTGATGATTTGTGAATACAACGCTTTCTCGAATAAAATATGTATGACTCCATGCACATAGCTTGTCTAACATATAAGCAAACAGCGGAAGACTTCTAGGAACCTGAGAATAAACATGCTAACAAGTGTCAACACAAAGGATGGTGAGTTCATAGTTTTAATGTATCGCATAATCTGTATATAAAGGTGGACCACAAGATTTCAGTTGTTTCATCCAGAAAAGTTTATCAAATTATTCTACAAGATTGAGCACCCTGGTAACTAAGCTTTAACGTTTATATAATAAGTACCCCTGTTTTAACATACATGCAACCAACATGTACAATACATGCAACCAACATGTACAATACACGCAATCCAACGTATATTAACTCAAATAGCATACGACTATTTTATAGTTCAGGCTAGGGTTTCTATACCTGGAACAGACGGGGATGTCAAGCCCTATGGATCCATATACCTCTATTCGCACCCATCGGTTCTTATAACCGACAGTTACTAGTTACCAAAGCTAAGAGATTTTCAGTTCAAACTCAGTGTAGAATTTAGTATGTACTTGTGTCCATTGCGTTTAAAATAAAGTGCATGTATTCTCAGCCTAAAAATATAGATTGCAAAAGCAATTAAAAAGGGAGCAAATGAAACTCACCTTAGCAGCATATAAAGTCGTTCACCAAAATGTGACCGAAACTCGGATTACCAAATAACCGTAGATCTCAACCTAGAGAACATATGTTGGTCAATAAATGTCTATCAAGCTAGGTCAGGTCATAGTGTATCACAACCCTAATACCCGAGATCGACATACAAAAGTTATCCAAAGTCGTTTCAAAAAGTCAATTTTGACAATAGTTCAACAAAACGAGATGTGCCTTATATAAGGATTCATTTACTCGGTTGGTAATATTCAAAAATCCAATTTATCAATTTTATAAACAAGTTGTTTAAATATTAATCGCAAATTCAAAAGCAATTCCAATTAACGTCAATCATAATTCAGTTGACCATATCTTTTAATTCGTTCATCGAAATTACGCGATTTCTAAATGAAAAGTTATTGATTTTTCGCCAGCTTTTCAAAAACATGTATATCATATACCTTTTACCAGTAATATATGTATTTAATTCATGATTCATTATAAACTGTTTAACGACAAAATTTAGCATACAAGCATGCATAAATATATATACTCGAGCACTAGACATGGATACACAATTAATATATATAAAAGATAAGATATGAATGCTCACGTATCAATATTGTGATTCAATATTGCAGGGAAGTACGTAGATGCAACAGAGATGATAAACACTAGGTTTAACTTGCCAATAATACCCACGTACATTACCCATAACCTCCATAGCTATAACCCATAATTTTCTTAACTATATCCCGTTCGAAAACTCGTTTTGAAAGTGACACGCTCATGACCTCGTCGTAGTATTTTATGTATAATACTAATAATAATAATGCAACTTAATAATAATACTAAGATTAATAATAATAATAATAATAATAATAATAATAATAATAATAATAATAATAATAATAATAATAATAATAATAATAATAATATAATAATAATAATAATAATAATAATTAATAATAATAATAATAATAATAATAATAATAATAATAATAATAATTTATATATATATTGAGAGAGAGTCGAGAGATAGTTGTGAGGAATCAATCAGAAACAGAAATCGAGCGAATTTATACTACTTTGCCTGTCCCAGCCCTCCATGAGATCGCATGGTTTTTGGGCATCATGGCAATGCGATCGCATGGCCCTCTGATCCAGCTCACACTCGTTCGACGTTTTGCTTGTCGACATATTATTTAATTATAAATATGATATAATTAATTTATATAATTAATTATATATTATATTAAATTCACGTGCATAGTGGACTTGAAATTTTCTTTCCGATGACTCGTACATTGTCACTCAACTAATGTCTCGGTTCCGGTTTTTCGAACGTCCTTTCGTACGCTGATAAAACTTGTACTTTATGTTTCATGACTCGTACCTTTGTCAAAATATAGTCTTAAATTATCCCTAAATTATTCCACTTGAAATATAACTTATACATTTGAGTGTTTTGGTCATTTACTTCTATAAATCATCGTCTCTCTATTTGTTAATATATATATAATATCAAATCGTTTTATGACCAAGTTAATATATATTTTCAATATTAATAAACACTTTTTAAAATACACATCGTACGTTATTCATATAACTAATTCTAACAGTTAATATTCCTTATTATTGTATGTGTCCAAATTACGTTATTTAAACAAAAACATATTAACAATCAATTCTATAATATCTAAAAACGTTTTCACACATTTGAAACACAATCAATTGAATATTATGCAGTTTAGTTCTCCACTAACTTTTATCTAACTTTCGTCATCAAACACTTTACCATTTATTCCGAGTACCGTTAAAAAGGAATGATTTCTCAAATCAGCGTGGACCTCACAACAGAGACCCGTAACAATATCATAATCATTAAGAGACCTGATAAATATCTTTTAATTCAATCGTTTGGCATTATCTTTTAACTCCGTAGTTAAATATATCAATCAGATAATCAAACCAATAAGTTTAACGCACAATATCATTTACCTAACACTTTGTTACATTTTCAAGTTATAGTATATATATTTATCTATTTACATATAATTGTTCGCGAATCGTTGAGAACAATTGAAGGGTATCTAAATAGTTTCAAAATTTTGAGATTCAACTTTACAGACCTTGCTTATTCTGTCGGAAACGTTAAAGATTAAGTTTAAATTTGGTCAAAAATTTCCGGGTCATCATAGTACCTACTCGTTAAAGAAATTTCATCCCGAAATTTGAGTGAGATCGTCATGGCTAACAATAAAAATGTTTTCATGACGAATATGAGTTGATAAATAGAATTTTATCACCGTTGAATAATATGGACAAAACAATCCGATTACTCGAAGCATATGAGGGAAGTTATCGTAATAAAATGAAATGAGGGAATAGAGATTAATCTTAACTTTTGACGTATTAAAGATTGATTTCCGGAATTTAAGGAATAGAAAATCTTCATAATCTATATAAGATTTGATTCTTCGGAATTTGCGGAAATTAGGATTTTCTTTGATTAAATGCGTAATCTACCTCGATTGCTATGTCTGATATTTTGCTATAAATTGACCTCTTCCGTTTCATTTATTTTCACCACTCCTATAATCTTCTTTCTTATTTCATACATCCCAATAGATTGTGAAAATGCTTAATCCAGTTCTGATTTTTGATATTTTTCTGGCTATCGTATCTTTCTTTCTTTTTTTTTTCATCTGTCACCAGAGGAAGTTATTTTCTTCTACTATTACCTTGGGGTTATAGTTTTTTTCATCCTCCCATGTCTTTATATTGCTATACGCAATGATATACATGGTTTGTAATTTCGGGGTTGTTATCGGGCTTTATATTCTCCATTATATTTCGGAGCTTCATGCTTTCATTTTCTCTTCCCGACCTTAAGTCAAGCGGATAATGGTCCAGAATTCGTAGGTATGAAGTTTCAGATGAACATAACTAATGTTCTAAGAAAGAAATGGTAATTGCACGATCTTGATTTGTCAAATTACCAGAATTCACAAAAAAGACCGAATCATCAAGAAAAATATTTTCTTAATATTTTTAGAGATTATATAGAATGAAAGAGTTATGTAACATGGTTCATGATGAGGGTATGATCTGTGAACCTTTATCACGTTCCATTAGAAACTCAGCATGACTTACTGTAATATAATCACGTTGATCAGGTGTCATTATATTATACTAACTCATGTTTCAGGTCCCAAACACTACTTCAAAAACATTCGTATTTTAAATTCAAATTTTTTTCAGAATCTAGAAACTAAAATAGTTTCTTTTATGATATAACACAGATAGCGCGAAGAGATAAATAATCTCGAACAATGATAGTTATGAAGATATCTTCAGAAATATCGAAGATATTTATAATGAAAGATATGATAATATCTTAGAATTTCTAATATCAACGGATGGTGAAGAAGATTTTTCTGTGAAGGTTTAGAGTCAGGAGCAAGGCATTCGTTAATGACTTCAGCAGACACTGAATCATTTGGATTCTTTGAAGGCACGTTTAGTCTTTGTGATTTGTTCACAACCTTCTTCATAGTTTGCTCAATCCATTTTCCAGTTCCAAACCTTCTCTTTTTCTGTGCTTTTCCAACACACTACTCTTTATCATCCAACTTTCGACTGTTAAGGTCGTTTACAGTTTGTGCTGCTTCATCAGCATTTTTCCAAAATTCGGAGGGCTAGTTTCACAATTTGGGGTGTTTTTCAAAAACTTCACATTCGAAGTAAGTAAGTCTAGGAGATAGACATTATATGTATATATATAACTGTTGGCGTAGAATTACTGCGAGATTCAAAATACTTATTGCTAATTCCTGGTAGTTAGTATGGCAATTATTGTTACAAGATGTGGATGCGTACATGATAGGGTTTCTATGAGTATAATGATTTTTCGAAAGATCAAGGATAAATGAAGTTGTTGGTAAATTTACTGCTAATGTGGTGGGACATGAAAGGTTCCCCGGTAACAAGAACGTATATGTCTAGGTTACAAGAAGGCTAATCTGAAAAGTCGAAGTTGACTGGTTGGAAGTGTGATAAAAATGGATACTTTGAAAAGGGATTGCAAGATTATTTTAGGTAAAAACAATGCCAATCAATCACAGATTTTATGTTAAATCTTTACTTAGATTCCGGGAGATTTCAGGTGCATAACTATATGCACAAATCTTTCTTTTCACAGATAATGTGTGGTTGGATCATCAGCTCGATGTTTCTTAATTGAGGAGTTTTCAAGAATCATGAAGGGTTGGAACGCAGATTGTAATCGTCAATATTCATATGGCATTCTAGAATTTTGAATGATACGAATATTTTTCTGGGTTTTATGAATAGAAGTGATGTCCTATCACAGTTTTGAAGTCAAAGTATAGCTTTAAAAGATGTAGAAATCTAAGAGTGATGATATCGGTTATATCTCGACTTGGATTCTGATCTGTTAAAATCAGAATATGTAATCGAATTTGTATGAGAATGATTGTGTATTGCAGTTAAGGTAGTGAGTATAGTTAATGATTTTTTTTGAATCAAAATTGAGGAATGTACAGTGTAACATATTAATTGTGAACTTAAATATTTCCCGGGTATTACCTACCCGTTAAATATTTCACAAGTAATATTTTGTACAAAAGAATTTTCATTATAGTCTTTATGAAAATATATGTATATTTCTTCAGATGTAATACAGATTAAATGAGTTAAAATTATATTAAGCTCATTTGATTTTTGGCTTGAATTAGAAAAGAATAATCTCTAAAACATTAGAGATTACATAATCTTCGCGGAGTATTTCACTAATGAAATCACTACTTCATTATCTATTCTTATTGATATTCCTTGGTGAAGGATGTTGGTGCTCGTGGAATTTTTGTGAACTTTACAAGGCACAGATGATGTTTTCTGGATAGTTTCGAGTAAATCGAAAATGAAAATGTAAAATCAATTATGTAATTGAATAATACACTTGGTTTATTAGGAAATGGAATTCATTGAGTTGAAACAGAGATTGTAGTTAACGATAGTTAAGTCGTTAACGAAGGATGTACATCATAGCATATTAGTAATATGAATTAACCGAGTAGTATCTACCCCTTAAAATTCACGCGTAACAGCTTAGTACTAAAAGATATATTAGAATTTCCAAAATTTATATAATATATAAATTCTTTGGAAATAGTGAGTTAATACTCCATAACTCGTTATCTTAATATACCCATTGGTGATTGTGGTGTCAATATCGTTGGTGGTTATGGAGTTGGTGGAGCTTGTGGTGATACAAGTATTGCTAGTGGTACTTTTGGTGATGCTGTATAACAAGTCTAGCTTGTAAATCACGTACCATTCCTGTCAGGGTTTCTAATCTCCCATCTATCTTCTCTACTTATCTGATTTATGGTTAGAACTGGGATAAATAATCTCTAAGATTTTAGAGATTACATAATCTCCGTAGGATATTTCTCCGATGAAGTTATGAATCCATACTTCATCGTTTGTTGTTGTTGGTACTCATTGGTATCATGGTGCGTATGATGTTGATATCCGAGGTACAGATTGTGATGTTGAGGCGTGTGATGGGGATGTTGTTGTTGGTGGTGGTAATGGTACTGTTGGGGTTGTTTTCGGTGGTACTGGTGCCGCTGATGCTGGTGGTGCATGTGATGCCTGCAAATTGCGCATCATGTTCTCTAAAGTCACTACTCGAGCGCGAAGCTCGTTGACTTCTTCTACTACCCCCGAATGATTGGCGGTTCGGACAAGCGGATGAATAAGATTTAGAATATTGGATATTATGTAGTCGTTGTGAGCTGTTCTGGAAATTAGGGTGTAAATGGTGTTTCGGACCGGTGAGTGCTTCTGGTTCTTCGCCAAGAAGGGAATGTAGTGGATGGAAGGGATCGCCTTCTTCTTGTCTCCAATGATTAAGTAGGCTACGAATCCATCCCCAATTCATCCAGAATAGATGATGGCTAATTGGTTGATCCATTCCGGTCACACTGCTTTCGGAGCTTGAATGAAACTCCATATCGGAATAGCTGTCGAAATCTGAGGAATTCGAACTAGATGCGGAATTCATCTTACACGATTAGTTTAAGGATTTTCGATATGAAATGATTTTCGGATTTTGGATGATATTCTAATTACATAGAATACCTATATATATATTACAAGGGATCCGCAAATTACGGAGGATCTTTCGAAAGCTGTCAGGAAAAGTTTACAGTAACAGATATGCTAAGATATGAATTTTGTCTATACACTATTCATGCAATAAATGCAGTAAAATGTGTCGTAGACTAAGAATGATAAGCAGGTAATTTCCGACAAGAAATGATAAGTAAAACTTTTGACATGCAGACACGGTCGAAGTCCAGACTTACTAATGCATCCTAACAACTATCAGTTACACACACTCATGCAAGACCTGATTCGCTAGGACCAACGCTCTGATACCAACTGTGACGATCGCTCCAAATCCATTTGGACGAACACATCATTCATTGATTTCATTGCGAGGTATTTGACCTCTATATGATACGTTTTGTAAACATTGCATTCTTTTGAAAAGGCACACCATAAATGAATATTTAAATCAAAGGTTTTCGACATCTGATGATTTCTACATATAGACAATCACCCTAATATAATAGTTTACAATAATACTTCTGTTGACAATGCAGTCAAAATAAGATAGATGGTGATGATTTGTGAATGCAACGCTTTCTCAAATAAAACATGTATGACTCCATGCACATAGCTTGTCTAACATATAAGCAAACAGCTGAAGACTTCTAGGAACCTGAGAATAAACATGCTAACAAGTGTCAACACAAAGGTTGGTGAGTTCATAGTTTTAATGTATCACATAATCTGTATATAAAGGTGGACCACAAGATTTCAGTTGTTTCATCCAGAAATGTTTGTCAAATTATTCTACAAAATTGAGCACCCTGGTAACTAAGCTTTAACGTCTATATAATAAGTACCCCTGTTTTAACATACATGCAACCAACATGTACAATACATGCAATCCAACGTATATTAACTCAAATAGCATACGTCTGTTTTATAGTTCAGGCTAGGGTTTCTATACCTGGAACAGACGGGGATATCAAGCCATATGGATCTATATACCTCTATTCGTGCCCATCGGTTCTTATAACCGACAGTTACTAGTTACCAATGCTAAGGGATTTTCGGTTCAAACTCAGTGTAGAATTTAGTATGTACTTGTGTCCATTGCGTTTAAAATAAAGTGCATGTATTCTCAGCCCAAAAATATAGATTGCAAAAGCAATAAAAAAGGGAGCAAATGAAACTCACCTTAGCAGCATATAAAGTCGTTCACCAAAATGTGACCGAAACTCGGATTACCAAATAACCGTAGATCTCAACCTAGAGAACATATGTTGGTCAATAAATGTCTATCAAGCTAGGTCAGGTCATAGTGTATCACAATCCTAATGCTCGAGATCGACATACAAAAGTTATCCAAAGTCATTTCAAAAAGTCAATTTTGACAATAGTTCAACAAAACAAGACGTGCCATATATAAGGATTCATTTACTCGGTTGGTAATATTCAAAAATCCAATTTATCAATCTTACAAACAAGTTGTTTAAATATTAATTGCAGATTGAAAAGCAATTCCAATTAACGTCAATCATAATTCAGTTGACCATATCTTTTAATTCGTTCATCGAAATTACGTGATTTCTAAATGAAAAGTTATTGATTTTTCGTCATCTTTCCAAAAACATGTATATCATATACCTTTTACCAGTAATATATGTATTTAATTTGTGATTCATTATAAACTGTTTAACGACGAAATTTAGCATACAAGCATGCACAAATATATATATACTCGAGCACTAGACATGGATACACAATTAATATATAAAAGATAAGATATGAATGCTCACGTATCAATATTGTGATTCAATATTGCAGGGAAGTACGTAGACGCAACAGAGATGATAAACACTAGGTTTAACTTGCCAATAATATCCACGTACATTACCCATAACCTCTATAGCTATAACACATAATTTTCTTAACTCTATCCCGTTCGAAAACTCGTTTTGAAAGTGACACGCTCATGACCTCGTCGTAGTATTTTATGTATAATACTAATAATAATAATGAAACTTAATAATAATACTAAGATTAATAATAATCTTAATAATAATAATAATAATAATAATAATAATAATAATTTATATATATATATATATTGAGAGAGAGTCGAGAGATAGTTGTGAGGAATCAATCAGAAACAGAAATCGAGCGAATTTATACTACTTTGCCTGTCCCAGCCCTCCATGCGATCGGTTTTTGGGCATCATGGCTATGCGATCGCATGGCCCTCTGATCCAGCTCACACTCGTTTGAAGTTTTGCTTGTCGACATATTATTTAATTATAAATATAATATAATTAATTTATATAATTAATTATATATTATATTAAATTCACGTGCATAGTGGACTTGAAATTTTCTTTCCGATGACTCGTACATTGTCACTCAACTAATGTCTCGGTTCCGGTTTTTCGAACGTCCTTTCGTACGCTGATAAAACTTGTACTTTATGTTTCATGACTCGTACCTTTGTCAAAATATAGTCTTAAATTATCCCTAAATTATTCCACTTGAAATATAACTTATACATTTGAGTGTTTTGGTCATTTACTTCTATAAATCATCGTCTCTCTATTTGTTAATATATATATAATATCAAATCGTTTTATGACCAAGTTAATATATATTTTCAATATTAATAAACACTTTTTAAAATACACATCGTACGTTATTCATATAACTAATTCTAACAGTTAATATTCCTTATTATTGTATGTGTCCAAATTACGTTATTTAAACAAAAACATATTAACAATCAATTCTATAATATCTAAAAACGTTTTCACACATTTGAAACACAATCAATTGAATATTATGCAGTTTAGTTCTCCACTAACTTTTATCTAACTTTCGTCATCAAACACTTTACCATTTATTCCGAGTACCGTTAAAAAGGAATGATTTCTCAAATCAGCGTGGACCTCACAACAGAGACCCGTAACAATATCATAATCATTAAGAGACCTGATAAATATCTTTTAATTCAATCGTTTGGCATTATCTTTTAACTCCGTAGTTAAATATATCAATTAGATAATCAAACCAATAAGTTTAACGCACAATATCATTTACCTAACACTTTGTTACGTTTTCAAGTTATAGTATATATATTTATCTATTTACATATAATTGTTCGCGAATCATTGAGAACAATCGAAAGGTATCTGAATAGTTTCAAAATTTTGAGATTCAACTTTACAGACTTTGTTTATCGTGTCGGAAACGTTAAAGATTAAGTTTAAATTTGGTCAGAAATTTCCGGGTCATCACAGATAGAGATTTTGACGCTAACGCCATATGGAGGCGTATGTCAAATTTTAATGTGTTTACGCGGGGTGGAAGACACTCATATTTAGATATTAATAAAGCAGAGCTCCGTATAATACATAGATTTTTAGCAAACTCGATTAGACAAAGAGGTAGAAACAAGGAGAAAATGACCCTAAACGATTTATTCTACCTTAAGTGCATTCGAGACACTAGAGGCTTTGTTAATATCCCCTACTGTGTTGGGTTTTATTTGTCTAAAGTTGTGGAAGGAATACAGGACAGGGGAATAATAGGAGGAGGCATTTTTGTTACTCTCATTGGAGAGTACTTAGGTGTAGATAGGGAACACGGGGGTCCAATGATGGTAGTTGAGGAACATACCGATACTCTAGATTTACAGGTTTATAAGGGTGCAAAGGTACTAAAACGGAGGCATAATATGCCAAAACCATATCAGGGCACCCATCCACATGTAGAGAGGGGTTCGGATGAGGAGATGGAGGAAGCAGATGACATCAGGGATGTCATTAGGGATAGTTTTACTGACGTTTTCCAGCGTATAGATGAGGTGGAAATGAGTAATGAGGATAGGCATCGTCAGTATGAGCAGTGGCAAGCCGCGAATGAGTATGAGACTTCTAGGCGACGCCAACACGATAGCTGGCAAGTTCATCAGCACCAAATCATGAGCCAGCTATCATATCAGGTACCACATAACTACATCCCAACTCGGCCTGTTTTTTTATCCACCACATCAGCCCGACATGCGACCACCCTTTGACCTGTACGACCCCAACCAAGCCTACCAGAACACCTATCACCAACCATGGAACCCGAGTGATGATATGAACTGGAATCTCTATCCAAATCAATAGTGTTCCATTGGTGATTTCTTATCTTTTATTATTTTTATCTATTTATGCTAAACATTTAACATTTTGATACTTTTATGTAATGTTTAACATTTTTATTATTGTATACTAATATTTCATTTTTGTAATTTGAAAGTGGGATATTAAGTCCCATTTCAAATTACCATGTATGTTTATATTTGTATTGTATGTACTTTATCTCATGTACACAACAGGCTAAAACAGCGCATTCTCAAAGACTTGCATTAAGTTCAGCAAAAGCAACTAATTTTGACAACAAAATGCAAAATAAATGTGATATAACAACTGCAGGAATGAATAAATGATGTGCACCATTTATCAATCACACAAACAACAATATGTTTAGAAACTTTGGTAAAATTTAATCATTTTTCTACGCTAATCACCCTCAATAATTTAAATTGTTACTGATTTCTTGCAAATGAGGGCATTGCAAGATCTTAAGTGTGGGAAGGGATTAAATTCTTTCGGTTTTAAATTTTTTTTGACTTATACACTTGGTTTAATAGCCACCGTTAAACTTTACTAGTAACGCAGTAGTTTTATTAGAATCTAGTGCTCTCTGATAATAAAGAACAGCCCTAGTCTTATATACTGACTACCCACTTCTAGTCAAATTTTTAAATTTTTTTTAACTAAATGAACTCAAAATCATGTTTATACATATTTATGAACGATAAAACTAGGTGTTAACACCGAAATTATTGTTACCTCGGAAAGGACATAAATTGAGAAACAACCCAAAATGCTCGAGTTCATTTAAAATGGAATAGAAGAGAATAAAAAGACAAAGAAAGAAAAATAAAAGCCAAGTGTGGGAAAAATTTACCAAGTTATTTCGAACATATATCACATATTTTTGTACAAATAATTGAAGATACTTTTGTTTTGGACAATATTAATCAGTTTTACCCAATTTATTGTAATATAAATAGAATTTATAAGGAAGTACAGTCTTCCGAGAAAAAGACACGCGCTTCTTGATTTAGGTCAGGAAGTTGTCGTCCAGACCAGTTGTAGAGACTACGAAAAACCTTGAAAAGTTTTCTCAAAAATCGGCTGGAAATCCACGGACCTCAGCATCAAACAGGGTCGCCAAGTGGTCAGACTTATCCTATCCATGAGAGGATCTGTCTCGTACAATGGGGGGCACTGTGCAAATTAGCTTATAAGTCTAATGAATCAGATCCCCAGAAAGGATAATCTCCTTAAAGATCAAAAATCAACATTTAAGCCTGATATTACTCAATCCTTGAGATTGACCTTAAAGAATGAGAATTACAAACTCATGGAATTCGATGATATCTAAACTCGAGCTTAAATGAGAAAATATTTTGATCAAAATTACAAACCCATTTTCAATGCGTTCATTACCATTTAATGTAAAATACTGAGAATTCACCAGAATTCATTAGGTCACCTGAACCAAATCGGGTGTCAACTGTAAGAACGGTGGTTGCATAGCATGGTCGAAGACAGGACCTTGTGCCAAACCGAAAAACTATAGGGTGATCTTTACTATTGCTCCTACAAAGGATAGTAATTGCATCCGACATGATATAGACCATAATCAAAAGCATGTCATTAGACATTGCCTTAACAGTTGCTTGTTCAACGCTTTCCATTACAACTGGACGGTAGTTTACCGAAAGGTAATATACAGAGCAAGTATACTGGACGTGTTGCTTTCCCAATACAAGGTTAGCAAGTAGGTGACACAAAACCATAAGTTTTGAGCTAAAATTTTTAAATCTGAAACCCACAAAACCTACAAAAACATTTTGCAAACACCGGTGAAGGGTATTTCCGGAAAACTTGTCTATGGTAAAATCTAGTTTAAATTTTCAAAAGATCAAATGTTTTCATAAAGATCTAATTTCCTTAAAGGATCTAAATTTTTAGTCAGGTAGGACTGTAACCTACATCGTTACTATCATTGTTCATACCGTCGTATCAAAATCACTGATGTACAAAGTGTGAAGAATAAAGAAGTGATTCTAGTAAAGTTATATTCAAGCTTTATATTGCTTGAGGACAAGCAACGCTCAAGTGTGGGAATATTTGATAATGCTAAAAATGAACATATATTTTATAGCATTATCCTTCAAGAAAGACAAGCTTTTAGTTGCTATTGTTCTATTTACAAGTGATATTCGTTTAAATAATAAAAGGTGAAGACAAAAGACAGATTCGACGATTTGAAGATGCAAATGACCAAAATGCTAAAAAGTACAAAGTACAATCCAAGCAGTTCAATTTATTGATAAGAAACGTCTCAAAATTACGAGAGTACAAGCCGCAAAATGCAAAGTACAAGATATTAAATAGTACGCAAGGACGTTCAAAAATCCGGAACCGGGACATGAACCAACTATCAACGTGCGACGCAACGGAGCTAAAATTACAAGTCAACTACGCACACAAATATAATATAATATATAAATAATTCTATAAATTATTTATATATTATATTTATATTAAAAACCATCGGCAAATAAGAAAACAAAAGTACCTGAGCTGTAATAGGGAGCCATGCGATCGCATGGCCTGGAGGCACAAAAACCATGCGATTGCATGGAACACTGTAGCTGCCCAAGTCCTATAAATTGAAACGTTTTCTGCGAGTTTGTGTACACCATATTTCTCAATTACTCTCTATCTCTCAATATATATTTATAATTATTTTATAATTATAATTTTAATATTAATTTAATAATAGTAAGGTTATAGTGGTGAATGTTTTAAGTTTGTAAGTCGAAATTCTGTCCGTGTAACACTACGCGATTAATATTCATTGTAAGTTATGTTCAACCTTTTTAAATTAATGTCTCGTAGATAAGTTATTATTATGCATATTTAAGCCGACGTAATCGTGATGTTGGACTAAATATTAAAGACGGTGTTATTGGGTTTTGGACCATAATTGGGGTTTGGACAAAAGAACGACACTTGTGGGAATTGAACTATGGGCTATTAATGGGCTTTATATTTGTTTAACTGAATGATAGTTCGTTAATTTAATATAGAGATTTACAATTTGACATATCTATAAATAACTACAAACACTCGATCGGACACGATGGGCGGGATATTTATAAATACTAATAATCGTTCATTTAACCGGACACGGGGATGGATTAATAGTCAATGGACTCATTAAAACAGGGGTGGATTACGTACAAGGACACTTGGTGTAATTGTTAACAAAGTATTAAAACCTTGGGTTAAACACAGTAGATATCCTGGTGTAATTATTAAACAAAGTATTAAGACCTTGTTACAGTTTAAGTCCCCAATTAGTTGAAATATTTGACTTCGGGTACAAAGTTAATTTGACAAGGACACTCGCACTTTATATTTATGACTGATGGACCATTATGGACAAAAACCAGATGGACGTATCAAATAAACCAAGACAAAGGACAATTAACCCTCGGTAATAAACTAAAATCAACACGTCGAACATCATGATTATGGAAGTTTAAATAAGCATAATTCCTTTATTTCATATTTCATCGTACTTTTATTTATCGTCATTTTATTTATCGTACTTTAATTTATTGCACTTTTAATTATAGCATTTTTATTTATCGTCATTTACTTTACGCTTTAAATTAAGTTGTATTTTTATTTAATATTTTACATTATGTTTTAATTGCGACTTAAGACGTAAAATCGACAAACCGGTCACTAAACGGTAAAACTCCCCTTTTATAACAATAATAATATTACTTATATATATATTTTTATACAAATATAGTTTAAAAAAATATAGCGTTAAACTTAGCTGAGTCCCTGTGGAACGAACCGGACTTACTAAAAACTACACTACTCTAAGATTAGGTACACTGTCTATAAGTGTTGTAGCAAGGTTTAGGTATATCCATTCAATAAATAAATAAATAAATAACTTGTGTAAAATTGTAGCGTATTTAATATTATTTCGTAGTAAAATTAATAGTATTACGTACTACACCTCGCACACATCAAGGTGAAAGTCAAAGAGCTGGTGGTTCAGTTAAATCTCAACCTAATGAGAAAGATGGTGAAGCAACTGAGGAATGACGTGTGTAAATGTGTGTTCTTGTTCTTACTTTGTTTCAACTTTTAAATTTATATTTTCTAATTTACTTTCCACTTTTAATACCCTAACGAGCAACAAAACTCGATTAATGTAATATAGTATAAGTTAGGTATTGTCCAAGTGACTACAGAAGCGGATAAGAGTTGCATTTTTATATTATATTTATATTTAATTATTATTATATTATTATCTGTTAGGAAAGAAATAATAAGGTATAAGGTTATTATAAGATTTTATAATAAGACTATCTCATTAAAAGATAGAATTTTCTTATAATAAATTTAAATATAATTAAAAAAGTGGTTATTCGGACTTTAGTGTCATTAGAGATTTTTTTAATTATTTAGGTTCATAACTTATATTGATAATTAATAAGATAATAATTATAGACCGATTTTTATTCCTATTAAGAATAGTAAAACTAATTATCACGTAACAATCAATCATTAGGACTTAATTTGATTTAATTATGAGGAGTTAAACCTATCAGCTAAGTGGGCATACAAATCTATTATCCTGATTTCATAGAATTCATATAATTACATAATAAATATCACTAGGTTTTGCGAGGAGAACTTAGACAATATTCAATCAGACTGACAAATAGATAAGCTAATAAACCTAATTATATCAAATTTAGTGATGTGATAATATGTAACCTAACCAAATTCCCTTGCAATTGTCATACAAATTTACAAAAACTATGGTTCTTTTGAATAAGTCTAATAAATTAATAATCGGTATACTAGCGTATTCATTATTTTTCCATAAATTACTCCTAATAATCCTTGATTTGATATCATGAAATTTAAACACCTATTCAATGTGTCTAATCTTCTAGTTGAATTAAATCAAGCAAACATATAACTTAGAATTAATGATGTGTTAACCTAAGCTTTGTATTTACTTTTACATCAAGGATTAAAACATAATTTCAAATTATAGCAGCAATAAATAGATCAATAATTATCACACAAACCTAAATCCCACAGTTCTTATCAAGACCAAAAACTATGAAATTTTAACATCATAGCCATTGGCTCTATGAAGCACAGTCGGCGGCTGTAACTCCATACCCGACGGCTTCATACAGTTATTTTCAAAATCGTCTTTTTTGTCCTAATAACTACTATGAACGTTTAGTTCATAGTTCGAGACGAAATTAAATGCATGAACTCAAATGTAAACAAAGTTAAAAAGATTGCGGTAAAGATAAATAAGATTCGTACCTTAAAAGAAAAAAAGAAATTAAATCTTTAATTAAATCTACAATCCAAAAGCAAATTACACTTAATTTAAACTTCAATTATAAGAAAATTTATAACTAAACCCTGAAAACTGAATTGAAAATTGTACACTAAGTGTATATATTGATTGTATTTTGAAACCTGAAAATTTCGACCTCTATTTATATTTGAAGTAACCGGCTTAATATTCGGCGGCTATGATAAGAACAGCCGGCGGCTGTCAACATTTATCCCAAATCGGACTCATTTTCTTAATCACCAAGTATCTTGAGGCTCGAGTAATTCCATATGTAGCTCCACAACCGTCGGATTTTATAGTCACAACTGGCGGCTTCTTCTCTTTGCATCCGATTCAAATTCTATTTCCTTATTTATGATGACTTTGGCGTCAAGCATACGGAAATCATCATAACAGCCGGTGGCTTTAGTGGATTTAGTCGGCGGCTTTGCCTTGATATTTCTTGGGCTTTAAGTCTTTCTCGTTTTTGACTGGTTACGGAACTTTTGGCAATTTACACTCCATAGCCGGCAGCTATGCCTGCTTTCAGCCGGCGGCTTTGACCATTTTTCTGTTTTTATCCTGTTTTATCACATTTACTAAAGCAAAATGTTAAAAAAATACCTTTTTACAGAATTTTAATAATAAATATATAAGAAACTATTTAAAATTATGATCAAATACCGAGATAGCACCCTAAAATGATTATAAAAATATGTATAATTTAGGCGTTATCAAATTCTCCACACTTAAACTTTACTTGCCCTCAAGTAAACTGAAACTATATCTATGAAAATTTTAAATAAATTAAGAGATAATTGTCAACAATTTAATCAAGTATTCTTTAAACCTTATGGTAAGTCAAGTTCAACAAAAACTTCTATCCTTCTTAAGAGAATGGAAATCTATCAACTTTTTCTTAGGCAAAGAGTTTTAATTCAGACTTGTATAATTTATAAGAAAATTTTAATTCTTGGTGCAAGTGCCCAATCAAACATCCAAAAAGAAAAAGGTTAGCATTTAAAAATCAAAAGTTAAAAGTTAAGTCAAAACTCAAAAATATACATTGGTTAGAAATGATTATATATATCTACTTAATCAAACTTTATAAAAATTAGAATTCTTAACGTGACCCTCATTCAAAAAATAGATAAATAGAATCTAAATCAGAATGTCAATCATAACTAAAATCATACATATGTTTGTGTTTTTGTCCACCTCCACCTTAACTTCGTAACTAGCCAAACTCATACCCTTGTCTACATTAATATTAAGTGCATAAGTATTAAGTTAACGTTTACCAATGAACCTCTTAATTCTAGTTAGAAACACCCTATATGACAAGCCAGATGAATATGTCTTGCTAATAATATATCAATGATAATCACTCTTATGCCTTCAGTGGGTCCATGCTTATTATGCCCTATGGTAGGGGTTATAAGTTCACAATCGTTTCACATATTTGGCATGTTCTTTACATGATCACTTCACTATAAGATGATAACTTCCTTGTCCATGTAGCAAACTTTCGACTAACCAATCCCAAACTGTAAAAAAGGTTTTAGGTGGCTAGGTGATCTAGCACCCCATAGGATTAACTCTTTTTTTTTTCACTCACATATTTTCAAATAATAGCAAACCTAATAATAATGTATGAAGGTAGTGGTAGTGGTAGCGGTGGCTTGTGACTTAAAAGTAATTCAGCCTTTTCATAGGAAAGAGCTCTACAAGTGTTGTACTAGTGACAATTATTATTATTATGCACTTAAATATTACTGTGTAATCGTGGAATCCAGTAAAGAAATCCACTCTGAGTCAAACAAATCAAAAAGTCACAAACACTATGATTATAATAGCCAGATATACTTGAAATTCTAATTTAAACCAATCATTTCTAAGCACAAATGAGTTACATTGTCACTTAATGTTACTAAATCTAAATAAGATAAAGTAAGATTAATTGCAACATTAATAACCAAAAATTTACAACAACCAAATTAGATTACCAGCACTCTATATATTTGGATATGTATTCAGACATTATTTCTAACACCCTATATATTTGATTATATATTCAAGTGCTAGCAATAGTTAGAAAATTAGTAAAAGACAAAATAAAAATTCCCTTATTCTGTTTTACATCACAAAAGTGAGTATAGATTGTCTTTAAATTAAACTTTAAAAATTCACAAGTCTTTATTCTTTTAACTCTCATAGTCAACAAGGATCCCTAAATAAAAATCTAAGATGATTATTACAATCTTCACATGTTACTATAGACTTAAAAATAAATCTAAAGGGTTTTATCTCTAGAAAAATTTAAAAATTCCCACCATTTATTAGGGCATAAAGTTTGTATCAATTACACCAACTTTTTAAGATAGTTTCTCAGTATTTCCTTTAAAAATTTCAAAAATTATTTTGGTATTAAATCAAATGAAGAATTCACTTCCCTCGTCACACTAAAGATTATGCAATATCCTCACTTGCATAAAATTAGACTTATAAAAACTATTGAAAGACAAAATAGTAAATAGGGAGTAGAATTATGTTACTTGGAATATAATTGTAATCAAAGGGATATTTGCAGAATTATTCCTCAATATATAAACTTAACAGAAACTTAAAAGAAAATTAAAATAACTTTGAAAAAAACAAGCAACATAACTTTTATTCATAAATACTTAAACATAAACATAAACACAATCACATAATTGTTACACACAAAAATAAATAAAACAAATAATCCTAATAAACAGAAAAATAAAAAAGATAGATGATTTTTTATTACAGAGTCATTTTCTCGACTCTTCTTCCTCTTTCTCATTCTTCAACATTAAAGTGCTCATCTGCAACGATTTCCTTTTCATTCCCTTTATTCTTCCATCCTTCAATCACTCTTACTTCCTATACTACTTTCGCAGCTTCCAATTTACTTTTATGATTAGGCTTCTCATGCTCCATGTGAAGCTCATATATCTGCCTCCTAAGATCTTCACTCACTTTATATTGTTCCTTCAAAAACTCTAGCGATACTTCATCCACAGTAATCTCTATTCCTCAATTAACTAAATATCTAGCCTCTTCATCTCTTTTTTCCCCACACTTTTCTCTTAGCATATTCACACACTTCCAATAACAAGATTTACGTAGGTGGATTGGAATGAATTCACCTCAATTCCATTGTCGAACAATAAGGGTATTTTCACGATAGGCAATGGTTGCATTGGCAGTAGCTAAGAAAGGACGACCTAGAATCAATGGAGTGAATGGAGCTTCAGGCATATCCATTACTAAGAAATCAACCAAAAAATTGGCACATCCAACTTTTACTTTCACACTCTTTACGATTCCCAACGGATGGTATAATGAATTATCAACTAATGAAATAACAGAGTTAACCGGCTCAACTTGAAGAAGACCAAAATGGTTAAATGTTTTAAATGGCATCAAATTAACACTAGATCCATTATCCGCAAGAGCTCGAACGGAAATTGGTCCTTGAATCATACAATGAACATGAAATTCATCAGGATCAGAACGAATAACGGGAAACACAGAACTTGATTTGTTTTGGTTATTGTGAGCACGAATACCATTATAATCAAGAACTTCTCTTCTAGCTCCTTCCATCCTTACAACTTATTCTCCTCATAACCTTTTCTCATAGCTTCAAATCATCACAAGAGATCCAAAATTCTGCAGGATGCATATAATCCATTGGCTTTCTTCTCATCTTCATCTAATAATAATTCTAACCACTCTACTGTATCCTCAGTTGTATATGTATCTTTCTCGAACTTAGACTTAGAATCTTCAATAAGAACATAATCAGGACTCTTATTCAAACCACCGGCAGTTTCATTAACTTCTTTCGATAACTCTTCATCATTCATTTCATACTCCTACATCGGTTCAAGCTTATACTCATCAGCTTCTTCTTCCTGTTCAATGACCTCGTCAATAACTTCCTCAGCAACACTCTCAGAATTTCCCCACATACTTCCCCAAAGTTTAAAATTTTCTTCTATTTTCATCAATTTTCCACACAAAACCCTTGTTTCCATTATTCACCTTCAAAAATCTCAAACTTTGTAATGACATTTACTTTCTCAAAAATGAACATTCTTAGGTTTCTCAGTAATCAGATTATTCTTCCCCTCAACAAGCTGAAATATTTTCGTGACATTCCTTTCAAGGTTCTGAATTGACGCTTGATGATTGTTCTGAACTTGAGAAAGCTGAGACTTTATAACTTCATTTAGCATCATTTCGAGTTTTTATAAATGAAAGAATATTATCTTCAAGGTTAGGATGTTTATCACTTTGATTGTTGGCTGGAACATTTGGAATGAAGGGGGCTCTAAAAGGATAAAACCTCGTTAGATTCTTAGGAACAAAAGTATTGTTTTAATAAGGAACTTGAAAGTTATTGAACGGAAAATAGTTTGGATTTCCACCTTGATAATTCTGCTTAGCATAAGAAACATTATCTACTTTCTCTATTATCATACTACTAACACAATCCTTAGTCAAATATGGACCTGAACACTTTTCACAACCTATCTTTATTAAGTGCATCTCCTTAGTAATCTTGTCCATCTGCCTACCTAAACTTCCTAACTAAGCATTCATGGCTTTCATTAAATCATCAGCTTCATAACCAACTGAACTAACTGAGTGAGTTAGACCTAAATCTTAGTGTCATTCATGAGAGTGGGCATCTAATTTATCTATTAGAGCATAGGCTTCGTCAGAAGTTTTAGTCATGATGTTTTCTCCAGTTGATGTATCAATCTCTCTCCTAGTAGCTATGTCACAAAATTTGTAGAAGATATTTACCAACTAAAAATTATTTAACCCATGTTGTGGACAATCTCTTAACAATTGTCCAAATCTTACCTACGCTCCATACTAAGTTTCATTTTTCTTCTGTCTAAAGTTTGAGATTTCGGTTATAAGATTGATAGTTTTAGACGCAGGAAATAATCGAGTAAGAAATTTTTCCACCATTTGGTCCCACGTAGTAATTTCACCAACCAAAAGAGACTTCAACCAAATTTTGACTTCATCCTTTAAAGACCATGGAAATAAATGAAGATAACTGGTTTCATCTTCAAAAGCTCGGATTTTGAAGAGATTAGAAATTTTCATTGAATTGGCGTAAATGCTCATTTGCATCCTCCTTAGAAGTACCTCGGAATTGATTATCTTTGATAAGATGGAGTATTGGAACTTTGATTTCAAAATCTTGATCGATTTCGCGTTGAGTAATTGAGTGTCCAATACCTTAACGGCCTGCTTTCATCACATCCTCCATAGAATGGTTTGCAGCCATTTCAGGTTAATGTGGTAGATTATAAAAAGGATTAACAAATTCAGGTTCAGAAGTTTAGCCTTCTTCGAAATTAGAAGTTTCATCTTCTTCAAAATTTATTCTACTGGAATCAATTACGTCTCTAATTCGTTTACAAGCTAAATAGACTAATCTTTTCAGAACTGGATTTTGGTTCTTCGAGTTCAATATTGTAACACCCCATCAAAATCCCTTTGACGGAACGTTAACTCTGGTCCCAGTGCTTGGCTTGACTTCTACGTAACAGCAACAATTTACAGCGGAAGCAATTAATACCTGAGAATAACAACACGCAAAAACAGGTCAACAAATAATGTTGGTGAATGAACATGTTTAAAGTAATGTAACAGTATCTGAAAAACAGTTATCAGAAAAATAGTTTAGTTTCCTTGACCACGAGATTCTATCGTTTGCATAAACCGAGCACCTGAATACTAGCAATGACCCGAGTATAGAAGCCACTATACCCGCCTTACCTCGTAAAATGTTATACACTTGTTCAAATGTATTTAATGTTCAAAGTAAATACACTACAATTTTTATAGCGGGTGAGGTTTTCAACCTAATGGATCCGTCCATCTAAATTGTGCTTACACCGATGGTATTAAAAGTTTTCAAGCTAGAGGCTTTTTGAACAAACTCATTATGCATATGTGTAGTACTCATGTCAATACAAAGTATTTGAAAACGTAAATATTACAGCGTGTATTCTCATCCCTGAAAACATGTAAAAAGCGGGACTGTAGACTCACCTTTGAATAAGCTCGGATTGAAAAGTGAACAATTAACTTGTACGATTTATAGTCGAGTAATGCAACCTAAGTATACGTATGTAGGTTGGTCAATATATGTATCTTAAATAAGTGTGGTTTCATAGTGTACGTTGTCTTATTGCTTGACTCGGCGCGTTTCAAAGTAAAAGTCAACTATATCATGCAAGTCAAACAAAGTCAACCGAAGTCAAACCGAAAGTCAAACTTGGTCAATGTGGTCAACGAAAGTCAACATCAGTAGGTTCATGTCAAATATTGGTCAACATGTCAAACCTAAGTCAAACAATACGTTTTAGGTCATGAATGATCATTTTCACAATTTCAGTTTATCTTTATGCGCAAAGTTCATGAACACGTAGCATACTTAGCACATTAAAAAGGGTATCCTGAGCAATTGCAATAATCGGATTCATTGATATTCCTGGTATAGTAGATGCTATCACACATGCTGCTCCCATTTCGCTCGCCGCTACTACGGGAATCGCTTTTGCTTTCTTTTCCTCTGGCTACTAAGATGTTTCAGTTCGCCAGGTTGTCTCTTGCCTGCCCGGGTGCTTCACTCTAAGGCGGAACGCTCCCCTACCGATGTATTTTTACATCCCACAGCTTCGGTAGATAGCTTAGCCCCGTTCATCTTCGGCGCAAGAGCGCTCGATCAGTGAGCTATTACGCACTCTTTCAAGAATCCTTTTCTTTTTTTATATATAGAATATATAAAGAAAAGATAAAAAAGTAACCCATCCAATGGTATTTAACATCCAAAAAACTGCCAAATAAAATGCGTCCCAAGCCGAAATATGATGAATCCCCGGAATGGGTAGAAATCTAAAGCGATTTTCAATGCTTTGCTTATGTTGCAAAAACGAAGTGGCTTAGACAAATCTTTTTTGTCGATAACCTCAGACCAATCAATCAAATATGGATTAATACGTAATCGATCGAACACTACTTCAAAATGGCTCTTCTGCTCAGAAACGAAATGTTCCAAATGTTCCTGGAAATTTTTGCTCCCAGTGGACCATTTGTATCTATATGCATCAGGATCCCGATTCATGGATCTCTCGGTTCGAGAAAAAAAAAATAAGAGGATCGAACCATCTCTTCTGACTCTTTTTCAAATTCGATAAATGTTGGTTGATCGTATATTTCATTAGAGTTCTATGATTCAGAGTATCCTTCCACCTAATTACCCTATTTCCTTTATGGGGAAGAAATAAAATAAAGGAACCCGCAAATATTGGTAAAACTACAATTATTGTTAACCAAGGAAAGTTGTTCGTGGTAAAGACAAGATACACTTGGACCAGAAAAACCTGTGCCCAAAAATAATATAGTAGCTGTTAATACGAATAAGATAAACTCTGTTATAGCCATTTCTGTACATTCAATGTACTCTACGGATAGAGGAATACATAGAGTTGAACATAGTAAAATAAGAAATTGAAAGATTTCGTTGAAATTGTTCGTTTGGAAATATATATCATAAGAAAGAGAAATCTTTACTTTTTTTTTAAAGGAATTGTCAATGAAATGATGTTAAAGTAAATAAGCTAAATACATTGAACAAAAAAAAAGAAATATCATATCATTGTTAAATATTTCAATTTTCATATTTTAGGGATGCAATTTCTTTTTCCTTCCACATATTATGGGTAACGTAGGAGACATCTCTATTTTCCCCCCCGGGAATCTTTAGAATTACCACTGCTTAGCTTTCAATTCGCCTGAAGTCATTAGAGGGATCTTTCCTATCAAAATTGTTTGTTCTTGGATATACCACATTATTGGTTGATAGAGAATCAAAGTAGATTTTCCAATAAATTACGAAATGCTATAGTTCTTACATATGATTTCTGAATTTATTCAAAAGTAATTCGCGATTGGAAAACTTCCTTTTATAGATCTTGATTCACGTAGAAATTCCGCAATTCTAGTCCTAGTTAACCTGGTGAGACTCGAATTCCCGCTGGTAGCATAGAATTACAACAGCCCTGCCAAAACCGCTGCAGAATAAACTAATTTAAAAATAGGATAACATGCTCGATAAGGCATGAGTTCTAATATCATAAGTGTTTCTTCGTAGGAACGCCCACGCAGTTTGTGAATAAGTGTAAGTGATTGTCTGATAATGAGCAAGAAATATCCGTCTTTCTGCTAAAGAGGATGTATTGAACTGATTTGGCGGGACCACCACCCAATAGCACGCTGCCACCTAGAGAATCTCCTAATTGTTTCAGAGCAACTAGAAAGAGATTCTTTAAGAAATTTTCGGGATTTTTATCCATATTTCATTTTAAAGTCAATTTAAAACTGAAAAAGTCTTTTTTTACGAGGTATAACTAAAAATTCTTATGAAATCGACCATAGATCAATTCCCCTTGAGGGACTGGATCGGAAAAAAGAGCGATTCTAGTTGTAAGATATCTAATGAAACCGTCGCTGGAATTGAGATAATATTCAAAGAGAAAGATCTCAAATATCTGGAGTTTTTCTTTGTATATTATAGGGATGATCCGATCCGCAAGGACCATGAGTGCAATGCGGTGGATATAAAACACCTTTATATCAACCGGCCAGAACCATGTGAATCAAGTAGTGTAGTGATTCACGCGGTTCTTGCTTTGATGTTATTTGACGTACAATAATTTCTATATGCCTATTATGTATCTGCACCCCCTGGGATCGATAAACCTTTTGGACCTTATTAACCAAAGAGATACGACTTTGCACTATGGCTCAATCTTTAGTCAATCCTAATTTCCGATAGGGACAGTTGACAACTGAATCCTATTTTTCTCATTTGGCAGCCTCACGGATAATTTCATTACCCTCAGTAGCAAGATCGCGTCCCTCATTACGAGCTTGTACACATGCTTCTAGAGCTACTCGGTTAGCTACGGCACCAGGGGGATTATTCAGGGTGGGCTCAATGGATAACGGGGATGGAATAGCAGTTGGATGGTTAGCACATCCTATCTTTAGAGATAAAGAAGGCCGTGAACTTTTTGTACGTCATCATTTGAATCAACGGGTAAAAAATAAAACCTATGGTACGGAAATAAATAGAGCTGCTTATCATGATGCATTATATTTGTTCGATACAATGTTGTCAATATATTATATGGTAGCGGCAGGAAATTCTTTGGCCTTGAATCAAGGTATTCAGGAACAACAAGTTGTTCCAGCTCGATATCGTCAAGAATTCCTGATTAAAAAATCTCTATTTGATAGGGCTTCTTCCTATACCTATGAATTCCGTTGGCTTTCCCTCTGTATACATCTAAAACTAAGTTTCTTCATTAGACAAGAGAAGAAACTCTCACGTCCGGTTCTGTAGTAGAGATGGAATTCAAAACAAACCATGTAATCTACGATTTATC
This sequence comes from Rutidosis leptorrhynchoides, assembly GCF_046630445.1. Classification (NCBI taxonomy): domain Eukaryota; kingdom Viridiplantae; phylum Streptophyta; class Magnoliopsida; order Asterales; family Asteraceae; genus Rutidosis; species Rutidosis leptorrhynchoides. The sequence continues at coordinate 121,701,874 of NC_092339.1, forward strand.
GCAGATTACATGGTCTAGATTAGTCCCACAAAAATGGAGAAATGGACTAAATCAATGCCATACATCTCATCTCACACCGGGTAAATCCTTAACCCTCCCCCCCCCCCTTACTAAGACTACAGAATGTTCTTGTGAATTATGGCCAATACCGGGTAATGAAATCCATTGTAAGATCCCCATTAGACACTGGAATTCTGTCTGCTATTATAAGAAAGTGCTTCTGAATTCGGACACATACTTCGCGAAATGGTTCATGCATGTTTGTTGCCAGGAGCGACAAGATCGAGTTGGTAAGGATTAAACAATCTCTTTATTTCATTTCTATGATCGATGATCATAGACAGCCCCTTTACCATTCTGTATAAATAGGCTATGGAAACACTTACTCGAAATCTCACTTATCATATTCCTTTGTGGAAGACAGAATTTTTTCTGAAGAATTCGCCATGATATATCTGATCCATGCATAATATCATGAAAAATGGATACAATTTTTTGACTGCTACTTAGTATCGGCAATAGGTCTGAAAAAGTATCTAAAAATAAAAACTTTAGATATCTGTACCCTGTCGAAGTAAGGAACCATGGCATATATTTTTGGAATAGATTCCATTTTGAGAGAGTTGAATAAGCACTATCTCGTTGAAAAGTTCTATACATCTGCCCTTTCTCAACGCATTTATACTTAGCACATTATCTCATAGTACAATAATTTAAGTAAACATGACAAACTACAGATCATAAATATACTTAAAATCAATTCCAAAAGTCTGACCAGGGACTCATACGACAATTAAAAGTCAGGAATCAGAAGGGATACATTTGGGGTTTGCCAAGTCAGTTTCTGACCGCGCACTGATTTCATTTTGGCTATAACCGGAGTTAGGAACATGCAATTGATACAATACCAGTGGCCATAGTTCAAGGACAAATCAAAGTAACATATATAAAAAATATAGTAACTTTTATTTAGCCAATTTGTACAGTTTATTCGTGCAATTTGAACATTCAGTTTTCAGATCAAATCAGAATTCACATAAAGTATAGCTCTATTGTGCCCAATGCATAAGGTTTCAGAGATTGACATAAACTAACAATAAGTCACATATCATGTTAAGTTTCATTTTCCAGAAGAATACATGCTCATGCAATTCACATAATCCACAGAGTACAAAACCGTGAGCAATTTGCAGATTCGATCCTCATTTAGTTAGTCATATTCGCACGCGATTATCCGAAGAACTAGATACAATTAGCCTATGATATCTACATGAAAGATGAAGTACTTTTTGTCTACTTTTCAAATATGCAGAGATTTAATCACAGAAGTTAACACATTTTATCATACAAGGTTATTTTCATGCAAGTGCTGTATAAAACTACTTTTACACTAATTCAAGCATATCTCGGGCTATACATAAGCAAACGACATGATATCCTAGTCTAAATTGAGTATTTTTAAATTATATTTCCAGTGGTATAAGTCTTACATGCCAATTCGTTGTCTATCAATACCAGATTTCTGATCAAGCAACAAAAACACAACGATAATTCAAATTGACATAACTTAATCATACGGAAATGAAATCAAGCGAATCCAAAGCCTAAAATCAATAGTTTTTCGCAAGGAATCTGATTATAACATAATAATTAACATTTGAAAAACTTCATTTTTCTGATCATGCAAATACAAATTCGTTTTTAAACCCTAGCGCATCAAACAATCAAAATAACGATAACGATTAACACGTACGCGTATAGACTTGAGCAATTGACAACATAACTATGAAACTCTCATGAAAATCAGATTTTAAGAATTAGGGTTTATGCAATTATACCTTTGATCGCGAAAAGAATTATATCAACGCGTAGAGCACGAAGGGAATTACAATCTTTGTGTTGAAAGCTTAATCTAAAAATTAATTTTTGATGTGGTGATGGTGGGTTGAAGGTCGACGGCCAAGAGGGAAAGGGAGGGAGCCAAAAGTGTCGACTGTATGTATGTGTGTGTGTAGGGTTCCAGTTTACTTGCAAGTAATATAAATTAGGGCCTAAAAACCACACTAATTAAGCATAAGTCCACTAAAATAGTCCATTAAGGGTGCCTTGGGTGGAATTCGGCCGATTGGCCCAAGTGAGGGGGTTCCGGGCTCGTGTTGTCCAATTCCTTGTACTCTTGGTCCGTTTCAAGTGTCGTTTAGTCGTACCGAAGGCCCGAAACGCTAACCCGATCGTTAAACGCAACCAATTGTTTAATTTATTAAAAACCCAATAAATTAAATATTTTAAAAAGTTAATAATTAATAAAATTAATTATTAAAATAAACCTGAGCGTTTCGTTGCTCAAAAAGCTATTATTAAAATCGTATCGTTTTTTATCGTATTTCTTTATCTGAAATATTTATTCGAATTAATATCTACCCATATTAATTATTGTAACCCTCCGAAGATCAAGTACGCATTTAATACACGTAAACGCACAAAAGTTAAATAATCGTCGTTAAATACACTAACGGAAGGTTAACGGGAGTAACGGAAAAATCAGGGTTGTTACAAATATTCAGAGATCGGGTCATACAATGGCGAATGACCTATGAAAGATAAATTGAATATATTTTAGACTGAGATTTTTTGGAAGAGGGATTAGGATTTTTAATTATATATATATATATATATATATATATATATATATATATATATATATATATCACTTAACAATAAATAAATAAATAAACTTTCAATATATTGAATCTTACAATACATAATGGCCAGGCAGCAATAGGGATTAGGCAGGACCCTTAAAATCGGAAAATCCAGCAACCTAACCCTAGAGATTCTTAGACACCATTCATCATGAAATATCAATAAACTAAAAATAAATTTAAAATTTATATTTTTACCGCAATCGCCGACAGCGGCGCCAAAAAGTTGACGTGTGTAAAAATGTGTGCTTGTGCTTACTTCGTTTCAACTTTTAAATTTATATTTTCTAATTTACTTTTAACTTTTAACGCCCTAACAAGCTACAAAACCCGATCAAGGTAATATAGTAATTAGTAAGTTAGGTATCGTCCCAAAGGACTACGGAAGCGGATAAGAGTTGTGTTTTTATATTATATTTATATTTAATTATTATTATATTATCATCTCTTATGAAATAAATAATAAGGTATAAGGTTATTATAAGATTTTATAATAAGCTTATCTCACGAAAAATAGAATTTTCTTTATAATAAATTCAAATATAATTAAAGGAGTGGTTATTCGGACTTTAGAGTCATTAGAGATTAATTTGATTGTTTAGGTTCATAACTTATATGATAATTAATAAAATAACGATTATAGACAGATTTTTATTCCTATAAAGAATAGTAAAACAAATTATCATGTAATAATTAATCATTAGGACTTAATCTGGTTTAATTGTGATGAGTTAAACCTATCAGCTAAGTGGGCATACAAAGCTAATATCCTAATTTCTAAGAATTCATATAATTGCATAATAAATATCATCTAGGTTCTGTGATGAGAACTCAGACAATATTCAACCAGACTGACTAATAGATAAGCTAATAAACCTAATTAGAATAAATTTAAAAATGTGTTGATATTCAACCTAACCAGATTCTCTTGCAATTGTCATACAAATTCTCTAAATTAATTATCACTATATATGCGTATTCATTATCTTTCCATAAATTACTCCTAATAATTCTTCATTAGATATCATGCGATTCAAACACCTATTCACGCAAACACATAACTTAGAATTAATGATGTGTTAACCTAAGCTTTGTATTTACTTTTACATTAAGCATTCAAACATTATCTCAAATTATAGTACCAATAAATATATCAATAGTAATCATAGAAACCTAAACCCTACAGTTCTGATCAAGACCAGAAACTATGAAATTTTAGCATCATCGCCATCGGCTCTATGGAGCACAACCGGCAGCTATAACTCCATAGTAGTCGGCTTCATACAGTTATTCTCAAAATCGGTTTTTTCGTCCAAATAACCACTATGAATGTTTAGTTCATAGTTGGAGACGAATTTAAATGCATGAACTCAAAAGTAAACATTGTTAAAAAGCTTGCAATAAAGATAAATAAGAATCGTACCTTAAAGTAAGAAAAAAATTAAAACTTCAATTAAATCTTCAATCCAAAAGCAAATATCACTTGAAATTAGACCCTAATTATAAGAAAATTCGTAACAGACCCTAAACCGTGAAAATTGTACATTGAGTGTATATATTGATTGTATTTTAAAAACTGGATAATTCGACCTCTATTTATAGTTGTGGTAACCGGCTTAATAGCCGGCGGATATTAAAATTTATCCCAAACCGGACTCGTTTTCTTGATCACCAAGTGATATTGCTCGGTTTATACATTATTATCTCACAAAACCGGGTTCCGTTTCGTTGGTTTTATGTAAAAGGATGAAGATTTTATGAAGATATAGCTGAAGTTTAACGCCAATTTGTATCATGGTGTTAATATGTTATTTTTGGTGTTTTTCAAGTGGTTCAGGGTTAAAAAGTGATATATAAAGTTCCAGGTTCGAACCCGAGTTAACAACAAAAGATAAAGTGAGCTTTTAAAGTGAAAAGGTCGTTTCAGGTCTCGGTTGTGCGAGTTTTAGGCTCGCTATCGCGAGGAGCAGGTCAAAGGAATGTACGTGAACCGAAAAGAAAAAAATGATCGTGAACCCTTGACCATCAGAGCTCACAATTGCGAGCCCCTCAGGCCAAATTGGGTCGCAATTGTGAGAGTGTTGCCGACAGCAACGGTAGCTATTTAATCCCTTATCAGGCAGCAGTCTTCCATACCCTAATTCTTACGGAACAAGAGTTAGAGTTGGGCAAATTTGGCCATTCAAAAGCCATTACTCACCAAATCTGAAAGGCTTTTCATCAAGATTGAAGATTCAGTCATCCAACAAGATTGGTACTCAAGTTTTCATCAATTATTATGAGATTATTATGAATTCTTTTGGTACTCCTTAATAAACTTGCACATGTATATCCTTGTATATTTTGTATAATGCGTATGTTTAAAATCAAAAACCCTAAAATTTGAAAATTTAAAAATCCAAAAATATTATGTGATGTTCTTGTGTGTTCATTGCAGGACCTACATTATGTGATGATAATCGAGGAATGGCCGTCAGTGCAGGGCCGTCTGTCACTCCATTTCACGATTCTTATGCTCTTCCGTTTATGTGTTTCCATTCATTCTATTGTCCTCTCGAATTTATATATTGATTTTCTAATTTCATGTAACTGAGGGCATTACATGATCTTAAGTGCGAGTTAGAGATATAAATTCTCATAGATGTTATACACTTGGCTTTTTGTCTTATTTTTAAGTCAATTGTTGAAAATTTTAAGAATTTCTAATTTTTGAAGATTCCAATAGCCAAGTGTAACTATTTTATTAAGCAATTGTTATCACTATTGTGAGTTGAATTGTGTAGGTACCTCAACGATTTTAACCTTTTTTGTTTTCTTTTGCATGAATGCGTGTGTTGTGTTTAAAGGAAGTAAAGTCTTGTAAAAAGTTGTTCAATTTAAAACTTGAAACTAGAGTAAACTATTTCAAGTTTGTCCTACTTGGTATAGCATCTTCCTAAACTATACCATTTCATACTAACATCTTATTCAGGTGTAAAAGTACTGTGGGAAGAGAAAGCCTTGAACTTTCAAAATTGACAAGTGATACCTCATCGCTAACTCTATTACCGAGAAGGTTTGCTACGGTGGTAGTATGTTGTCCGTGCGGTTGTTCAATACAAGAATGCCCTTGAGTGCACTGACATTTAATGCTAAAATTCTGGAAAACTAGTAACTGTAAAAGCTAGCTTGATTATCCTTTTTAAAATGATATAATATTTTCATAAGGTCATGTGTTCGCTAGGCCCAAATTTTTTTGGCAAATCGCCTATCTCACTATAAGTCACGTGAGACTTAAATTCCACGACCCTCCTTCGAGTTTCCACCCTGCTCTAGAGTCACTAGAGTAGTCGTTGGAGCATGAGAAAAGTGCTGCCATCCTAAAGCACAGGGAGAACCAAAGGGATATCCTCAGGTATCCTGGCACATCCACCTTTTACAACGAAGAAGGAATTAACGGTAACACTTCTAGTGATACAACTAGTGTGTAGTTTGTAACTTGTACAGGTTCTATTGTCATGTGTTCGTTGATGATTATTTACTTGAAGAACTTGAAGACTTGAACCTTGTGCTTGCTTGTTGAAGATCACACATTTGCGGTTATATTAATTCATGGTTTTGTTAATGGTGTATCTTGCTTCCTATTATTGTTAAAGACGCTTCGGGTATGTTTACTCTTCCATTGGATTTTATTATTTTGAAGATAAGCTTAGTTGAGGACATGCAAGGTTCAAGTGTGGGGGAATTTGATATTGCTCGGTTTATACATTATTATCTCGCAATACCGGGTTCTGTTTCATTGATTATATGTTAAGGGGTGAAGATTTTATGAAGATATAGTTGAAGTTTAACGCCAACTTGTATCATGGTGTTATTTGGTTGTTTTTGGTGTTTTTCAAGTGTTTGGGGGCTAAAATGTGATATATAAAGTTCCAGGTTCGAACCCGAGTTAACGCCAAAAGATAAAGTGAGTTTTTAAAGTAAAAAAGTTGTTTCAGGTCTCGGTTTCGCGAGTTTTAGGCTCGCTATCACGAGGAGTATGTCGAAGGAATGTATGCGAACCGAAAAGAAGAAAAACGATCGCGAACCCAGGAACATCAGAGCTCGCGATCACAAGCCCCTCAGGCCAAATTAGGTCGCGATCGCGAGAGTGTCGCTGACAGCAGCAGCAGCTATTTAATCCCTTGTCGGGCAGCAGTCTTCCATACCCTAATTCTTACGGAACAAGAGCTAGAGTTGGGAGATTTTGGCCATTCAAAAGCCATTCTTCACCAAATCTGAAGGACATTTCATCTAGGATTTAAGATTCAGTCATCCATCAAGATAGGTACTCAAGTTTTCATCAATGTTTGCTTGGTTGTGAAACTTTTATGAGTTAGATTGTCTTATATTTTGGGTTATGATGTTTAATTGATTAATTTTGTTATTAAGTTCTATCATTGATCCATTTTTATGAAATTTTGTTACTTGAATTCAATTATATGATTTGTTGACTAGTTATTGTGAGATAATTAATGGTAAACATGTTATACTACAACACTTAGGTGATCTAGACAAATTCATGTGAGTGCAATTGGTAATTGAATGGTAATTTAACTACATAATTGTGATAATTGCATTGAGAGATCTTTTTGATTAGGATTTTAAGTGATTTTAATCCAGATAAATCTTAGTGGCTTAATCATTATATAGTTAGTCTTTTAAAAAAGATTAATGCAAGTTAGTTGTATTTGAGAGATTTAATTATAATTATTGGACATTTAATTGGTTTTAACTGTTAAAGACAATCCACCATAATTGTGAAGCATCCAAGTGAACATTGCTTTTAATCCTGGAATTATGGTTATTTACTTTTCGTCATTAGTTTAATTACAAAACTCCCCATTTTATAACTTTGTATTTAGGATAATTATTAGTTTTTAATATTAATCAACTGCTCTCTTTGGACAAACTTGTACTTACTAAATCTTTACTACATTGATCAGGATTAGTTTCCTGATTCATGTGTTAAAACCATTTAGTTTAGTGCAAATAATTTAAGTGTGATTTTACCACTTCACTAAGTATCTTGAGGCTTAAGTAATTCCATATGTAGCTCTACAGTTGCCGGCTTTAATAGTCATAGTTAACGGCTTTCTTCTCTTTGCATCCGATTCAAATTCCATTTTCTTATTTAAGATGACTTTGACTTCAAGCATACAAAAATAATCGTCACAACTGGCGGTTTTTGAAATGTCCCGTTCTTATTGATTAAAAACGTTCCATATTAATTGATTTCGTTGCGAGGTTTTGACCTCTATATGAGACGTTTTTCAAAGACTGCATTCATTTTTAAAACAAACCATAACCTTTATTTCATAGATAAAGGTTTTAAAAAAAACTTTACGTAGATTATCAAATAATGATAATCTAAAATATCCTGTTTACACACGATCATTACATAATGGTTTACAATACAAATATGTTACAACAAAATAAGTTTCTTGAATGCAGTTTTTACACAATATCATACAAGCATGGACTCCAAATCTCGTCCTTATTTAAGTATGCGACAACGGAAGCTCTTAATAATCACCTAAGAATAAACATGCTTAAAACGTCAACAAAAATGTTGGTGAGTTATAGGTTTAACCTATATATATCAAATCATAATAATAAACCACAAGATTTCATATTTCAATACACATCCCATACATAGAGATAAAAATCATTCATATGGTGAACACCTGGTAACCAACATTAACAAGATGCATATATAAGAATATCCCCATCATTCCGGGACACCCTTCGGATATGATATAAATTTCGAAGTACTAAAGCATCCGGTACTTTGGATGGGGTTTGTTAGGCCCAATAGATCTATCTTTAGGATTCGCGTCAATTAGGGTGTCTGTTCCCTAATTCTTAGATTACCAGACTTAATAAAAAGGGGCATATTCGATTTCGATAATTCAACCATAGAATGTAGTTTCACGTACTTGTGTCTATTTTGTAAATCATTTATAAAACCTGCATGTATTCTCATCCCAAAAATATTAGATTTTAAAAGTGGGACTATAACTCACTTTCACAGATTTTTACTTCGTCGGGAAGTAAGACTTGGCCACTGGTTGATTCACGAACCTATAACAATATATACATGTATATCAAAGTATGTTCAAAATATATTTACAACACTTTTAATATATTTTGATGTTTTAAGTTTATTAAGTCAGCGGTCCTCGTTAGTAACCTACAACTAGTTGTTCACAGTTAGATGTACAGAAATAAATCGATAAATATTATCTTGAATCAATCCACGACCCAGTGTATACGTATCTCAGTATTGATCACAACTCAAACTATATATATTTTGGAATCAACCTCAACCCTGTATAGCTAACTCCAACATTCACATATAGAGTGTCTATGGTTGTTCCGAAATATATATAGATGTGTCGACATGATAGGTCGAAACATTGTATACGTGTCTATGGTATCTCAAGATTACATAATATACAATACAAGTTGATTAAGTTATGGTTGGAATAGATTTGTTACCAATTTTCACGTAGCTAAAATGAGAAAAATTATTCAATCTTGTTTTACCCATAACTTCTTCATTTTAAATCCGTTTTGAGTGAATCAAATTGCTATGGTTTCATATTGAACTCTATTTTATGAATCTAAACAGAAAAAGTATAGGTTTACAGTCGGAAAAATAAGTTACAAGTCGTTTTTGTAAAGGTAGTCATTTCAGTCGAAAGAACGACGTCTAGATGACCATTTTAGAAAACATACTTCCACTTTGAGTTTAACCATAATTTTTGGATATAGTTTCATGTTCATAATAAAAATCATTTACTCAGAATAACAACTTTTAAATCAAAGTTTATCATAGTTTTTAATTAACTAACCCAAAACAGCCCGCGGTGTTACTACGACGGCGTAAATCCGGTTTTACGGTGTTTTTCGTGTTTCCAGGTTTTAAATCATTAAGTTAGCATATCATATAGATATAGAACATGTGTTTAGTTGATTTTAAAAGTCAAGTTAGAAGGATTAACTTTTGTTTGCGAACAAGTTTAGAATTAACTAAACTATGTTCTAGTGATTACAAGTTTAAACCTTCGAATAAGATAGCTTTATATGTATGAATCGAATGATGTTATGAACATCATTACTACCTTAAGTTCCTTGGATGAACCTACTGGAAAAGAGAAAAATGGATCTAGCTTCAATGGATCCTTGGATGGCTCGAAGTTCTTGAAGCAGAATCATGACACGAAAACAAGTTCAAGTAAGATCATCACTTGAAATAAGATTGTTATAGTTATAGAAATTGAACCAAAGTTTGAATATGATTATTACCTTGTATTAGAATGATAACCTACTGTGAGAAACAAAGATTTCTTGAGGTTGGATGATCACCTTACAAGATTGGAAGTGAGCTAGCAACTTGAAAGTATTCTTGATTTTATGAAACTAGAACTTTTGGAATTTATGAAGAACACTTAGAATTTGAAGATAGAACTTGAGAGAGATCAATTAGATGAAGAAAATTGAAGAATGAAAGTGTTTGTAGGTGTTTTTGGTCGTTGGTGTATGGATTAGATATAAAGGATATGTAATTTTGTTTTCATGTAAATAAGTCATGAATGATTACTCATATTTTTGTAATTTTATGAGATATTTCATGCTAGTTGCCAAATGATGGTTCCCACATGTGTTAGGTGACTCACATGGGCTGCTAAGAGCTGATCATTGGAGTGTATATACCAATAGTACATACATCTAAAAGCTGTGTATTGTACGAGTACGAATACGGGTGCATACGAGTAGAATTGTTGATGAAACTGAACGAGGATGTAATTGTAAGCATTTTTTTTAAGTAGAAGTATTTTGATAAGTGTATTGAAGTCTTTCAAAAGTGTATAAATACATATTAAAACACTACATGTATATACATTTTAACTGAGTCGTTAAGTCATCGTTAGTCGTTACATGTAAGTGTTGTTTTGAAACCTTTAGGTTAACGATCTTGTTAAATGTTGTTAACCCAATGTTTATAATATCAAATGAAATTTTAAATTATTATATTATCATGATATTATCATGTATGAATATCTCTTAATATGATATATATACATTAAATGTCTTTACAACGATAATCGTTACATATATGTCTCGTTTAAAAATCATTAAGTTAGTAGTCTTGTTTTTACATATGTAGTTCATTGTTAATATACTTAATGATATGTTTACTTATCATAGTATCATTTTAACTATATATATATCCATATATATGTCATCATATAGTTTTTACAAGTTTTAACGTTTGTGAATCACCGGTCAACTTGGGTGGTCAATTGTCTATATGAAACATATTTCAATTAATCAAGTCTTAAAAAGTTTGATTGCTTAACATGTTGGAAACATTTAATCATGTAAATATCAATCTCAATTAATATATATAAACATGGAAAAGTTCGGGTCATTACAGTACCTACCCGTTAAATAAATTTCGTCCCGAAATTTTAAGCTGTTGAAGGTGTTGACGAATCTTCTGGATTTCATCTTGTTTTGCTTAAGTCTTTTAACCTCACGATCCATTATTTCGACGGGTTCTTCGATGAATTGAAGTTTTTCGTTGATTTGGATTTCATCTAACGGAATAGTGAGATCTTCTTTAGCAAAACATTTCTTTAAATTCGAGACGTGGAAAGTGTTATGTACAGCCGCGAGTTGTTGAGGTAACTCTAGTCGGTAAGCTACTGGTCCGATACGATCAATAATCTTGAATGGTCCAATATACCTTGGATTTAATTTCCCTCGTTTACCAAATCGAACAACGCCTTTCCAAGGTGCAACTTTAAGCATGACCATCTCTCCAATTTCAAATTCTATATCTTTTCTTTTAATGTCAGCGTAGCTCTTTTGTCGACTTTGGACGGTTTTCAACCGTTGTTGAATTTGGATGATCTTCTCGGTAGTTTCTTGTATAATCTCCGGACCCGTAATCTGTCTATCCCCCACTTCACTCCAACAAATCAGAGACCTGCACTTTCTACCATAAAGTGCTTCAAACGGCGCCATCTCAATGCTTGAATGGTAGCTGTTGTTGTAGGAAAATTCTGCTAACGGTAGATGTCGATCCCAACTGTTTCCGAAATCAATAACACATGCTCGTAGCATGTCTTCAAGCGTTTGTATCATCCTTTCGCTCTGCCCATCAGTTTGTGGATGATAGGCAGTACTCATGTCTAGACGAGTTCCTAATGCTTGCTGTAATGTCTGCCAGAATCTTGAAATAAATCTGCCATCCCTATCAGAGATAATAGAGATTGGTATTCCATGTCTGGAGATGACTTCCTTCAAATACAGTCGTGCTAACTTCTCCATCTTGTCATCTTCTCTTATTGGCAAGAAGTGTGCTGATTTGGTGAGACGGTCAACTATTACCCAAATAGTATCAAAACCACTTGCAGTCCTTGGCAATTTAGTGATGAAATCCATGGTAATGTTTTCCCATTTCCATTCCGGGATTTCGGGTTGTTGAAGTAGACCTGATGGTTTCTGATGCTCAGCTTTGACCTTAGAACACGTCAAACATTCTCCTACGTATTTAGCAACATCGGATTTCATACCCGGCCACCAAAAATGTTTCTTGAGATCCTTGTACATCTTCCCCGTTCCAGGATGTATTGAGTATCTGGTTTTATGAGCTTCTCTAAGTACCATTTCTCTCATATCTCCAAATTTTGGTACCCAAATCCTTTCAGCCCTATACCGGGTTCCGTCTTCCCGAATATTAAGATGCTTCTTCGATCCTTTGGGTATTTCATCCTTTAAATTTCCCTCTTTTAAAACTCCTTGTTGCGCCTCCTTTATTTGAGTAGTAATGTTATTATGAATCATTATATTCATAGATTTTACTCGAATGGGTTCTCTGTCCTTCCTGCTCAAGGCATCGGCTACCACATTTGCCTTCCCCGGGTGGTAACGAATCTCAAAGTCGTAATCATTCAATAATTCAATCCACCTACGCTGCCTCATATTCAGTTGTTTCTGATTAAATATGTGTTGAAGACTTTTGTGGTCGGTATATATAATACTTTTGACCCCATATAAGTAGTGCCTCCAAGTCTTTAATGCAAAAACAACCGCGCCTAATTCCAAATCATGCGTCGTATAATTTTGTTCGTGAATCTTCAATTGTCTAGATGCATAAGCAATCACCTTCATTCGTTGCATTAATACACAACCGAGACCTTGCTTTGATGCATCACAATAAATCACAAAATCATCATTCCCTTCAGGCAATGACAATATAGGTGCCGTAGTTAGCTTTTTCTTCAATAACTGAAACGCTTTCTCTTGTTCATCATTCCATTCAAATTTCTTCCCTTTATGCGTTAATGCAGTCAAGGGTTTTGCTATTCTGGAAAAGTCTTGGATGAACCTTCTGTAGTAACCAGCTAGTCCTAAAAACTGGCGTATGTGTTTCGGAGTTTTCGGGGTTTCCCACTTTTCAACAGTTTCTATCTTTGCCGGATCTACCTTAATACCTTCTTTGTTCACTATGTGACCGAGGAATTGAACTTCTTCCAACCAAAATGCACACTTTGAAAACTTAGCGTACAATTCTTCCTTCCTCAATACTTCTAACACCTTTCTCAAATGTTCACCGTGTTCTTGGTCATTCTTTGAGTAAATAAGTATGTCATCAATGAAAACAATGACAAACTTGTCAAGGTATGGTCCACACACTCGGTTCATAAGGTCCATGAACACAGCTGGTGTATTAGTTAAACCAAACAGCATGACCATAAACTCGTAATGACCGTAACGTGTTCTGAAAGCAGTCTTTGGAATATCATCTTCTTTCACCCGCATTTGATGATACCCGGAACGTAAGTCAATCTTTGAATAAACAGACGAGCCTTGTAGTTGATCAAATAAGTCATCGATTCTCGGTAGTGGGTAGCGGTTCTTGATGGTAAGTTTGTTCAACTCTCGGTAGTCGATACACAACCTGAATGTACCATCTTTCTTCTTGACAAACAAAACAGGAGCTCCCCACGGTGATGTGCTTGGTCGAATGAAACCACGCTCTAAAAGTTCTTGTAATTGGCTTTGTAGTTCTTTCATCTCGCTGGGTGCGAGTCTGTAAGGAGCACGAGCTATTGGTGCAGCTCCTGGTACAAGATCTATTTGAAATTCAACGGATCGATGTGGGGGTAATCCCGGTAATTCTTTCGGAAATACATCAGGAAATTCTTTTGCGACGGGAACATCATTGATGCTCTTTTCTTCAGTTTGTACTTTCTCGACGTGTGCTAGAACAGCATAGCAACCTTTTCTTATTAGTTTTTGTGCCTTCAAATTACTAATAAGATGTAGCTTCGTGTTGTCCTTTTCTCCGTACACCATTAAGGGTTTTCCTTTTTCTCGTATAATGCGAATTGCATTTTTGTAACAAACGATCTCCGCTTTCACTTCTTTCAACCAGTCCATACCGATTATCACATCAAAACTCCCTAACTGTACTGGTATCAAATCAATCTTAAATGTTTCGCTAACCAGTTTAATTTCTCGATTCCGACATATATTATCTGCTGAAATCAATTTACCATTTGCTAATTCGAGTAAAAATTTACTATCCAAAGGCGTCAATGGACAACTTAATTTAGCACAAAAATCTCTACTCATATAGCTTCTATCCGCACCCGAATCAAATAAAACGTAAGCAGATTTATTGTCAATAAGAAACGTACCCGTAACAAGCTCCGTGTCTTCCTGTGCCTCTGCCACATTAATATTGAAAACTCTTCCACGGCCTTGTCCATTCGTGTTCTCCTGGTTCGGGCAATTTCTAATAATGTGGCCCGGTTTTCCACATTTATAACAAACTACATTGGCATAACTTGCTCCGACACTACTTGCTCCGCCATTACTCGTTCCGACACCATTTGTTCCTTTCGTTCTATTAACCCCTGGTCCGTAGACCTCACACTTCGCCGCGCTATGACCATTTCTTTTACACTTGTTGCAAAATTTAGTGCAGAACCCCGAGTGATTCTTTTCACACCTTTGGCATAGCTGCTTCTGATTGTTGTTGTTGTTGCGGTTATTATTGTTGTTGGGATGATTGTTGTAGTTGCTGTTGTTGTTGTTGTTGTTGTTGTTGTTGTTGGACCGTTTGTTGTAGTTGCGATTGATGTTGCGATTGTTGGGATAATTGTTGCGATTATTGTTGTAATTGCTGTTGTTGTTGTATTGGTGATTCTTATCACCGTTTTCCTCCCACTTTCTTTTAACTTACTTCACATTGGCCTCTTCAGCAGTCTGTTCTTTAATTCTTTCTTCAATCTGGTTCACGAGTTTGTGAGCCATTCTACATGCCTGTTGTATGGAGGCGGGCTCGTGTGAACTTATATCTTCTTGGATTCTTTCCGGTAATCCTTTCACAAACGCGTCGATCTTCTCTTCCTCATCTTCGAATGCTCCCGGACACAATAGGTACAATTCTGTGAATCGTCTTTCGTACGTGGTAATATCAAATCCTTGGGTTCGTAACCCTCTAAGTTCTGTCTTGAGCTTATTGACCTCGGTTCTGGGACGGTACTTCTCGTTCATCAAGTGCTTGAATGCTGACCACGGTAGTGCGTACGCATCGTCTTGTCCCACTTGCTCTAGATAGGTATTCCACCATATTAACGCAGAACCTGTGAAGGTATGCGTAGCGTACTTTACTTTGTCCTCTTCAGTACACTTACTTATGGCAAACACCGATTCGACCTTCTCGGTCCACCGTTTCAATCCGATCGGTCCTTCGGTTCCATCAAATTCCAAAGGTTTGCAGGCAGTGAATTCTTTGTAGGTGCATCCTACACGATTTCCTGTACTGCTAGATCCAAGGTTATTGTTGGTATGTAGCGCAGCCTGTACTGCGGCTATGTTTGAAGCTAGAAAAGTACGGAATTCCTCTTCATTCATATTCACGGTGTGTCGAGTAGTAGGTGCCATTTCCTTCAAAATAGTTAAATGGAACAAGTTAATCATACAGAATATTAAGAGTAGTTAATAGTATTTCGTAGCATAATATGAACTCATTTATAAAAGCTTTTTCTTCATATTAGCGTTTTATAAGTTTAAATTCGGGTAGTACCTACCCGTTAAGTTCATACTTAGTAGCTAATATACAATTCAACTACTACAATTCTATATGAAAAACTGATTATAATAATATTTCGCGTTCAAACTTTTACACAATATTTTACAAACTTACAATACCGCTTATTTTACATATAGCATAAAATATAGCACACAATAAATTTTATACAAGATGGTTGTGAAGATAATTCTAGCTAGTACACAAGTCGTTCAGCAAAGGCAATAAAGACACGTAATTCATACGTCCAGAAACAAGTCATGCATTCTGGTTTTACTAGGATTACTTCCCATCCTTGGTCTTGTGGAACATAACCGTTATGGCCGTTGATAAGACAGCGTGTTGTAACGTCGTCAAAGGGACGAGGGTTACGTAATGTCCAACAGTCCCGTAACAATCTAAATACCTCATTTCTTACCCCAATTACCGACTCCGTCACTTGTGGGAACGTTTTGTTTAATAGTTGTAGCCCGATGTTCTTGTTCTCACTTTGGTGAGAAGCGAACATTACTAATCCGTAAGCATAACATGCTTCTTTATGTTGCATGTTAGCCGCTTTTTCTAAATCACGAAGTCCAATATTCGGATATATTGAGTCAAAATAATTTCTTAACCCATTGCGTAAAATAGCATTTGGGCTCCCCGCAATATATGCGTCAAAGTAAACACATCGTAACTTATGGATTTCCCAATGTGATATCCCCCATCTTTCGAACGAAAGCCTTTTATAAACCAAGGCATTCTTGGAACGTTCTTCGAATGTCTTACAAACTGATCTCGCCTTAAATAGTTGTGCCGAAGAATTCTGACCGACTCTAGACAAGATTTCATCAATCATGTCTCCGGGTAGGTCTCTTAAAATATTAGGTTGTCTATCCATTTTGTGTTTTTATACTGTAAAATAGACAAGAGTTAGATTCATAAAAAAAAAACTTATTAATACAAGCAATTTTTACATATATCATAAATCATAAGCACACTATATTACATATATTACACCACACGAATACAACTATCTTATTCCGACTCGCTTGTTTCTTCTTCTTTGGTTTTGGTTCGTTTTGCCAAGTTTCTAGGGATATATGATGTTCCCCTAATACGAGCCGTCGTGATCCACATTGGTTTAGAAAAACCTGGTGGTTTAAAGGTTCCCGGGTCATTGTTACAACTTAAGGACTTCGGGGGTTGACGATACATATAAAGTTCATCGGGGTTGGAATTAGATTTCTCTATTTTTATGCCCTTTCCTTTATTATTTTCTTTTGCCTTTTTAAATTCAGTTGGGGTAATTTCTATAACATCATCGAAATTCTCGTCGGAATCCGATTCATCGGAGAATTGGTAATCCTCCCAATATTTTGCTTCCTTGGCGGAAACACCATTGACCATAATTAACCTTGGTCGGTTGGTTGAGGATTTTCTTTTACTTAACCGTTTTATTATTTCCCCCACCGGTTCTATTTCTTCATCCGGTTCCGATTCTTCTTCCGGTTCCGATTCTTCTTCCGGTTCCGACTCTTCTTCCGGTTCCGCTTCGGGAACTTGTGAATCAGTCCACGAATCATTCCAATTTACATTTGACTCTTCATTATTATTAGGTGAGTCAATGGGACTTGTTCTAGAGGTAGACATCTATCACATAATATCAAACGCGTTAAGAGATTAATATATCACATAATATTCACATGTTAAAAATATATAGTTTCCAACAAAATTTGTTAAGCAATCATTTTTCAAGTAAACACGGTCGAAGTCCAGACTCACTAATGCATCCTAACAAACTCGATAAGACACACTAATGCAAAATTTTGGTTCTCTAAGACCAACGCTCGGATACCAACTGAAATGTCCCGTTCTTATTGATTAAAAACGTTCCATATTAATTGATTTCGTTGCGAGGTTTTGACCTCTATATGAGACGTTTTTCAAAGACTGCATTCATTTTTAAAACAAACCATAACCTTTATTTCATAGATAAAGGTTTTAAAAAAAAACTTTACGTAGATTATCAAATAATGATAATCTAAAATATCCTGTTTACACACGATCATTACATAATGGTTTACAATACAAATATGTTGCAACAAAATAAGTTTCTTGAATGCAGTTTTTACACAATATCATACAAGCATGGACTCCAAATCTCGTCCTTATTTAAGTATGCGACAACGGAAGCTCTTAATAATCACCTAAGAATAAACATGCTTAAAACGTCAACAAAAATGTTGGTGAGTTATAGGTTTAACCTATATATATCAAATCATAATAATAAACCACAAGATTTCATATTTCAATACACATCCCATACATAGAGATAAAAATCATTCATATGGTGAACACCTGGTAACCGACATTAACAAGATGCATATATAAGAATATCCCCATCATTCCGGGACACCCTTCGGATATGATATAAATTTCGAAGTACTAAAGCATCCGGTACTTTGGATGGGGTTTGTTAGGCCCAATAGATCTATCTTTAGGATTCGCGTCAATTAGGGTGTCTGTTCCCTAATTCTTAGATTACCAGACTTAATAAAAAGGGGCATATTCGATTTCGATAATTCAACCATAGAATGTAGTTTCACGTACTTGTGTCTATTTTGTAAATCATTTATAAAACCTGCATGTATTCTCATCCCAAAAATATTAGATTTTAAAAGTGGGACTATAACTCACTTTCACAGATTTTTACTTCGTCGGGAAGTAAGACTTGGCCACTGGTTGATTCACGAACCTATAACAATATATACATGTATATCAAAGTATGTTCAAAATATATTTACAACACTTTTAATATATTTTGATGTTTTAAGTTTATTAAGTCAGCTGTCCTCGTTAGTAACCTACAACTAGTTGTTCACAGTTAGATGTACAGAAATAAATCGATAAATATTATCTTGAATCAATCCACGACCCAGTGTATACGTATCTCAGTATTGATCACAACTCAAACTATATATATTTTGGAATTAACCTCAACCCTGTATAGCTAACTCCAACATTCACATATAGAGTGTCTATGGTTGTTCCGAAATATATATAGATGTGTCGACATGATAGGTCGAAACATTGTATACGTGTCTATGGTATCTCAAGATTACATAATATACAATACAAGTTGATTAAGTTATGGTTGGAATAGATTTGTTACCAATTTTCACGTAGCTAAAATGAGAAAAATTATCCAATCTTGTTTTACCCATAACTTCTTCATTTTAAATCCGTTTTGAGTGAATCAAATTGCTATGGTTTCATATTGAACTCTATTTTATGAATCTAAACAGAAAAAGTATAGGTTTATAGTCGGAAAAATAAGTTACAAGTCGTTTTTGTAAAGGTAGTCATTTCAGTCGAAAGAACGACGTCTAGATGACCATTTTAGAAAACATACTTCCACTTTGAGTTTAACCATAATTTTTGGATATAGTTTCATGTTCATAATAAAAATCATTTACTCAGAATAACAACTTTTAAATCAAAGTTTATCATAGTTTTTAATTAACTAACCCAAAACAGCCCGCGGTGTTACTACGACGGCGTAAATCCGGTTTTACGGTGTTTTTCGTGTTTCCAGGTTTTAAATCATTAAGTTAGCATATTATATAGATATAGAACATGTGTTTAGTTGATTTTAAAAGTCAAGTTAGAAGGATTAACTTTTGTTTGCGAACAAGTTTAGAATTAACTAAACTATGTTCTAGTGATTACAAGTTTAAACCTTCGAATAAGATAGCTTTATATGTATGAATCGAATGATGTTATGAACATCATTACTACCTTAAGTTCCTTGGATGAACCTACTGGAAAAGAGAAAAATGGATCTAGCTTCAATGGATCCTTGGATGGCTCGAAGTTCTTGAAGCAGAATCATGACACGAAAACAAGTTCAAGTAAGATCATCACTTGAAATAAGATTGTTATAGTTATAGAAATTGAACCAAAGTTTGAATATGATTATTACCTTGTATTAGAATGATAACCTACTGTGAGAAACAAAGATTTCTTGAGGTTGGATGATCACCTTACAAGATTGGAAGTGAGCTAGCAAACTTGAAAGTATTCTTGATTTTATGAAACTAGAGCTTTTGGAATTTATGAAGAACACTTAGAATTTGAAGATAGAACTTGAGAGAGATCAATTAGATGAAGAAAATTGAAGAATGAAAGTGTTTGTAGGTGTTTTTGGTCGTTGGTGTATGGATTAGATATAAAGGATATGTAATTTTGTTTTCATGTAAATAAGTCATGAATGATTACTCATATTTTTGTAATTTTATGAGATATTTCATGCTAGTTGCCAAATGATGGTTCCCACATGTGTTAGGTGACTCACATGGGCTGCTAAGAGCTGATCATTGGAGTGTATATACCAATAGTACATACATCTAAAAGCTGTGTATTGTACGAGTACGAATACGGGTGCATACGAGTAGAATTGTTGATGAAACTGAACGAGGATGTAATTGTAAGCATTTTTGTTAAGTAGAAGTATTTTGATAAGTGTATTGAAGTCTTTCAAAAGTGTATAAATACATATTAAAACACTACATGTATATACATTTTAACTGAGTCGTTAAGTCATCGTTAGTCGTTACATGTAAGTGTTGTTTTGAAACCTTTAGGTTAACGATCTTGTTAAATGTTGTTAACCCAATGTTTATAATATCAAATGAAATTTTAAATTATTATATTATCATGATATTATCATGTATGAATATCTCTTAATATGATATATATACATTAAATGTCTTTACAACGATAATCGTTACATATATGTCTCGTTTAAAAATCATTAAGTTAGTAGTCTTGTTTTTACATATGTAGTTCATTGTTAATATACTTAATGATATGTTTACTTATCATAGTATCATGTTAACTATATATATATCCATATATATGTCATCATATAGTTTTTACAAGTTTTAACGTTCGTGAATCACCGGTCAACTTGGGTGGTCAATTGTCTATATGAAACATATTTCAATTAATCAAGTCTTAAAAAGTTTGATTGCTTAACATGTTGGAAACATTTAATCATGTAAATATCAATCTCAATTAATATATATAAACATGGAAAAGTTCGGGTCACTACAGTTTTAGTGGATTTAGCCGGCGACTTTGCCTTGATCTTTCCTTGCCTTCAAGTCTTACTCGTTTTTGACTGGTTCTATAACATTCTGCAATTTACACTCCATGGTCGGCGGCTATGCCTTCTTTCAGCCAGCGGCTTTAACCATTTTTATGCATTTTTCTGTTTTTATCCTATTTTATCACATTTACTAAAACAAAACATTAAAACTACTTTTTTACGGAAGTTAATAATATTTAGATAAGAAATTATTTAAATGATGATCAAATACCAAGATACACCCTGAAATGATTATAAAATTTGTCAAGGAAGATGAAGATTCTAGTCTTCGGAGGAGAAGGAGGAACGAAACCGCTCCAACACTTGTTGTGAAGCGAAGAGAAAAGAGAACCATACATGATCATGATTCTCAACATTCCTCATAACCACATCAGTGGTTGTAACCACCTTAACTACGTGTTACTAGAGAGGGTCTGACAGGTTCTCAGCATCAACCGTCTATGTCATTCTAACCACAACATCAGTCCACATCAGCTACATCTCAAGTTTCTAATTGAGGACTATACGCTGACGAAGAACCTACTCCTGTCTACATTGACTAAGATGAATAACTTGGAGAATCAGCTGACTGATGAAAGGAAGAAGAATGTGGAAAGGATTATTTGATGAGAGAAGGCAAAATGACAACTTGAAGGATATTATTGAATATCATAGAAAACAAATCAAGAAACTCGGTGAAAAGTTGAACACGTTGGAGAGAGAATATTCAAAAAGAATCAAGGAACTTGTATACAACGCAATCTAGTGACATCGGGAAATGTACGAAGAACTACCGATGTTGATTATAAAGATTCATATCTCAGTGCTGGAAAAGAAGAAGATGAGTTTGTTGATGATGAGTACGATGTGGTGGATGTTACCCTACTGGAAAATATCCGTCAGTCACTCCTTTTAGAAGCGTAAATGAAAGTGAATTTCTAGGGTAACATCCACCGCATCCTACTCATCGTGAGGGAGAAGTTCACGAGCCTGATCTCTAGAAGAAACGGCTTCTTACATTGGATTATTACAGTGATGAAGAATCTAATGATCCTCCGGCAATTGAAGCTGAAACAATACCACCTGGCTATGTTGGAGTCACAATGGAATCTCCTGAGAAAGTCCAAATCAGTCCCGAAGATGAAGTGATTATTGAGAATGTTGCAGACAAGGATATTCCTACCTATAAATATAGAAATCCTGAGTTCAAATAGCTATTTAAACAATACAGTTCGACATAGGAACACCATAAGGAAATCTACATAAAGACTGAACGTGAGTTGAGTAGGAAAACGAATAAAGAAAAAAATAGATGCCAAGAGAAAGAGAAGGGAAATCAAATTGAACTGAATTAGGGGAGGGAAGAAAAGAGATTGTAGGTATATGGAGAGAGTAGATCTAAAGAAAGCCAAGGAAGAGGCTAAGGCAGAGCAAAAGAACGCCGAAAGGGAAAAAGCTCTACAAGATTGGTATGATGATTCACTGGTAGAACTGCAAGAAGGCATGAAACTCAAAATAAGAAAGTAAAGGAAGAAGTGTGAACGTGGTTCAAGAAAGTGAAGAAGCAAAGTCCGGAACCCAAGTATGTAGAATTCTATGAGAAAAGGAGTAAAGAAAATCAGATACGTGGCAAGATAATCGGATGGACTTATTTTAAAGATCATGATTGTTATGGAGTCAAAAGAGAATCTAGAGTGGGCTACTTCAAACATCATGCATATTTCAAGACATTCCCGTATTACGATCTGATGCAAATAGCTCGACTGAGGATGCTTGATTGTGATGAAAGAGATATTTCAAAAGTGGTTCCGGAAGAGATTGAGTTATGTGGTAACATTTAGACCTCAATTTCCATATGATATATGATAGTCTAACTGAGAAGTAACGTGATGGAAACCCAAAACTGTCCTACAAATTTAAAGTCGCAGTCGATGAGGAAACTGCCACAGTACTTTGGCAATAGGTTATTGTGGTGGTATTAAAACAAACTGTTTGAAGAAGCTGTTATAGCATTAGATCGTGATGAGCAAGTTCCCGGTAGCGAACTAAAGGTTGACCTAATGCAGTTGATAAATCTATCAGATGGAGGCGTTTGTGTAATGTACGATGATCCTTTGTTGTTTGAAGAAGAAAACAAGGAGCAAGTGATTCAATACCAGCAAGTTCTGTCTATCTACTTTGCTCACAATCTTCATGCTTGAATGTTGAAATATTGGGGTACAAGATCCATGATATAAGACTTTGAGAAACGTCTAGTTGATTGAATGTTGGATTTGGATTTTGGTATAGATGATCTAGGTCCTAGGGGGAGTTTGTTGATGAGTATTTGTTAGTCTCTTGTCATCTATCATGTTTGTAATGATAAACTTCGAACATTTGGTACCATATACACTTTGGTGTAATTAATTGCTTATACTTGTACTTTGATATATGTATGATTGAATGTATAACAAGTATCCACAGCTGATTGAATCAGACACTTGATTGGTTAGACTGGGTCAAACGAACGTGTGAAGTCTCACACGTGCGAGTGACAATACTCATATGTACGAATTGTACTGAGTAGAGTCAAGTGAAATCTACTGGTTAACCACATGTGTGAGTCATTAACCGTACGGTTGTGTGATCTTACACATATGCGTGATAAAGTGACGCACACGGTTTACAGACCAGTTTGGACTACATAAGCTTAATGCTCTTCATTTGATGATGAGACACTCACATTTTCACACACCCGAAACTCTAGCCAATTTCTCTCAAGTGCTTATTGTCCAAAACCTTTGCATAAGGTGAATAGCTTGCTCAAGGTGTTGATCTAATCACAAGATCTCATGTGGTTTGACAAAATCATCTCCAAAAGCTTCACATATTCACTATAATCCTAAATCACTTGATTTCGCTGTGTGATTCACGATTTTGTTCGTTTCTGAAGATCCTAACAACGTTTCATTACGAAAGACTACTTTCCTTACCATCCAGAGATAAAGGATTAGAATGAGAAGTCTACATTTGAAGAGTATGCCATATTTTTTGAAAAGAAACCCTTATGCATCAATTGTGAGCTTAATATGTTACAACCACACCTATTTTAAATATGACAAAACTATGATTTATCTTCACATTAATGAGCAATTGATCTCAATCGAATGCAAATAGTCAAAGCAAGTCCGGTGTTGTCCACATGGAGCTATGAATTTAAGAAATTTAACTAATTAATTATTCTAAGAAAATGGTTTATTTTATTTTGATTTAAACTAAAACGGTAAATAAACTAATGAAACCCAATAGGAGAAAGCAATGTTCACCTATATGTTGTTTGTTTTTCCTATTACAGATCTTATTTTTCCTTATGTCTGCAGGTGGACATATGTTTTTATTGCAGATGGTTTTTTTTTTTTAAGACGTGAGACAACAAAGTATCATCAAAAGTCTTTAAATTAGAAGCTCTAAAATATAGCTTCTCACTTTTGAAGACATTTGTTCACCTCCTTTATAACCTTATCCCATTCCCTTTCCTTCCTACTACACCAACATATCCACCTCCTTCCACACCACCTCCGACGGCACCACCTTCTTCGGCTTTTCTAAACTGATTAATTCCCTTTGATGACTGATCTACTTTGTGATGATAATAATCTCAAGCTCTTCTTTTTTTGTTTTAGGTTTTATTTATTACATTTCTTGATTGATCGATTACAATAATATTAAAATCTAAAAATTTGTATTATTCGTTGTGGGTTTGATTCCTTTTTTAGCTAATAGATTACTTTGATTTTTAAGTTTTGAGTTTGATTTACAGTTTGCTATGACGATGATGACATATGATGTTTGAAGATGAATTAAATGATGAGGATGAGGATGTAATACACCTTGATTAGTGGTTTTTACGTGTCATTAGGCGTAAGGAAAATCTATGATATATTAGGTAGGATTTAACATTTAAAGTGTTGGGACCTAAATCACTTTCTATATTAATCCAAAGGCTAATAGTGGAAAGTATGACCTAGGCTCGTTCTATGAACGGTCGAATATGAAACGAAACTGATTCAGAAGATTTAGGAATCAAGACACAGTTTGATACGCCAAATCACTAGCCAGGTACATCTAGTGGAGAGGCAGGATCCTTTCGGTATGTGACCTTTCAGAAATCCAATAACTAATTCTAGCTAGAAATTTTCTAGGCACCAGCTATTTGGTTCTTAAATTGTAGAGATAGAGTAGTTAAGTTGGTTTGTTTTATTTAGTTTAAACTAGACAACTAATTAAACTAAACTAGCTGGCATGCAAGGCACAACTTATGGTAAAGAGGACGAGGTTTATCGTGATTTTTGATAATGTCGACACATTGAGATTAATAAGATAGACCTTGGTGTAGACTCTATAACCCTTTCATTTTAGCACGCTTTCTAAAGTTATGTCACTAGGAACTAGGTTATTGTGATTCTAATTAGATCGGCTATGTCCAGCTCCCGACACTTCGTACCCTTAATAGTCGTTAAGTATGGTACTGGCCCTTATATGGTAATGGCCCTTATTTGGGTTAACATGGTGGTGCTATATACATATAGCAGCAAATTATATTGCCATTAATAATTCTGTTTAGATCTACTTCCTTATTAAGTATTGATGCCTCTGGTTTCTTGGAATGGAGCCCTCTTTGTTGTACTTTTCGAACTGCTGTAATAACAAACGACCTTGTTATTAATGTAAGATGCATATACGTTATGTTAAATTGCTTCTTGATATTATATGAAAATAAATAAACGGTGTTATTTACCTGGTGTTGATGAAGTTGTGTTGTTTGGAATATCTTTGATTGGACTGTTGATGGTGAAAACTCATGGTTGTGTCTTCATAAAACTGAAAAACGGATTCCGATTAGATCAAACTGAATGATTATGGGGGTACATAAATTACTGAAAAACAACTAGTTTGCAAAGTATTCTTTCTTATAGTATAAAACTATAAGAGACTGGTAGGACTTACATGTGTATCAAGACGAATAAACAGCAGCCAGTGATTCTGTAATTGTGAGGTTTCTTTGCCACTAACGTCAAAACACAAGAAAAGCTTCTTGCTCTGAGTATATGTCCATGGTGTAGTTCGAATATTGGCACCAACTGTTGTTGTCCTATTTTGCAAAACATCATTTGTAGTAAAACGTGTGTTTAATCAAGTACATTCCAAAAAGATATAATACATTATCCTAAGAGCAAGTGTAAGACCCGAAACCGGTTTGTACATATTGTATATATTAATTTGATGGCGACCTTCAGTTTCAGCAGAGGGCCGCAGAGCGGCCAATAGGCTCGCGGCGCGACCAGCGTCAGATGGTGATTTTTTTGCTTTATTTAAATTGAAGAAGGGCATTTTGGTACTTTCACTTGTTGAACGACTTTAAGGCCTCTAGATCAGTTTTTGGAGTGTCATTTACTCCTCTCACACCAATCTTATCTCTTCCACTTCAAGTTTAGAGAGAGAGAGAGATAGAGAGAGAGAGAGAGAGAGATTTCTAGTGTGAGAAAGCTCAAATCAAGAAGGAAGAAGTTCGATTCGGGTTTAAGCACGAGTATTAAAGTTGTTCATCTAGTCACTAGCTACGTTTTGATTGTGGTGGTAAGTCCTAATCTTGATTTCCTTTATTTTGATAGATTAAGGGTTATGGTTTGATCTTGTGTTGAACATGAAACCCATTTGTTGGTAATTTGGGGGATTTTAGGTATGTTTGAGTCATGAGCACTCAAGAATGACTAACCTAGGGTTTCAAAGTGATAATTGGTGCTTATGAGTCTTAAATGGTTAGTTAATCACTAGCACACTTTGATATTTAGTAAGTGGGTGTTATTTGGGTATGTTGATGACCTAAATGGGTGTGTTAACCTTGAAATGGGTCAAATGAGTCTTTGATGACCTAAGTTGTTTAATGAGTGTGAAAATGCGATAACCTTGTGTTAAAAAGTGTATTAAGACCATATTTGACTAGTGTTAGGGTTTTGGCAAAGTTGACCTAATATTATGACTAAGAGTGCAAATGGGTCGAAATTGCATTATGGGTCAAAATGACACTAGGATGGTGAGTGAGTTGGTTGACCAACTTGATTGTGTGATTGATTATATGCATAATGTAATAGGTACGTTACATTGAAGGTTGCAAGCTCGGTTATCATTCACAAAAGGCTTTAAGGTGAGTGAAATAATTATATATGTATCTATATGATTTATTTTCTTTTGGGCTATGGGTTAAAGTTCGATGTTGACGATACCATATCCTAGAGTATATTGTTTGTTTGATGAAGGTTAAAGTTCGATGTTGACAATACCTCATGTATGGATTTAAAGTTCGATGTTGACGAAGCCATACCACTATTGTAGTGACATTTGATGAGGGTTTAAGTTCGATGTTGACGATACCTCATATGTAGGTTTAAGTTCGATGTTGACGATACCACATTAATTCAATCGATGAGGGTTTAAGTTCAATGTTGATGATACCTCATATGTGGGTTTAAGTTCGATGTTGACGATACCACATTAAGTAGGATGGATGGGGAATAAGTTCGATGTTGACGATACCATTCGTTGGGCTAGTCTTGAATATTAATGGATGTTGAGAACATCAATTTTTTACGTGATGTAGTGTAGCATATTGTATTACTCGTGTTATATGCTATTATTGTGCTAGCTTATATTATCGGAGATTTAGCGTTATACATTACGACGGTATGCTAATTAAAATGCTGCGTGTATGAGGTAATTGGGTAAGTGATTGCAAGTAAGTAGGTTGTATATGTATGTGTATAATTATTGCATTCACTAAGTGTTATGCTTACCCTCTCGTTGTTTACCTTTTTAGGCTCCGGCGTGGATAAAAGCAAGTGTATTTGCTTGGACTAGCGGGCTCCTTAATGTTTATGCTAGTGTATTTCTTTTGAAGTTCGACCTAGGTTTGGGTAGTTTAACCCCAAACACCATGCTCGGGTTTTTGTTTGGTATTTAAACTTATGGGTCGAAACTTATATTTTGGTGTGTAAATGAGCGCATGATGCTCGGTGGTCAAATACTCGAATTGTGGTTATTAAAACATGTACACTTTATTTACTTACGCGGCGGAAGGTCTTTGTGTTATGGGTTGTCGTTTACCACTAAATTTGTTGTTGTATAATTTTGTACAAGTCAGAATCAGGTCCAGACTAGTGCCGTGCCGCGACCCCTTTGGGGCGCGCCGCGAGCTTGAACGCATTTTGGTATCATCTTTTTGATGGGTTCTGACCTCCAATTTTTATTGTGGGCCGCGCCGCGGCCAGATGCACCGCGCCGCGGTAATTGCCTGACAGGCTTGGCCAGTCCTTTTAAAAAATATATATATAAAATGATTTGCTATATTTAGCGGGTTGGGTCATTACAAATGGTACAGAGCATGGTCTAAGGGATTTAGGCGACTTGAGATAGGTGCCTAGACTTAGACTTTATTGTGTATGCGCTTTATGCGGGACTTGTAGGATTTCGGGTCGGACCGGGATTGGTTAGTGCCTAGGTTTAGGTGAACTAACGTTACGCTAATTGCTTTGTTTGTGTTTGCAATCGTCAAGCGAGATAGATGTTGTATTAGAAGTTGATGCGACGTGCTCGCGTAACAATGACTAGCTAAAATTGTTACTGGTGCAAATCGTATCAAACAAGCGATGTACGATGAATGTCAAGCAAGATGGGGTGGCGTGGTATATATATGTCGTTTCCTTTTCGTTTCGTTGTTTAATCTATATGCATTCTTTAGAATGAAGACGGAGGATGGAACCGGAACTGACGCGCCTACTCATGAAAGGAAGGATGAGTTAACGGCGAGGGTTGAGGCTGTTTTTGAATGATATGTCTCGGTTTTCACCGACAAAGTTAGGGAAGTAACCAAGGAGTTGGTCGAAGGACGAGTAACTGATATGGTCCGAGACCAAGTGGCTAAAGTCATAAGGGAAGAGTTTGATAAGAGGTTTCCCAAACCTCAAGTTGGTGGTGGTGAAGGAGTATTAGTGAGTTTCGAATCACATTCTCCAAAAAACAGTCGATCACTTTTCGGGTAAGGGGAAGTTTGAGTCAAATGGTGCTCCTAGTAAGAGGGCGAGAAGTACGCCCGAGGTTGTTGAAAATGTGAAGAAGAGGAGTAAGGGAGGTTATAGACCTACGTGCTATAATTGCGTAAAAAAGGATCATTTGTCGCGTGATTACACAAATGCACCTCTTAACAACGACATATGTTTTGAGTGTCGAAAAGATGGACACCGAAGATCGGAGTGTCCTGAGTTGTTTTATGATCAAGGTAAAGGTGTAATTGAGAGCACCGGTAGCATGGAAAAGGGAGTGTCGGACTCCAGTACGTCTAAATGTTACAATTGTGGGCAAAGGGGACATAAGTCTCGCGAATGTCCGTAGAGCGAGCTTGTATGTTTTAAGTGTCGAAAGGAAGGGCACCAAAAGTCAAAGTGTCCCGAGTTGGTTGGTAATCAGACTAAAAATTTAGGAGGTTTCGTGCCTACGTGTTTTAGGTGTGGAGGATGAGGTCATTTGGCACGGGATTGTACAGGTGTACCTTTAAGCGCGATCAAGTGCTTTATTTGCCAGAAGGGGGGACACCGAATGTCGGAGTGTTCCGAGTCGTTTGACGATCCGGTTAGGAGGTTGGAGCGTGACTATTTGATGGATAATGAAGCGCAGAAGTCCAACAATGTAGCTTCAGGTACTTTCATTTTTTGATACAATATGCCTTATTATTATTTGTTGTGTGCCAATAGATTCGGTTATGAATTTAGAGACTTAAATCTCGTCTCGAGATCCACTTAGTCTCGAGTGAACGTGTAGGTAATTAGTACCCATAAGGGTACGGTGTTAGTAATTTCGATGACGGTGCACTAGGGCGGTGCTTGATTCATTGACTCATGAGAGTGCGGCCTAGGGGCGAATGCAGTGTGTTAATACGTGGTATTATTGTGGGTAGCATTCATAATAGAATTTCCCTACGATTGACGGTTGGATTGACGAACGAAGGGCGTAAGACTTAATCATTCTAAGCATTCCTTAGCATTGAGTGAAGAGTTTGGTTTTACCAACCTATATAAATGGGCTTTAGTGTTGGTTGATAACGCGTGCTCGTTGTGGTGTCGTAAGTTGAAGAACCGTAAGGTTCATAGGTTGATTATGATTGAAGTCATTTAGTCGTGAGACTGATAGCATTGGATGAATGGAACAAGGTGATGTGGCGTACGAATCGCGAGATACTATACTGGTAAATTTCATCTCCCTTTAATGAGATGGTTGTGCAAGATTGTCGGGAATGTAGACACGGACTTGACGGTCGAACAAGTCAAGGACGGTGTTTGATGGCGAGGATGTGAGTAACGCAATTGTTATGATAACATTGATCACTCTTTTTCCAGAAGATAAGCATAGGAGTATTATAGGTCGGTTTTATGGTGAAATGAATTCGCGAGAGTACGTGGGCTATGATCGATGAGGAGATTGGTCGTATAGGTTGGTGTGTTGTGCCTTGACCCTATTGTTTGAGTCTGTTGTTGTCTAGACTTTTTGCGTTGTGGCTTTTGGGTCGTCAAAACTCGATCGAGTGAGACCCGTAGGAATTGTCGATTGTGTTGTGTATTTTTGCGCATGTATGAGTTTAACAACTAAACGTATGATGATGAAACCATGAAGGGCGTAGCCAAAATACCTATCTACATGTTGGATGATAATAACATGTTAGGTTTGTATCTACATGTAAATTTGGTGATTCGTGAGTAAAGTGTCGGGTGACATCCCGGCGTAAGGATTCGGCTTTCGACGGCTACATGATACAAAGTGGTGAGTGATTCCGTAAGGTCTCACTCTTCGTTAACCACGATTGCGGTTTGATGCGGTGCGTGTAGTGAGTGTTCATAGAATTTATGTGAGAAGGTAACCGTGATGATGTTTATGACGAAGTTGAAAGAGTATAAGCCTTGGTGTTTCTAAGCATCTCCTTAGGGATGAGTTGAAAGGTTAATGAGCTAGTTGTGCGACCTAGATGAATTGTGACTAGCGGTTGTCGCTAGAAAGTTGTGGGCATTGATCCGTAAGGTTCTTAGAAGTTGCGTGACTTCGAGTAGCCAGAAGACGCGAGACACCGAGAGTAGACCCCTTAAGGGTCGAGCTCTTGAGACTCGGTGGTAGCGATGGGAGTTGTATAACACTGCGTCAGGTGCCTCCTTATACCTGCTAGTGAAGTGCCCCACTCCGATGGTGTGATTACTCTATATTTGGGTACCGGTGAGAAACCCGATGATACAACTGTGGTTTACTGCTGTAATTAGAGGGCGTTAGCGATTGACCGATTTGAAGGATCGAGGTTCGAATACCTTGTTATAGGTCTGTGAAGAATCGTTGAGTATGACCAGCGTCGAGACCGGTCATGTGGGTTGTGTAATGTCAAGATTTCATGAAATGTTATCACCTTGGCGGCAGGTGTACGGGATTAAAATCCTAAGTGGGGGAGTTAAGTACCGGAGATTTCGGAATAATCCCTATCTAGTAGACGTGATGATGTTAAATATGTTGAACAATGCGTTACGTGTTTGCAAGTTAAAGCCGAGCACCAAAATCCGTATGGTATATTACAACCGTTAGAAGTCCCGAAATGGAAGTGGGAGCACATTACCATGGATTTCATTACAAAGCTACCAAAGACGGCGAGAATCCAATTTGATACGATTTGGGTGATAGTTGATCGGTTGACGAAAATTGCATTGTTTCTTCCCATTCGGGAAACGATATCGTCGGAGACTTTGTCAAAGTTGTTTATCAAGGAGGTAATATCGAGGCATGGGGTTCCTATATCTATTGTTTCGGATCGAGATACTCGTTTCACGTCTCGGTTTTGGAATAAGTTTCATGAAGATATGGGTACTCAATTGAAGATGATCACGGCGTACCATCCTCAAATGGACGGTCAAACCGAACGTACGAATCAAACGTTGGAGGATATGTTACGGGCGTGTGTTATCGATTTTGGTGGTAGTTGGGATGAACACTTGCCCTTGGTGGAATTCTCGTATAACAATAGTTATCATGCTAGTATAGGAATGCCACCATATGAGATGCTTTATGGGCGAAGGTGTCGAACTCCTATTAGTTAGGGTGAAGTGGGACAAAGGGAAATCGGGAGTACCGATTTGGTTTTAGAGACGAATAGTAAGATCGAGATGATTCGGGCTCGATTAAAGGTGGCGCAAGATAGATAAAAATCTTATGCCGATAAACGAAGGCGACCGATTGAGTTCCAAGAGGGAGACATGGTGATGCTTAAGGTTTCGCCGTGGAAGGGTATTATACGGTTTTGAAAACGAGGGAACTTAGCTCCTCGGTTTATTGGGCCTTTTAAAATTTTCGCTCGTGTTAGTGAAGTTGGTTATAGACTAGAGTTGCCCGAAGAGCTTGCGGGGATTCATAACACATTCCATGTTTCCCATCTCCGTAAGTGTCTTGCGGATGACTCGACGTGGGTACCGTTGGATGAGATTTCATTGAATAACAAGTTAGAGTATGTGGAGGAACCGATAGCCATTCTTGATGAGAAAATCAAATGTTGTGTAATAAGGAGGTGGGGACTTTTAAAGTCCAATGGCGTCATCGAAGGGGTTTCGAGTTCACATGGGAATCCGAAGAGTTTGTTTTGGTGTATCTTCCTGCTTGTCATGCGGCTTGGATTGCGAGGACGCAATCCGAATCAAGTGGGGGAGAGTTGTAAGACCCGAAACTGGTTTGTACATATTCTATATATTAATTTGCTAGTGACCTTCAGTTCCAGCAGGGGGCCGCAGCGCGACCAGCGTCAGATGGTGATTCTTTTGCTTTATTTAAATTGAAGAAGGGAATTTTGGTACTTTCACTTGTTGAACGACTTTAAGGCTTCTAGATCACTTTTTGGAGTGTCATTTGCTCCTCTCACACCAACCTTATTTCTTCCACTTCAAGTTTAGAGAGAGAGAGAGAGAGAGAGAGAGAGAGAGAGATTTCTAGTGTGAGAAAGCTCAAATCAAGAAGGAAGAAGTTCGATTCGGGTTTAAGCACGAGTATTAAAGTTGTTCATCTAGTCACTAGCTACGTTTTGATTGTGGTGGTAAGTCCTAATCTTGATTTCCTTTATTGTGATAGATTATGGGTTAGGGTTTGAGCTAGTGTTGAACATGAAACCCATTTGTTGGTAATTTGGGGGATTTTGAGTAAGTTTAAGTCATGAGGTTGTTCGTTTACCCTATATAATTGAGTATATGGCCTACATCAGGACAAAAGAAAAGTATATGACCCTTGAGTAGCCTTAACCCATTATATGTAGCGACCCGACCAAATCGTCATTGACGGCGCCGTCTACTTAGGTCCCGTTACGTGGTCATAAGTCTTTAAAACAACGTTTGACCAAAAGATATGTCGCATTCATTTCAAATGTAAAGGTTGTTCAAGTTTTACAAGAATAGTTCCACCACAAGTTACGATACAAAGTTTTAAGTACAAATGAAACTTATGCGACACAATTTAAAAGTATCCAAAAGACGCTCCATGTATGCATGTATACTCGACATCCAATGCAAGTATCAAAATAATGAGCGGAAGCATGTATCATGTATCGTTCAAGGACCTGAGAAAAACATAGAAATCTGTCAACGAAAACGTTGGTGAAATCATAGGTTTAAGTAAGTAAGTACAAGTGAACCACAAGATTTGCATCAATGAAATAATAGTAATACATTCCAAAAGTTTGTTTCACGAGCACCCAATTATCAAAGCTTAACATTCCATCCATTGTATACCCCATCCATAGTGCTAGAACAAACACTGATTCTCGAAAATATATTTCATCCGTAGACGGTAGCGAACCGTCAAAGATGAGGGTTGTCAACCCATATGGCCATATAACATAAGTTCTCGCTTACACCCGGCAAGTGTAACTAATGATAATCGAATTGAGGATTTTTGTTCTAAACTCGTATGTAGAATGTTTGTTTTCCCGTTCTTGTGTTCACTTAGTTCAAAAGGATCGTTTATGTTTTCTCATCCCAAATATAAGTTCAAAAAGAGTAAAAGTGGGACTATGATCTCACCTTGAGTGCACGTACGAAAAGTACTTCACAAAATAACGTGTGCGAAGGATAGTGCTAGTCTTGACCTAAACAAATAGGTCGTATCAATAACGGTAAACACGATAAGTCAAGGATGTTCAATTAGTCCTATGGCTCGTTACGACTCGATTATTTAGCATGTGAAATCAAATTGTCAAGTTTCATGCAAGATACAAGTATATAAACAAGTTAGGAAGGTTACATAATCATTTGGTTAAGTTTGACAAAAAGTCAAACTTTGGTCGGTCAAAGTCAACAAAAAAGTCAACACGTTCGGGTCGTGTCCCGAACTATTTTTCTGAGGTTTTTAATCATGTATGAGCATGTTAGGACAAGTTACATGTGAATCGGAGGTGCGTAGCATAGCAAACATTATTCAAAAATTGACCAAGTTGGACAGACCAGAATGGCGCGCCGCGCGGGTATATGGCGCGCCGCGCCATTACCTGTGCCGAGAATTCTGGCAGTTTTTAAGTTTTATGCACGAACCTAACTTCAAACAATCACCATTTATGATCCGCAAACAATCAAGACAAGTATCTTATACCGTTGGGAAGGTAATTTGACGAGGAAAACAACTAAACACATTTCATCAATCAATCTACCTATTACAACAACCAAAACCGCATCTAATGCTTAACATTAACCGCATACAAGTTCATAAATGCAATTCAATGATTCGGGCAACCAATTTACATAATGATATGCCGTTTCGAAGGTAATCAAGCATACAATCCAACTAAACACTTACCAATAATAATCCATGGCACTCAATGCATCAAAAGTCCATTTCAAATTCATCAAACCCTAACCCAAATTCACCAAAATCAATAATCAAGTTCATGAAGTTTTCTAAGGCAACCTACACATCAAATTGAAGCTAGTGATACAAGGAACACAATTAGAACATGAACTTTTAACATCTAACAACATATGATCATCCAAACTTCAAGAACAACACACCAAAATTCAAGTTCATGCTAGTTACACTAAAACAACGAGATCGAGCATATAAATTATATATTCATGTTAGACTTGAGCCATAGACACTAATTAACACTTTTATAAGTTAAAAACATCAAGAACACAAAATCTAGTGATTTTAGAAAGTTACCCAAATGAGATGAAGTTGGTACCAAAATGAAGAGGATGAAGAGAGGATCACGAATATGTAATTTATTTTGTTGTAAGCCTCCTAGATCGAATTTAGATGATGATTGAATGAATTTGGATAATTGGGTGTGTGTTCTTGCTAGAGAGAAAGAGAGAGATGGAGATGAAAATGAATGGGTGAAAGGGGTTTGACCCTTTGACCTAGTCAAGGGTTTGATCCCTTGTCAAGTTTAGTCCCTCAACTTTCGTTCGGGTGCGGGAATTACCTAAACGAGATAATTTAAAACGCGTATCAACGGGAGATGTTATAAACATATAACGGACTTTATATTAGTATAACGGAAAAGTAAACGGAAAAAGGTGGGATGTTACATTACCTACTCCTTAAAAGAAATTTCGTCCCGAAATTTAAGTAGGCGTATTAGTCGTTGTTTCTTCCTCGAGATCTTGCGTTTCTGAATTCACAAATAGATGAGGATACTTCCTTTGCATTTGATCTTGTCTTTCCCAAGTAAACTCGGGTCCTCTTTTGGCATTCCAACAAACCTTGACAATCGGGATTCGGCTTTGTTTCAATGTCTTGACGGAGGTGTCCACAATTTCAACCGGTTCCTCCACAAAATGAAGTTTGTCATCAATAGTAAGTTCTTCGAGAGGGATGACGATATCGGGTTCGGCAAGACACTTTTTCAAGTTAGATACATGGAAGGTAGGATGAACGGAGTTCAATTGAGGCGGAAGATCTAAACGATAAGCAACGGTTCCAATACGCTCCAAGATTTCGAAAGGACCAATATACCGCGGATTTAGCTTCCCGCGTTTCCCAAAACGGATTACACCCTTCCAAGGTGCGACTTTTAACATTACTCGGTCACCGACTTGGAATTCAAGATCGTTGCGTCGTTTGTCGGTATAGCTCTTTTGACGACTTCGGGCCGTCCTAAGCCTATCTCGGATTTGAACGATTTTCTCGGTGGTTTCGTGAATGAGTTCGGGTCCGGTGATTTGCACGTCGCCTACCTCGGCCCAACAAAGAGGTGAACGACATTTGCGGCCATATAGCGCTTCAAAAGGTGCGGCTTTAATACTCGCGTGATAACTATTGTTGTAAGAGAACTCGGCGAGAGGTAAGTGCTTGTCCCAAGCTTTTTCGAAATCAACCACGCAAGCTCGTAACATGTCCTCTAAGGTTTGAATTGTACGTTCGCTTTGTCCATCGGTTTGAGGATGATATGCGGTGCTCATGTCTAAACGCGTTCCCAACGCTTCTTGCAATGTACGCCAAAATCTAGAAACGAAACGGCCATCTCGGTCGGAGATAATCGATAAAGGTACACCGTGTCGGGCTACGATCTCCTTAATGTAAAGTTGTGCAAGTTTCTCCATTTTGTCCGTTTCTTTCATGGCAAGGAAGTGTGCGGATTTGGTGAGACGGTCAACAATAACCCAAATGGTATCATAACCGCCCGTCGTTTTTGGTAGTTTGGTGATAAAATCCATCGTTATCCTTTCCCACTTCCATTGCGGGATCTCGGGTTGTCAAAGTAGTCCGGACGGTCTTTGGTGTTCGGCTTTGACTTTGGAACATGTCAAACACTTGGAAACATAAGTAGCTACGTCCCTTTTGATGTTCGGCCACCAATATAGCTGTTTAAGGTCGTGGTACATCTTATTGGCACCGGGGTGAATCGAGTATCGTGACTTATGGGCTTCATCTAAAATAAGGCTTCGTAGGTCCCCATAACTAGGCACCCAAATCCTTCCGGCGAAATATCGGAGTCCGGTTTCTTTAACTTCGAATCGAGAGGTGAGGACGTTCAAGTGTTCGAGAGAGATGTTTTCATCCTTGAGAGCCTCATCTTGGGCTACCCGAATTTGGCTATTAAGGTTTGTGTGGATGGTGATGTTTAAGGCTCGGACACGAAGAGGCACCACTCTTTATTTTCGACTTAAGGCATCGGCTACTACATTTGCCTTCCCGGGATGGTAACGAAGCTCGCAATCGTAATCGTTTAAGGTTTCAATCCACCTTCGTTGTCTCATGTTTAGTTGCTTTTGATCGAAAATGTGTTGGAGACTTTTGTGGTCGGTAAAGATAGTACTCTTGGTTCCATAAAGATAGTGTCTCCACATTTTAAGTGCAAAGACAACGGCTCCGAGTTCGAGATCATGTGTCGTATAGTTTCGTTCATGAATTTTGAGTTGTCGAGAAGCATAAGCAATGACTTTCGTTCGTTGCATCAATACACACCCAAAACCATGTTTTGAGGCATCGCAATATACAACAAAGTCATCATTGCCTTCGGGAAGTGACAAGATAGGAGCGGTGGTTAGCTTCGTTTTCAAGATTTGGAATGCGGATTCATGTTCGGTCGCCCAAATGAATTTCTTTCCCTTGTGAGTCAATGCGGTTAGAGGACGTGCAATCAAAGAGAAATTTTCGATGAACCTACGATAGTACCCGGCGAGACCCAAAAATTGACGAATGTGAGTAGGAGTAGTAGGAGTCTCCCATTTGCTAATGGCTTCGATTTTCGTTGGATCGACTTTAATACCTTGGTCACTTACAACATGACCAAGAAATTGAACTTCCTTTAACCAAAATTCACACTTGGAGAATTTGGCATAGAGTTGTTCTTGTCTTAAAAGTTCAAGCACAAGTCGGAGATGTTGTTCGTGCTCTTCTTCATTTTTAGAATAAATCAATATGTCATCGATGAACACAATAACGAATTTATCGAGATACGGTTTGCACACGCGGTTCATAAGATCCATGAACACCGCCGGTGCGTTAGTGAGACCAAATGGCATGACAAGGAATTCATAACTACCATAACGAGTTCGGAAAGCGGTTTTGGAGACATCTTCCCCCTTAACCCTCAATTGATGATAACCCGAGCGGAGATCGATTTTCGAATATACACAAGACCCTTGTAGTTGATCAAAGAGGTCATCGATGCGAGGAAGAGGATATCGGTTCTTAACCGTCAATTTATTTAGTTCACGATAATCAATGCACATTCGTAGGGATTCGTCTTTCTTTTTAACAAACAAAATCGGAGCGCCCCAAGGTGAATGGCTAGGTTGGATAAAACCACGATCAAGTAGTTCTTGGATTTGACTTTGCAATTCTTGCATTTCAGATGGAGCGAGTCTATATGGTGCACGCGCTACGGGTGCGGCTCCCGGAATAAGATCGATTTGGAATTCAACCGGTCGATGAGGCGGAAGACCCGGCAATTCGTCGGGAAATACATCGGAATAGTCACTAACAATTGGCACATCATCGATGTGCTTCTCATCGGACTCGACTTTCTTAACGTGAGCAAGGATCGCAAAACAACCCTTACGGAGTAGTTTTCTAACTTTAACACACGAAACGAGGTTGAGTCCGGTGCAACTCTTATCGCCATAGACGATCAAAGGTTCACCATTCTCGATAGGAATTCGGATTGCGTTAAGATCACAAAGAATGTGAGATTTCGTTTTGACTAACCAATTCATACCGATTATTACATCGAAGCTTCCTAGTTCCATGGGTATCAAATCAATTTCAAATTCCTTACCCAAAATGTTTATCGTACACCCCCGGTAATATGTGTCGGCACTTAATAGTTTCCCGTTAGCCACTTCAATGGTATAAGTGGTATCTAATGGAAGAGGTGGAGTGTTAAAAGAATGAGTCAAAGTCTTGGATACAAAGCATTTATCGGCACCTGAATCGAATAAGCAAGAGACATAAGAATTGTTGAGAAGAAACGTACCCGTGACTAGTTCAGTGTCATCCCGGGCTTCCTCGGTGTTTATGTTGAAAGCTCGGCCGCGCGTATTGGGGTTATCTTTCTTCTTTGGGCATGCATTTCTATAATGACCCGTTTGGCCACATTAGTAACAAGTGCCCGTCTTTGGTGCATTGGGCCACTTTCGAGCGACGGGAGTGGCACTTTTACAATCGTTGGCCTTATGACCAACTCCTTGGCACCGGTGGCAAATTAACTTACTACATTCGCCAAAGTGATGTTTGTTGCATTTTTTGCAAAGAGGTAGGTTCCCGGCATAACCTTTCTTGCCGTCGGAGGTGTAAGGCTTCTTAGCAAAGTTGTTGTTGCTTGATTGGGAGGGTTCCCACTTTCTTTTGTTGCCGCCCGATTTATCCTCGGCCTTAGGTGCCGGAACTACGATTTCGTCAACCGTTTCAATTAGTTGGCGAGCCATGTTCATAGCGGCTTGATGAGTAGTGGGTTTGGATGACATCACCCCTTGTTTGATGCTTTTTGGGAGACCGAGCATGTAGAGCTCAATCCTTTGAGATTCGGGGTTAACAAGATTAGGACACATCAAGGATAGTTCGGCGAAGCGTTGATTATAAGCTTTAAGATCATTTCCGACTGCTTTCAAAGCTCTTAGTTCTTCCTCAAGCTTTCGGGTTTCTTCGCGCGGAAAATATTCAACAATCATCTTTTCCTTTAGATCGGCCCAAGAGAGGGCATGAGCTTCATCGGTACCCACCGATTGAACATAGGTGTTCCACCATGTTAGAGCAATTCCGGAGAAAGTGTGAGTGGAGTATTTGACCTTGTCTTGATCCCGGCAACCGCTTATACTAAAGACGGCCTCGGTTTGTTCAAACCAACGAGTAAGCACAACCGGTCCCCCGGTTCCATCATAAGTGTGGGGTTTGCACCCCATGAAAGCTTTGTAGGAGCACCCTTCGCTAGAGTTACCGGCTCCTTGGTTGTTGTTGTTGTTGTTGTTGTGGTTGTTATTATTATTGTTGTTGGATGAGTGACCGGCCATGGCCGCATCTACGGCGGTGGCTATCATCCGTTCGAGAGCTTGTTCGGGAGTTTCATTGCGGCGTACACGACGAGGAGCCATTGTTCCTTCAAGACACAAGAATATCATTGATTAGTATTCTCAGTAATACTAACCGTGATATAGAATAAAGATAAAGAGAAGTTTTTCCTCGACTCGCCTTAAATTCTTTATGTCATAATGTCGGAACGTTCATATGAGTCACCGTAATATAATCCCGGAAATTATATTACCCTGATTCATATGTGCATTCGACATCATTTCATATAGTCAAGGTGGCGCGTCAATCAAATTAAACAACGTGAGATTAAGATGAACTAAGAGTAGATATGAGTAGAAGCGTTCGAGTATAAATGCACAAGTAGTCAAGTAATTCCTACTTCAAGTCTATATGCCGGTTGTAGTCTAGACTCACCAATGTACCCTATGACTCGGGGTTGACACTAATGAACTCTAAATCCCTACAACCAACGCTCTGATACCATCTGTAGCGACCCGACCAAATCGTCATTGACGGCGCCGTCTACTTAGGTCCCGTTACGTGGTCATAAGTCTTTAAAACAACGTTTGACCAAAAGATATGTCGCATTCATTTCAAATGTAAAGGTTGTTCAAGTTTTACAAGAATAGTTCCACCACAAGTTACGATACAAAGTTTTAAGTACAAATGAAACTTATGCGACACAATTTAAAAGTATCCAAAAGACGCTCCATGTATGCATGTATACTCGACATCCAATGCAAGTATCAAAATAATGAGCGGAAGCATGTATCATGTATCGTTCAAGGACCTGAGAAAAACATAGAAATCTGTCAACGAAAACGTTGGTGAAATCATAGGTTTAAGTAAGTAAGTACAAGTGAACCACAAGATTTGCATCAACGAAATAATAGTAATACATTCCAAAAGTTTGTTTCACGAGCACCCAATTATCAAAGCTTAACATTCCATCCATTGTATACCCCATCCATAGTGCTAGAACAAACACTGATTCTCGAAAATATATTTCATCCGTAGACGGTAGCGAACCGTCAAAGATGAGGGTTGTCAACCCATATGGCCATATAACATAAGTTCTCGCTTACACCCGGCAAGTGTAACTAATGATAATCGAATTGAGGATTTTTGTTCTAAACTCGTATGTAGAATGTTTGTTTTCCCGTTCTTGTGTTCACTTAGTTCAAAAGGATCGTTTATGTTTTCTCATCCCAAATATAAGTTCAAAAAGAGTAAAAGTGGGACTATGATCTCACCTTGAGTGCACGTACGAAAAGTACTTCACAAAATAACGTGTGCGAAGGATAGTGCTAGTCTTGACCTAAACAAATAGGTCGTATCAATAACGGTAAACACGATAAGTCAAGGATGTTCAATTAGTCCTATGGCTCGTTACGACTCGATTATTTAGCATGTGAAATCAAATTGTCAAGTTTCATGCAAGATACAAGTATATAAACAAGTTAGGAAGGTTACATAATCATTTGGTTAAGTTTGACAAAAAGTCAAACTTTGGTCGGTCAAAGTCAACGAAAAAGTCAACACGTTCGGGTCGTGTCCCGAACTATTTTTCCGAGGTTTTTAATCATGTATGAGCATGTTAGGACAAGTTACATGTGAATCGGAGGTGCGTAGCATAGCAAACATTATTCAAAAATTGACCAAGTTGGACAGACCAGAATGGCGCGCCGCGCGGGTATATGGCCCGCCGCGCCATTACCTGTGCAGAGAATTCTGGCAGTTTTTAAGTTTTATGCACGAACCTAACTTCAAACAATCACCATTTATGATCCGCAAACAATCAAGACAAGTATCTTATACCGTTGGGAAGGTAATTTGACGAGGAAAACAACTAAACACATTTCATCAATCAATCTACCTATTACAACAACCAAAACCGCATCTAATGCTTAACATTAACCGCATACAAGTTCATAAATGCAATTCAATGATTCGGGCAACCAATTTACATAATGATATGCCGTTTCGAAGGTAATCAAGCATACAATCCAACTAAACACTTACCAATAATAATCCATGGCACTCAATGCATCAAAAGTCCATTTCAAATTCATCAAACCCTAACCCAAATTCACCAAAATCAATAATCAAGTTCATGAAGTTTTCTAAGGCAACCTACACATCAAATTGAAGCTAGTGATACAAGGAACACAATTAGAACATGAACTTTTAACATCTAACAACATATGATCATCCAAACTTCAAGAACAACACACCAAAATTCAAGTTCATGCTAGTTACACTAAAACAACGAGATCGAGCATATAAATTATATATTCATGTTAGACTTGAGCCATAGACACTAATTAACACTTTTATAAGTTAAAAACATCAAGAACACAAAATCTAGTGATTTTAGAAAGTTACCCAAATGAGATGAAGTTGGTACCAAAATGAAGAGGATGAAGAGAGGATCACGAATATGTAATTTATTTTGTTGTAAGCCTCCTAGATCGAATTTAGATGATGATTGAATGAATTTGGATAATTGGGTGTGTGTTCTTGCTAGAGAGAAAGAGAGAGATGGAGATGAAAATGAATGGGTGAAAGGGGTTTGACCCTTTGACCTAGTCAAGGGTTTGATCCCTTGTCAAGTTTAGTCCCTCAACTTTCGTTCGGGTGCGGGAATTACCTAAACGAGATAATTTAAAACGCGTATCAACGGGAGATGTTATAAACATATAACGGACTTTATATTAGTATAACGGAAAAGTAAACGGAAAAAGGTGGGATGTTACATTATAATCTGGATTCATAAAATATTGTTACTCTATATTTTTTTAACGCACTATAAATCGCTTATATTTATTTCATCATTGAATCCATATGTTGCATGTTGATCTCTATACTGATGCGATTTTTAATTTTTTTATGATTCGTTTTTTAATTATTATCTAGTTCATTTATATTAAGATGATGTTATTTGTCTTTGTTGATGCAGGTAGCTGAAACATCCTGTTTGTGTGCTCGGTTTGTATGTTTGGTAAATCCTTTTTTGTCTTTGGATATATAGGCCTATTACCTAACTGTTGGTAATTTTGTCCTTAAACTTTAAAAAAATGTGTTAATGTAAACCAATTTAACTTGTTGACCTGATAAATAAGGTTGTTCGTTTGACTTTTTTCAGAAACTTTGACTTCAAAATTCGGATTCATTTCTTTGATTTAAGAGCTGTAAATTTACAGAGAGTTTCACGA
Organism: Rutidosis leptorrhynchoides; assembly: GCF_046630445.1. NCBI lineage: Eukaryota > Viridiplantae > Streptophyta > Magnoliopsida > Asterales > Asteraceae > Rutidosis > Rutidosis leptorrhynchoides. Next base: position 121,745,119 of record NC_092339.1, read on the forward strand.
AGAGATTTCGATCACATCTGAATTTTTACATTTCACTATAACCTTTCTGATTGATCCGGTGCTCAAATCGGGCACAATTTTCGGTGAAGGATGAACTCGAGATCAAACTCTATGAATTTGTTGTTGATTATCAGTTCTGATGATGTACGAAACCTCGTTTAATGTTATGATTCACTAATCTGAAGTCAATTTGTTAAGAGAATCATCATTGATCAATTTTATAGATTGAGCTTCAAATAAAGTATACTTATTTTTTTTTTGTTCCAATGTAAACTATATAACCAAAAAAAATACAAATGTAGGTCACATACTTTTAAAAAGTGTATCGATGTAAACAAAAAGTGATCTGTTTAGCCAGTAACAGGTTACCTTTTATTTACATTGATACACTTTTTGAAAGTATGTGACCTACATTAGTAATTTTTTGGGTATATGGCCTACATCGAGACAAAAAAAGTATATGGCCCTTGAGTAGCCTTAACTCAATTATAATACACAAAGAACAATAAAAAATTTTAAAACGCTTTCGATCTGACCTTTTTTGTAAAGGAAACGACCACAAATCAGTTAGGTAATAGGGTAAACGCATAATCGATGCCTCGAAATCAAAACCCCCAAGGTTAGATGATAATCGCAAAGACAAAATGCCACAAAATTCAAAACTCTATAGGTAATTTGTAACACCGTACACACATTTTTTTTAAATCACAGCGGAAACATAATATATTGATATTTACAAACCATATATAGTAATTAACTAAACCATAGTTATTACAGTCATCCAGGTGTTACGTTAACCAAAAGCTTTTACACACATATAGGTATCAAAATATAAACATCAGAGTGTAGTCTGTCAAACATATCCAAAGACAACCACTCCCAAAACTATAGCATGCAAAGCTTAACCTGCCAGGGAGGAACTGTGGGGGATTAGCATAAAGCTAAGTAAATGAAATTATCCTAAGAGTCATAGGTATCTAGCATCAAGCTAAGCACAATGACATAGCATCAACAAGGTAAACCAAAATGGTAACACTAGGCTCGGCGGCTTGTACGGGCCATTAACTACTAGTTGATCGAGCTAGAGTTTACCGAAAGTTCCTGTTACTGTCTCCCTCGCATAGTAATCTAGACGCAGGGGATGCGTCATTCAAACTATACTACACGAATAGTAACTCTTGAACCCAACCTGACAGCAAGGTTGACCTTATGCTCAGCTTTATACCCAAAGCTGATTACTGACTATACATCATAGCCGATAATACGCAAGTGCACATAATCATCACATAAGCATAAACATCATATGCTAACTCATCAAGTAAAACATGGCAGGACAATAGTAGCATAACCCGCTACTTCATACATATAACAGTTAAGATAGTCCCACTCACCTGATAAACAGCAAGAACTCAGAAGTCTTATATTACTGAGCCTTCTCCGTTCCCTTATTACCTGAGAATGTCATATCTCAAGTTAGCACATATCTAATCAATAATATCATCAATTTATACTCTAAACAACATCATATAGCATAATATATCCATATATGACAACTTTACATGGTTCCCCATCCAATTACAACTATCCCATGCGTGTAGAACGAGGCATACGTGCCATCCCATCATTTTGACCCAAATCAAAGTTTGATTCAGTGTTTCAAAACTTCACCATTAGAAATTAAATCTCATTACATTTCCAACGGTAGTTATTCATCAAAAATGAAGTTACGGTTTGAAAGTTACGGCCCAAACAAGTTTTCCAAAAAGCTGTCAGACTGCAACCGCGCGGGAGCACCTGCAATCGCCCGGTTGCATCAGAAATGGTCCAGATACACCCCATAACCGTACGGATGCATCCTGCAACGAAGAACTTGGCCGAATAAACCCATGATCTAGCAACTCCTGAATTTGCGACATCATATCACGAATCTCGGACGGTGCTAATCGATATGGAGCTTTAGCAACTGGTGTGGATCCTGGCAACAACTCGATTTTATATTCTACTTCCCTAATTGGCGGTAAACCCGGCAATTCATCTGGGAAGTCTTCTGGGAATTCGGACACTATCGGGATATCAGACACGGATTTCTTCTCTTTCTTTGCATCGATCACATATGCTAGAAACGAATCACACCCCTTGGCTAACAATTTCTTAGCTTTCATCATCGAAATTAATTGACAATTAAACCCACCCCGTTCACCTCGGGCCACAGCACGTATCCCATCGGCCAAAGGAAAATGAATTATTTTCTTATCACATTTTATACTTGCCTTATGGCGGCCTAACCAATCCATACCTAATACGACATCAAAGCTCGGTATAGGCATAACAAGAGAAGTCATAGAGAATTCATTCCCATCTATTTCAATGGTTACTCCAGACACAGAGGTTGTGACTGGAACCGTTCTACCAGCACCCACTTCTATAATTAAAGGTTCAGAAAATACGTTGATAGGCAATTTCAACTTATCACATAATGTAACAGACATAAAAGAGCAATTTGCTCCACAATCAAATAACACACGAGCCGGCGAAGAATCTATCAGAAACATACCGGTAATCGCATCGTCGATTTCAGTAGCTGTATCAACCGACATTTGAAAGGCACTTGCTTCAGGTAGTGGAGGATTCTTTCACTTCTGTCCCATTGAAGAAGCAGATGATCCTCCGACTGACATTGTTCTTGCTTCAGCCAATACCCCAGAGCTCGCTCGCCTTGCAGAAGGATAATCAGCTGATCGATGACCCATTTTTTGCAATTCCAACAAACATTTTCTCGAAATGAACAAACTTGAACATCATGACCCATCTCTCCACACCTTATACACCTTTTTGTCGACTCTGTACAGGGTTCAGCGTGTGTTGACCTACACACATTGCACCACGTTTTCTGACTCAAATTACTACCACTGCTTTGAGTAACCCTACCTGTTTGTTGATTACCATGAGATCTTCTAGATTTTCTACTCATTTGGCTCGTCTGGCTTGTCGCTTGTTTTGGCTGTGACATTTACTCTCTCTGTTTACTCTTGGTGGCTTTGACGTCTCCTTCCACCATTCTTGCCATAGCAAACGCTTGAGGCAAGGTTATTGCTAATCTCACCATTGATCGGTACTCAGGCAGAATCATTTCAACAAACTGATCGATTTTGGATTGTTCATCAGGAAGCCATTATTGTACAAAACGGAGTTTGTCTATGTACTTTTCGATCACTTCATCAATTGGCATATGCTCAGTCATTCTTAAATTCATAAACTCGCGCTTCATTTTGGAGATTTCGTAAGGAGTAAAATATTGCTCGCACACCTTTGCTGAAAATTGTTCCCACGTGACTTGACTCAACTGTTCTTTGAACACCTGGGCGGTCAAAGAATCCCACCAGCCCATTGCTTTCTTTTTCAGATTCGGCTTGCATAAGTAACACGTAATTCAAGTTCGCATTGACAAGCATCCAATGCTCGATCTACTTCACACAACCAATCTAAGGTGTCTATCGGGTTTGTACTTCCAGAATACTCTGGGGGTTTACAATCCATGAACTGTTTGAATGTACATTTATTTTGGGTTTCAGCAACTGGTTGTGGTATCATTTTTAATGGGTAAGTGTACATAAACTGGTTAGGATATTGGTTTCCAGTTTGGAGGGGTATCTGGTTAGGCTGTGGTGTTTGGAATTGATGAGGCAACGGAAACTGGTACTGTTGTTGTTGCTGAGATGAATTTCCAGTGGATGCAGGCCTACGTTGGGGGAATGGAAAACCCGGAGGTGGCGGTTCAACACTTGCTCCTAAGTTACGTGCAGGAAGAGTATTTTCTAGTTCTGTAATCTTTTCCCGAGCTTCCTGTAGCTCACTTTCTAACCTCTGGATGTAATCTCCTTGATTTTCATCTGAAATTTCACCCTCTGTCAGAGCTCTGAAGATACCAAGGGTCGGGGGAGCATGAACATTCTGTTGTCCGTCAGTCATCTTTAACCTGTATTGCACATCATCTCACCAAAGCTTAGTGGATAACTTGTTAGTACCAAAGACTAACATACAACTTCCACATTCACTTAACTCTACCCCACGGATATGTTTGACACAACATAAGCAAGGTTTGGGAACATGACATCCATGTATACACGTTGCCAAACCTACGCTCTGATACCAACTTGTAACACCGTACACACATTTTTTTTTAAATCACAGCGGAAACATAATATATTGATATTTACAAACCATACGTAGTAATTAACTAAACCATAGTTATTACAGTCATCCAGGTGTTACGTTAACCAAAAGCTTTTACACACATATAGGTATCAAAATATAAACATCAGAGTGTAGCATGTCAAACATATCCAAAGACAACCACTCCCAAAACTATAGCATGCAAAGCTTAACCTGCAAGGGAGGAACTGTGGGGGGTAGCATAAAGCTAAGTGAATGGAATTATCCTAACAGTCATAGGTATCTAGCATCAAGCTAAGCACAATGACATAGCATCAACAAGGTAAACCATAATGGTAACACTAGGCTCGGCGGCTTGTACGGGCCATTAACTACTAGTTGATCGAGCTAGAGTTTACCGAAAGTTCCTGTTACTGTCTCCCTCGCATAGTAATCCGTACGCAGGGGATGCGTCATTCAAACTATACTACATGAATTGTAACTCTTTAACCCAACCTGACAGCAAGGTTGACCTTATGCTCTGCTTTATACCCAAAGCTGATTACCGACTAGACATCATAGCCGATAATACCCAAGTGCACATAATCATCACATAAGCATAAACATCATATGCTAACTCATCAGGTATAACATGGCAGGACAATAGTAGCATAACCCGCTACTACATACATATAACAGTTAAGATAGTCTCACTCACCTGAGAAACAGCAAGAACTCAGAAGTCTTATATTACTGAGCCTTCTCCGTTCCCTTATTACCTGAGAATATCATATCTCAAGTTAGCACATATCTAATCAATAATATCATCAATTTATACTCTAAACAACATCATATAGCATAATATATCCATATATGACAAGTTTACATGGTTCCCCATCCAATTGCAACTATCCCACGCGTGTAGAACGAGACATACGCGCTATCCCGTCATTTTGACCCAAATTAAAGTTTGATTCAGTGTTTCAAAACTTCACCATTAGAATGTAAATCTCATTACGTTTCCAACGGTAGTTTATTCATTAAAAACGGAGTTACGATTTGAAAGTTACGGCCAAAACAAGTTTTCCAAAAAGCTGCCAGACTGCAACCGCGCGGGAGCACCTGCAACCGCCTGGTTGCACCTGCAACTGCCCGGTTGCATCAGAAATGGTTCGGATATACCCCGTAACCGTACGAATGCATCCTGCAACCGTACGGGAGCTGTTCGTCAGTACCAGGTTGCTGTTTTCGTCATTTTTAATCCCAACTCTCGTTTTTGCACTATTTTGACACTACAAATCACTTAGGAAACATATATAACTCATATACAAACGTTTTCTAACATCAATTTGACATAAACAACACATTCAAATCACTTTTTGATTCAAAACTCAATTTGACATAAAAACTAAGAAAATCACTGATTTTAACTCGAATTAGAACATGAAATCACTTGTTAAATACCTTATGATGTTACTAAAATCACAAGGAATGATTTCCAGTTTAACAACGAGATCAAGAACAAGATTAGGGATTAGGGTTTGTGAGATTTGGGAGCGTTTGCGTATGCATGTGTTATTATTTCCAAAAATGGAAATAAAACGAGAAGCAGAGGTTTTAACTAAAAGGGGTTTCCTTCATTGGAAGGAAATCTCTTCCGTGATACACACGGGTATTTACCAATTATCTAAAATACGAAACACCACATTAAGTGGTCCAAACGAGGTCCAAATTAAATAAACAAACCTGTTATGTGACCCTTGTCACAAACTGGTCTCAACTATATAATTAAATAATTATAAACATATAATTATTAAAATAACATATAATAACACCCAAGGGCATTTAGGACAATTACCACTAGGCCCAATGTGAGGTTGTTACATAATTTGAAACTGCTGCCACAAAACCGCCATATCAAATAATTGTTCTCTCACGAAATCGGAACAACATTATTTGGTAACATTTTGCAACGGAATCAAAAACCCTAGATTTAGGGGGGAATCTCACACAGAATTGGCGAGAGGAGAGGGAGTGGGGAAGAGAAGGCGACAGCGAATTCTGAGTTTTTTTTTTTTGTTTTTTTTTGTTTTAAATAGGAGAGGTGAGACATCGTTTTGGATGGCTTTGTGAAAGAAACAACCAAAAACCCTGTACCTAGTAGCTTATATTGAAATATAAATTCTTTATTTAGTTTCCTTGTTTTAGTCTAATAGCTTTGTTAAGGACTTCTCCTGGAACTTAAGGATCCTCTTTTACTGATAATTTTACTGTGAATGATGGTGGATTAATGTAAAAACCCGATTGGTTTGATTTATTTTGTGAAAACCTTGGAATAATGATATAATGATGGTATTAATAATGTGAGATTGAATGCATATGTTTGGATTTGATATTAAATTTGAAAAATTAGGGCTCTTATTTGTATATGAAGAAGTAGACACTGATTGTATTTGTAATGATAATTCAGCTTCAAGTATAATGACATATGATCACGTGTTTATGTATTAGATTAAAAAAATAGTCGTTTATATTAATAGAATTATTGAAAGTTCATATTCTACAACGATATTATTTTGGGTATATAGCCTACAATGAAAAAAAAAATGTAATGTATGGCCTATTTTGACTTTAACCTTTAAAAACGACAATATTTATTCTTTATAACTATAACTATTATTATAATTTACTACGGAGTATTTTTTTTTTTATTCTATTAGATTTTAAGAAAAGTTTCTACAATTATAACAAAAACAAACATTTAAATTACATGCATTAATCCCGAGTAATATGCACAAAACAGAAGTATTTGACAAACTAAATCGATAATTAAATGCATGGCAAATTGGTAGTGAATTTGTTTTCTTTATTTGTCCATTCTATAGTTATTAGATTCTTTAAAGGGAGGAAAATATCCTAAAATGGTACTCCGTATTCAATATGACAATCAATAAATATAATTATAAAATGGTAGTATAATATAATCTTATTTTAAATTTAACATATAAGAAATGGCCATGTAGGTTGTTGAGAGAGGAGAGACAAGAACACTATCAAAGCATCTTGTGGTTTAAGCCGAATTTGAGATTCTCTTTTAAAAAAAATTAAACTCAACGCTCTCAATCCAATTTTATTGTTCGGTATGTTATTAATTGTCGCAAATTATTTACCTAATTATATATATATATATATATATATATATATATATATATATATATATATATATATATATATATATATATATATATATATATATATATATAAAATAAGGTAAATAATCAAACATATACTGCATATTTAATATTAAGATAAATACCCTTCAAATTGTAATGGATGAGAGTTTACGGACTTTTTCAGTCCGAATATCGTGAACAACTCTGATCAAGGTGATAATCTTGCTAGGGTAGTTAAATATTACCACCGTCATCAAATAGTCGGGTATGACGATCAAAGGTTCACAGGGTATAGTGTTCAGTAGAACATACCTATAACTGTAAAGTGAGATGTAAGTCTTAGATTCGTTGTCGAGTATCCAAAACGCTATCTTTTTATGAGCTGTTTAGGCTTCTATTGATAGTGAAATTCTAGTCCTAAATAACCATGTCGGCTAACCTTTCATAATTATCGAGCTACAAAGTAGGACAAAATTTTAATCAAATATCGACAGGATCTAGTCATAGCGCATCGTGACTAGAATATTTTTAAATTGTTTTTTTTTTTTTTTTTTTTTTTTTTTTTTTTTTTTATGATAATAAATTGGGACGGATGGAGTGTATTACTACCTCCACCATATTGTAAATATATATTACGGTGTATTATTTTGAATTGTTTCACTTTAAGTCTCAATTTTCAAGTTTAATTAATTAAAATATATTTCAGTGTGTATAAAAGAGATTTCATTAAAAGAAACTAGCATTTATGTAAAAATTTCAAAAACTTAATCTGAAATGGAGGGAGTACTCTCCATGTCTTAATTTATAAGTTGATTTTTATCTGCATCATCTCAAATTGATTGACTACTTTGAAAGAAAATTGATCAAAAGTACATCATATTCTCGCTAATTAATACGTATATGATTTACATAAGTCAAAAGAGTATTAAGAAATAAGAAGTAATTATTAATGGTAAAAGTCTGTTTTTATTTTTTTATTTTTTTGTAAAATAATTAAGACAGGAGTACATATACTTCAATACCTTGTTTCACTATGCATACTTTTTCTAATTTATATTTTTAAGAGAGAACCTTCTTAGTAAGGAGCTAGAAAAAGTCAACGATTACAACGGTTATGTAAGCCAAGAGTTTCATGACACAATACATTTGCTTCTACTACTAAATCAACTAAAAGACGTGAAACAAATATAATAAAAAATGAGGCTTTTCTTGATTGTGAGTGAAAATAACACGATGTTCTTGAATCTCCAAATATGTCAAACGACCACTGCATAATCGTGTTTCGCGCCAATCATCGACCCACGTAATCCACTCGGACCATTCTTTAAACACCGGAAACTCCACGTCAACCCATATGTGAATCCTTCTCCATATATCGAAAGTTGTTTGACATTCGAAAAAACACATGGTTGGTAGTCTTAACACTATAGTTGCACGAAACACAACCAATCTGTTGCATCTCCACACGTTGACGGGATAGATTTAAGCGAGTAGGTAATTTATATGACACCAACCTCCATAAGTGAATGTTGATTTTACGTGGAATACATTTTACTCAACGAGTATAGATCTCGGTCGAAGGTATTAGCACTTCATCGATTGAATTATCGTACAGGCAACCGAATAGCCAACTTCATTTCCCATTTTCCTGCTCCAAGAATCCTTAGATCGTGACAAAGTTATGTTGCCGATCACGTTCAACAGTTTATTGAGAAATTCACCATTCATTAAACTAATATATGTTCGATTCTAGCACCATGACCACGTATCATAGACCAATTGATCCACAATTCTGCACTCTTTATTCGACTCGAGATGGAAGAGATGGCGAAATTTATCTTTCAAGATCCCGTCACCCGGCCAATTATCCAACCAAAAATGGATATCTTGCCAATTCCCAACCTTAGTGCATAAGACATCACGAGGTAACATACCTCTTTGCTTGGACTTGTGAAAACTTTTTATAAGATTGGACCATACCCCTTTAAAATGTAAAATAGAATCGTCGATTCCAGCCATATCTCCATGTATACTCTTCACCACCTTGCACCAAATCGAATTCGAAAACACTAAATAACGCCATACCCATTTGCACATAAGAGCCAAGTTAAAAGCGTATACTCCCTATATTCAAGCCACCTTTATCATAAGAAGCTAAAACTTGATTCCATTCCAATGCATTTTAAGGTTGCATTCGGTACCTCTTGAGAAGAATAATAAAGAAAAGTAATAACACATACTACCCAAAACCTACTTCTCCGAATGAGAGTAGATTTGCTTTCCATCCTAATAATTTTTTAGTAAACAAGTCCTCAAAACTCTTCCAATTTAACACCAAAAATTATATTAACCCCGGGTAATCCCAAATAAGAGAAAGGAAACTCCCCTCCTGAACATCTGAACTCGATAACACATGTGTCAATAGCCTCTTCGGGGACTCATATACCATACAAGTGGAACTTTGTAACATTTACTTTCAACTCCGAATACCGATAAAATTTATTAAGTGCAAGATTCGTGTTCGACAAGCTATCTTTATTCAACTCGGATAATATTGTCGAATCATTCACGTAAAATAGATGAGAAACATTCAACGAAAAGTCACCAAAGTTCACCCCACTAATTTATGCTTATTTTTTATTTTTATTTGCGTAACGAATCACTATGCAGGCGTAAGTTTGTTTTTACTTTATGGGTCTAATTAAACGGAGATTCAAAATTGCGATGACAACGAGAAAACACATTTTTGTGCATAGATGATAGCTACTTTGATATATGCATAAAGTTGTCAAGTAAATAAGATTCTGAAAAGGCCCATAAATTCGTTACTTACAAAATAAAAGATAATAACAAATTAAAACAGAAGTTTTCATAGTTATGCACTTGCATTGTTACAATTTATAAAAAGTGAAACCACCTAACTATTTGTTGAAGGGTAAAAAGCCTCTGTTGGTTCTAAGCTCGTATCCTTGAAAATATAGGTGCATGTTCAAATCTTGGGGAGAAGTTTTTTCCAAGGTTGTGCATCTGGTATCATTCACTCTGTACGGGCCAAACAGTTAACATAAAGCATTTCAGTTACACCTTGCATTATGGATGCGAGGAGTTTCTTCCTAACGAGTGTATGAGTGGCAAATGAGAGGATTCGATGTCAAAATTTCCGTTCTAAAAAAAAAATTATACATTGTGAACTAACTATTTATTTCAATTTTACTATTTATATATGGAACAAAATAATTGTCCACTAAACTCAAGTTACTAAAAATTTAAAAATATTATTAAACATTTTAATTTATTTTCACTTATTATTCTCAAACATTTATTTAATAAATAAATTCAGTCAACTGACATTTATCAAAACTATTTTAGATTTAATAAAAAAAATGCTATATAACATTCTTTTTCAGACGGAATAGGATTATTTATTCGGTTTTGCATTTGTAATGTTTTATAACTCACTTCAATGCAAATTCAATAAATGCTTTCAAAGTTTCTGCATAATTTATATAAATTCGTGTCGATTGCTTGATAGTATTTCACAAACATTTACTTATACACGAACCACCTTTTAATTTGTTACGACTAGCATATATCTAGGGAAATTACCTATGCATAGTATTTATTTTATCATATAAAGATTGGAGAAAACATATACGTTTTCATTAACACACGAGTTTAGTATTATTAACTAATTACATCCTCTCACAAGGAAAAAAAAAAAAAGAATTCAAGTTCAAACCTCACTAACACTATATCATAAAATAACTAAGAAAAAGAGTAAAAAACAATTATATTTTCATATATTATTAATATTATTATTATTATTATTATTATTATTATTATTATTATATATATATATATATATATATATATATATATATATATATATATATATATATATATATATATATATATACTAGGTTTTTGAGCCCGTGCGTTGCACGGGTGTGTAAAACATTGTGCAAAAAATATATTTTGTGGTTAATATTGGTATGTATATAGCGAAACTAAAAATAGAAAAAAATATAAGAATTATATAAGAGTCTGTAGTGTTGACAAATTTTAAAAACTATTTTAGGTTTAAGAGCCTGTGATATTGTAATTTTAGAAGAACTTTTGAATTTAAGAGCCCGTAATATTAACAAATTAATATCTTTTTAATTATATATAAATAATATTTATATACTACGTAATATTTGGAGAAAATATAAGTCTATTAAAAATTTATCATATAACGTGTTACATAAAAACACGTTAGTAAAGTGTAAGTTAATTTATTTTACAATTATTATGAAAGGACCCGTCCTAATCCATCTGGACGAATATATTACATTTGGTTACATCGCGAGGTACTTGACCTCTATATGATACATTTTACAAACACTGCATTTATTTTTAAAAGACAAACTTTCATTTCATCGAAAGTTGACGGCATGCATACCATTTCATAATATATCCAACTATAATTGATCTAGTAATAATCTTGATAAACTCAATGACTCGAATGCAACATCTTTTGAAATATGTCATGAATGACTCCAAGTAATATCTTTAATATGAGCAAATGCACAGCGGAAGATTTCTTTAATACCTGAGAATAAACATGCTTTCAAGTGTCAACCAAAAGGTTGGTGAGTTCATTAATTTAACATAACAATCATTTCCATTAATTTAATAGACCACAAGATTTTCATTTCATTTTTCATAAACATCATCTCATATCAGGCATTTCGCAAACTGCACAGAGATAAAAATCATTCATATGGTGGACGCTTGATAACCGAACTAACAGGATGCATATAGAATATCTCCATCATTCCGGGACTCTCATCGAACATGATAATCGAAGTACTAAAGCATTCCTAACCCGAATGGGACGTGTCAAGGTCCATAGATCTATCTTTAGGATTCGCGTCAATTAGGGGCCATTTCCCTAATTCTTAGGCTACAAAGCTAAAAAGGGGCATATTCGATTTCGATAATAAAAACCATAGAATGTAGTTTCGATTACTTGTGTCTATTTCGTAAAACATTTATAAAAGCAGCGCATGTATTCTCAGTCCCAAAAATATATATTGCAAAAGCACTTAAAAAGGATCAAATGAAACTCACATATTGTATTTTGTAGTAAAAATACATATTACGACATTGAACAACTGAACAATGCAGGGTTGGCCTTGGATTCACGAACCTATATCATTTATATATATTAAAACATATAATAATAATAATCAAGTAAGTTTATATATTAATATTAGTAATATACTTGTTATTTTAGTATGTTATATGTATTAAATATAGTTTTACGTAACTAATTGTTATATTTGAATATTTATATAAGGATTATTGATATAATTAATTCATATTTATATGTATCACTTTTAAGTTTATTTTTATATACATAATTACATATAATATCAATAATAGTAAATAAAGTTGTATTTGATTATACTGATAATAATAACATTACTTATAATAATAATAAGAATCATAGTAATAATAATATTATTATTACTATTAGTAAAAATGATAATAATAATAATAATAATTATATAGCTGTGGTGATAACAAAATAACAAGTTTTATATAAATGATAAAAATTATTAATATTACAATCCTAATAAGGATAATAATACTTTTGTTATTAATAATAATAATAACAATCTAAGTTTATATGATATCAATACTAATATAATGATAGTAATGATGTGTATTATTTTCATGATAACACTAATAATAATAATAAAATCCTTATATCAGTATTAGTAATACTAATAATAACATTGATAATATCTAATGATGTTACTTAATATCAAGAAGATAAAATAATAATAATAGTCATAGTATCTACTTTTTTTTTTTCATAATAATAATGATAATACCTATATTAGTTATTAATACATATGATAATAACAATTTTTTTAATTATATATGTAATCATAATAATAATAAAGATAACTGATAACTAATACTTAAATGACAAAACTTATAGTAAATACATCACTAATGTTAATAATAATAATAATAATGGTTATTTTTCTTATAGTCATGGTATTAATAACACTAATTACAATACTAATAATATTTATAATACTTGGTAATAATAACAATAATTAATAATCAGTAATAATAATAATGATAATAATAATGACAATAATAATAAAGATAATAATAAATAAAAGCTACCTTAATAGAATGAATTTCCAAAAAAAAAAAATAGCACATGCCAGGGCTTGAACCCGAGACCTCTCGCTTAATCAACACCACATCAAACCATCGAGCTATTTGGCTCATTTCTGCTTTTAACCGAGGATTAAAATATATAACTTATATCGAATCGTTTCCTTATTCTTCTTCTTCACAACACCAATCGACTAAAATCTTCAAAATTCAAAATAACAAAACACAGAAATGGGTTTTAAACTTGCACATGAATCAGAAATAATCGGTTTGTGGTTATTTGAATTAACGGAGAAGAGAAAAATAAAATAAAAACATAGCAGTAGTACCTCGCTGAATTACCAAGAACTCCAACTCCAATTTTGAAATTAAAATCGTTTTAGATAAAAATTACCAGATGAGTTACGTAGTAAATCCTTCTTATAATCTTCTTGAATCATTAATTTATCCAAAAACATCAAAACCTATTCGAATTTCACGAAGAACACTACAGTTGACTTTTTAATTTGAAACTTTGACTTCTAATTTCGTCCTTGCTTTTAAGAATTAAAACCTGAAAATTTGCAGGTAGTTAGAATAGATGAATCCTAACTCTTCTGTATTTTTAGATTTTGAAGAAAGATTTAGTTTTGAGCTTTTGATTTAAATATGATTCGAACAGGGAGGAGGTTTGGGTTTCACTCAAATTCGGTTTAATTCACTCGATATTTGTAGTGATAATTGATAATGATGGTGGTAATTGATTGATTAAAACAGATAACCTAGATGATCGATTTCTATATATTGTGTGGGTGTAAGTCGACATATCCTCACGAGTAGAATAGGGATTCAGAGATAAAAAAAATAAGTAAATAATAATCAGATAATAATACGCATGATATATCCATCTGTTTCTCTATATTTATTGTTTTAATTTTACTAATTAATAATTTTATTAATAATAATAAATATGATTTTATTATTAATAATAATAAACATAAACATACAACTAATAATAATAATATAAAGAGTAACAATAATATGTCTCAATAACAATAATTTTTAGTGAAATTTATAATAATAATATTATTGATACTAATAATAATACAAATTTTTATAATATTAATAATATTATTAGTAATAATAAATTGTTTATATCGAATTTCATATTCATATATTATATTTCTAAAATGATAATATTAATAACACTAGTATCGATATTATTATTAAAAGTAATAACAATATTGTTATAACAATATAATTAATATATTAGTATTACACTTTATAGATTATGTACTATAACTATATAATATATTATGTAGTAATGAGTATTATATATTTTAATAGTACTAATATCTAATCGTAATGAAGATATAACAAGTTACATGTTTCCATAATATTAATAATACAGATATCGATATTAGTCATAATAAAAGCAATTATAACAAATATATTTTTATACCTATTAAATCATGAAATTATAATAACATATACAAATTTATAATACTTAATTATTCTGTTTGTTATTTTAAAATTTAGATTCTAGTTATTTAAAGTATACTCTAATAAATCAAAATATTATCTTTTCTAATGTTTATATTAATATAATATATACATATTTATTTACAAATAATTTTTCGTGAATCGTCGGGATTTGTCAAAGGATAAATGAATACATGAACATAGTTCAAAATTTTTGAGACTTCAATATTACAGACTTTGCTTATCGTGTCGAAATCATTTAAAGATTAAGTTTAAATTTGGTTGGAAATTTCCGGGTCTTCACATATTATATATAATTATCTTTTGAATAATAGTGTAACCCGCAAGTTTAATTGTAGAAAGGTTATTAGTCATTGCATCAAAATAAAGGTACTCGGGGGACTCGTCATATATAATTAATACTACAATAGTTATATTTGCATGTTCATAGATATTTAAGGACTTAAACTTTCTCTCTTTGAAATCTTCAATATATATATATTTTTTCAAATAATTATTCTTTTGAGTTTAAGAGCCTGCGATGTTGGTGAATTTTAAAATATTTAAGAGCTCGTGATGTTGACAAATTTTAAAAGTGGTTTCCATTATAACTAATTAATATAATCAACATATAATATAATATAATTAATAATAATAATAATAATAATAATAATAATAATAATAATAATAATAATAATAATAATAATACTAATAATAATAATATTAATAATATTAATATTTAATAATAATAATAATAATAATAATAATAATAATAATAATAATAATAATAATAATAATAATAATAGTAATAGTAATAAAAATAATAATAATAGATTTATATATGTAATTTCTAATTGATACATCCATATAGAATTCATACACAATAAATATGAACGACTACTCATGGATGCTTAAAGCATTTTTCTAATTGGACTAATGATGCATTTTTCTAATCTGATTTATCTAATCGTAGTGGACACTTTTTATGGGTTTTTCTATTTTAGCAAAATCCATTAATAAAGTGACAGTTCGTATATTTTTTGGAGCGGTTTCCATTTATAATATTTTCTTTCTTAATAAAATATATATTATATATATATATATATATATATATATATATATATATATATATATATATATATATATATATATATATATTGAATATGATATGTACAGGTATATATTAAATTATAATGAATAATTAATTTAAATTAACCACAAAATTACACCTAAGCAAATACCTTTTTGTTTTATATATATATATATATATATGTATATATATATATATATATATATATATATATATATATATATATATATATATTACACGAGTAATCTTTTCCGATCTCTAGGTAAATACATATTTAGTCCTAACCTCTCTCCAAGTCTAACAGTATAATACCAAGAATAGTAGTTGCTAACTATGGTCACCTGATCTAGTGAATATCCACCAGATCTATCCGCTTCGTGATGGATGTTGATGACCCTAATTGGAGATGGATACAGATATGGATGAACATAAATAAATATAGATTTGGACATGGATGATAGGTTTCATCCATGGATATATCCATTAAAACCCGTAATAAATATATAAATATATAAATATAGATATACGCTTATATATTTATATAAAAAAAATACAATTACCGTTACATTTATATTTTGTTTTTAACCTTATAATGAAATAACTATGATATAATGCAATAAAACACGTATATCTAACAAAATATACATACAACTTACATATTTTATTTTTCGTGATCTATGTTTAATAGCATATTCAACTAATTGTGTTCTATCTTCGAAAAGATTACCATTCTTGTAGATAGATTTTAAGTATGTCATGTTAAATTTCTTTTTGTTATACTACATTTTTGTTGTCATCAAATATTAAGAAATATTATCAAAATTTTTTAATATTCAACAGATGTCCATTAACCAGCTTAATCCAGTGATATGAATATGGATGGATGAACTGAAATTAAATGAATATGGATCAACAAAAACTAAATGGATATGAATATGGATACGACATCACCCGATTCATATCCGATCCATTGTCATCTCTATTACTAACCCCACCGATGTTATTCCCATCGCGATTTTTTTTTTTAAGTTGAGAGGCAGTATGTGTGAGGTTAATTTTCACGTCACGAATCTTTTTAGCCAAAAGTTTAATAAACTGTGCTTTTCTCATAATAAAATTAAAGAAAAAAAACATATTTTACTGTGCATTAAACTTCAAAATCATATATGTATTTAAGTTTAAAATCCGGAACAATCTGCTTTTATAGCAAGTAGATAGATTTTAGACAGACCTTTAGTTTTATTGAAAACGGTGAGCTGGTTCAATAAGATGAAGGAGAAACTGCTAATTTTGAAAGTTGATTTTGAAAGGGAATATGATACGGTGTCATGGCGCTTTCTTGACCATATGCTTCATGTGTTGGGTTTCGGGAATAAGTGGCTGATATCGTCCGAAAAGTCGGTTTCATTTGTCATGTAACGGGGGTCGATGGACGATTCCCAACAGGCGTTACAAATGAATGTTTTTTATTTAAGAGTGTGTGTGTGTGTGTGTGTGGGGGGGGTGGGGGGTTGTTAAATCTTCTTCTTCTTTTCTCAGGGTAGAAAAAGTAAGTTGACCTAGGCTTGTGTTTTCTAAATGGTTATGCGAATTGAATCTTAATTAATAATTATCTCCGTTAAATCAACTAGATAGAAAGAAAGAGGTTTTGTATGTTTGATTAAGTCTTAATTGCAGGAAAATTAATGGGGGTGAGGAATATACGGAGAATGCAGATCAAAGAAATGTTAACTATGATATACGCTTAGGCTAGAGAAGGGTAATTATAATGTTAAAGCTTTAACTAGGGTAGTCTTAACGTCCATCGAATGAGTCAATTCAGCCTATCGGTCTTTAGGTCCTAAAGTTTGTTAAAGTCCAAGGCAGATATGTCACTAAGGTTGTATCACTCAAGTGTAACTAAACCTCTGAGGTTATCTCAAGTAAAGTCACTAGTTCAAGTTAACGGTTATATTCTAATCCTAACCCTCGTTATCGATCTTCCGATTGAATAATGATGTACCTTATTGAGTAAACATGATCACAAAAAGGAGGAACCTGTCGGCTTAAGTTGATATAACCTGGGGTTAACTAACCTATCATCATTCAAAGAGAGGTGAAACAGTCCTAATTATATACAGACATTACATTGTTAAGCTGATAGCAGAACATTTAAAAACCTATAGTGTGCATACAATAATAGTAGAAACGTTCCTGAAGCAACAATCAAACAAGAACATGCAATAGAAATGAGTTCTATGGTTGGATGCAGGTGAGTAAGTCATTAAGGTCCTAAAAGGTCTCTCGAGAAGAATTACCAGGTATACTAGGTATCTCTTGTCTCAATTCCTAGGTTCTGTGTCTCAACAGTGCAAAGGTTGCCTCTTAGGAACACTTGCCATTTTGAGTTCATAGATGTTTCAAGTATAGAATAGTTAAGGGTCTTGGTTCCTATGAAGTAGATAATTTCATAAAATTGGACAAGTATTGACCACAACCTAGGTTGGATAATCCTTAACATCTAGTCATACAAGTTTATCAGTATCACAGTTTCAACATAACAGCAATCGTACTAAGTTTACATAATTACATATTCTGAGTTTTTATCATAGCAACATACGAATATCTTAAGCTAGGATGGTAATTCTAGAATTCATATTCAAACATAGATAAATGCAAGACATGTTTAAATAAAAAATGCGTAAACGGATTAGAACCTGAAAAGCGCAGTGTACAGAAATTCGCCATTTATCGCAGGGTCTCAGAGATATCCTCCAAATATGAGAAAGCTACTAAACTTTAACCTAAAAGTATTTAAAAGTGAAGTGAAAGAAAATTAGATTGTGTTGAAAATAAGAAACAATGTACCTTTTTATAGGTAAACTACTAGTGGGCAAGTCGGGTAAGGACCCCGGGTAAAGTGAGTACCCTGGGTGTGGCACTCGGGCGCGTGGCTGGTGCGCTCTTAAGGGACAGCCGGGATATATATATATATATATATATATATATATATATATATATATATATATATATATATATATATATATATATATATATATATAAGCAACCCGTGTAACCTTCCCGAGTAAAATGAGTACCCCGGGTGTGGCGGCTGTGTGGCATGTTTTGACATGGTTCGAGCTTGTTTCTTGGATCGCAGCTTGATTTTAGGGATCGTAACTTGGCTTCCAAAGTCGTAACTTGATTTTCACCGTTTTCGCTCTATATTATTCGTTTTAAGCCCTTTTTCTTCCATTCTTTTTGCATCGCGTTTGTTATTACTTAATATACAAAATAGAGCGAATAAACGCTAAAATCTTCAGTAAAGTTAACAATTTAACTATTATAAGGCTTAATATCGAGAGTAAAAACGTGACTTTTTAGCCAATATAAATGGCGTAGATGGATTATGACGTGTCTTTCTAATTTTTTATGAACGGCCAAAATATTATAAATTAAACACCCTGACCTGACAAATTGTTAGAGGATCAACAAACAAACAATTAAACCGGCTTTATACGCCATAAGTTCCAGCTATAATTACAAGAACTTCTACTAACAATCCAAATGTACGAGACCAAATGAATCGAATCAAAAAACATGTTCTTCTGCATCTTGTTAGGACCAAAAATAGAATCGTTACGAAATCTCCATATATGCCATAGAGTTGATACTATAATGACATATAATTTATTCTTCGTTTCTTTGTTCTTTTGTCATGCCACCTACCAAACTAACCATTGATGCCAACTAGAGAAACATGGAAAACTAATCTCCACCCATAAACTGATTAAACTCCAAAGTTATTGTGCAAGTTGACACTCAAAGAATACGTGGCTAAGCGACTAAACATTGTACTCGCAAAAAGCACAACTCACCTCTTCAACATCCACGCCTCTACTTTGAAGATTTGGTTTAGATGGCAACCGATCTAGGGCAATTCTCCAAACAAAAACATTGATTTTTTGTGGGATTAACTTACACCAATTTTTCGGATAATCAGCGATTGGAAGTAATAACTCGTCAATGATTGAACGGGTACTACTCACCAAGAATTTACCTTCATCACCTATTAACCACTCCCATGAGTCACCTTCGCCTCTAAAAGATACATCGAAGAGTTCCATTTCTAGAATCTATGATAAACTAGCATGTCTAGAACCAATTTGGTCATGGTACCATTCCAAAACCCACACCCTGTTAATAAATCTATCGGCCACTAAGCAATATTTGTTGGTTTGGAGATGAATTAACCTATTATATCTAGATTTCAGCAACCTGTTACCTAACCAATCATCCAACCAGAAGCAGGTATTCATCCCATCTAAAAGCTTGACCCTAAGCACATTATCAAGAATCGTCCCATCGGATTTTAGTCTGAAGAAAATTTTAACGATAGAACTCCATATGCTCAAACCAAACAATTGCGACCCGTTAAGCCTTGCCTTGTCACCATATATGGTATGAAAAACCTCAGCCCATTTAGACTCTAATTTAGACACAAATCTCCAAATCCATTTCATGATTAGCGCTTGATAAAATCTCGTAAGCTCCCGATTCCTAAACCCCCATGTTCCAATTGTAACACCGTACTTTTCTCTAATTTATTTTATAATATACACATCAGAATATAACTAAAGAAACATTACATATATATTAAATTATATTAGCATTACATGTCACTTAAAATCCAGTGTTAAGTTTTAAAACAATTTCATAATATTAATACAGACATCGGAGTTCTTGAACTGGTCAAACATACAAAATGCAAATCTTTCTTCTCCCGTTTCATCATGCAAAACATTCTAACCTGCAGGGAGAACATGTGGGGGGATTAGCATGAAGCTAAGTGAATGAAACAATCCTAACAGATACAAGCATACATCATCAAACTATCATACTTGCGTAAACTTAGAAATTCACAACCAATGTAACAAGAGGCTCGGCAGCTTGTACGGGCCTACAACACTAGTTGATCGGGATATAGCTTATCGATAATTACTGATGCTGGCTCCTTTGTATAGTAATCGAAGACAGGGGATGCGTCATTTAAACTATACTATATGAATTGTAACTTTTGAACCCAACTTCATAATTCAAAGTACACCCCTTTTGTCTAGCTTCACAATTCAAAGCCGACAATTATCTAGCTTCACAATTCAAAACCGACAAACACAATGTGCACATAATCATACATATACAACATATAATATTTAACAATAACATAATTAGGTCGAGACGAAGATGGCCATATTAGCATAACCAGCTACTCTATACAAATATCTAAAAGGATAGTCCCACTCACCAGATATTAGCAAGAACTCAGAGTTCTAATATTACTAAGCATTTTCCTTTCCTTTATTACCTGAGAATATCATATCTCGAATTAGTACACTTTTCCAAATTATGTTCTATTACAACGATAACATAAAACAATCATGATAACGCGCCAAAAGTCACTGATGTGTGATTTCGACACCTATTTAATTTAAACTAAACCTATCAATTAACTTCACACAAATGAGTAACCAACTTAATCATGTATAGTTAGCACGAGTAAGTTCAGGTTTGTCCACAGGGAGCAGTTGAATTTAAGAATTTAAAACTAGTAATTATTCTAAGTAAAAAGGAAGGGAGTTTGATTTTAAAACCAAAGAAACTAATAACTGCAAATTAGACAAATACGAATTCAGCGAGACAAGGGTATTCACTTAGATTCAATTCCCTAAGATCTGGATTGCTTTTATTAAGACCAACTAATTACTAAGATAAGCTGGTGTCCCTCACTTAATTATCATAAAAGTGTAAGTTAATAACGCTTGTTTCCTTCACGCTTCTTAAGAACACAATCAATCAAACTAACTACTCAAGATGGTGATTCAAATGAAGGATAAATTGGTGTCCCTTTTTAGCTTCACAGTTACCTACTCAATTGATGGTTTAGCTAATAAGTCTAATTACACTAGTTTCCTACACGCAATTCAACCAATCTAGATTATCTTTCAACAACTAGACAAATTTATCAATTTAATAACTTTCGTTACTTCAATCAATAGACTTAAAACTAAATGGATCAATCAATTGGAGTACTTAAGAATCATGGATCAAGTGCAATTAATTATATAAACAAAAGATTAGCAATTCATCACCTAGGTTCAATCATCTAAGTGAATACAAGGAATTTAGCTAGACATAGTAATGATAAAAGTACATAAACACAAAGATAAATCAAAATTCATCACGATATAAATCAAAGATAAGAAAATAGTTACCAATATTTAAATCTTGATACAATGATAATCCAAGTGTTAGAATACCTCAAAATAACCTTGAAAAGCTGTATAAACCGTAAACTAGCTCTAATATTTGTAAGATAAAACTTAATAAAAGTCTGGGGTATAAAATCCTATTTATAGGGAGAAATTTGGACTGGCTGACAGACACAAACCTCGCGATCGCGAGGTGCTGAAAACATGACTTCGCGGCCGCATGAAATAACCTCGCGATCAACGAGGTGGTTCTTCTTTGGTTCATGAACTTCTGTTTAAATCTCACAATCGCATTATATAACTTCGCGATAGGAATACAAATCTCCCGAGCGCGAGATATAACTTTGTGACCGCGAGATGTGTAGCGACCCGACAAAATCGTCATTGATGGCGCCGTCTACTTAGGTCCCGTTAGGTGGTCATAAGTCTTTAAAACAATGTTTGACCAAAATATGTCGCATTCATTTCAAATGTAAAGATGTTTCAAAGTTTACAAAAGTAGTTCAACGACTAGTTACATTACAACGTTTAAAGTACAAATGAAACCTATGCGACACAATTTAAAAGTAAGTCAAAAGACGCTCCATGTATGCATGTATACTCGACATCCAAGCAAGTGTCAAAAAGTAGAGTGTGGAAGCATGTATCACTTAGCATTCAAGGACCTGAGAAAAACATAGAAAATATGTCAACGAAAACGTTGGTGAAATCATAGGTTTAGTAAGTATATTGTATTGAACCACAAGATTTAGTATAGAAATTGATTATTCAAATCGTTTACATTCCAAAAGATGTTGTTGTATCACGAGCACCCAATTATCAAGGCTTAACTGAATAGTACCTCTGAATCATAGTGTTAGAACCTACACTATACCCGAAAATATATTTCATCCGCTGACGGTAGCGAACCGTCAGAATGAGGGTTCGTCAAACCCGTATGGCCACACAACATAAATTATCGCTTATACCCTACACGTGTAACTAATGATAATTGAATTGAGGCTTTTTGTTCTAACTCCTAATTAGAATGTTTGTTTTCGTACTTGTGTTCACTTTGTAAAATGAAACGTTTATGTTTTCTCATCCCAAGTATAAGTATAAAAGAGTAAAAGTGGGACTATGATCTCACCTTGAGTGCACGAGAATAATTATACTTCACAAAGTTAACGTGTGTAAGAACGAATGCTAGTCTTAACCTAAACAATAGGTTGTATCAATATCGGTAAAGTATAAAGTCAGTCAAAGTGTTCAATTAGTCCTATGGCTAGTTACGACTCGATTATTATAGCATGTGAGTCAAATTGTCAAGTTTCATGCAAGGTATAAGTATAAAAGCATGTTAGAACGATTGCATAAGTGTTTGGTTAAGTTTGACTAAAAATCAAACTTGGTCAAAGTCAACGGGTTCGGGTCGGGTTTCCGACCATTCCACATAAAAACGTCGTCATATATAAGCATGTTGGCAAAATTTCATGTTAAACGGAGTTGTGGTTAAGCGGGAACGAAACTATGAAAAACAAAGTGGTTTTTGGTCAGGGGCACCTCGCGATCGTGAGTTCCAGATCATGCGATCGCGAGGTTGTGGTTTTCCATGCTGTTTGCTGAATTTTTGACTAGTGTACGAATTTAACTTCAAACAAACACAATTTATGAACCGTAAACAATTAGGACACGTATCTTATATCGTTGAAAAGGTAATTTAATGAGGAATAGAACTAAACACATTTCATCAAACAAAAAACATCATTTACAATAATCTAATCCTTGTCAAGTGATCATTAAAGGTTCATTTTCAAAGTTTCAAGTTCATAAATTGCATAAGATGATTCGGGAACTTAATACACACATATAATATGCCGTTTCGTAGGTAATTACGCATACAATACTACTAAACACTTACAAACAATATTGCAAGGCTTTTAATGCATCAAAAATCACATTTAAAGCTACCAAACCCTAACCAAAAATCATAAAATCCTTAATCATGTTAAGGAGGCTTTTCCAAGTCAACCTACATATCAAATTAAAGCTAGTGATGCTAGTAACACATTTAATACATGCACTTTTAACATCTAATAACATATGATCAACCAAAACCCAAGATTAAGCAAGTCAACTTTCAAGTTTAAGCTAGTTACATCAAAATGACAAGAACAAGCATATAAATCACATATTCATGTTAGACTTGAGCCATAGACACTAATTAACACACTTTTAAGTTTAAAAGATCAAGAACAAGAAATTTAGTGTTTTTAGAAAGTTACCCAAATGAGATGAAGTTGGTATGGATTCGAAGAGGAAGTTGCAAGGATTCCAAATATGTAATTTGTTTGAGTTGGTGATTGCTAGATGTTGAATAGATGATGAATCTTTATTTGAAGGTTTGAGAGCAAAAAGGTGAAAGTATTCGAATGGGGAGGATGAAATGAATGGAGGAGGATGAAGGTTGACTAGTTGACCTAGTCATGACTTTGCCCAATTGACAACTTTAGTCCCTCAAGTTCAAATACGGGTGCGTGAATTAACCAAACGAATTACCTTAAATACGTAGAGTAAACGAGAGATGTTATAATTAAATAACGGACTTTAAATTATTTAAACGGAAAGTAAACGGAAAAATGCGGGATGTTACAAGATGCAGCCGCGAACAACAATTATCTTTAATCTTTTGTCGACCTCGGGACAAACACCCTTCCGTGGTTTTCGGACCGAGGCCCTTCAAGATGGTCGAGACCTACATGCCGTACAATATTGTTCACAAACCTTAGCAAAGAATTATAGGAAAACCCTTAAAAAGGGGAAAATAAAATTTCCAAGCCCGGTAGTACTTACTCAAGTAGAAGAATTGGATGAGAAAGCTACCGGGGGATCTATCTATCCCAGAGTTGGGAATTCTTGAAGGTAGTCCAACGCTTTTATGGAAATCTGGATTATGGTCAGAAGTCTTTATGATCTCGAAAGAGAGAGAAGGTCTGAATCCCGAAGAATAGGTTCCTAATGACTGTCAAGATATACGGCATTTAACGATTAAGATTTTTCACTCCTTCCTTTTCCTGGTAAGACCTGTTGAAAGCCCAAACTTGGATGGGAGAGGATGAATTCTCAAGTAACTTGGTTGAGTTGTTCCCTGGAAAACATGGTTGTTATCGTTACCCACCATATCAAAGCTCTATTCTTCAAAAGTCTAGTGGCATAAATCACTCTTAATTCATATTCACATTGACAGGCTTCGAGCACCTGATCAACTTCCCTTAGCCAATTCATTGTCACTATTGAATCAAAATGACCAGAATATCTGGGAGACTTGCAATCAAGAAACTGCTTGAACGTACATTTCTTATTTTCCAACATTATTTGGAAGAAACACCGGATTCTGAAACGGATTCATCACTGGTTTTTATAAGGATAATGTTACTGAGGAGGATACTGAAAATGATGAGGCAGCTGATATTACACGTAAGCATGAAATTGGGACTGAACTTGGGGTAATTGGGAAGTATCGCCCATTGGAATTGACGTATACTGGGGATTGTAAATCTCGGAGGTGCTTTTTGTTTGGTACTATGCTACTCTGAAGGCGCTCTAAATATTCTGGGTTTCGGGGTCGAAGGGGCATCATCATTTTTTCTTGTGTCATCAACCATACATGTCTAATCACATCATCTCTAAAGAGTTTAGTTGATAATTCGTTAGTACATATTACTAACCACAATTACCAAACATATATCACCTACATTCACTTTGTCTTTCCTCCACTTGTATGTTTGCCACGACACATTCATAGATTTGGTAGAATGACAATTATCACAATGTGCAAACTACCAAACCTATGCTCTGATACCAACTTGTAACACCGTACATTTTTTTTACTTACTTAAAGCGGAAGACTCTTTTAAAAACACAACATATATTAATTTACACAAAGCATATGATTAACCAACCACTAGTGTTACTTATTACAAGTCACTTATTACAATATTGTTTATACAAAACATCAGAGTTATATATGTGTCAAACAAGACTTCAAGCCCTGCTTCACCCACCAAAAGCACGGTATACATCACCTGCAGGACAAAACACTATGGGGAATTAACGCGTCGTTAAATGAATGGATATATATATAAGTGGATATCATTATAAGCTACAAGCATAAATCAAAGGCACGAGTCATTAGGTCATGTTCACAATTCAGGTAACACAAGCAAGAGGACCGACGGCCTGGCCAGGACTTCGACTACTAGTTGATCGGGCTAAATTCTACTGTTAAGTCCATGCATTGAATCCCTAGTATAGTCTTCTTGACATGACACACTCATCAATTAAACTATACTACCAATCACAACACTGATACCCAACCCGTTTCCATCAAGACAACACCATGTGGAAGGGTTGACATGTTCCGTCAAGACAACACCATGACGGTAACACTGGGGGCGCACATAGTCACATATAATTACTTAGACTAGTCATAGACTAACACAGTCTATATATAAACATGGTACTGGTCACTATACTTATCACTGTATAATCATAACAATAAAGATAGTCCTACTCACCTGAAAGCACAAGTAATAAGTAGTCTTATTTCACTGAGCCTTCACTTTTTCATTTATTATCTGAGAACATCAAATTCCCAGTTAGTACACTCTTCAATCACTTATACATATCTAAACAGATAAACACAATAGCACAGCTAATGGGTCAGAATTACACTTGACTCAAAATCAGCAAACACTGTCACTCACGCGACTAAGCCCTCACTCACATGGATGAGGTCTCATTTTTTATACGGATGAGATCTCGTTCGTGCGGATGACTTTTCACTATGACTCGAATGGTTGACAAGTTCACTCGTACGGATGACCGCCCTCACTCAAACGGCTAATAACCCACTTTCACGAGTGACTGTTAAGCTCACTTGCACAAGTGATAATCTCACTCGTACGGTTAATAGCCTCACTCTCACGAATGACTGCATCACTCGCACAAGTGACGTCTCACTCATTCGGTTGAGCAAGAACGGCAGCAGGTCTGCTAATCGATCTTTTTACACCCAAATCACGATTTTTTTTTTTTTTACAGTTTTGGTTTCACTGGTCCACGAGTATCATATAACATATATATAACATGTTTCCAAGTTCAAAACTATCACAAACACATTCAAAACTAAAATCCAACATTAAACCCATTATGATAAAGTCCTACTTCAAAACCCATTTGAATTCATCAAAATTAGAGATATTTACCTTGTTATGATCCTTGAAAGCACTAGAATCTTATACATGAAATCACAATCTCTAGTTTGCACTTTTGAATTGAAGAATTATGGTATAGAGGGTGTGTATTTAGCATTTAGGTTTACCAAAATAGGAAAAATAAGAATGAGCAGTGTTTATATTTGGTTTATTCATAGTGTGGAAACTCAATCACCATTTCACACGGGTATTTACCAGTTATCATGAATACATTTGTACCTCATTAAGCGGCCCTAACGAGGTCCAAATGACATAAGAAAATATGTTATGTGACCCTTGTTACAAAACACACATTATCTCATACACAAATAAATATAAACCACATAATTAAATGTCACTACTATTATTAAATTAATATTAACTAAAGTTAATTGATTCATTGCCACTAAGTCCAAATCCAGGTTATTACATTCATCATCTATGGGTTAGAATACTAGAAATTTTATGGGGGTACAATTTGGTATTGTGTTGGTATTTTATACTGATGAGGCAACTAAAAATGTGTAACATCCGTGTTACATCCGTCCCACATTGGTTGGAGAGGGGAACGAAGCATGCCTTATAAGGGTGTGGACACCTTTCCTAGCATGACGCGTTTTGGGACCACAAGCGCAGCAGATCCCATGAGAACTCTGCAGTTAAGCGTGCTCAGGCGAGAGCACTACCAGGATGGGTGACCTCCTGGGAAAGTGCTCGTCGTGTTTGGTCGCCAAGAAAAATCCGTGCGCCTACGGGTAAAGCGGACAATATCATGCTACGGGGAACGTATTACATGGGATGTTACAGATGGTATCAGAGCCAGGCCCCAGACCAAACGTGCACAGCGAGGACGCTGTGTCCCATTAGGGGGGAGGATTGTAACATCCGTGTTACATCCGTCCCACATTGGTTGGAGAGGGGAACGAAGCATGCCTTATAAGGGTGTGGACACCTTTCCTAGCATGACGCGTTTTGGGACCACAAGCACAGCAGATCCCATGAGAACTCTGCAGTTAAGCGTGCTCAGGCGAGAGCACTACCAGGATGGGTGACCTCCTGGGAAAGTGCTCGTCGTGTTTGGTCGCTAAGAAAAATCCGTGCGTCTACGGGTAAAGCGGACAATATCATGCTACGGGGAACGTATTACCTGGGATGTTACAAAATGTTGTTGCGAGGAACTTCCAACATGCACAGACCCAAACTGAGGTGTCGGGAATCCATGTGGGGGAGGTTCAACATTTCCAGCATATGTAACAGTATGAAGGATAGATTCTAACTCATTCACTCTATCCCGTGACTCTTTTAATTGACTTTCAAGCTGAGAAATATACTCATGTTGATCATCTTTCGACTCATAAAA
This sequence comes from Rutidosis leptorrhynchoides, assembly GCF_046630445.1. Taxonomy (NCBI): domain Eukaryota; kingdom Viridiplantae; phylum Streptophyta; class Magnoliopsida; order Asterales; family Asteraceae; genus Rutidosis; species Rutidosis leptorrhynchoides. The sequence goes on from NC_092339.1 coordinate 121,774,017, forward strand.
TTCTTCTAGGCTCTGAATATTTTGGGGGTTGAGGGGCGTTAACTGATTGTCTTTTGTCAGCCATACCTGTACTATGCAACATCTCACAAGAACTTAATGGATAATCCATTAGTACCTACCAAATAACATACAAACCACTACATTCAGTTAACCTCATCTTCACTGATATGTTTGACAAGACTTAAGACAACAATTGAGTACAGAGCGTTCAACCAAATGTTTGTGCTGTCAAATCTACGCTTATACCAACTAGTAACACCGTACATTTCATTAAAATCACAGCGGAAAGCTTTCAACAAACATAATTGTATATATCAAACCACATCATTAATATGTATCTGAACAAAGATCGGGTGTTACTTTATTACAAAATAGTATTATTCAAAATGCAACATCGGAGTTTCCACGACTGTCGTACATATTGCAACGTCACCCAACTTCACATAAATCTTAGCATGCAAAGATCATTACAAACATACTTTTGTTTCAAAGATGTGAGAGCTGTAGTTTGATTAGGGTTTTCAAATTCTAAAATTGCAAGAGTGTATACGTACGAGGTATATAGATCCATGGGGTTCTTCCTAGTGAGGAAACCCCACTCCGCATATTGATAACTCATTTTAAAGTCATTTTAATCCTAAAACACATTAAAATGGGTAAAATGGGGAAAAATGGTAATTCTAATGATTTTATTGAAGTTATGTATTAAACAAGATCAAAAACAGGTAAAAACTGTGGAAAACTGCAAGAAGCCGCCGACCTGGTACCTGAAGCCGCCGACCTGGGTAGACTATTTTAGAATGTTCCAGATTTGATCGTAGAATTTGATGAACTTGGAGACCAAGTAAAATACAGTCAAATCCGCCACCTTCACACTGAAGCCGCCGGCCTAAGTTACACGGTTTATCTACTTGCTGACCAAGTTCAAGCTAAAAATGGAAACAAAATCAAAAAGATTGTCGGATCTTTGAAGCCGCCGGCTTGACAACAAAGCCGTCGGCATGACCAAAGACGATTACGCGTTTATATGCTTGCGGATCAAGTTAAACTTGCAAAAGAGTTCACCGGCCAACAGAAGCCGCCGGCTTCCCAATGAAGACACCGGCTTGGCCACCGATTTTGAAAAGTATAAATAGAGGCATTCTGTATCAGTTTTCAATATATCAGTTTCGTTTTTCTTTTAGGGTTTTCTCAAAATCACTAAAACTCTTAGATTAGGGTATATTTTCAATTGTAATCAAGATTATCAAAGTTATTCATTCAAGTTCTTTCCATCTACCTTTTTGAGTATGAATCTATCTTTATATTATCATTTATTCTGTTTTATTTACTTTAATTGCTTCTGTCCGTCTTCCACTATGAACTAAACGTTCATAGTGGTTACGTGGATGAAAACTAAAACTTTGTCTGGGAATAAGATGAAGCCGTCGGCTTCCTCAGTCCAAGCCGCTGCCTTGACTGAGCCAAAGCCGCCGGCTTCGTGCTTTAATTCGTACAGTTTCTGGTTCTTTTCCAGATCTATATGCTAGAGTTTCTGTAATGATGTTCGAACTATTTTGAATCTGTTATGCTTTAATATACTTGATTGGCATGCTTAATGATTAGATAACGTGATTTTAGGATTGACTAATACTTAATCCGATGATCTATTATTTTGATTCATGCTACTTGTTTAGATCTAGTCCATCAAACTTGTTAAATTGAATTGCATGCAACTAGGTTAAACAACGTAATAGTGATAAACTTGTTTAAAATGATTTACACTTATATAATAGAGTTTGATATTGTCAAGCTTAATCAAAAATCCTTTGTTTGGGTATTTTAATTAATTAACTTTCAGCTAGTAACCTGAATTGATCTACTTGGTGTTTAATAGCTTATATAATTTGTCAGTCTATTTGCATGTTGATCCGCATCATAAGGTTGATCTGTATCATGTAATTGAATTGAACATGAAGAATTGAGATGTTAGTTATGCACATCACATATCTATCATATGCTTTAAGTCTTGCCTATTAAATAATATGCAACACTTGTCTTAACCTGTTTAGAGATAATAGTTGGTCTATGATTATTATCTTGATTTGTGTTAATATAAGTTATGAAACTTGGCTAATATGATTCCCGTATGAGTTATTCGTTCATGTAACTGCTTTTATTTATAATTGTTTATTTTCATTCTTTACTTGCTTTGTACTTTTATTCATTTATCCACAAACATCTCTTTCCTAGGAGATAAGAATCTAAATCTCTAAAAAGACATAAAAAACTATCTTTAGTTCTTTAGTAAGAATTAAACTATTCAATAAAAACAACTTAAAACGTATCTACGCTCTCTTGGGACGATAACCTAAAATACTACATCTGATCGGGTCTTGTTGCTCGTTAGGGTGTTAAAGTATATTAAATAAAGGTTTTATAAATATAAAAGTTGAAATTCAAATTAAGCACTACTACACACACTTTTGACACATCACATATCATACGGGTATTTACCAAATATCTGCAACACAATGCACCTCGTTTAGAAGCCAAATGAGGCCCGTATCAGATAAATAAATATGTTCCATGACCCTTGTCACAAAGTGAATTCAACTACATGAAAAATTAATTAGCAATATATAATTAAAATAAAACCACTTTAAGGAAAATTAGTCAATTATTCTAGGCCCAGATTAAGGTCGTTACACATAATGATTACATAAGTTTGTCAATATTTATCAGATAATAAATAATAGAAATAATAAAAAATTGAGTGAATAGATATATGTTGGTTAGTAATCTAATATTAATATTCAAATGCTAAACACTTTATTTTGATGATGATACCATGTCTTGTGTGCTTACAACAATGTATAGAACAACACAAGTTCATAAGCATACACTATCTCTAGCAAACGACCAATACACAAAACCGATAAGTCAAAAGAGTCATTTGAAAACATACTGAAGGAGCACGGTCAGTCCACGGTAGACCGCAGGTCTGACCGTGGATGCCCTGTACCTTTGTTCTTTGAACTAAGGTACACGGTCGACTCCACGGTCAGCCGTGGGTCGATCGCAGAAACCCACTGTCCGAATTTTTGATCGAAAAATGTTTGACTACTTCGGGGCATCTGTAATTTACAAAACCTGTTTAAACATATTTGGAATAGTTGCCCCCATCATATTCAACTGAGTTTTGGTCACTAAAACACTAATCTTGTTTAATCACACTTAATGACACCTTAATGACACTTTTAGCTTATGATAAACGTTAAACATTTAAGTATGGCTAAAAGTTTTTTTTCAAAGTATATTTTTATAAATGTAAATTAAAAATAGTAAAACTTAAAGATGGTCATTAAGTCCGAATTAGAGATGTTCTCCACTTGATTAACCATTAAGCACTAGTTATGCGTTTAATAAGAGTTTAGTGTAAACTCCTAAAAGTATTCATATAAAAACAAGTTAGTCTAAATTGAAAGCTTGCAAGTAGCCAATGAAAGCACATACTTGCAAAACTAATGTTGACAAAAGAGTTGAAGACTTGTGACTTGAAGTTTGAAAGCATTTGGTTGTCATTGGATCAAAATTTTGCATTTTCCTTAAAAGGTAATCAATGACACACCTCTAGTACAAAGTGACTTACCTCTTTCAAGCCTAGGTCAACTTCAAAGAATTCTTCCAAGATAAAAGGGGTAATGCATGTCTTTTCAGATGTTTTTGACATCTAATTGCAGCCATCTTATAAGGGAAAAAGCCAAAGTAAAATATCTCAAACGGCTACAAAATTCAGAGATCAGAGCTGCATGGTTGAACCATGGTCGACTGTGGGGTGACCGCAGACTTCCGGGTTTGAATTTCTCTTGCCTATAAAAGCCAAACCTTGGAGCACTTGAAGACTCACCTCTTGCACTTACATTTCTATACATTTACTGATATCATTCAAATTTTATTGTAATCAATTTAGAGTGATTCAAGCAAGAGTTATTGTAAACTTAGTTGTGAGTTTACTTGTAAATTATCTTCTTAAAGGGATTTAGAAGATAAGTGAGGTTTACTTAGTGGTAGCATTAGGATCTTGTGGTAAGAGCTTTTAGTGATTGTGAATTCTTCAACGGGGCGTAAGGGTTCATAAGTTGCGGCTTATCAAGGAGCTAGTGTTGTATCCGGACACTTCACCGAGTTTGGAGCATCATAGTGAAATTAACTCTTAATTCGTTAGAATTGAGGAGTGGATTAAGGAAGATTAGTGATAATGCGAAAAACGAACATATATTTCATAGCATTATTCCTCAAGAAAGACAAGCTTTTAGTTGCAATTGTCCTATTTACAAGTGATATTCGTTTAAATAAAAAAAGGTGAAGACAAAAGGCAGATTCGACGAATTGAAGACACAAACGACCAAAAAGCTCAAAAGTACAAAAGACAATCAAAGACGTTCCAATTATTGATAAGAAACGTCTCGAAATTACAAGAGTACAAGATTCAAAACGCAAAGTACAAGATATTAAATTGTACGCAAGGACGTTCGAAAATCCGTGACCGGGACCAGAGTCAACTCTCAACGCTCGACGCAACGGACTAAAAATTACAAATCAACTATGCACATGAATATAATATAATATATAATTAATTCTTGAAATTAATATATATATATATATATATATATATATATATATATTATAATATATTTAAAAATCGTCGGCCAATAAAAGAGCCAAAGCTGGGTGAGCTGTAAAAACAAACTCCGCGACTCGCAGAGTTTGAAGGCAAAAAATGCCGCGAGTCGCGGAGCTTCCCTGGACTCAAATCCCTATAAAAGCAAACGCAGTTTGATCGTAAAAATCATCGTATAATCTATCTCTCTCTCAATATATACGTAATATATATTTATATTTTAATTTTAATTTTAATTTTAATTCTAATAATAAGGGTATGTTAGCGAATGTTGTAAGGGTGTAAGTCGAAATTCTGTCCGTGTAACGTTACGCTATTTTTAATCATTGTGAGTTATGTTCAACCTTTTTAATTTAATGTCTCGTAGCTAAGTTATTATTATGCTTATTTAAAACGAAGTAATCATGATGTTGGGCTAATTACTAAAATTGGGTAATTGGACTTTGTACCATAAATGGGGTTTGGACAAAAGAACGACACTTGTGGAAATTAAACTATGGGCTATTAATGGGCTTTATATTTATTTAACTAAATGATAGTTTGTTAATTTTAATATAAAGATTTACAATTGGACGTCCCTATAAATAACCATATACACTCGATCGGACACGATGGGCGGGATATTTATATGTACGAATAATCGTTCATTTAACCGGACACGGGAATGGATTAATAGTCACTAGAATTATTAAAACAGGGGTGAAATTATGTACAAGGACACTTGGCATAATTGTTAACAAAGTATCAAAACCTTGGGTTACACGCAGTCGATAACCTGGTGTAATAATTAAACAAAGTATTAAAATCTTGTTACAGTTTAAGTCCCCAATTAGTTGGAATATTTAACTTCGGATATAAGGATAATTTGACGAGGATACTCGCACTTTATATTTATGACTGATGGACTGTTATGGACAAAAACCAGACGGACATATTAAATAATCCAGGACAAAGAACAATTAACCCATGGGCATAAAACTAAAATCAACACGTCAAACATCATGATTACGGAAGTTTAAATAAGCATAATTATTTTATTTCATATTTAATTTCCTTTATTTTATATTTAATTGCACTTCTAATTATCGCACTTTTATTTATTGTTATTGTATTTAATTGCACTTTTAATTATCGTACTTTTTAATTATCGCAAGTTTATTTTATCGCACTTTTATTTATCGCAATTTCATTATCGTTATTTACTTTACGCTTTAAATTAAGTCTTTTATTTATTTAATATTTTACATTTTATTTTAACTGCAACTAAAGTTTTAAAATCGACAAACCGGTCATTAAACGGTAAAAACCCCCTTTATAATAATAATATTACTTTTATTTATATATTTGTATTTTTATAAAATTAAACTAATATAGCGTTAAGCTTTGTGAAAAAGATTCCCTGTGGAACGAACCGGACTTACTAAAAACTACACTACTATATGATTAGGTACACTGCCTATAAGTGTTGTAGCAAGGTTTAAGTATATCCATTCTATAAATAAATAAATATCTTGTGTAAAATTGTATCGTATTTAATAGTATTTCCTTGTAAAATATAAGCTATTTTATATACACCTCGCATAACATCATGTATTTTTGGCGCCGCTGCCGGGAAACATCTAGCTTAAAAGCCGGAAGCGCAACGCTAATATATATAAAAAACAAAAAGATTTTTATTTTTAGTTTACTTTTATTAAAATACGCTTTTGTAAAAATACGTTTTAATATATTCGAAAATATAAAAAGAAAAACAAAAATATAAATATTTTTAAGAGTTTGTTAAATATTTAAGTTTTATAAAGTTTCTTTATTTTTATTTTATAAAAATATAAGTCTTATTTAAATATTTTGTTTCTATTAAAAACATAATTAAAAAAAAACCGAAAAAAACATAATTATAAAGTATTTCTATTTTTATTTTAGTTTTTAAATATAAGTTTTTATTATATAAATATTTTTATTAAAACAGAAAATATAAAACATAAAAAAAACACACAAAAACGCTTCGAATTTAAATCAGCCTGTCATCTGAAATTTTGAATCCCGCGACTCTCGGCGTTTATTGCCACGTGGTACCGCAACTCGAGGAGTTCATCCTGACGCGCCTGACAGAACCCTAATCAGCATTTATTACGGAGTAATTATTATTATTAATTTTTAATTAAACCCTAATTAGTTTTGTTAATTTATTATTAAGTTTAGTTTATTTATTTAATTTGTATATTTAGTTAAATTAGTTTAATTAAAATATAAAATTAATAGTTTTATAAAATAAATAATATAAAATAATATTTTTATAAAAATTGTACTTTTTACAACTTTTAGTATATTTTTATATTTTGTCTTTTTTTAATTGTTTTAGCGTAATATTTGTATTTTTCGCTCGTATTTAGTTTTAAACTTAGTTTTTGCCATAGTTATTTTTATTTATAGATTTTTAGGCCTTGAAAATCCCTTAAGTGCTTTTTCTTTAGACTAAGATTTAGGTGCTTTAGAATTTTGCGACGCCTTTTTAAGTTTTAGTACCTTTTTAGGATATTGCCATTTGGGATATAGATTTACTTGTAAGCTTTAATATTTTTAGACGCCTTTTACCTATGTATCAATTATCATTCCAATTAGTAATCTCAATTTGCGATTATAATTTTAAGTTAGTGATAGTAATAAGGTTGGGTTAATCGAGTGTTTTTAAGTTCTATAAGTCATTTTTTTATTATTTCTTATTTTTCGACGCCTTTTATTTTTTGACCCTTTTCTTTTTCGACGCGCTCTTTTTCTTTCTTATTTCTCGCAATTCTAGTTTTAGGACAGATTTTTATTCTACTTCTTATCTAAATTTCTTAAAATTACGAAAATTTATTTTAAGTGGTTAAATTGATAGACATCAAAATTTTCTGGTTCGTAGTAATAGTTGAATTTATACGTGGACTGGGTTATTGGAGCCAAACAGTACTCAATTATATTGAGACCAAACGAATCCTGCCCCTCTGCTGCATCTTTTGGCTATTCGAAACGTGGGCAAAATCAGAAAAGTCTATTAATTGGATAACATATATAATTTTTCTTTCCTTTTAAAAACTAATAGGATATTCAGCGAATGCACCGAGCAAGACGTTCACCACCTTTTGTACGTTCACCACCTGTAACTAGATCAAGACATTTAGCAAATATTACCGCCGTTAATTTTTCTTTAGAATCGTCATCCAGTCGACCAAGTACTCCAGTTCAAATTTCCGATAATCCATTTTTTGAACCCGACCTCACAATTGAGAATCCGGAGAATATTCAGGGACAATTCATAGATCCTGAACCATTAATTTTTCCTCCGGAACCACCAATCATTCAAACAGAGATTGTTGAGGAACGAACCATTAAATCAGAATCCTCTAGTGATTCCGATTCAACAAATTCAATTATGGAAGTAACAGAACCTTTAAGTATGGAAGACCGAATGAGAGCTAAACGCACTGGCCAAGGTCACGCAATTACTCATCCAGACATTAATGCGCCAGATTATGAAATCAAAGGACAAATTCTACATATGGTGACTAATCAATGCCAATTTAGTGGTGCGCCGAAGGAAGATCCAAATGAACATCTTCGTACCTTTAATAGGATCTGCACACTATTTAAAATAAGAGAAGTGGAGGATGAACAGATATATCTCATGTTATTTCCCTGGACTTTAAAGAGAGAAGCCAAAGATTGGTTGGAATCATTACCTGAAGGGGCGATCGATACATGGGACGTTTTAGTTGAAAAATTTCTTAAACAATTCTTTCCTGCATCTAAAGCCGTAAGACTTCAAGCAGAAATTGTTACGTTCACACAGAAACCAAATGAAACTCTATATGAGGCATGGACAAGATTTGGAAAGTTATTAAGAGGATGTCCACAACATGGTTTAGACACCTGTCAAATAGTACAAATATTCTACCAAGGATGCGACATCACTACATGGAAAGACATCGATATAGCAGTTGGTGGTTCTATTATGAAGAAAACCAAAACTGATGCTTATAAAATTATTGATAACAGTGCTTCCCACTCACATGAGTGGCACCAAGAAAAAGATATCGTTAGATCATCTAAAGCAGCTAGAGCCGATTCTAGCCATGACTTAGATTCCATTTCCGCAAAGATAGATACTGTCGAGAGACGAATGGAAAAGATGACTAAAGATATCCACTCAATACGAATTAGTTGTGAGCAGTGCGGAGGACCACATTTGACAAAAGATTGTCTCAGTATTGAATTAACAATGGAACAAAGAGAGAATGTTTCATATCTAAACCAAAGGCCTGGAAATAATTATCAGAATAATTATCAACCGCCAAGACCGATTTACAATCAAAACCAGAATTATAACCGAAATATTCCATACAACAACCAACAAGGTCCTAGCAATCAACAAGTATCCAATAATACTTACAATCAGCAAAGACCTAATTTTCAAAACAAACCACCACAACCCGATGATAAAAAGCCGAATTTAGAAGATATGATGACAAAGCTAGTTGAAACTCAAACGCAGTTTTTCACATCTCAGAAACAAACGAATGAACAAAATGCTCAAGCATTTAGAAATCAACAAGCTTCTATTCAAAACTTGGAACAAGAAGTAAGTAACCTAGCAAGGTTAATAGGTGAAAGAAAACTGGGAAGTTTACCTAGTGATACAAATGCTAACCCCCGGAATGAAACAGCTAAAGCCATTACCACAAGAAGTGGTACAACACTTAAACCACCTGAAATACCTGTAACTTCTGATGAAGCTATTCCTACTCCACAAGAACCACAACCTGATCAAGATAAGGAAAAAGAACCGGTAGTTGAAAAGGTTAATGAAGATAACACAGTTAAGGCTAAACCTTATGTTAAACCATACCAACCACCACTTCCTTACCCGAGTAAGATGAAAAAAGAGAAACTTGAAGCCGAGCAATCCAAATTCTTGGATATGTTTAAACAGATAAATGTAAATCTTCATTTCATTGATGTAATTTCAGGAATGCCTAGATATGATAAATTTCTGAAAGATCTAATCACGAATAGAAAGAAAATGGAAGAACTCTCAGCTGTTACTATGAATGCTAATTGTTCAGCAGTGCTGTTGAATAAGATACCAGAAAAACTATCTGATCCAGGAAGTTTCACAATTCCATGTTTTCTGGGTAGTCTTAGTTCAATAGAAGCATTGGCAGACTTAGGTGCTAGTATAAATTTAATGCCGTATTCACTATACGCTAAACTAGACCTTGGAGAATTGAAACCAACCAGAATAAGTATAAAACTAGCCGATAGATCAATAAAATATCCTAGAGGGATAATGGAGAACATGCTAGTTAAAGTTAGTACTTTAGTATTTCCAGTAGATTTTGTTGTTCTGGACATGGAAGAAGATTCTCAAGTTCCTCTCATATTAGGAAGACCATTCTTAAACACGGCTAAAGCAATGATAGACGTGTTTGGTAAGAAACTGACCTTAAGTATAGAGGACGAGAGTGTTACCTTTTCAGTTGATAGAGCAATGCAACAAACGCAATCTGCAGATGATACATGTTATTATATTCAAACTATAGATTCACATGCAGAATTGTTAGAAGAATTTCCAGAATTACAAGGAACAGGAGAATGTTCTTTAGGAGAACGAACTGAACAAATTGATGAAGCTGAAATGTTAGCTACACTTATAGCTAATGGATATGAACCAACAACAGAAGAAATTCAAATGCTAAAAGAAGAAGACAGATATCGATATAAATCATCGATAGAAGAACCTCCGACATTAGAGTTAAAGCCACTTCCAAACCATTTGGAATACGCTTATTTACATGGTGAATCTGAATTACCTGTAATAATATCGTCTTTTCTTACTAAAAATGAGAAATCACAACTCATTTCTGTGTTGAAAGCTCATAAACCAGCTATTGCATGGAAGATTCATGATATTAAAGGAATAAGTCCTTCGTATTGCACACATAAAATCCTTATGGAAGAAGGTCATAAAACGTATGTGCAACGCCAACGAAGACTAAATCCTAATATGCAAGATGTTGTTAAAAAAGAAATTATTAAACTGCTAGATGCAGGTTTAATTTATCCAATTTCTGATAGTCCATGGGTAAGCCCAGTTCAATGCGTGCCTAAGAAGGGTGGCATGACTGTCATCACAAATGAAAAAAATGAGCTTATTCCTACTAGGACTGTAACAGGATGGCATGTATGTATTGATTATAGAAAATTAAATGACGCCACCAGAAAAGATCACTTTCCCTTACCTTTCATTGATCAAATGTTGGAAAGATTAGTCGGAAATAGTTATTATTGTTTTCTTGATGGTTTTTTCGGATATTTTCAAATTCCAATAGCACCCGAAGATCAAGAGAAAACCACGTTCACGTACCCTTATGGTACTTTTACTTACAAACACATGCCATTTGGACTTTGCAACGCCCCTGCAACCTTTCAAAGGTGCATGATGGCGATTTTTCACGACATGATAGAAGAATGCATGGAAGTTTTCATGGATGACTTTTCAGTTTTCGGTGATACATTTGAATCATGTCTAGTTAATCTGGAACGAATGCTTATTAGATGCGAACAATCAAATCTAGTACTTAATTGGGAGAAATGCCATTTCATGGTTAAAGAAGGCATCGTTCTTGGTCATAAAATTTCAAAGGAAGGAATTGAAGTGGATAGAGCTAAAGTAGATGTAATTGCTAAACTTCCACATCCCACCAATGTTAGAGGAGTTAGGATTTTTCTAAGGCATGCCGGTTTTTACCGACGTTTCATAAAAGATTTTTCTAAAATTGCCACTCATATTAATAAACTCCTAGAAAAAGATGCTCCATTCATCTTTTCATATGAATGCATCAAATCTTTTAATATTCTTAAAGAGAAACTCACTAATGCGCCGATCATGATAACACCAAATTGGAATCTACCGTTTGAACTAATGTGCGATGCAAGTGATTTTGCAATGGGAGCCGTTTTAGGACAAAGGATTGAAAAACGATTTCAACCTATATATTATGCTAGTAAGACGTTACAAGGAGCACAAACAAATTACACAACTACTGAAAAAGAACTCCTCGCTATTGTCTTTGCTTTTGAAAAATTTCGTTCATATCTCGTTCTAGCAAAAACGGTGGTCTATACCGACCATTCTGCTCTTAGATACCTATATTCGAAACAAGATGCCAAACCAAGATTAATCCGTTGGATCTTACTCTTACAAGAGTTCGATATTGAAATCCGAGATAAAAGAGGAGCATAAAATCTCGCCGCTGATCATCTTTCTCGTCTTGAAAATCCCGAATTAGAAGTTCTAAATGAATCGGCCATACAAGACAACTTTCCTGATGAATATCTATTGAAGATAGATTATAATGAAATACCATGGTTTACAGACTATGCAAACTACTTAGTATGTGGATTCCTTGAAAAAGGATTATCGTACCAAAAACGAAAGAAATTCTTCAGTGATATAAAACACTATTTTTGGGAAGATCCACATCTGTTTAAAAGTTGTCCCGATGGAATAATACGCCGATGTGTATTCGGAGATGAAGCTAGTAAAATTTTAAACCATTGTCACACAGGACCAACAGGAGGGCATTATGGACCTCAACTAACAGCAAGAAAAGTTTATGATGCTGGATTCTATTGGCCTACAATTTACAAAGACGCATACCTTCTTTGCAAATCCTGTGATGCTTGTCAAAGGGCCAGAAAAATAAGTCAACGTGATGAAATGTCACAAAATGTCATTCAAGTATGTGAAGTATTTGACATTTGGGGTATTGACTTTATGGGTCCATTTCCAAAATCTCATAATAATCTATATATTCTCGTAGCCATTGATTATGTATCTAAATGGGCGGAAGCACAAGCTCTCCCAACTAACGATGCACGAGTTGTAGTCAACTTTTTAAAACGTCTTTTTGTAAGGTTTGGAACACCGAAAGCTTTAATAAGTGATCGGGGAACTCATTTCTGTAATAATCAACTTGAGAAAGTTCTTAAAACATATGGAGTAACTCATAAAATCTCCACTGCATATCATCCACAAACAAGTGGACAAGTTGAAAATACCAACCGAGCTTTAAAACGTATTCTAGAAAAAACCGTAGGATCAAATCCGAAGGAATGGTCCATTAAGTTGGAGGATGCACTCTGGGCTTTTAGAACAGCCTACAAAACTCCAATTGGAACAACACCTTTTAGACTCGTTTATGGAAAGGCATGTCATCTTCCAGTAGAAATTGAACACAAAGCATTTTGGGCTTTGAAGACATGTAATCTTGATTTACATGAAGCTGGACGCCTACGGTTAAGTCAACTAAACGAATTCTAAGAATTAAGGCATGAAGCATACGAAAATTCATTAATCTATAAAGAAAGAACGAAGAAATGGCATGATAAAAGAATCAGAAGTTCAAAAGAATTTAAAGAAGGAGACAGAGTTCTTCTTTTCAATTCACGATTCAAGCTATTTCCTGGAAAATTGAAATCAAGATGGTCTGGACCATTCATAGTCAAAAGAGTTTTCTCATACGGAACGATAGAATTAATAAATTCAAATGGAATTGAATTTAAAGTTAATGGTCACAGAGTTAAACATTACATAGATAGTCCAATGGAAGTTGACAATGAAGTTAATCACAATTTCGATACCACAGCTAACTAAGTGTGGGGAGAATCAAGTATTTTAAAGGATAATATGTATTTCTGTTAGAGTTAGATTTTCTGTTTTCGTGTAGTTCTCGAAAATGGAACCCGAATGGTCTTTTCCTAGCATACCCTAAAGAACTAGTCTTCTCCCCCCATTCTGAATTTTTATTTTTTTAGGTTTTTACGAAATGAAGACTTCCTGTGAACTAAACCATGGTCTAATGCTACACGCTTTGATCACTAAACATAATAATGACACACTTCCGAGTGAACTAGTATCAGTAATCAGAGAAAGATTGGACGGAGTAAGAAAAGAATCCAGATGCGAAGATAATAAGTTACAATTTGGTAAAGGAAAATCAAAATCCGCAGCGAAAAAAAGAGCACGACACCTAGAAAGATGTCACAAATGCGGAAAATGGTCACATGGAGGTAAATGTTCAAATAATCAAACATATTCAAACACCGAATTTGTTAATTTATGCAGAGACGGACCGTTCATATGTTTAGAAGAAAAAACACTGAATGCTCGAGGTTACGCCTATGTTGCCATGGAAAATCAATTAAACCGACTATCTTATGAATGGGATAGATCATATCACTAAGAATACTATCTCACAGGTAAGTCTGTACAGTTTTTATTTTTATTTTTATTTTTATTTTTAACCTTTTGATAATAAACGCTAATTTGTTCGCTATAAAGTATTAAATTGGTATTGAATAAAATTAGGTTTGGCGACCGAAATTATTGATATCATACAAAAATTTATTACATCACTGCGAAATTTAACGTTTATTCTTAAGGTATAAATAGCTTTAATCATTCAACCCAAAATATTTCAAAAATTCGTCATGAGTTAAATTAGGTCATGGAACCAAAATTACTTTACCGAAAAGAGGGGCGCATATTTTTGATAATATTTGATTGATTAAAGTGGGATAAAAGACCAAAAAGATTTTTAATTTTATTTTTACCATGTTTTTAAAATTAATAAATTAGTATTAAAAAAAATTATTGTAAACTTTTTAAATCAATATATTTAAAATTGTAAATATTTGAAAAATTAATCATTTTAATATAAGTTTGTATGTATAAAAACAAAAATATAATATAAGTTTGGTGTGAATTTTTAATTTTATGCATTTTAAATTTAAGTTTGGTGTGAATTTAAAAACAAAAATTTACTTTATTTTGCTAAGTTAAAAATATGATTTTTAAAATTCGTCGTAAGTTGAAGACTAGGTCTTTGAACCGAAATTGCTTTACCCGAGGGAGGGACGAGAACTTTTATTATCATTATTTTTAATCTTATTGAATTAAAGTATGCCAAAAACATTAAAAAAAACCCAAAAATCTTAGCTTTTAAAACAATCGCTACAAAAAGACAAATTTTAAAATTTTGTCAAGGGACGGACTAGGACATCGTTCCGAAACGACCTCGTCCTAAATAACAAGGGAAACAAAATTTTAAAATTAATTACTTAATTGTTTTAATTAGTATAAGATGTTTTAAAAAAATAAAAATACAAACTCCGCGACTCGCGGAGTTTGAAGGGTAAATTTGCCGCGACTCGCGGAGGACCGAAATTACAAAAAAAAAAAAAAACGAGCTGAACTGATCAGTCCCCATCCCCACACCACAAAAACTGTGAAAAACACCCGAAAATACACACAAACACTCCGAAATTCACAATTTTTCACCTTTTTTCATCACATTTTTAACTAAAATCATGTTGAGAAGGATGCTATCAAAGAATTACTCAAGAAAAACGGTAAATTTCTACACCTAAACACCATTTAATCCGAAAATTAGTGTTCTTGAGCAATTTTATACCCAATTCGATTTTGATGCTTTTTAGTGTAATTATGCTTAAATTGCTTATGTATTATGCTTGTATAACCTAGATTGATGCTATTTAACATGATTAGAAGCCTTAAACTTCAAATTTTGAGTAATCTAGGGTTTGTGTTCTTGAGCAAATTTGGGGCTTTTTGATATAAACAGGTTATAGCCGATTTTTGTCATGAATTATTGCTAAATTGAGTAGTGTAACATGTTTAGGTAGTTAAATGATCCAAACTTTGAGCCTAAACATGATTTTTGAGAATTAAAGTGGACTTTTTCAAGTCTAAAATTCATGAACTTGATTTTTGAGAGATAATGCCATTTGAAACTTGTTTAATTGCTAGTAATGATTATTTTGACATGTTATTTGAGTTGAATGCTTATGAACTTGGCGAACATTTTCGTATATGCTTATTTGAAAAAGTGTAGATTTGATAAAAATATGAAAATGAGCATAAGTTTGATATAAATTGGACATATCATTGTAATTATTTTGATTGATGATTTTGCTGACACTAATGCATATTTGGATGCACAAAAATTGTGTTTGATGTATTTTACAGACTGAAAGGGGTGAATCTTCATCCCAAGCTCGCAATGCTCCTCCTGAGAATGCGGAACAACAGGATGTTGATAGCTATTATAAACAAGATATACCTCATCCAGTTATGACATTTTCAGATATGCATTTGGAGAATTTGCACCCGAACTTGAGATTAGACAGATGTTGGATAGATTATCCAAAATACCAAAGGGGCTTGCATACTCTTCATTCTAAAGCTGTTGAAGTACCTAGGGTAATAGAATGGGGACCATTAGAAGCTGTAGAATTAGCCGAGCCAATTAGGGAATTACTTGCACAGAGGTATGGTAATTCTACTTTTAACGATTGGGTACGTTTATTCAACATGCGTAGACCTGTATATAAAGTATGGTGTGAAGAATTATTGTGTAGTATAGAAATAAATGATCGGGTAGCTAGTTTAACCGATCGATCATTTATTAGATTTTTGTTAGGAGGTTCGATGCGCCACATGTCTTTACTAGACATGGCTCAGGCCTTACGTATATATACGCCTGAGGAGTTAGCATCTGCCGATTGTAGAGGGTTGATATTGAACGGTAGGAAAATTGATGAAAATTTTGACACGCATGGTGTATGGAGTCAAATGACTAGCCATCACCGATTTAAAGGGGGAAATTACTCTTATTTGGATATAGATAGAGCAGAGTTAAGAGTAATTCATAGGTTTTTAGCGAATTCGATTACACAACGAGGTAAGAATAAGGAAAAGGTAAATGAACAGGATTTGTTTTACCACATGTGTATTCGAGACCCACAAAGCGCTGTAAGTATACCTTATTGTGTGGGTTATTATTTATCAGCTATGGTTAGGGGGATGAGACCGCATAGCCTAATAGGAGGTGGTATATTTATTACTTTGATTGCTGAATATCTCGGTGTGGATATAAGTCAGGGGGGATTATTAATCGAAGAACCAGAACCCCACGATACAATTGGTTTAAATGTATACCATGGTGCTAAAGTTTTGAAGAGGCGAAATAACGCCGCAGTACGATATAATGGTAGACATCCACAGGTTGAGAGAAACCAACAGCTAGGTAATGTGGGAGGGGGGAAATGAAATGACAGAAATGCAAAGGTTTATAGCTTCACAAGAGTATGAAAATGCTAGACATCGAGCATTTGAAGATTAGCAAGTTCATCAAAACCAAATCATAGCTCATTGTCAAAATGTAGGTAGAAACTATATTCCTACTCCATCGCCCGTATTTCCTCCCTGGTCTATAGAGATCCAACCACCGTATCCTACGTATAACCCAGCCGAAGCATTCTATAACACATACGGTTATACATGGAACCCCTACTGGTATCAGTATCATCCCTAGTCTACTTAGTTTTATTTATTTTATAATTTGTAATGTTGATACATTTAATACTTATGTTAATATTGTAATAGTTTTTATAATTTTCTAACTTTTATTATTAGATTTTAATAATTTTTGAATGTGGGGTAATATACCTAACTTCAAAAATATGTATATATGTTTGCAGTTTATCTTATGTACACAACAGGGTAAAACAACGCATTTTCAAAGACTGGCATTAAGTTCAGCAAAAGCAACTAATTTTGACGACAAGATGCAAAATATATGTGAAATAACAACAAGACGGAATGAACAAATGATGTGCACCATTTATCATTCAACACAAACAACAATATGTTTGGAAACTTTGGTAAAATTTAATCATTTCTACGCTAATCACCCTCAATAATTTAAATTGTTACTGATTTCTTGCAAATGAGGGCATTGCAAGATCTTAAGTGTGGGAAGGGGTTAAATTCTTTCGGATTTTTAAAATTTTTATCTTAAACACTTGGTTACCATTAAAAATACTAGTAAAGCAGTAGTTGTATTAGAATCTAGTGCTCTCTGATAATAAAGAACAACCCTAGTCTTATATACTGACTACCCAATTCTAGTAAAAGCTTTCAAAATTTTCAATTAAATGAACTCAAAATCATGTTTATACATATTTATGAATGATAAAACTAGGTTTTAACACCGAAATTATTGTTACCTCGGAAAGGACATAAATTGAGAAACAAACCAAAATGTTAGAATTCATTTAAAATGGAATAGAGGACAATAAAAAGGAAAATAAAAGCCAAGTGTGAGAAAATTTACCAAGTTATTTTAAACATATGTCACATATTTCTGTAACAAATAATTGAAGATACTTTTGCTTTGGACTAAACTAAACTGTTTTACTCGATGAAAGAAAAGAAAAGATGGATCTACACGATGATTCAATTCCATCATTAAAAGGAAGTAAAGTCTTCCGAAAAAGACACGCGCTTCTTGATTTAGGTCATGAAGTTGTCGTCCAGACCAGCTATAGATTGATGAAAAATCTAGAAAAGTCATCTCTAAAATCAGCAGGAAATCCACGGACCTCAGCATAAAACAGGGTCGCCAAGTGGTCAGATTTATCCTAACCATGAGAAAGATTTATCTCGTACAATGGGGGGCACCGTGCAAATTAGCTGGATAAGACTAATGAATCAGATCCCCAGAAAGGATAATCTCCTTAAAGATCAAAAATCAGCTTTTAAGACTGATATTACTCAATCCTTGAGATTGACCTTAAAGATTGAGAATTACAAACTCATGGAATTCAATGATATCTAAACTCGAGCTTGAACGAGAAAATATTTTGATCAAAATTACAAACCGATTTGTTTTCTGAAAACCTATTTTCAATGCGTTCATTACCATTGAACGTAAAATCCTAGGAATTCACCTAGAATTCATTAGGTCACCTAAACCAAATCGGGTGTCAACCGTAAGAACGGTGGTTGCATAGCATGGTCAAAGACAGGACCTTGTGCCAGACCAAAAAATTATAAGGGTGAGCTTTACTATTGCTCCTACAAAGGATAGTAATTGCGTCTGACACGTTATAGACCATAATCAAAAGCATGTCAGGGGACATTGCCTTAACAGTTGCTTGTTCAACGCTTTCCTTTACAACCGGACGGTAGTTTACCAAAAGGTAATATACGGAACAAGTAAACTGGATGTGTTGCTTTCCCAATACAAGGTTAGCAAGTGGGTGACACAAAACCATAAGTTTTGAGCCAAAATTTTCAAATCTAAAACCCACCAAACCCACAAAAAGAATTTGCAAACACCGGTGAAGGGTTATTCCGGAAAACTTATCTAGGGTAAAAGCTAGATTGAATTTTCAAAAAGATCAAATGTTTTCATAAAGATCCAATTTCCTTAAAGGATCTAAAATTTATAGTCATGTGGGACTGTAAACCACATCGTTACTACCATTGTTTATACCGCCATAAAGAAATCACTGATGTACAAAGTGTGAAGAATAACGAAGTGATTCTAGTATTTCAAGACTATATTGCTTGAGGACAAGCAACGCTCAAGTGTGGGAATATTTGATAATGCTAAAAACGAACATATATTTCATAGCATTATTCCTCAAGAAAGACAAACTTTTAGTTGCAATTGTCCTATTTACAAGTGATATTCGTTTAAATAATAAAAGGTGAAGACAAAAGGCAGATTCGACGAATTGAAGACACAAACGACCAAAAAGCTCAAAAGTACAAAAGACAATCAAAGAGGTTCCAATTATTGATAAGAAACGTCTCAAAATTACAAGAGTACAAGATTTAAAACGCAAAGTACAAGATATTAAATTGTACGCAAGGACGTTCGAAAATCCGGGACCTAGACCAGAGTCAACTCTCAACGCTCGACCCAACGGACTAAAAATTACAAGTCAACTATGCACATGAATATAATATAATATATAATTAATTCTTAAAATTAATATATATATTATAATATATTTAAAAATCGTTGGCAAACAAAGAGCCAAAGCTGGGTGAGCTGTAAAAACAAACTCCACGACTCGCGGAGTTTGAAGGCAAAAAATGCCGCGAGTCGCGGAGCTTCCCTAGACTCAAATCCCTATAAAAGCAAACGCAGTTTGATAGTAAAAATCATCATATAATCTATCTCTCTCTCAATATATACCTAATATATATTTATATTTTAATTTTAATTTTAATTTTAATTCTAATAATAAGGGTATGTTAGCGAATGTTGTAAGGGTGTAAGTCGAAATTCTGTCCGTGTAACGCTATGCTATTTTTAATCATTGTAAGTTATGTTCAACCTTTTTAATTTAATGTCTCGTAGCTAAGTTATTATTATGCTTATTTAAAACGAAGTAATCATGATGTTGGGCTAATTACTAAAATTGGGTAATTGGGCTTTGTACCATAAATGGGGTTTGGACAAAAGAACGATACTTGTGGAAATTAGACTATGGGCTATTAATGGGCTTTATATATTTTTAACTAAATGATAGTTTGTTAATTTTAATATAAAGATTTACAATTGGACGTCCCTATAAATAACCATATACACTCGATCGGACACGATGGGCGGGATATTTATATGTACGAATAATCGTTCATTTAACCGGACATGGGAATGGATTAATAGTCACTACAATTATTAAAACAGGGGTGAAATTATGTACAAGGACACTTGGCATAATTGTTAACAAAGTATTAAAACCTTGGGTTACACGCAGTCGATAACCTGGTGTAATTATTAAACAAAGTATTAAAATCTTGTTATAGTTTAAGTCCCCAATTAGTTGGAATATTTAACTTCGGGTATAAGGATAATTTAACGAGGATACTCGCACTTTATATTTATGACTGATGGACTGTTATGGAAAAAAACTAGACGAACATATTAAATAATCCAGGACAAAGGACAATTAACCCATGGACATAAAACTAAAATCAACACGTCAAACATCATGATTACGGAAGTTTAAATAAGCATAATTATTTTATTTCATATTTAATTTCCTTTATTTTATATTTAATTGCACTTCTAATTATCGCACTTTTATTTATTGTTATTGTATTTAATTCCACTTTTAATTATCGTACTTTTTAATTATCGCAAGTTTATTTTACCGCACTTTTATTTATCGCAATTTCATTATCGTTATATACTTTACGCTTTAAATTAAGTCTTTTATTTATTTAATATTTTACATTTTGTTTTAACTGCAACTAAAGTTTTAAAATCGACAAACCGGTCATTAAACGGTAAAAACCCCCCTTTATAATAATAATATTACTTTTATTTATATATTTTTATTTTTATAAAATTAAACTAATATAGTGTTAAGCTTTGTGAAAAAGATTCCCTGTGGAACGAACCGGACTTACTAAAAACTACACTACTATACGATTAGGTACACTGCCTATAAGTATTGTAGCAAGGTTTAAGTATATCCATTCTATAAATAAATAAATATCTTGTGTAAAATTGTATCGTATTTAATAGTATTTCCTTGTAAAATATAAGCTATTTTATATACACCTCGCATAACATCAATTAGTTAACATCTTCCCGAACCACTATAAATCTCCGTATTTGTTCTCTTATCCCTTATCTTTGTATTTATTATACTTGTGAACAAACTATTCAAATCACACTATAGTAATCTCAAGTTCTAAATTGAATTTTTTTTTCAAAATTACACTAAGTAACTATCTCCCCCCCCCCCCCTCTCCCCCTCTAGTTACTTACAATATATATTTCTAAAGTACTCAAATTTTCAATAGAAACCATCCTAATGTAGTTAACTGGTTAGGACCCTGATATGAAGTTTCAAGTTAGAATTGTGGGGTGGCAAAAGAAGGGTTGAAAACAATCCGGGGAAATCCTAATGGGCTGCGTACAATAGAGTTTGTAGTAGGATTACTCGCCCTCCCGGATAACCCGAAAGAAAAAAACCTTAGAATTTTTTTTTCAAATTTTCAATAGACATTATAAAAATGACTAATAAAATTTTTGAATGTTGATCGGTCTCCTCTTTCAATAAATACTTTACCAATGAATGTAGCGATGTATAAACCAAATCAACACAACACAACAAATATGTATTGTTACTATATATACTAATTGTGGAAGCCCCCATAGATAATAACATTTATTATGTCATGATGACATCTGTAACATCCCAAGTTTTTCAACACCGTATGCGCCACACATGTTTGTAGTGCGTTCCATGAACCAAGTTGATCAACAGTCAGGAAGTGTTGCCAAATTTGAGAAAATGAATGGGGGTTATTTGGAAGTTTGAAAATAAAACCGATTGGGGGTTTCCAGAAATTTTCATTTCAGTTTCTTATGTTCAAAAGAAGGAACTAGGAGAAAAGAGTTAGAAAAAAAAAATCAAGAAGAAATAAAGTAGAATTGAAAGGATTTGAGGATAGGGTTTGGTGAGCATTAGCATTTAAAGCATCTATCAACCTAGGGAAGTTGAATTGTAGCATTTATCATCTCCATCTTCTCCTTCATCAAATACCCTAATGTTTTAAGTCTAATTATTTAGGCTTTTTGTTAGTTTCTTTATTTTTGGGTGATTATGGGTTGATTAATAATTTTAATAGTGTTTATGAGTTAGTAAATGAAGATTCTTCATATTTAAAGTTTACTAGAATTAATTTTAGTTTTGAAGTCTGATGTATTAAATTTAGAAGCTACATTTATGATGAATTGTGACTTAAAGAAGCAAACTTGTTAGATAACCTTTTTGTGTAAAGATGATTTATGTATAATTTGACTTACAATTTTGTTTTTTTTTTTTTTTTTGTTTTTTGTTTTTGGCAAAAGTTGGGATATATTGATATCTGATGCGTGATTATGACTTTAAAAACGCAATTTAGAACAAGCTTTCTTCACCCAACAGATCGGAACACAAAGACCCAATTTGTAATAGTAACAGCCCCAAAAACAGAGTATAAAACTCTGAAATAAGAACACAAGAATAGAAGAATCTAAACCCTAAATTGATAAAGATACCACCACAATTAGAGATCTAGAAACACTCCAAATCTTCAACTACAGCTGATAAAGATTCCACCACAACTATAATATCATATATGAAGATTTGGATTTCACCACAATGTTTGATAAAGTAACACCACAAAAACTGATAAAGAAACCACTCTTAGCCACCGGAATCAAAGATTCGTAAAGATACAGAGATTTTGTAAATAGATAAGCTCTATCAAAATTTTCATTCAATCATCAACCCCGTTTGACAATTACAAGAGCTCTCTATTTATAGGAGAAGCTTTGCAGCTATTTTCTAGATAAGACAAAAACATAAAAAGAAAATGGAGACAAAAAGGACAAACAATTACAAATTAGCCAATAAGAATAAAGAACATAATCTGCATAAAGCCTGCCATTTGGTAGTGCTCCTCCCATGATAAAAAGAATCCAATGATAGATGGGAATCTTCCTTGGACAGCTAACATTCTTCTAGAAAAGTCGTGCACGTGTTAAGCACATGACCTGACCGGTTTATTGAAATGCATAAGTAAACTTTGAATCGTATCAGCAAGTTGGCCCCTTAAAAGAAAAACAACGTCGCCTGCTGGTTGAACTAAGTTTCGTGTGCTGGTTGAGCTTAAAATTCTTCAGCTGGTTGAACTAGCTGGTTTGTCTAAGTATAACTTTGCTGGCTCGATTTGCTGGTTACCTGGCTGAGTAAATTAAAGCTTTACTAACTAAACTAAAGCTCATTTGCTGGTCCGGCTAGCTGGTTCTTCTTAATTGCTGGCTTGCCTTCAACTAACAAAACTTTATTCTTGAAAACATAACTACTTCAGTTTAAGGACTGAAGTAGGGTAACCCCTGAGCTTGTTGAACCAGCTCCAAAAACACTTAAATGATATGAAAGAGATGGCAACACGACCATTGCTTGACCAGATTCGAGTGTGACATCATTTGAGCTTGTTCTAGTTATGTTGCTGGTTTCATTGCTCAGCTCACCCGCATCATCCTCCCCCTCTAAAAAGGAACTTGACCTCAAGTTCTCGAGGTTGTCATCTTCCAAGTAAGGCATCAGATCACCAACATTAAAAGTGCTAGACACAGCAGTATCACCAGGCAGCTCGACCTTGTAAGCATTATCACCAACTTTTCCAACACTTTAAATGGGCCCTCAGCTCTTGGCATCAGCTTGTTCTTCCTTCTTGCTGGGAACCTTTCCTTCCTCAGATGAATCCAAACAAGATCACCAGGAATAAAAGTGGGCTGCTTTCTGTGCTAGTTGGCTTTAGCCTTGTATTGCTGATTGGTCTTCTCAATTTGAGCTTTTACTTGTTCATACAGCTTTTTCATTTCTCTTGCCTTTGCTACTGCCTCAACACTTGCCTTAGTCTCAATTGCAAATGGGACCAGATCAATAGGTGTGAGTGGATTTTGATAATGCTAAAAACGAACATATATTTCATAGCATTATTCCCCAAGAAAGACAAGATTTTAGTTGCAATTGTTCTATTTACAAGTGATATTCGTTTAAATATTAAAAGGTGAAGACAAAATACAGATTCGACGAATTGAAGACGCAGACGACCAAAAAGCTCAAAAGTACAAAATACAATCAAAGAGGTTCCAATTATTGATAAGAAACGTCTCGAAATTACAAGAGTACAAGATTCAAAACGCAAAGTACAAGATATTAAATTGTACGCAAGGACGTTCAAAAATCTGGAACCGGGACCAGAGTCAACTCTCAACGCTCGACGCAACGGACTAAAAATTACGAGTCAACTATGCACATAAATATAATATAATATTTAAATAATTCTTATAATTATTTAAATATTATAATATATTAAAAATTCGTCGGCAAAGAAAGACTCCAAAGTTGGTGAGCTGGAAAATCAAACTCCGCGACTCGCGGAGTTTGAAGGCAAAAATTGCCGCGAGTCGCGGAGCCCCAAATGTTGAAACTGCCTATAAAGCTCGCGCATTCTGATTGTAAAAAAATATCCATAATTCAATCTCTCTCTATATATGTATACGTAAATATATTTATATTTATATTTTAATTTTAATTTTAATTATAATTCTAATAATAAGGGTATGTTAGCGAATGTTGCAAGGGTGTAAGTCGAAATTCTGTCCGTGTAACGCTACGCTATTTTTAATCATTGTAAGTTATGTTCAACCTTTTTACATTAATGTCTCGTAGCTAAGTTATTATTATACTTATTTAAAACGAAGTAATCATGATGTTGGGCTAATTACTAAAATTGGGTAATTGGGCTTTGTACCATAATTGGGGTTTGGACAAAAGAACGACACTTGTGGAAATTAGACTATGGGCTATTAATGGGCTTTATATTTGTTTAACTAAATGATAGTTTGTTAATTTTAATATAAAGATTTACAATTGGACGTACCTATAAATAACCACATACACTCGATCGGACACGATGGGCGGGATATTTATATGTACGAATAATCGTTCATTTAACCAGATACGGGAATGGATTAATACTCTATGGAATTATTAAAACAGGGGTGAAATTATGTACAAGGACACTTGGCATAATTGATAACAAAGTATTAAAACCTTGGGTTACACGCAGTCGATAACCTGGTGTAATTATTAAACAAAGTATTAAAACCTTGTTACAGTTTAAGTCCCCAATTAGTTAGAATATTTGACTTCGGGTATAAGAATAATTTGACGAGGACACTCGCACTTTATATTTATGACTGATGGACTGTTATGGACAAAAACCAGACGGACATATTAAATAATCCAGGACAATTAACCCATGGGCATAAAACTAAAATCAACACGTCAAACATCATGATTACGGAAGTTTAAATAAGCATAATTCTTTTATTTCATATTTAATTTTCTTTATTTTATATTTAATTGCACTTCTAAT
Source organism: Rutidosis leptorrhynchoides (assembly GCF_046630445.1). NCBI lineage: Eukaryota > Viridiplantae > Streptophyta > Magnoliopsida > Asterales > Asteraceae > Rutidosis > Rutidosis leptorrhynchoides. The sequence goes on from NC_092339.1 coordinate 121,799,552, forward strand.
TATCGCACTTTATTTTATTGTTATTGTATTTAATTGCACTTTTAATTATCGTACTTTTTAATTATCGCAAGTTTATTTTATCACACTTTTATTTATCGCAATTTCATTATCGTTATTTACTTTATGCTTTAAATTTAGTCTTTTATTTATTTAATATTTTACATTTGGTTTTAACTGCGACTAAAGTTTTAAAATCGACAAACCGGTCATTAAACGGTAAAAAAAACCCTATTTATAATAAAAATATTACTTATATATATATTTGTATTTTTATAAATTAAACTAATATAGCGTTAAGCTTTGATTAAAAGATTTTCCCTGTGGAACGAACCGGACTTACTAAAAACTACACTACTGTACGATTAGGTACACTGCCTATAAGTGTTGTAGCAAGGTTTAAGTATATCCATTCTCTAAATAAATAAATATCTTGTGTAAAATTGTATCGTATTTAATAGTATTTTCTTGTAAAATTTAATAGCTATTTTATATACACCTCGCATAACATCAAGTATATTTTTGGCGCCGCTGCCGGGGAACAATCAAACTTAAAAGCCGGAAGCGCAACGCTAAATAAATAAATAAATAAAAAAGATTTTTATTTTTTAGTTTACTTTTATTAAAATTCACTATTGTAAAAATACGTTTTTAATTATTCGAAAACATAAAAAGAAAACAAAAATATAAATATTTTTAAGAATTTGTTAAATATTTAAGTTTGTAAAGTTTCTTTATTTTTATTTTATAAAAATATAAGTTTTATTTAAATATTTTCTTTTTATTAAAACATAAAAAAAAAACGTCGAATTAAATCCTGTACCTGAGTTGAATTTTGGAAACCCGCGACTCATGGAGTTTGCAGCTTCAAATACCGCAACTCGCGGAGCCGTCTGACACGGGCCACACAGGAACCCTAATCAACATTAATTACGGAGTGATTATTAATTATTATTATTTTTAACCCTAAATTACTTATTATTATAATTAGTTTTAAGTTTCTTTTTATTTAATTTATATATTTAGTTAAATTAGTTTAATTAATGTAAAATTAATAGTTTTAATAAATAAATAATATAAAAATAATATTTTTATAAAAATTGTAATTTTCACAACTTTTAGTATATTTTTATATTTTTTCCCTTTTTAATTGTTTTAGCGTAATATTTGTATTTTTCGCTAGTTTTTAGTTTTAAACTTAGTTTTTGCCATAGTTATATTTTTATTTCTAGATTTTTAGGCTTTGCCGTAAAATTTCTTAAGTGCTTTTTCTTTAGACTAAGATTTAGGTGCTTTAAAATTTTGCGACGCCTTTTTAAGTTTTAGTACCTTTTTAAGTTATTTTCATTTGAGATATAGTTTTACTTGTAAGCTTTAATATTTTTAGACGCCTTTTACCTATGTATCAATTATCATTCCAATTAGTAATCTCAATTTGCGATTATAATTTTAAGTTAGTGATAGTAATAAGGTTGGGTTAGTCGAGTGTTTTTAAGTTCTATAAGTTACTCTTTTTCTTTCTTATTTTTATTTTTCGACCTTTTCCGACACGCTCTTTTTCTTTCTTATTTCTCGCTATTCTAGTTTTTAGGACATAGATTTTTTTTTTTATTCTACTTCTTATCTAAATTTCTTAAAATTACGAAAATTTATTTTAAGTGATTAAATTGATAGACATCAAAATTTTCTGGTTCGTAGTAATAGTTGGATTTGTACGTGGACCGGGTTATTGGAGCCAAACAGTCCTCAATTATATTGAGACCAAACGAATCCTGCCCCTCTGCTGCATCTTTTGGCTATTCGAAACGTGGACAAATCTGAAAAGTCTATTAATTGGATAACTTATATAATTTTTCTTTCCTTTTTAAAAACTAATAGGATATTCAGTGAATGCACCGAGCAAGACGTTCACCACCTTTTGTACGTTCACCACCTGTAACTAGATCAAGACATTTAGCAAATATTACCGCCGTTGATTTTTCTTTAGAATCGTCATCCAGTCGACCAAGTACTCCAGTTCAAATTTCCGATAATCCATTTTTTGAACCCGACCTCACAATTGAGAATCCGGAGAATATTCAGGGACGATTCATAGATCCTGAACCATTAAATTTTCCTCCGGAACCACCAATCATTCAAACAGAGATTGTTGAGGAACGAACCATTAAATCAGAATCCTCTAGTGATTCCGATTCAACAAATTCAATTATGGAGAATCTGGAACCTTTAAGTATGGAAGACCGAATGAGAGCTAAACGCACTGGCCAAGGTCACACAATTACTCATACAGACATTAATGCGCCAGATTATGAAATCAAAGGACAAATTCTACACATGGTGACTAATCAATGCCAATTTAGTGGTGCGCCGAAGGAAGATCCAAATGAACATCTTCGTACCTTTAATAGGATCTGCACACTATTTAAAATAAGAGAAGTGGAGGATGAACAGATATATCTCATGTTATTTTCCTGGACTTTAAAGGGAGAAGCCAAAGATTGGTTGGAATCGTTACCTGAAGGGGCGATTGATACATGGGACGTTTTAGTTGAAAAATTTCTTAAACAATTCTTTCCGGCATCTAAAGCCGTAAGACTTCAAGGAGAAATTGTTACGTTCACACAGAAACCGAATGAAACTCTATATGAGGCGTGGACAAGATTTGGAAAGTTATTAAGAGGATGTCCGCAACATGGTTTAGACACCTATCAAATAGTACAAATATTCTACCAAGGATGCGACATCACTACAAGGAAAGACATAGATATAGCAGCTGGTGGTTCCATTATGAAGAAAACCGAAACTGATGCTTATAAAATTATTGATAACACTGCTTCCCACTCACATGAGTGGCACCAAGAAAAAGATATCGTTAGATCATCTAAAGCAGCTAGAGCCGATTCTAGCCATGACTTAGATTCCATTTCCGCAAAGATAGATGCTGTCGAGAGACGAATGGAAAAGATGACTAAAGATATACACTCAATACGAATTAGTTGTGAGCAGTGTGGAGGACCACATTTGACAAAAGATTGTCTCAGTATTGAACTAACAATGGAACAAAGAGAGAATATTTCATACATAAACCAAAGGCCTGGAAATAATTATCAGAATAATTATCAACCGCCAAGACCGATCTACAATCAAAACCAGAATTATAATCGAAATATTCCATACAACAACCAACAAGGTCCTAGCAATCAACAAGTATCCAATAATATTTACAACCAGCAAAGACCTAATTTTCAAAACAAACCACAACCCAATGATAAAAAGCCGAATTTAGAAGATATGATGACGAAGCTAGTTGAAACTCAAACGCAGTTTTTCACATCTCAAAAACAAACCAATGAACAAAATGCTCAAGCATTTAGAAATCAACAAGCTTCTATTCAAAACTTGGAACAAGAAATAAGTAACCTAGCAAGATTAATAGGTGAAAGAAAACCGGGAAGTCTACCTAGTGATACAAATGCTAACCCCCGGAATGAAACAGCTAAAGCCATTACCACAAGAAGTGGTACAACACTTAAACCACCTAAAATACCTGTAACTTCTGATGAAGCTATTCCTACTCCACAAGAACCACAACCTGATCAAGATAAGGAAACAGAACCGGTAGTTGAGAAGGTTAATGAAGATAACACAGTTAAGGCTAAACCTTATGTTAAACCATACCAACCACTACTTCCTTACCCGAGTAAAATGAAGAAAGAGAAACTTGAAGCCGAGCAATCCAAATTCTTGGATATGTTTAAACAGATAAATGTAAATCTTCCTTTCATTGATGTGATTTCAGGAATGCCTAGATATGCTAAATTCTTGAAAGATCTAATCTCAAATAGAAAGAAAATGGAAGAACTCTCGGCTGTTACTATGAATGCTAATTGTTCAGCAGTGCTGTTAAATAAGATACCAGAAAAATTATCTGATCCAGGAAGTTTCACAATTCCATGTTTTCTGGGTAGTCTTAGTTCAATAGAAGCATTGGCAGACTTAGGTGCTAGTATAAATCTAATGCCGTATTCACTATACGCTAAACTAGACCTTGGAGAATTGAAACCAACCAGAATAAGTATACAACTAGCCGATAGATCAATAAAATATCCTAGAGGGATAATGGAGAACATGCTAGTTAAAGTTGGTACTTTAGTATTTCCAGTTGATTTTTTTGTTCTGGACATGGAAGAAGATTCTCAAGTTCCTCTCATATTAGGAAGACCATTCTTAAACACGGCTAAAGCAATGATAGACGTGTTCGGTAAGAAATTGACCCTAAGTATAGAGGACGAGAGTGTTACCTTTTCAGTTGATAGAGCAATGCAACAAACGCAATCTGCAGATGATACATGTTATTATATTCAAACTATAGATTCACATGCAGAATTGTTAGAAGAATTTCCAGAATTACAAGGAACAGGAGAATGTTCTTTAGGAGAACGAACTGAACAAATTGATGAAGCTGAAATGTTAGCTACACTTATAGCTAATGGATATGAACCAACAACAGAAGAAATTCAAATGCTAAAAGAAGAAGACAGATATCGATATAAATCATCGATAGAAGAACCTCCGACATTAGAGTTAAAGCCACTTCCAAACCATTTGGAATACGCTTATTTACATGGTGAATCTGAATTACCTGTAATAATATCGTCTTCTCTTACTAAAAATGAGAAATCACAACTCATTTCTGTGTTGAAAGCTCATAAACCAGCTATTGCATGGAAGATTCATGATATTAAAGGAATAAGTCCTTCGTATTGCACACATAAAATCCTTATGGAAGAAGGTCATAAAACGTATGTGCAACGCCAATGAAGACTAAATCCTAATATGCAAGATGTAGTTAAGAAAGAGATTATTAAACTGCTAGATGCAGGTTTAATTTATCCAATTTCTGATAGTCCATGGGTAAGCCCAGTTCAATGCGTGCCTAAGAAGGGTGGCATGACTGTCATTACAAATGAAAAAATGAGCTTATTCCTACAAGGACTGTAACAGGATGGCGTGTATGTATTGATTATAGAAAATTAAATGACGCCACCAGAAAAGATCACTTTCCCTTACCTTTTATTGATCAAATGTTGGAAAGATTAGCCGGAAATAGTTACTATTGTTTTCTTGATGGATTTTCCGGATATTTTCAAATTCCAATAGCACCCGAAGATCAAGAGAAAACCACATTCACGTGCCCTTATGGTACTTTTACTTACAAACGCATGCCATTTGGACTTTGCAACGCCCCTGCAACCTTTTAAAGGTGTATGATGGCGATTTTTCACGACATGATAGAAGAATGCATGGAAGTTTTCATGGATGACTTTTCAGTCTTCGGTGATACATTTGAAATATGTCTAGCTAATCTTGAACGAATGCTTATTAGATGCGAACAATCAAATCTAGTTCTTAATTGGGAGAAATGCCATTTTATGGTTAAAGAAGGCATCGTTCTTGGTCATAAAATTTCAAAAGAAGGAATTGAAGTGCATAGAGCTAAAGTAGATGTAATTGCTAAACTTCCACATCCCACCAATGTTAGAGGAGTTAGGAGTTTTCTAGGGCATGCCGGTTTTTACCGACGTTTCATAAAAGATTTTTCTAAAATTGCCACTCCTATGAATAAACTCCTAGAAAAGGATGCTCCATTCATCTTTTCAGATAAATGTATCAAATCTTTTAATATTCTTAAAGAGAAACTCACTAATGCGCCGATCATGATAATACCAAATTGGAATCTACCATTTGAACTAATGTGCGATGCAAGTGATTTTGCAATGGGAGCCGTTTTAGGACAAAGGATTGAAAAACGATTTCAACCTATTTATTACGCTAGTAAGACGTTACAAGGAGCACAAACAAATTATACAACTACTGAAAAAGAACTCCTTGCTATTGTCTTTGCTTTTGACAAATTTCGATCATATCTCGTTCTAGCTAAAACGGTGGTCTATACCGACCATTCTGCTCTTAGATACCTATTTTCGAAACAAGATGCTAAACCAAGATTAATCCGTTGGATCTTACTCTTACAAGAGTTTGATATTGAAATCCGAGATAAAAGAGGAGCAGGAAATCTCACCGCTGATCATCTTTCTCGTCTTGAAAATCCCGAATTAGAAGTTCTAAATGAATTGGCCATACAAGACAACTTTCCTGATGAATATCTATTGAAGATAGATTATAATGAAATCCCATAATTTGCAGACTATGCAAACTACTTAGTTTGCGGATTCCTTGAAAAAGGATTGTCGTACCAAAAACGAAAGAAATTCTTCAGGGATATAAAACACTATTTCTGGGAAGATCCACATCTATTTAAAAGTTGTCCAGATGGAATAATACGCCGATGTGTATTCGGAGATGAAGCTAGTAAAATTTTAAACCATTGTCACACAGGACCAACAGGAGGGCATTATGGGCCTCAATTAACAGCAAGAAAAGTTTATGAAGCTGGATTCTATTGGCCTACAATTTACAAAGACGCACACCTTCTTTGCAAATCCTGTGATGCATGTCAAAGGGCCGGAAAAATAAGTCAACGTGATGAAATGCCACAAAATTTCATACAAGTATGTGAAGTATTTGACATTTGGGGTATTGACTTTATGGGTCCATTTCCAAAATCTCATAATAATCTCTATATTCTCGTAGCCATTGATTATGTATCTAAATGGGCGGAAGCACAAGCTCTCCCAACTAACGATGCACGAGTTGTAGTCAACTTTTTAAAACGTCTTTTTGCAAGGTTTGGAACACTGAAAGCTTTAATAAGTGATCGGGGAACTCATTTCTGTAATAATCAACTTGAGAAAGTTCTTAAAAGATATGGAGTAACTCATAAAATCTCCACTGCTTATCATCCACAAACAAGTGGACAAGTTGAATATACCAACCGAACTTTAAAACGTATTCTAAAGAAAACCGTAGGATCAAATCCGAAGGAATGGTCCATTAAATTGGAGGATGCACTCTGGGCTTTTAGAACAGCCTACAAAACTCCAATTGGAACCACACCTTTTAGACTCGTTTATAGAAAAGCATGTCATCTTCCAGTAGAAATTGAACACAAAGCATTTTGGGCTTTGAGGACATGTAATCTTGATTTACATGAAGCTGGACGTCTACGATTAAGTCAACTAAACGAATTAGAAGAATTAAGACATGAAGCATATGAAAATTCGTTAATCTATAAAGAAAGAACGAAGAAATGGCATGATAAAAGAATCAGAAGTTTAAAAGAATTTAAAGAAGGAGACAGAGTTCTTCTTTTCAATTCACGATTCAAGCTATTTCCTGGAAAATTGAAATCAAGATGGTCTGGACCATTCATAGTCAAAAGAGTTTTCCCATACGGAACGATAGAATTAATAAATTCAAATGGGACTGAATTTAAAGTTAATGGTCACAGAGTTAAACACTACATAGATAGTCCAATGGAAGTTGACAACGAAGTTAATCATAATTTCGATACCACAGCTAACTAAGTGTGGGGAGAATCAAGTCTTTAAAGGATAATATGTATTTCTGTTAGAGTTAGATTGTCTCTTTTCGTGTAGTTCTCGAAAATGGAACCCGAATGGTCTTTCCCTAGCAGACCCTAAAGAACTAGTCTTCTCCCCCCATTCTGAATTTTTATTTTTTTTAGAAAATGAAGACTGCCTGTGAACTAAACCATGGTCTAATGCTACACGCTTTGATCACTAAACGTAATAATGACACACTACTGAGTGAAATAGTATCAGTAATCAGAGAAAGATTGGACGGAGTAAGAAAAGAATCCAGATGCGAAGATAATAAGTTACAATTTGGTAAAGAAAAATCAAAATCCGCAGCGAAAAGAAGAGCACGACACCTAGAAAGATGTCACAAATGCAGAAAATGGTCACATGGAGGTAAATGTTCAAATAATCAAACCTATTCAAATACCGAATTTGTTACTTTATGCAGAGACGGACCATTCATATGTTTAGAAGAAAAAACACTGAATGCACGAGGTTACGCCTATGTAGCCATGGAAAACCAATTAAACCGACTATCTTATGAATGGGATAGATCATATAACTAAGAATACTATCTCACAGGTAAGTCTGTACAGTTTTTATTTTTATTTTTAACCTTTTGATAATAAACGCTAATTTGTTCGCTATAAAGTATTAAATTGGTATTGAATAAAATTAGGTTTGGCGACCGAAATTATTGATATCATACAAAAATTTATTACATCACTGCGAAATTTAACGTTTATTCTTAAGGTATAAATATGTTTAATCAATCAACCCAAAATATTTCAAAAATTCGTCATGAGTTAAATTAGGTCTTGGAACCGAAATTACTTTACCGAAAAGAGGGGCGCATATTTTTGATAATATTTGATAGATTAAAGTGGGATAAAAAGCCAAAAAGATTTTTAATTTTATTTTTACCATGTTTTTAAAATTAATATATAAATCTTAAATTAATATTGTAAACTTTGTAAAAACAATATATTTAAAATTGTAAATATTTGAAAATATAATATAAGTTTGGTGTGATTTTATAATATGAATTTTTAAATTAAGTTTGGTGTGAATTTTTAATTTTTAAAATAAGAATTTTTAATTTTATGCATTTCAAATTTTAAGTTTGGTGTGAATTTTTAATATTAATTTTGAATTTTATGTATTTTTATTTTAAGTTTGGTGTGAATTTAAAAACAAAAATTTACTTTATCTCATTAAGTTAAAAATATGATTTTTAAAATTCGTCGTAAGTTGAAGACTAGGTTGTTGAACCGAAATTGCTTTACTCGTGGGAGGGACGAGAACTTTTATTATCATTATTTTTAATCTTATTGAATTAAAGTATGCCAAAAACATTTAAAAAAAACCCAAAAATCTTAGCTTTTAAAACAATCGCTACAAAAAGACAAATTTTAAAATTTTGTCGAAGGACGGACTAGGACATCGATCCGAAACGACCTCATCCTAAATAACAAGGGAAACAAAATTTTAAAATTAATTACTTAATTGTTTTAATTTGTATAAGATGTTTAAAAAAAAAAAGTACAAACTCCGCGACTCGCGGAGTTTGAAGGGTAAAAACACCGCAAGTCGCGGAGGGACCAAAATACAGAAAAAAAAATAAAACGCCAAAACTGATCAGTTGCACAACCCAACACACCACAAAAACTGCGAAAATACTGCGAAATAAACCCGAAAAAAACCATAAAAACACGCACCAAATTCGCAATTTTTGACCGTTAATCATCAAATCTTTTACTAAAATCATGTTGAGAAGGATGCTATCAAGGAATTACTCAAGAAAAACGGTAAATTTCTACACCTAAACACCATTTAATCCGAAAATTAGTGTTCTTGAGCAATTTTATACCCAATTTGATTTTGATGCTTTTTAGTGTAATAATTTTTAAATTGTTTATGTATTATGTTTGAATAACCTAGATTGATGCTATTTAACATGATTAGAAGCCTTAAACTTCAAATTTTGAGTAATCTAGGGTTTGTGTTCTTGAGCAAATTTGGGGCTTTTTGATATAAACAGGTTATGGCCGATTTTTATCATGAATTGTTGCTAAATTAAGTAGTGTAACATGTTTAGGTAGTTAAATGATCCAAACTTTGAGCCTAAACATGATTTTGAGAATTAAAGTGGACTTTTTCAAGTTTAAAATTCATGAACTTGATTTTTGAGAGATAATGCCATTTGAAACTTGTTTAATTGCTAGTGATGATTATTTTGACATGTTATTTGAGTTGAATGCTTATGAACTTGGCGAACATTTTCGTATATGCTTATTTGAAAAAGTGTAGATTTGATGAAAATATGAAAATGAGCTTAAGTTTGATATAAATTGATCATGTCATTGTAATTATTTTGATTGATGATTTTGCTGACACTAATGCATATTTGGATGCACAAAAATTGTGTTTGATGTGTTTTGCAGACTGAAAGGGGTGAATCTTCATCCCAAGCTCGCAATGCTCCTGCTGAGAATACGGAACAACAGGAGGTGGATAACTACTACAAACAAGATATACCTCATCCAGTCATGACATTTTCTGATATGCACTTGGAAGATTTGCACCCGAACCTGAGAGTTGACAGACTTTGGATAGATTATCCAAAATACCAAAGGGGTTTGCATACTCTTCATTCTAAAGCTGTTGAAGTACCTAGGGTCATAGAATGGGGACCATTAGAAGCTGTAGAATTGGCCGGGCCAATTAGGGAATTACTTGCACAGAGGTATGGTAATTCTACTTTTAACGATTGGGTACGGTTATTCAACATGCGTAGACCTGTATATAAAGTATGGTGTGAAGAATTGTGGTGTAGTATAGAATTAAATGATCGGGTAGCTAGTTTAACCGATCGATCTTTTATTAGATTTTTGTTAGGAGGTTCGATGCGCCACATGTCTTTACTAGACATGGCTCAGGCTTTACATATATATACGCCTGAGGAGTTAGCATCTGCCGATTGTAGAGGGTTGATACTAAATGGTAGAAAGATAGACGAAAATTTTGATACGCATGGTGTATGGAGTCAAATGACTAGCCATCACCGATTTAAAGGGGGAAATTACTCTTATTTGGATATAGATAGAGCAGAGTTAAGAGTAATTCATAGGTTTTTAGCTAATTCGATTACACAAAGAGGTAAGAATAAGGAAAAGGTAAATGAACAGGATTTGTTTTACCATATGTGTATTCGAGACCCACAAAGCACTGTAATTATAACTTATTGTGTGGGTTATTATTTATCAGCTATGGTTAGGGGGATGAGACCGCATAGCCTAATAGGAGGTGGTATATTTATTACTTTGATTGCTGAATATCTCGGTGTGGATATAAGTCAGGGGGGATTATTAGTCGAAGAACCAGAACCCCGCGATACAATAGGTTTAAATGTATACCATGGTGCGAAGGTTTTGAGGAGGCGAAATAACGCCACAGTACAATACCATGGTAGACATCCACAGGTTGAGAGAAACCAACAGCCAGGTAATGTGGGAAGGGGAAATGAAATGACAGAAATGCAAAGGTTTATAGCTTCACAAGAGTATGAAAATGCTAGACATCGAGCATTTGAAGATTGGCAAGTTCATCAAAACCAAATCATAGCTTATTGCCAACAAATATGTAGAAACTATATTCCTACTCAATCGCCCGTATTTCCTCCCTGGTCTATAGAGATCCAACCACTGTATCCTACGTATAACCCAGCCGAAGCATTTTATAACACATATGGTTATGCATGGAACCCCTACTGGTATCAGTATCATCCCTAGTCTACTTAGTTTTATTTATTTTATAATTTGTAATGTTGATACATTTAATACTTATGTTAATATTGTAATAGTTTTTATAATTTTCTAACTTTTATTATTAGATTTTAATAATTTTTGAATGTGGGGTAATATACCTAACTTCAAAAATATGTATATATGTTTGCAGTTTATCTTATGTACACAACAGGGTAAAACAACGCATTTTCAAAGACTGGCATTAAGTTCAGCAAAAGCAACTAATTTTGACGACAAGATGCAAAATATATGTGAAATAACAACAAGACGGAATGAACAAATGATGTGCACCATTTATCATTCAACACAAACACAAATATGTTTGGAAACTTTGGTAAAATTTAATCATTTCTACGCTAATCACCCTCAATAATTTAAATTATTACTGATTTCTTGCAAATGAGGGCATTGCAAAATCTTAAGTGTGGGAAGGGGTTAAATTCTTTCGGATTTTAAAATTTTTACTTTATACACTTGGTTACCATTAAAAATACTAGTAAAGCAGTAGTTGTATTAGAATCTAGTGCTCTCTGATAATAAAGAACAGCCCTAGTCTTATATACTGACTACCCACTTCTAGTAAAAATTTTCAAAATTTTCAACTAAATGAACTCAAAATCATGTTTATACATATTTATGAACGATAAAACTAGGTGTTAACACCGAAATTATTGTTACCTTGGAAAGGACATAAATTGAGAAACAAACCAAAATGTTAGAATTCATTTAAAATGGAATAGAGGACAATAAAAAGAAAAATAAAAGCCAAGTGTGGGAAAAATTACCAAGTTATCTTAAACATATGTCACATATTTCTGTAACAAATAACTGAAAATACTTTTGCTTTGGACTAAACTAAACTGTTTTACCCGATGAAAGAAAAGAAGAGATGGATCTACACGATGAATCAATTCCATCATTAAAAGGAAGTAAAGTCTTCCGAAAAAGAAACGCGCTTCTTGATTTAGGTCATGAAGTTGTCGTCCAGACCAGCTGTAGGTTGACGAAAAATCTAGAAAAGTCATCACTAAAATCAGCAGGAAATCCACGGACCTCGGCATTAAAAGGATCGCCAAGTGGTCAGATTTATCCTAACCATGAGAAGGATTTATCTCGTACAATGGGGGGGCACCGTGCAAATTAGCTGGATAAGACTAATGAATCAGATCCTCAGAAAGGATAATCTCCTTAAAAAATCAAAAATCAGCTTTTAAGCCTGATATTACTCAATCCTTGAGATTGACCTTAAAGATTGAGAATTACAAACTCATGGAATTCAATGATATCTAAACTCGAGCCTGAACGAGAAAATATTTTGATCAAAATTACAAACGAATTTGTTTTCTAAAAACCCATTTTCAATGCGTTCATTACCATTGAACGTAAAATCCTAGGAATTCACCTAGAATTCATTAGGTCACCTGAACCAAATCGGGTGTCAACCGTAAGAACGGTGGTTGCATAGCATGGTCAAAGACAGGACCTTGTGCCAGACCGAAAAATCATAAGGGTGAGCTTTACTATTGCTCCTACCAAGGATAGTAATTGCGTCTGACACATTATAGACCATAATTAAAAGCATGTCAGGGGACATTGCCTTAACAGTTGCTTGTTCAACGCTTTCCTTTACAACCGGACGGTAGTTTACCGAAAGGTATTATACGGAGCAAGTATACTGGACGTGTTGCTTTCCTAATACAAGGTTAGCAAGTGGGTGACACAAAACCGCAAGTTTTGAGCTAAAATTTTCAAATATGAAACCCACCAAACCCACAAAAATAATTTGCAAACACCGGTGAAGGGTTATTCCGGAAAACTTATCTAGGGTAAAAGCTAGATTTAATTTTCAAAAGATCAAATGTTTTCATAAAGATCCAATTTCCTTAAAGGATCTAAATTTTTATAGTCATATGAGACTGTAAACCACAACGTTACTACCATTGTTTATACCGCCGTAAAGAAATCACTGATGTACAAAGTGTGAAGAATAAAGAAGTGATTCTAGTATTTCAAGACTATATTGCTTGAGGACAAGCAACGCTCAAGTGTGGGAATATTTGATAATGCTAAAAACGAACATATATTTCATAGCATTATTCCCCAAGAAAGACAAGCTTTTAGTTGCAATTGTTCTATTTACAAGTGATATTCGTTTAAATATTAAAAGGTGAAGGCAAAAGACAGATTCGACAAATTGAAGACGCAAACGACCAAAAAGCTCAAAAGTACAAAATACAATCAAAGAGGTTCCAATTATTGATAAGAAACGTCTCGAAATTACAAGAGTACAAGATTCAAAACGCAAAGTACAAGATATTAAATTGTACGCAAGGACGTTCAAAAATCCGGAACCGGGACCAGAGTCAACTCTCAACGCTTGACGCAACGGACTAAAAATTATGAGTCAACTATGCACATAAATATAATATAATATTTAAATAATTCTTATAATTATTTAAATATTATAATATATTAAAAATTCGTCGGCAAAGAAAGACTCCAAAGTTGGTGAGCTGGAAAATCAAACTCCGCGACTCGCGGAGTTTGAAGGCAAAAATTGCCGCGAGTCGCGGAGCCCCAAATGTTGAAACTGCCTATAAAGCTCGCGCATTCTGATCGTAAAAAAATATCCATAATTCAATCTCTCTCTATATATGTATACGTAAATATATTTATATTTATATTTTAATTTTAATTTTAATTATAATTCTAATAATAAGGGTATGTTAGCGAATGTTGTAAGGGTGTAAGTCGAAATTCTGTCAGTGTAACGCTACGCTATTTTTAATCATTGTAAGTTATGTTCAACCTTTTTACATTAATGTCTCGTAGCTAAGTTATTATTATACTTATTTAAAACGAAGTAATCATGATGTTGGGCTAATTACTAAAATTGGGTAATTGGGCTTTGTACCATAATTGGGGTTTGGACAAAAGAACGACACTTGTGAAAATTAGACTATGGGCTATTAATGGGCTTTATATTTGTTTAACTAAATGATAGTTTGTTAATTTTAATATAAAGATTTACAATTGGACGTACCTATAAATAACCACATACACTCGATCGGACACGATGGGCGGGATATTTATATGTACGAATAATCGTTCATTTAACCGGATACGGGAATGGATTAATAGTCTATGGAATTATTAAAACAGGGGTGAAATTATGTACAAGGACACTTGGCATAATTGATAACAAAGTATTAAAACCTTGGGTTACACGCAGTCGATAACCTGGTGTAATTATTAAACAAAGTATTAAAACCTTGTTACAGTTTAAGTCCCCAATTAGTTGGAATATTTGACTTCGGGTATAAGAATAATTTGACGAGGACACTCGCACTTTATATTTATGACTGATGGACTGTTATGGACAAAAACCAGACGGACATATTAAATAATTCAGGACAAAGGACAATTAACCCATGGGCATAAAACTAAAATCAACGCGTCAAACATCATGATTACGGAAGTTTAAATAAGCATAATTCTTTTATTTCATATTTAATTTCCTTTATTTTATATTTAATTGCACTTCTAATTATCGCACTTTATTTTATTGTTATTGTATTTAATTGCACTTTTAATTATCGTACTTTTTAATTATCGCAAGTTTATTTTATCGCACTTTTATTTATCGCAATTTCATTATCGTTATTTACTTTACACTTTAAATTTAGTCTTTTATTTATTTAATATTTTACATTTGGTTTTAACTGCGACTAAAGTTTTAAAATCGACAAACCGGTCATTAAACGGTAAAAAAAACCCCCTTTATAATAATAATATTACTTATATATATATTTGTATTTTTATAAATTAAACTAATATAGCGTTAAGCTTTGATTAAAAGATTTTCCCTGTGGAACGAACCGGACTTACTAAAAACTACACTACTGTACGATTAGGTACACTGCCTATAAGTGTTGTAGCAAGGTTTAAGTATATCCATTCTCTAAATAAATAAATATCTTGTGTAAAATTGTATCGTATTTAATAGTATTTTCTTGTAAAATTTAATAGCTATTTTATATACACCTCGCATAACATCAGATTTGCACCATAGCAGATTTCAAATGTTGATTTTCCAATGGAGTAATTAGGTGCTCTATTAAAAGCAAATTCAGCATGTGCAAGCTTCAAATCCCACTCCTTCAAACTCTTCTTCACAAGTGTTCTTAGCAGCATCCCCACAGTTCTATTAGTAACTTCAGTTTGGCCATCAGTCTGGGGATGATGAGAAGTGCTGAACAAAAGCTTAGTACCAAGTAGCTTCCATAATGTCTTCCAAAAATAACTTAAAAACTTGGTATCTTGATCAGACACAATGGTTTTTGGCACTCCATGAAGACGAATAATCTCTTTGAAGAATAAAGCAGCAATAATAGTAGCATCATTAGTTTTGTTGCATGCTATGAAATGAGCCATCTTTGAAAACCTGTCAACAACAACCATAATAGAATCTTTGCCTCGATGAGTCTTTGGCAAGGCAACAATGAATTCCATGCTCAAATCTTCCCATGGCTGGTTGGGAACAGGAAGAGGAGTATACAAACCCTTGTGAAATGCTGACTTAGCTTGAAAGCATGTATCACAGCGATTAATCACAGCTTTGACATCTTTATCCATACATGGCCAGTAGAAGTGTTCACTTAGGATATCCAATGTCTTGTTAATCCCAAAATGACTAGCTAAACCACCTCCATGTGCTTCCCTAATCAGTAACTCCCTGATTGAGGCTTTTGGGATGCACAATCTGCTGCCTTTGAAAAGAAAATCATCTTGCTCGACATAATCTCTTTTAGACTCGGCAGGAGAACAATTCAAAATAGGAGCAAAGTCTGGATCAGCTTCATATAACTCCTTAACAAATGAGAATCCAAGAACTCTAGCTTCTAAAATTGACAACAAAGAATATCTCCTTGAGAGAGCATCAGCAACAACATTAGAAGTACCAGCCTTGTGTATAGACACAAAGGAGTACATCTGCAAGAATTCAACCCATTTTGAATGCCTTGGATTTAGTTTATGCTGACCATTAATGTACTTCAAAGCTTCATGATCAGAAAAGAGAACAAACTGCCTAGGCTTCAAATAATGAGACCAGTGATCAACAGCTCGAATGATGGCATAAAATTCTTTATCATAGGTGCTATAATTTAGCTTGGACCCACTTAGCTTTTCACTGAAATAAGCTACTGGTCGTTTTCCCTGCACTATCGCAGCTCCAATGCCAACACCGCTTGCATCACATTCAAGTTTAAATAGCATATCAAAATTAGGTAAAGCAAGGATAGGTGCTAAACTTAGCTTCTCTTTCAATGATTCAAATGCTGATTGTGCAAAACTGGACCATTCAAATACCCCTTTCTTCAAACAATCAGTAATTGGAGCAATAATTGTGGAGAAGTCTTTGATAAATCTTCTATAAAATGAAGCTAAACCATGAAAACTTCTGACTTCAGTGATGGAAGAAGGACTAGGCCATGATCTAATTGCTTCCACCTTAGATGGATCCATTGAAATGCCTTCTTCAGAAACCACATATCCAAGAAACACTACTTTGCTGACAAAGAAATCACACTTCTCCAGCTTTGCATATAACTGATTCTGCCTTAACAGCTCAAATACGTTCCTCAGATGATCCAAGTGTTCTTCTTTAGTTTTCGAGTACACTAGGATGTCATCAAAGTAAACAACCACAAACTGACCAATAAGTGGTCTGAGCACTTCATTCATAAGTCTCATGAATGTGCTGGGTGCATTAGACAACCCAAAAGGCATAACCAACCACTCGAATAATCCACCTTTGATCTTGAAAGCTGTCTTCCATTCATCTCTTTCTTTCATTCGAATCTGATGATACCCACTTCTAAGATCAACTTTGGAAAACACACAAGAACCATGCAGCTCATCTAGCATATCATCTAATCTTGGTATGGGATACCTATACTTGATGGTGATGTTGTTAACAGCTCTGCTGTCTACACACATTCTCATAGAACCATCTTTCTTTGGAACCAGCAAAGCTGGTACTGAACAAGGACTCATGCTGGTTCTAACATACCCCTTTGCAACCAGCTCATTAACTTGTTTTTCTAATTCTTTTGCTTCATGAGGAGAACATCGATAAGCTGATTTGTTAGGAAGAACAGATCTAGGTACAAGATCAATTTGATGTTCAATACCCCTGATTGGTGGTAAACCAGTAGGTAACTCAGTAAGAAACACATCAGCAAATTCGGATAACAATGGCTTTACCCTAGCTGGTATTTCATCATGCTGGTTCAACTCATCGCTTTCAACCATCAGCAATAGATAAGCACCAGTACCACCCTTTAACTCAGTATCAACTTCAGCTTGAGTCATAAACAAAGTTTTATCATTCTTAATAGTAGGGTCAGCTCTAGGTATTTCACTAGGCTTTAAAGAAGTGAGGGTGATCTTCTTTCCATTCACATACATTGAATAAGTATTTTGGTGTCCATTATGATAGACATACTTATCAAATAACCAAGGTCTACCAAGCAGCAAATGACAAGCATCCATAGGAATAACATCACAAGTAATCTCATCATGATAAACAGTACCAATAGAAAATGGAACAGTAACTTGGCGAGTAACCTTTACCTCACTGCCTTGGTTAAGCCATTGAAGTTTGTATGGATGAGGATGATTCTTTGTAACCAGCTCAAGCTTTTCCACACTTTGCCCTTGACTGTGCACCTTGAATGAAAGATGTTTTCACGCTAACTCTTATCTTCAATAGTCTCAGCTGAGTGCATTACTCTTCGAACCACTAAAAACTCTCCAATATCAGCAGCAACAAACTCTTCACTATCAGACTCATCATATGCTGTTTCAGTTTCAAAACCCCCTTCCAAATCTTCAATCTCCTTTAGTGTAAGAGCACGCTGGTTAGGACATTGAGCTTGAAAATGTCCAAATCCATGGCACTTGAAGTATTTTCTTCTATCATCTTTAGGACCAGCTACAACCTGCTCTTTGCCTTTAGATACTTTGGATGCTGCCTCGTTATGCCTAGGCAGCATAGATGATTGACCCTTCATAGGCAGCACAGCTGGCTTGAATAAGACTTAAAATTAATTTTCTTCTTTACTTGTTTCTCTACTTGAATAGCCAGCTTGCAAGCACTCTCAAAAATCCATAGAGGCTGCATTTCAACTTGATCAGCAATAGAAGCATTTAAGCCTCCAATGAATCTTGCTATAGTGTGTTCTTCAGCTTCTTTAACATTTGTACGAATCTTGAGCTGCTCAAACTCTCTGATGTAATCAACAACA
Source organism: Rutidosis leptorrhynchoides (assembly GCF_046630445.1). Taxonomy (NCBI): domain Eukaryota; kingdom Viridiplantae; phylum Streptophyta; class Magnoliopsida; order Asterales; family Asteraceae; genus Rutidosis; species Rutidosis leptorrhynchoides. The sequence continues at coordinate 121,818,167 of NC_092339.1, forward strand.
TTCATGTTGCCTTGCTTGAGTGTATTCATCTGGATATACAGCTCTTGCTTATAAGCTTGAGGAACAAACCTCTTCTGCATACACTCTTTTAACTTGGACCAGGTTTTGATTGTTTTCTTCCCTTCATATTGCCTTTCTTTTTTTAGATTATCATACCACATTGAAGCATACTTCTTCAATCTGATTATAGCAACTTTAAAGGCCTTTTTATCATCATAGCCTTTAACCTCCAAAATTCTATCCATGGCCTGAACCCATTCAAAGTAATCTTCAGGATTAGAGGACCCTTCAAAATCAGGTGGATCTATCTTGATATCTTTCAAATCATCAGCTTTTTTCCTATGCCTTCTTCTTCTTTGTGAAGAAGCATGAGATCCATCAGTAGATTGGCTATCATCCTCAGATTCAGTACTAGAAGACACAATAGTTGTATCTCTATTTTCATATCTAACTCTATTTCTTCTTGGAACACCATCTTCCAACAAGTTAACCATTCTTTTCATCTGATGTTGTAGAGCTTCAATAGCTCTATCCCTTCTAAGATTATGAGCTTCTTTAAGAGTCATGTTTCTAGGAATCTCAGCCATTTCAAATCAGATCTGGAAATAAGCTTTTCAGCTTCAAAACAGAGTATGAACTGAAACAACAATAAAAATGATAAGAAAGCTTCGATTTGAACAACCTAAGCTCTGATACCACTTTGATGCGTGATTATGACTTTAAAAACGCAATTTAGAACAAGCTTTCTTCAACCAACAGATCTGAACACAAATACCTAATTTGTAACAGTAACAGCCCCAAAAACATATTATAAAACTCTGAAATAAGAACACAAGGATAGAAGAATCTAAACCCCAAATTGATAAAGATACCACCACAATTAGAGATCTAGAAACACTCCAAATCTTCAACTACAGCTGATAAAGATTCCACCACAACTATAATATCAGATATGAAGATTTGGATTTCACCACAATGTTTGATAAAGTAACACCACAAACACTGATAAAGAAACCACTCTTAGCCACCGTAATCAAAGATTCGTAAAGACACGGAGATTTTGTAAATAGATAAGCTCTATCAAACTTTTCATTCAATCATCAACCCCGTTTTACAATTACAAGAGCTCTCTATTTATAGGAGAAGCTTTGCAGCTATTTTCTAGATAAGACAAAAACATAAAAAGGAAATGGAGACAAAAAGGACAAACAATTACAAATTAGCCAATAAGAATAAAGGACATAATCTGCATAAAGCCTGCCATTTGGTAGTGCTCCTCCCATGATAAAAAGAATCCAATGATAGATGGGAATCTTCCTTGGACAGCTAACATTCTTCTAGAATAGTCGTGCACGTGTTAAGCACATGACCTGACTGGTTTATTGAAATGCATAAGTAAACTTTGAATCGTATCAGCAAGCTGGCCCCTTAAAAGAAAAACAACGTCGCCAGCTTGTTGAACTAAGTTTCATGTGCTGGTTGAGCTTAAAATTCTTCAGCTGGTTAAACTAGCTGGTTTGTCTAAGTATAACTTTGCTGGCTCGATTTGCTAGTTACCCGGCTGAGTGAATTAAAGCTTTACTGACTAAACTAAAGCTCATTTGCTGGTCCGGCTAGCTGGTTCTTCTTAATTGCTGGCTTACCTTCAACTATCAAAACTTTATTCTTGAAAACATAACTACTTCAGTTTAAGGACTGAAGTAGGGTAACCCCTAAGCTTGTTGAACCAGCTCCAAAAACACTTAAATGATATGAAAGATATGGCAACATGACCATTGCTTGACCAGATTCGAGTGTGACATCATTTGAGCTTGTTCTAGTTGTGTTGTTGGTTTCATTGCTAAGCTCACCCGCATCAATATCATTCACAAAATATGAAAAACACAAACAAACTGCAGGCTACCTAATTGGAACAGCCCATATACAGAAGCCTAAAAACATTACACAACATGAAACTAGTCATATGTTGTAGTCGTTTATCAACCTAGTTGGTGAGCATTAGCATTTAAAGCGTTTATCAACCTAGGGAAGTTGATTCGATCGAAGTTCGTTGATTAAAATGGTTTTTTGAAAATTAGGGTTTGTGTTCTCAAATCAAAATTGGGGATTATCAAATCAATTTGTGTGAAGAGATCATTCTTGTGTGGTTGTTTCTTATCTTCAGGCAATTCGATCTGAGGAATTTCTCTGTGTGGTTTTAGGGTTTACATCTTGAAACCCTAATTTTTTTTCTTCAAGTTCTTGGCTCATCCAGAACTTGATCTTCATCATTCATCCACTGTCAGAGATATCAAGGGGCGTATTCTATCCTCTTGTATTTTTCCTTATATTGTATGTTGATTAAAGAACACTTCTAAGATCACCACAACCCAACTCTTGACCTTGATTCTTGAAATCAATGGAAACCTGATCAAGTTGTGGTTAGATTTTTTGATAGTGTTATTTAATCTTGTTGGTTTTTTATTGTCTTTGGTTTATAATGGCTAAAGATGATGATTCTGGTCCAAGTACTGATGCAACTCAAATCAATAAATTGGACTTTGGTGACCCACTTTATTTGCATGCTAGTGACATCAGTAGTACACCCTTGATTACTTTCAAGTTAAAGGGTACAGAAAACTATAAATCATGGGCTTGTGCTATGGAATTAGCACTTCAAACCAAAAATAAAATGGGTTTTATTACTGGTGATTTTTGATGGAATTCAATAAGTTCATAACAACATGTACTTGTAGTTTACACAATCATTAAAACCAATTTTAAGATAGTTAAAGCAAGCGGAAGCATTTAGAGAACAAGTGCATTTGTTAAGCCATTTTGTTAAATCCCATATTAATATCAAGTCATGGATAAATATGCTTACATATAAGAACAAGGAGAGTAGAGATTATACCTCCTCAAGTAAATTGAGGGTTGTTTGATATGAGCAAGATGATGATGAAAATGAAGCAACAACAACCTCTAAATTAAAGCCTCAAGCAAGTAATACCCACAAGCCTTTTGTGCACCAACACTACCTTTGTTTAGTTAGGATTTTAGACACTTGAATGGACTAGATAAGCAAGCAAAAACTCTCTCCTTTTCCTCTAAACATTTCGGCCAGCAGCATGCATAAGAGCAGAATTTTTACTTGCTATTTTATGTGTATATCATCTATCACTTGAGTCAAAGCCTTGGTAAACTAGTTAGGCATGTTCCTTCGGAGTTGTGTCATCTTAGAAGTAACCCAAATAAGCTTGGGGTGTCTCCTTGGTCTTGCCAAAACCGCCACCCATTCAAGGGTTATATAAAAAAATGTAATTTTTTTTTATAAAACTTGTTATTTGTTAAGTTACTTTCATTTTATAAACCATTTTATAAAATATAACACAACTTAATTATTTAAACTTATAAATAATTAAATATAATTTATCCAAATAATCTATCTCAAGTGATGATATTTTAGAAAACCGATTTTCTAAAGTTCAAGTGTCGCGTATTTATTTAACGATCCAATCGTTAAGATTAAATACATATAAAGTGTCGGTAAGCTTGTTATTGGGTATGACCCAACTTGGATCATAACATATTAGCCACATTAATTTAATATGTCTCTCGGGCATAAGAAAAACCTTCAATCTCCCACTTGCACGAGAAACATAAGAAATTAATGCAAGTGATGGATACCACCTAACGACCGTCCATCACCCCCAATATGTTATGACTTTGTGCCATTCAATAACATCATCCCTTTCGAGTTCCCATCTCGAATATGATTAGGTAAATCTTTTCATTATATCCTTTCATCCTAGATGTCATGTTAAATCCAAGAGATGCAGAGTGATCACTCTCTTCTAGATTTAACTTTATCAGGCCTTAGACATCTGACTCTCAACGAATAAGAGGGACGAATTCCATCTTGACTACATACGTCCTAGATATATACTTTGTATTACACCTGAGCTCTTCCTTATGAACTACCATATTTCAGAATAGTGAAGGAAAGAATCAAGGCATAATACTTAGTGAACATCCAAACCCAATATGTGTCTCAGGTCAGAGGATACAATGATATTCGCCTTTACTCAAGATTACATGTGATCAACCACAAAGGCTCTATTAAGTAAGTCTTGAGCGGGTATTCCAATATTTGTATCCCACAAATATCTATGAACCTTGGTTGCAACCTTGCCCCACATTCATCCCGTGAATGTATACCAATCCAAGTTCATAATAGTCTAAACCTCACACTTACTCCCACAAATGTGATCGACTACAAAATTTAGAATAATTACTTATTCATGGATAAAATATGCAAAAATAGGAACCTGACTCAAGATTAATAAATTACTACCATAATTATATTAATGAGTTTGAACCACTTCGTTCTGTTACAATACATAAAACAGATCACAACCAATCACTAGAATATCGAAGCCCTAATGCACTAACATGCCCTTGATGTTTTATACCATGTAAGAGCTTCGTGAGTGGATCCGCTATATTAAGATCTGTGTGAACTTTGCGAATACATATCTTTCCCTTTTCAACTTCATCTCTTATGTAGTTGAATCTCCGCTCAATGTGACGGATCTTTTGGTGAGCACGAGGTTCCTTGATTTGAGCAATCGCACCCTCGTTGTCACAAAAGATCTCAAGAGGGTCCTGAATGGAAGGGACTACTCCTAAGTAGTCGATGAATTTCTTCATCCATGCAGCTTCCTGAGCTGCCAATGAGGCAGCAATGTACTCTGACTCTGTAGTGGATAAAGCAACAACATCCTGTTTCGAACTCTTCCAAGAGACCACACCTCCATTTAATGTGAAGACATAACCGGATTGTGATCGAGAATCATCTCAATCAGTTTGGAAACTCGCGTCCACGTAACCTTTTACTACGAGTTCTTCCTCACCAGACCCGTATATAAGAAACATATCCTTAGTCCTCCTAAGGTATTTCAATATACTTTTAACCGCAATCCAATGACTGTTTCCTGGGTTATTCTGGTATCTACTTGTCAAGCTAAGAGCACATAACACATCCGGTCTAGTGCATATCATTGCATACATGATTGACCCAATAGCAGATGCGTACGGGACTTTCTTCATTCTCTCTTGTTCACCTTTCGTGGTAGGACACTGAGATAAACCGAGAAGCCTTCCTCTTTGAATAGGTACCAAACCTTTCTTAGAGTTCTCCATCTTGAACCTTTTCAAGATCTTTTCAATGTATGCACTTTGATTCAAACCTATCAGTTTCTTAGATCTATCCCTGTAGATCCCAATCCCCAAAACGTATTGTGCTTCTCCAAGATCCTTAATGGAGAAGCATTTACTTAGCCAAGTTTTAACACTTTGCATTGTCGGAATATCATTTCCAAATAACAATATATCATCCACATATAGTACAAGGAACATGATAGTGCTCCCACTAGCTTTCTTGTATACACAAGCTTCATCACCATTTTTAATGAAGCCAAATTTCTTGGCCTCCTCATTAAAATGATGATTCAACATTCTAGATGCTTGTTTCAATCCGTAGATTGACTTCTTTAACTTGCATACCCTTTTTGGATATTTCGGATCAACAAAACCTTCAGGCTGAACCATATAGACATCTTCCTCAAGATGTCCATTTAGGAAAGCGGTCTTGACATCCATTTGCCATATTTCATAATCATAATGAGTAGCAATAGCAAGTAATATCCTAATAGACTTTAGCATTGCCACAGGCGAGAAAGTTTCATCATAGTCAACCCCTTGAGTTTGAGTGAAACCTTTTGCTACAAGTCTAGCTTTATATGTATCCAAGTTTCCATGTATGTCGGTTTTCATTTTGAACAGCCATTTACAATCAACCAGCCTTGAACCAGTAGGTTGTGCAACAAGTTCCCAAACTTGGTTGTCATACATGGATTGCATCTCAGCGTTCATGGCTTCCTGCCATTTATCTTTATCAATCCTTGATAAAGCATCTTGGTAGTTTGTTGGTTCATCCAAACCAACCACATAGCAACCATCCATGAGAAACCCATATCTCTCAGGAGGATTACTAATCCTACCAGATCTGCGAACGTCTTGTATACTTTGATCATCCATTTGATCATTCTCAACATTTTCATGTTGAGTGCTAGTGTCAACCAATTGTGTATCATCTACTTGATCTTGAACCTCTTCAAGATCTATGTTCCTTTCACTATTTCCTTCCATTAGGAACTTAGTTTCAAGGAATTCAGCCTTTCGAGCAACAAATACATTTTGCTCGGTTGGATCATAGAAATAGTATCCCATATCATCCTTGGGATATCCTATGAAGATACACTTCGTGGATCGAGCATTCAACTTATTAGGGACGTAACGCTTAGGATAAGCTTCACATCCCCATACCTTTAAGTATGATAGAGATGGAGGTTTTTCAAACCACATCTCATGAGGAGTTCGTTCCACTTTCTTGGTTGGGGCCATATTTAAAATACGAGCCGCAGAGCATAGACAATAACCCCAAAAATGATAGAGGTAACGAGCTTCTTGCCATCATAGATTGAACCATATCCATTAGGGTTCGGTTCCTCCTTTCGGAAACTCCATTAAGTTGGGGTGTTCCAGGAGGAGTAAGTTGCGAGATTATCCCACAACTTTTAAGATGATCTTGGAAAGCATCGCTTAGGTATTCACCTCCTCTATCAGTACGAAGTACCTTGATTATCTTATTGAGTTGATTTTGTACTTCGTTTTGATATTCCTTGAATGCTTTAAAAGTTTCGTCCTTGTGTCTTAACAAGTAGACATATCTGAAACGACTGAAGTCGTCAATGAAAGTAACGAAGTATATTTCACCATTCCTAGCCATGGGCTTAAAGGGTCCACATACATCCGAATGTATTAATCCCAATAAGTCTTTAGCCCTTTCATAGGTCCCTTTGAAAGGTGCTTTAGTCATTTTGCCTTGTAAACAAAATTCACATACATCAAACGAGTCTCGTCCATTTGATTTCAAAAGTCCATTCTTTTGAAGTGTATGCATTCGATTCTTGTTTATGTGACCAAGGCGACAATGCCATAAGTAGGAATCACTCAAATCCCTTTTGAGTTTCATGGTGTTTGCATGGAACATTGAGCTATTGTATGATGTGTCATCATGAACCAATTCATAAATACCATTCGAAGGTGAAGCCTTGAAATAGAACACATTATATAAAGAAACATGGATATCATCATTAATGAAATTAAGATTAAAATCACATTGTTTCAAACGGGATACAGAAATAATGTTTCGAGATAAATCGGATGAATACAAAATATTTTTCAAAATAAGCTCCAAACCACTTGGAAGCTTCAAAATAAAGTCTCCTTGAGCTACTACGTGCACCTTAGCTCTATTTCCCATGAAGAGACTTGATGTTCCCGCTTCTTGTTTACTTCTTTTAAACCTCTGCATAGAATTGCAAATGTGAGTTCCACATCCTGTGTCTAATACCCATGTATTAGAAGAAGTAATACTAAGCTCAATGTATACCATATATACATTACCTGAGGTTTGCCCTGCATCCCTCTTTTCTTTCAACTCCTTTAGGTACACCGGGCAGTTGCGTTTCCAGTGACCCATTTCACCGCAACCAAATCACGGATCTTCCTTGGGGTTAGCTTTACCGGCAACCTTTTGCTTCTTGTTATTGTTGGTTGGGGTAACCATCTTCCCCTTTCCCTTGCCCTTGCCTTGGTAGGCGGGTCCTTTCCTCTTAGCTGTCTTTGGCTTAGAAGTGTTATTGTTTTTGGACCCACCTTCATTGATCATAAACATGGGTGAAGCCCTTTTACCCATGCTCACTTCGGCCGTCTTAAGCATGGCATGTAATTCGCCAATGCTCTTATCCCATCCATTCATGTTGTAATTCATTATAAATGTGTCAAACCTCTTTGACAAAGAATTAAGGATAAGGTCTGTGGCTAATTCATTAGACATGTTGCAGTTTAGACGGTTCGCTCGATCATTTAGGCTTTTCATCTTAAGGACATAAGATGAAACGGATTGGGATTCGTCCATCCGACATGCATGAAGCGCTCGAACCGTTTCGAAGCGCTCGACACGAGCTTGTTGAAGGAACATCTCCTTCAATTGTGTGATCATGTCATATGCACTGTGATGCTCAAAATCCTTTTAGAGTTCTGGTATTATAGTCCCAAGCATGAGGCAAGAAACTTGTACCGAATCGGTGCAATATTTCTTCCAATAAGCCATGCCTTCCGTATCATCCTCGTCCGGTTGATCGGGAATGGGATCTTCCAACACATACACCCTATCCTCTAGTTTGAGGACAATTCTTAGATTGCGAAACCAATCCATGAAGTTCGTATGGTTGAGTTTTTCCTTTTCGAGGATAGACCTCAATGATAGGTTGTTAAAGTTGATTGGTGCGTTTGGAATGTTGTTGTTATTGGCAGCCATCTACAAAATTTAACAAAGTTCGTTTAAGTATCATTTTTTAATTTATCAATCAATACCCTTTAAATCCAATTGATATTTATTAAATTTTAGAATCCAACGGTAAACCAAATTTCGGTTAGGTGACCTTTATCCCGTCATTTGATTTAGTTAGGTTGTCATTATATGACAATTGCAATCCTTTTGCAACTTCTAAGTTATGAGATCATGCAATCCTTTTGCATGGCATATTTATCCCATCAACGCCTATTTGTTCCTCATGCTTTGGTGACCCTAAGTTCATGATTCCCAAATCAAGTCGTCCTACTTGTGTAAACGTGTAAATTTAACATACAAGTGGTTAGGTGACCTTTATCCCACAAGTGTACGAAATTCACCTTAATCATATTAGTTTGCTCATAACAGTTAGGTGACCTTTATCCCATCATGAGTTCCTTAATACGCCCAAGTGTCACACAAAAGGATGGCGTTTAACTTGTTTACCTTGTTAATAAGGGATTTTAAGTTTTCATTATTTCTAGTTTAAGAAAACTTTTACGCCATACACCAACATGCATTTAGTGTATGGTACTTATGAAAAACCATTTTCATGTCTTGTAATTATGCCAATTACATGATATAAACCATTTTATATATATGATTATTTTCATGTTCTTAATAACCGTTTATCAATGTCCTTATGCCACTTTTAATTTAACCAATTAAATTATCATTTTGCATGTCGTTAATAATGTCTAATTTAACCAATTAATTTGTCATTTTGCTTGTTGTTAATATGTGATTTACTTGTAGCAACCAAACATACAAACACAATAAACAACCATACATGCAAAACAAATATGTTCACAATCAAGCCAATTTGGTAGACATTTGTTTAGCCGAAAACAAATGCCACCGGTAAAGGGGTTATAACACAAAGTAGCAGATTTTAAATCTCCCACTTAATCTTGCATCCTTCCTTGTGTTCTTCATCGTCACCTTCTTGTATCTTCATTTTTACAAAATATATCCTAATACATTTTTCTCTTAAAAATGAAAATACAACCTAATCTATTTTACATACCAAATATAAAATAAATTACATAAACAAAATAATATTACAAACCAAATGAATGAATTAATATTACATACCAAATGAATGAATACAAATCATTCAAACACACATGCATACAAACACAAGGTCAAGGCTTGTTTGTGAACAACAACATACAACAAATATGACCAAATGGCAAGTTCCAAACCCTTTTGGAACCTCCCATGAATTCGGCCAACATTTCATACCCACCCAAACCCGACAATTTTTGCATTCCATTTTCATGCATGTACCTAGGATGCAAATACAGTGGGTTTAAAGACCATATAAGAAGCATAATCCATAGACTTCGGCTCTAGATACCATTGATGGAATTCAATAAGTTCATAACAACATGTACTTGTAGTTTACACAATCATTAAAACCAATTTTAAGATAGTTAAAGCAAGCGAAAGCATTTAGAGAACAAGTGCATTTGTTAAGCCATTTTGTTAAATCCTATATTAATATCAAGTCATGGATAAATATGCTTACATGTAAGAACAAGGAGAGTAGAGATTATACCTCCTCAAGTAAATTGAGGGTTGTTTGATATGAGCAAGATGATGATGAAAATGAAGCAACAACAACCTCTAACTTGAAGCCTCAAACAAGTAATACCCACAAGCCTTTTGTGCACCAACACTACCTTTGTTTAGTTAGGATTTTAGACACTTGAATGGACTAGATAAGCAAGTAAAAACTCTCTCCTTTTCCTCTAAACAGTTCGGCCAGCAGCATGCATAAGAGCAGAATTTTTACTTGCTATTTTATGTGTATATCATGTATCACTTGAGTCAAAGCCTTGGTAAACTAGTTAGGCATGTTCCTTAGGAGTTGTGTCATCTTAAAAGTAACCCAAATAAGCATGGGGTGTCTCCTTGGTCTTGCCAAAATCGCCACCCATTCAAGGGTCATATAAAAAAATGTAATTTTTTTTATAAAACTTGTTATTTGTTAAGTTACTTTCATTTTATAAACCATTTTATAAAATATAACACAACTTAATTATTTAAACTTATAAATAATTAAATTTAAATTATCCAAATAATCTATCTCAAGTGATGATATTTTAGAAAACCGATTTTCTAAAGTTCAAGTGTCGCGTATTTATTTAACGATCCAATCGTTAAGATTAAATACATATAGTGTCGGTAAGCTTGTTATTGGGTATGACCCGACTTGGATCATAACATATTAGCCACATTAATTTAATATGTCTCTCGGTCATAAGAAAAACCTTCAATTTTAAAAAGAATGAAACAGATGTTGTTTTGGGTAATCAATGGGAAAGGTGTAATGCTGTTGTTCTTTCACGGATTCTTGGATCTATGTCTAATGAATTATATAATGGTCAAATCTACTCTAAAATTGCTAAGAATGTCTGGGATGAATTGAAGGAGACATATGATAAAGTAGATGGTTCTGTTCTTTTTAATCTATATCAAAAGATTAATTCAATTACTCAGAATGGAACTCCTGTTTCAGAATATTATCACAAATTAAATTCTCTATGGAAACAATATGACACCTTTGTTCAATTACCTGCTTGTGCCCTCACAGCATCTAAAGAATTCAATGATCATACAAACTTAATAAAGCTAATGCAATTTCTAATGGGATTGGATGATGTTTATCTTCCTATAAGAAGTAATATCTTAATGAGGGATCCTTTGCCCTCTGTTAAAACTGCTTTCTCCATTATCTCTAGAGAAGAATCACATAGAGGTACACATTTTTTAGAAAAGAAGAACACTAGTGAAACATCTGCTTTCTATTTTAACAACTTCAAACCTAAAATTGTTAACTCTGGTAATAATCAAAGATGTGCTGAATGTGGAAGAGACAATCATCCAACTGAAAGATGTTTTAAACTTGTTGGATTTCCCCAAAAGGCTGGTAATCTAAAATGCACCAAATGTGGGATGACTAATCACACTGTTGATAAATGCTTTGAAATTATTGGATATCCCTCCAATCTTAAAAAAAAAACTTTAATAACAATTATAAAGGGAATTCAAGTAAAACTTCCAGTGATATTCAGGGAAGTACCAGTACATCTTCTGCAACTCTAAGTAATGAACAAGTAATGAAGCTTCTTAGTCTTCTGGATGATAAAAATGGGAACAAAATTGTTGTTTCAAATGTTTCAGGTAATTTTTTCAACTATAATGGTTTCTTTAACTCAAATTTTCAAAAAATTTTTGTGTCAAACATGTCAAAAGAATTATATAAAGTCCATTATGGTTGGATAGTTGATTCAGGAGCTAACCAACACATGACAAACACAACTGAAAATTTTACCTCTTACATTGATGTTACTGATCTTAATCTAACTGTTGGACATCCAAATGGGACTATGGCTAGGGTTTCTAAAATTGGAAATTTAAATATTTATGAAAATTTTATTCTTAAAGATGTACTGGTCATTCCTAATTATTGTGTGAGTCTTTTGTCTGTGCATTGTTTGGTAAAAGATAATAATCTCTTTATTGGTTTTGATGAAAATAAATGTCACATTCAGGACTTGGTGTCCAAGAAGACCTTAATGACTGGTGATCAATGTGATGGGCTGTATTATCTTACTGGAAATGAAAAAGGTAGTATAAAGAATTCTTATACTAATAATTCTAATTATAGCAATAAGAATTTATGGCACTGTAGGCTGGGACATCCAGCTGAACAAGCTTTAATGCATCTTAAAACCAATATGCTAATCAAAGAAAGTAACATTGAAGATCTTCCTTGTGATATTTGTCACAAGGCCAAACAAACAAGAGAGGCTTTTCCTCTTAGTGATCATAAATCTAAAACTCTTGGTGAATTATTACATCTAGATGTATGGGGACCTTATAAAGTTCAAAGTTATAAAGTTTTTAGGTTTTTCTTAACAATTGTGGATGATTACACCAGGGCAGTTTGGGTTTACTTGTTAAAAACTTAAGAAGAAGTGTTTTCATGTTTTGAAAATCTTTTTAATCTGATAAAAAACCAGTTTGGTAAAACCATTAAGATGATAACGTCAGACAATGGAACTGAGTTTGTAAACACTAAATTTTTAGACTTTGTTTCACAAAATGGTATTATTCATCAAACCTCATGTGTTTATACTCTACAACAGAATGGTATTGTTGAAAGGAAACATAGGCACTTGCTTAATGTTGCAAGAGCTATTATATTTCAAGGGGGATTCCTTTAAAGTTTTGGGATGAATGCATTCTTACTTCTGCCTATTTGATTAACACGACTCCTTCTTCTGTTTTACATGGGAAGTGTCCTTTTGAATGTGTTTACAATAGAATACCTAATCTTTCTCATTTAAGGGTGTTTAGTTGTCTTGCTTTTGCTAATGTTTTAAATAATAATGACAAATTCTCTGAAAGATCTGATAAGTGTGTTTTTATGGGATATTCTTCTGTTAAAAAGGGTTACAAACTATATAGTTTAGAAAATAAAACTATTTTTATTTCTAGAGATGTAAAGTTTTTTGAGAACATTTTTCCTTTTATACTAAAAGCTAATGAGTTGAGTCCTGGTGCTGATTATAAAGCACAGATAATTTTTTTTGATGAAGTTCAAAATGACAACCAAATTTCTTTAAGTCCCAATGATGAAGGGGAAGATAATGTTAATCATGATGATGGCAGTAGTGATGAAATGGTCTTGGATAGTTCAGTTAATGTTAGTGATGCTGGGGACACTAACTCAGAACATACCAGATCATCTTGTCCTGTTGCAACTTCAGATGTTAATGTTAATGAACCTGAGGGCAGTTTTCAAAACACAGAAAATGTTACTCAAACTTATAGTTTTACTCCTAGGAGAAGTCAAAGAAAGAGTTCAATGCCTCAAAAATATAATGATTTTATTGTAGGAGGTAATTCAAAATATAGTTTGGAAAAATTCATTAACTATACAAAGTTAAATGCTGAAAGTTTGTGTTTTGTTACTACCCTAAATATAAGTGTTGAACCAAATACCTATTGGGAAGCTTGCAAAAGTAAACATTGGATTGATGCCATGAATATAGAGATGGAAGCTCTTTATAGAAATGGTACTTGGGAATTGTGTGATTTACCTGATGATAGAAAGCCAATAGGGTGTAAATGGGTTTATAAAATAAAATATAAATCTAGTGGAGAAATTGATAGGTACAAGGCTAGGCTTGTAGCTAAGGGATTTAATGTGACGATCGCTCCAAATCTATATGGACGAACACGTCATTCATCGATTTCATTGCGAGGTATTTGACCTCTATATGATACATTTTGTAAATATTGCATTCTTTTGAAAAGATACACCATAAATGAATATTTAAATCAAAGGTTTTCAACATCTGATGATTTCTACAAATAGACAATCACCGTACTATAATAGTTTACAATATTACTTCCGTTGACAATGCAGTCAAAATAAGATACATGGTGATGATTTGGTGAATGCAACGTTTCCTTGAAAAATATGCCATGTAAGACTCCATGCACATAGCTTGTCTAACATATAAGCAAACAGCGGAAGACTTCTAGGGAACCTAAGAATAAACATGCTAACAAGTGTCAACACAAAGGTTGGTGAGTTCATAGTTTTAATGTTTTGCATAATCTGTACATAAAGGTGGATCACAAGATTTCAGTTGTTTCATTCAGAAACGTTTATCAAAATATTCTACAAGATTGAGCACCCTGGTAACTAAGCGTTAACGTCTATAATAAGTACCCCTGTTTTAACATACATGCAACCAACATGTACAATACACGCAAACCAACATGTACAATACACGCAAACCAACATGTACTAAACTCAAATAGCATACGTCTGTTTTATATTTCAGGCTAGGGTTTCTATACCTGGAATAGACGGGGATGTCAAGCCCTATGGATCCATATACAACTACTCGCGTCCACCAGTTCTTATAACTGGCAGTTACTAGTTACCAAAGCTAAGGCATTTTCAGTTCAAACTTAGTGTGGAATTAAGTATGTACTTGTATCCATTGCGTTTAAAATAAAGTGCATGTATTCTCAGCCCAAAAATATAGATTGCAAAAGCAATTAAAAAGGGTGAAAATGAAACTCACCTTAGCAGCATATAAAGTCGTTCACCAAAATGTGACCGAAACTCGGATTACCAAATAACCGTAGATCTCAACCTAGAGAACATATGTTGGTCAATAAATATCTATCAAGCTAGGTCAGGTCATAGTGTATCACAATCCTAATGCTCGAGATCGACATACAAATGTTATCCAAAGTTATTTCAAAAAGTCATTTTGACAGTTGTTTAACAAAACGAGACGTGTCCTATATAAGGATTCATTTACTCGGCTGATAATATTTAAAAATCCACTTTATCAATCTTATTAACAAGTTTTTTAAATATCAATTGCAGATTCAAAAGAAATTTCAATTAACGTTAATCATAATTCAGTTGATCATAACTTTTAATTCGTTCACCGAAATTACGCGGTTTCTAAATGAAAAGTTATTGATTTTTCGCCAGCTTTCCAACGACATGTATATCATATACCTTTTATCAATAATATATGTATTTAATTCGTGATTCATCATAAACTGTTTAACGACAAAATTTAGCATACAAGCATGCATAAATATATATACTCGAGCACTAGACATGGATACACAATTAATATACAAAAGATAAGATATGAATGCTCACGTATCAATATTGTGATTCAATATTATAGGAAAGTACGTAG
The DNA here is from genome assembly GCF_046630445.1 of Rutidosis leptorrhynchoides. Taxonomy (NCBI): domain Eukaryota; kingdom Viridiplantae; phylum Streptophyta; class Magnoliopsida; order Asterales; family Asteraceae; genus Rutidosis; species Rutidosis leptorrhynchoides. Next base: position 121,833,377 of record NC_092339.1, read on the forward strand.
ACGCAACAGAGATGAAAAACACTAGGTCTGACTTGCGAACAATACCCATGAACGTTACCCATAACCTCCATAGCTATAACCCATAGTTTCCTTAGCTCTATCCCGCTCGAAAACCCATTTCAAAAGTGACCCGCTCATGACCTCGTCGTAGTATTTTATGTATAATATTTCTAATAATAATAATAAGATTAATAACAATAATATTAATCTTAATAATAATAATAATAATAATAATAATAATAATAATAATAATAATAATAATAATAATAATAATATATAATATAAATAATAATTATACGAGTAATTGATAGAGAGATTGAGAGATGTGTGTGTGCAAAAACAGAAATCGACTGAATTTATAGATGTTGCCTGCCCAGCCTTCCCATGCGATCGCATGGGTCTGAGGCACGATCGCATAGCCTCTTTTTCTAGCTCAGATTCGTTTTATCGTGTTGCTTGTCGACATATTTAAATATTAATATAATATATATAATTTAAATTAATTAATTATATATTATATTATATTATATTCCCGTGCATAGTTGATTTGTAATTTTTGTTTCGATAAGTTGTACGTCATCACGCAACTTATGTCCCGGTTCCGGTTTTTCGAATGTCCATTCGTACGCTGAGAAAACTGGCTCTTTACGTTTCGTGACTCGTATCTTTGTTAAAATATAGTCTTAAATTATCAATAAACTATATCACTCAAAGTGTATCTTAAACTTTCGAGTGTTTTGGTCATTTACTTCTATAAATCATCGTCTCGTAGTATATACATATACATTTTCATTTTGAAATAGTGTTTTACTGTAGCAAAGTTACTGTAGCAAAGTTTTTTTACTGTAGCAAATAGTGATTTTCAAAAACACTGTAGCTTTTCGGGTACTGCAGCAATTCGAAAATATCGTAGCAAATTAGTGTTTTACTGGTTCATCTTAAACGTTTTAGTTAACTTATCTAAATATCAATCGAATCAATAATCGAATGTTATTATTGTTTACTAAATAACTTGAAATCATATATATATATATATATATATATATATATATATATATATATATATATATATATATATATATATATATATATATATGTGCACATTAAGTTATATAAATATATTGTTCCTGAATCTTCTAGAACAGTCAAAGAATAATTGATTACATGAATATAGTTCCAAAACTTTGAGACTCAACATTACATACTTTGCTTATCGTGTCGAAAACATTAAATCATTTAAAGATAAAGTTTAAATTTGGTCAGAAATTTCTGGGTCATCATAGTACCTACCCGTTAAAGAAATTTCGTCCCGAAATTTAAGTGAGGTCGTCATGGCTAACAATAAAAATATTTTCATGACGAATATGAGTTAATAAATAGAATTTTATCACCGTTGAATAATATGGATAAAACAATCCGATTTCTCGAAGCGTATGAGAGAAGTTATCGTAAAAGAGTAAAATGAAAGAATAGAGATTCGTCTTAACTTTTGACGTAGTTACGATTGATTTTCGGAATTTAAGGAATAAAAATCTTCATAATCTAAATAAGATTTGATTCTTCGAAATTTAAGGAAATTAAGATTTCCTTTAAATGCGTAATCTGCCTCGATTGTTATGTCTGATATTTTGCTATAAATTAACCACTTCCGTTTCATTATTTTCACCACTCCTACATCTTCTTCCTTATTTCATACTTCCAAAAGATTGTGAAATGCTTAATCCAGTTCTGATTCTTGATATTTTCTTGGCTATCGTATCCTTCATTCTTCTTTTTCATCTGCCACCAGAGGAAGTTATTTTCTTCTACTATTACCCTGGGGTTATAGTATTTTTCATTCTCCCTTGTCTTTATATTGCTATACTCATTGATATACATGGTTTGTAATATATGTGTTGTTGTCAGGCTTTATATTTTCCCTTATATTTAGGAGCTCCATGCTTTCGTTTTTCCTTCCCGACTTCAAGTCAAGCGAATAATGGTCTAGAATTCGTAGTTATACATTTCAAAATGAACATAGTTAATGTTCTAAGAAAGAAATTGTAATGGCATGATCTTGTTTTGTCAAATTACCAGAATATCTAGAAAAGACCGAATCATCAAGAAAAGTATTTTCTTGATATATTTAGAGATTAAATAGAATGAAAGAGTTATGTAACATGGTTCATGATGAGGGTGTGATCTGTGAACCTTTATCACTTTCTATTAGAAACTCAGCATGACTTACTGTAATATAATCACGTTGATCAAGTGTCATTATATTATACTAACTCATGCTTCAATTCCCAACATTACTTCAAAACATCTATTTTTCGAATTTTTCAGATTTTATGTCACGACCCGAAAAATTTCGACTAATTTTGAACCAAACTATCAATACGATTTCATATTTTCTACACGATAAGCAGAGTCTGTTAGGTTGAATCTCAAAAATTTTGAATTGTTTCATATATTCATTACTATTCTCGACGATTCACGAACAATTGTGTGTAAATAAATATGTAAATATAAATGTAAGTATATATATATAGTAATAATTTGAGATAATAAAATACAAGTAAATCATTAGAATTAAATATGTAAAATAATATACAAAGTAATTACGTTATTATTATAATGAATATACGATTTCTAAACATAATTAATGTTATATGTATTGAAACATATATAAAATATATAAATATTCAAATATGTTATTATATAATATAGGTGTTACATAATTAATAATATGTATTGTTTAACTTAATTACAAGTTAAAATATAGTTGTTATATAGTTTACTACTTTTAAAATAAATAATAAGATTACTACTATTATATATATGATATATGAAATTGGATACATTTAATTTGTTATTATAACTAATATTATTGTTATCATTATTAATAACATTATTATTATTATTAGAATTAAAATTTTAACTGTAAGTATTATTACCATTATCATTAAGGATTATTATTAATACTATAAAAATTATTATTACTATTAGTATTATTTTGTTATTAGTATTATTAATATTATTATTATTTCTATTATAATTATTATTATTATTATTATTATTATTATTATTATTATTATTATTATTATTATTAGTATTTTTATTTTATTTAATAATATTATAAGAAATATTATTATTATATATTTATAAAGTATTGATATTAATTAAATACAAATTATAAATGCAGATAATTACAAAGTTTGTTTGCTGTCATTGTTATTAGGTTGAAATTGTAATCCTAATTGATTCCCATTGTCGACTCCTTCTTGCTATAAATCAAACAACATCTTATTCAATTAGGAGCGAATTAGATCAGATTAAAAAAAAACTATCGACTTCTCTGCTCATTCTTCTTTTAATAAAAATTTGAATTCGAATAAATTGTCAAAATGTAAAAATGTAGTGAGGTTAGGATTCTTTTTCATAAACTATCTTCTTAATTTCAAATCCCAATTCCTTTTATCAAAGTCGAATTTTGAGGTCAAAGTTAATCTTCTAAAAAGTCAACTGTCATGTTCTTCATAAAATTCGAGTTCCTTTTGATGTTTTTGGTTCAATTGATGATTATAAAAGATTATAGGCGTTATTTTCAATCGATTTCGTGTTGTAAGTATTCTCTAAAACCTCATAAAAATCAAAGATCAAATTTTTTTTTTTTTTTAAAAGTAGCAGTGACAGCAGGTATGCTGTTTTCATATTTTTTTTATTTTTTTTTCTTCTTTCGTTTTCAATTTACTAAAGGATTTATATAGAATGGTTATATATTGTTTGAGAGTCCTAAAACTAATCTGTAATTCATTGGAAATCGATTTGAACTCGGGTTGAATTATTGTGATTTGTGGAAGAAGATGATGAAACAGAAATGCGGGTTATAGATATACTTGTTGTGTATTAAAACAGAAAAATAGAAATAGTTTGATGGTTTGGGTGTGTTTGTGTTGAGCGAGAGGTCACGGGTTCGAGTCCCGTCCGGGGCATTTTTTTTTTTTAAAAGCTCCTAAGGTAGTTTCTCATATTATCATTACTTATTATTATTATTGTTATGTTATTGTTATTGTTATTGTTATTATTATTATTATTAAGTATTAGTATTATTATTATTACTAGTATTATTATTATTAAAAGTATTATTATTAGTAATACTAGTATTATCATTATAATTATTAGTATTATCATTATAATTAGTATTATCATTATAATAACAATTATTATTAATATTTATATCATGATTACTATTATTATTATCAAAAATTATTATTTTCATTATCATTATTATTAAAACCTTTCATTTTATTTAAAAACTACTAATGTCATTATTACTATTACTATTATAAATATTACAAAAATTATCAATATCATTAGTATTAACATTAGTATTGTTATTATTAAAATTATCATCACTATTATCATTTATACAAAAATTAACATTTTGCTATCATTAAAACTATGTTATTATTTTTAAAACCTTATTATGATTGTTATCATTTTACTACTAGTATTATCATTGATGTTACAAAATAACACAACTTTTTATTCATTGTCATTATTAAATTCATTTTATCAAACAAATACTTATACATTGAATATATATATATATATATATATATATATATATAGAAACATATAACAAGTGAAATAATATATATATTCTTATTCGATTACAAGTATATGTGTTAATATATACATACTTGATTTAGGTTCGTGAATCCAAGGAACAACTCTGCACTTGTTCAGTGCAATCATACACATATTTACTACAAACTATCGTATTGTGAGTTTCATTTGCTCCCTTTTTAATTGCTTTTGCAATATATATATATATATATATATATATATATATATATATATATATATATATATATATATATATATATATATATATATATATATATATATATATTTAGGCTGAGAATACATGCGCTGCTTTTATAAGTGTTTACGAAATAGATACAAGTACTTAAAAATACATTCTACGTTGAGTTGTACCACTGGCATACTTCCCTGTAGCTTGGTAACTACTATTTACATGGGTATTGTAAATGCGAATCCTGTTGATAGATCTATCGGGCCTGACAACCCCAACCGGACTGGATGACCAGTATTCAACGGTTGCACAGTACTTCGTTTTGTAGGCTACACTTGGTACGGTGTAGTGAGATTTCATAATAAAGGGAATATGCGACGTTGATTAATAGTTAAGTATGGTTATCAAGTGCTCAACCACTTAGAATGCTTTACATACACTTGCGAGTGTATTATGTTTATGATTATGAAATCTTGTGGTCTATTAATATATTGAAATGATTGTTATGATAAACCTATGAACTCACCAACCTTTTGGTTGACAGTTTAAAGCATGTTTATTCTCAGGTACGAATTAAGTCTTCCGCTGTGCATTTGCTCAATTTAAGGACATTAATTGGAGTCGATCATCGCAATGGGACCAAATGTTGACGACTTCGTCCAGGTGGATAAGGACGGGTCTTTACAGGTGGTATCAGAGCGGTGGTCGTAGCGAACCAGGTCTTGCATTAGTGTGTCTAACTAGTAGTTGTTAGGATGCATTAGTGAGTCTGGACTTCAACCTAGTAGTTGTTAGGTTATATTAGTAAGTCTGGACTTGAACCTGGTCTGCACGTTAAAAGTTTTGCTTATCATTCATTGTCGAAATATATCTATCCATCGTTTTCAGTCTCGACACGTCTTATTGCAATTATTTTATAGATGGTGTACAGACAAATTCATATCCAATCACATTAAATCTTGTCTGATACGTTTCCTTAATTCCCTCCGTAATTTACGGGATCTTCTGTAATATATACATGTATTCTATGTAATTAGAATATCATCCGATATCCAAAAATCATCTCATATCAAAAATCCTTTATCTAACCGTACAAGACGGAACTCGCAACTAGTTCAAATTTCTTAGATTCCCACAGCTATTTCGATATGGATTTCGACTCAAGCTCTGAAGACAGTGTAACCGGAATGGATCAACCAGTTAGTCATCACCAATTCTGGATTAATTGGGGATGGGTTCGTAGCCTACTTAATCATTGGAGGCATGAAGAAGGTGATCCCTTCCACTAACCGAATTCACCTCTGGGTGAAGAACCTGAAGCACTTACCGACGAACCTGTCCGAAACACCATTTTCTCTCTCATTTCCCGAGTATCTCTTCACGATCATATACTATACCAAATTCTAGATCTTATTTATCCACTCGTCCGAACCGACAGTCAACCCGGTATAATAGAAGAAGTTAACGAGCTTCGCGCTCCGGTAGTGGATTTAGAGAATATGGTGCGAAGGTTACAAACACCAGCAGCAGCACCAGCAGCATAACCAGTACCACCATCGACAACATCAACAGTACCATCACCACCACCAACATCAATATCTGCATCCCACATCTCAATATCAAAATCTTTACCACAAACATCAACATCATACGCACCATATATACCAAGGAGTACCAACAACAATGAAAGATGAAGTATTGATCCATAACTTCATTGATATTCTGCGAAGAATATGTGGTTCCTAATAGTTTTAGAGATTACATATTCTAGCTCAAACCGAAAATCATATGAGCTTAATATCATATTAACTCATTAAATCCATGATTATATTTGAAGAAAATATATATGTATATATGTTTTCATAAAGATTGTAATTAAAAAAAAATTCATTCGTACAAACTGTTAATGGTGAAAATAATTTAACGGGTAGGTAATACCCGAGGAATATTTTGATTTCACATTAATAAGTTACATTGTACATTCTTCGAATCTGATTCTACAGTCATTTACTATTCAACTTACACCGATATACGAATCTGTTCACCACAAAATAACCATTTTCTTTCAATTTCATATTTGGATTTTGATTTCTCAGAATCCAACAAGTGGCATAATGAAGAAAACATTTGACAAAATAAAATTTGTTAGAAACAAACAAATTAACTATGAGAAAATTTTGTTAAGAATTTACGCTAACTGTTCCAGCTAACTGTTCCTAGCTAACAGATTACATTTATTTAACTGTTCCTAGCTAACAGATTACATTTATTTATCGCAATTTTATTTATCGTCATTTAATTTCTGTTATTTATTTTACGCATTTTAAATATCGGGACACGTATACAAGGTTTTGACATATCATATCGACGCATCTATATATATTATTTGGAATAACCATAGACACTCTATATGCAGTAATGATCGAGTTCTCTATACAGGGTTGAGGTTGATTCTATAATAATATATATAGTTTGAGTTGTGATCGAGTTTGAGACGTATACGGGTCACGACACGTATTAATTAATTTGAATATAATATATTAAACTATATATGAATTACTGGACTGTTAACTATGGACTATCGACTGTGGACTAATAACATTGAACAATTAAAAAGAATTAAAATATTGATTATAACATATGAAACTAAATAATTCTTCAAGTTTGCCACTTGATTTCATCTTAAACCTCAATTATATCTTGACAATTACAATCTGCGCTCAAACCTTTCATGATTCTTGAAAACACCTCGATCGAGAGGATGAACCGGCCGCACTTCTTCTATGGAAGAAAAGATTGATGCATATAGTTATGCACCTGAAAAACCCTCGGAAACTGAGTAAATGATTAACACGTAGCTGTGCTAATTCCTTTAGTGTTGTTATTACCGAAAATAACTTTGCAATTCCTTTTCAAATTAGACAGTTTTGTCACAGCTTCAGCAAATCAATTATGACTAAGCTCTATTATAACCTTGATATATAAGTTGCCTTTTGTCATCGTTACCGAGGAACCCTTATTATTCCACCGCATTAGCAGTAAACTTACCAACAACTTCATTGATCTTTGACTTTTCGAAAAATCATTATCATCATTGAAACCCTATCATATACTCATCCGCATCTTGAAACGAGAAAGTGCCATACCAATTACCGAGAATCAGCAATCACTATTTTGAATTTCGCAGCGTTTCTACATCATCAATTATATGTATACATATAACCTTTATCTCATAGAATTATGATCTTCCATTCTGGAAAATTCTGAGAAGCACTCAGTCTACGAATCAACATTTCAAAGTTTGAAAAAGCTGATGAAGCAGTGAAAACTGAAGACTGCCTTAACAGTCAAAAGTTTGATGATAAAGAATGGAGTGTTGGAAACACTCAATGGAAAACTTGTAATGGAAAACTGATTGAGCAAACTACGAAGGAGTCTTTGAATAAATCACAAGGACTAAACTTGTACATTAAGAATCCTGATGATTCTGTTTCTGATGAAATTTTTTAATGAATACCTGGCTTCTGACTCCAAACTCTTACGGACAAATTTTCTTCACCATCCTTCGATATTAGAAATTACAAGATATCATCGTATTTTTTTTTTTCATTATAAATATCCTCCATATTTCTGAAGATATTTTCATAACTATTGTCATGACCCGGAAATTTCCGACCAAATTTAAACTTAATCATTATATGATTTAGACACGATAAGAAAAGTCTGTTAGGTTGAGTCTCAAAAATTTTAAACTATGTTCATATAATCATTTGACCTTCTACTATTCCCGACGATTCACGAACCACTATCTGTAAATATATATATATATATATATATATATATATATATATATATATATATATATATATATATATATATATATATATATATATATATATATATATATATATATGAAAGAGAAACCTATGTGATTTTAAAATAAGCGGTGATCCAAAAATGAGTTCTATAAATTTTAGGATTACTAAAAATGTATTTAGGATTTAGTTATTAAATTTTAATATTTTTTTATATTTTACCCAGAATTGAGAGGGACAGTTGATGTAATTTTTATTTAACAAATTAATGATCAAATTTCATACCATAATGACCAAAATAAATAAAACTATGTAATTTAAAAATAAGAGATTTTTCCAAAGACTTTTTGTCCGCCACTGACTAACAACGGAGCACAATATCTTACTCCCTGAAATAGTGTCGGTAACTATATTACAATTTTAACGGATGCTTAACTATTTTTCAATTTGACACAGTGTAAATGAATTGCTGTTTTTGGATTTAATTCATCCACTAGCTTACTTATATTAGAATATAAATATACATACAGATCATTATATGACATCACCACATACCATTCTATGTAAAGTTTTTTTTTTCTTTTCATATAGATATAAAAAGATATTGTCGTTGATCTTTTTGCTAGAAAACAATTGTGTACGTCCTAGAAGGAATGAGTAATAATGGAATGGAATATCAAGGGTAAATAGAGTTTCTCTTATTTCTCTCCATAAAGATACTGAACACTTCATATAATATAGAGGCATAACCCCTTACACTTCATTTACAATTACATGTTTTAATTACTATTATTACTTTATTATTATTTATCAACTTAACTATTATTATTATTATTATATATATATGATTACTTACTACACATAACACCACTACATATAATATTCCAATTCATTCGGTAACCATTCACATCCATCACCATCCTTGGCCCTCACCACTTCTATAATAATTCACCATATTTTCTGTTTACGATTAAAACTTCATAAGTTTTGATATAACAAGTAAATGAGTGTCTTTTTCTTTTCTTATTCTTTCTTTGACTTAATACAATCATATGGATATATATATATATATATATATATATATATATATATATATATATATATATATATATATATATATATATATATATATATATATATATATATATATATATATATATATATATATATATATATATCCTCGTTGGTTTGCACAACACAAAGACAACACATATAATTATAATATATATGTATAAATAATTCACCCTTCCCACCACCTCAATCTCTATATGTATATACATATACTAAGTATGCATTCTATGATCAAGTCCTCCCTCATTCCTTCTTCCCCATCGACCATTAATCACCTTACAACCACCATGACAACCAACCCGAACACCACCATGATCATCATAACCATCTATGCGTTACTTTCCTGTTCTTTTTCTGTCTGAGCACAACGACATCTACCACCACCTTGTTTTCTTCAAACCACCGAAACAACCACCATCGTATTTTTTTCTCTTGTTTAAACTATCACTGCTGCTGCTATATTCTATAAGCATTTTGATTATGAACCCAGTTAAACCGTCGACTATATTGTTTTTTTTACTGTTGCAGCCGTTGTCTAAGAGTGCTTCGGATACTATCTCAGACCATGATCAACCGAAGGCCACCACCTCATCACAACCATCATCAACATCACCATTATCTTAATAATAACAACCTGTAACTACCTTATTAACTAACCTGCTATTTTTATTCAATTCCTTTACAAATGGAAATCATTCCCACAACTACAACTAATCTACCTCATGATCAAAACCATAGTTACTTGTTCGTTGCTACTATTTCCTCTTCTGTCTTCCTGTTCCGACAGCCACACCCGAAAAACCCTCTTAATACTGCTATTTAACTGTTTAACGAAGATAATAATGAAGAAGATGATGGGTAACTCGTCACATAAAATAACGATGGTTTTTAGTCGAAGCTTATTTGGTTTGTAATTTCTCTGCTACATGATTCCGTTAACCTGTTGCAGATAAATATGACATAGGATCATGCTTTAGTTTAATGGATTTTGTTAAGTGGGTTTTGATTTTAAAAGAAGAAGAAGGAAAACAGATTAGGTTAAAACATTTTAGGAGGTAATTAAACAGAAAAACACGATTGGTTGATTGGTTAAGTGCGTGTGGAGGAACGAGAGGTCCTGAGTTTGAACCCATGCAACTACAATATTCCTTTTTATTTTCAAGAGAAGTTGTTGGGCTTGTGCTTGCTGTTGGGCCGAAATCCACTTATTGTTGGGCTGAAATAATTGGGGCCGAATCTACCTATTAATGGGTTATATAGTTTTAGGTTGTGTATTATTCCAGAAAATCAATGGCAGCGAAATGGTTAGGGGTTTGTGTGTTGAGCGAGAGGTCTTGGGTTCAAGTCCCGTTTGCGGCAGTTTTCTTTTTAAGTCATCTTTTGAGGTAGTTTTCATATTAAAAATTAGTATTAATATTATTATTATTATTATTATTATTATTATTATTATTATTATTATTATTATTATTATTATTATTATTATTATTATTATTGTTGTTGTTGTTGTTGTTATTAGTTAGTGTTTTTATTAGTAAGAATTTCATTAGTTTTACAATCATAATACAAAGTATAATTATATTAATATCATTATATAAATATTAATATCATTATTATTGTTATTATTAGCATTAGTATTAGTATTATCATTTTTTTTAAAATTTATATATTTTAACAAAGGTATTTTATTTAAAATTTATCATCTTCATTACTATTATAAGTATTATTATCATTAAAACTATTATTATTAGTTTTAACAATATTTCTACTAAAATTATTATCATTATAAGTATTATTATCATACTTATTATTATTATCATTATCAAGTATATTTACTAATATTATTATTATAAAATAATATAATTTTTTTTATTTATTATCATTTATATTATGTTATCAAATGATTTTTAGTTATATAACACTATAGTTAATACGTATAACATATCTATATTAACGTTTTAAAATAAATACTAATTATTTAGTTAAAGTACACAAAATAGAAATATTTAAATTACTTATTGATAAAAATATATAACTTACTAAAACAACAATTATATCACTAATTATATATAAATTTAGTTGTTCGATTACAAGTATAGATGTTAATATATATATATATATATATATATATATATATATATATATATATATACGTGATATAGGTTCGTGAATCCGTGGTCAACCCTACACTTGTTAAATGACGTCATATGTATTTTTACTACAAAATACAGTATGGTGAGTTTCATTTGCTCCCTTTTTAATTGCTTTTGCAATATATATTTTGGGCTGAGAATACATGCGCTGCTTTTATAAATGTTTACGAAATAGACACAAGTACTTAAAAATATATTCAACGTTGAGTTGTACCACTGGCATACTTCCCTGTAGCTTGGTAACTACTATTTACATGGGTATTGTAAACGCGAATCCTGTTGATAGATCTATCGGGCCTGACAACCCCAACCGGACTGGACGACCAGTATTCAACGGTTGCACAGTACTTCATTTCGGTGACTACACTTGGTACAGTGTAGTGAGATTTCATAATAAAGGGAATATGCGACGTGATTAAATGTTAAGTATGGTTACCAAGTGCTCAACCACTTAGAATGCTTTACATACACTTGCGAGTGTATTATGTTTATGTTTATGAAATCTTGTGGTCTATTAACATATTGAAATGATTATTATGATAAACCTATGAACTCACCAACCTTTTGGTTGACACTTTTAAGCATGTTATTTCTCAGGTACGAATTAAGTCTTCCGCTATGCATTTGCTCATTTTAAGGACATTACTTGGAGTCGATCATCGCAATGGGACCAAATGTTGACGACTTCGTCCAGGAGGATTAGGACAGGGTCGTCACAGGTGGTATCAGAGCGATGGTCTTAGCAAACCAGGTCTTGTATTAGTGTGTCTAACTAATAGTTGTTTAGATGCATTAGTGGGTCTGGACTTCGACCATGTCTGCATGTCAAAAGTTTTGCTTATCATTTCGTGTCGAAAATCATCTACTTATCATCCTTAGAAAATTACCTGCTTATCATTCTTAGTCTAAACACTTCTTATTGCATTGATTGCATGAATAGTGTAGAGACAAAATTCAGATCTTAGCGTATCTGTTACTGTAGACTTTATCTTACACATTTTCTTAATTTCCTCCGTAATCTACGGGATCTTCTGTACTATACATAGATATTCTATGTAATTAGAATTAGAATATCATCTGATATCTGAAAATCATTTCATAAAATCCTTTACCTAACCGTGCAAGATGAATTCCGCAACCAGTTCAAGTTCGTCAGATTCCGATAACTATTCCGATATGGATTTTCACTCGAACTCCGAAAGCAGTGTAACCGGAATGGATCAACCGATTAGCCATCATCTATTCTGGATGAATTGGGGCTGGGTTCGTAGCCTCCTCAATCATTGGAGACAAGAAGAAGGTGATCCTTTTCATCCACCACATTGCCCTCTTGGCGAAGAAACTGTAGCACTTACCGGCGAACCTGTCCGAAACACCATTTTCTCTCTCATTTCCAGAGTATCTCGTCACAATTATATACTATACCAAATTCTAGATCATATTTATCCGCTCGTCCGAACCGACAATCATCCTGGTGTAATAGAAGAAGTCAACGAGCTTCGCGCTCGGGTAGTGGCTTTGGAGAATATGGTGCAAAGGTTACAAACACCAGCAGCAGCACCAGCACCACCATCATCAACGCCAACCGTACCATTACCACCACCAACAACAATCGCATTGCAAACCTCAACTTCACAATCTGTCACAAGAACATCAACGTCATACGCACCATAGATACCAAGGAGTACCAACAATAATGAACGATGATGTATTAATTCATAACTTCATTGAAGAAATATTCTGCGAAGAATATGTGATTTCTAAAAGTTTTAAAGATTATTTATTCTAGCTCAAACCGAAAATCAAATAAGTTTAATATCATATTGACTCATTAAATCTATAATTACCTTTGAAGAAAATATATATGTATATATATTTTCATAAAGATTGTAATTGAAAATCCTTCCGTACAAACTTTTAATGATGAAAATATTTTAACGGGTAGATAATACCCGAGGAATATTTAGATTTCACATTAATAAGTTACACTGTACATTCTTCGAATCTGATTCAACAGTCATTTACTATCCTACTTACATCCACAGATATACGTATCCGTTCACCACAGAATAACCATTTTTACTCAATTTCATATTGGATTTTGACTTATCAGAATCCAACAAATGGCATAATGAAGAAAACACTGGACAAAATAAAATTTGTTAGAAACAAACAAATTAACTACGAAAAAAAAAAAATTTTGTTAAGAATCCACGCTAACTGTTCCTAGCTAACTGTTAATTCCGTATTACATTTTATTTATCGCAATTTATATTCTCGCAATTTTATTTATCGTCATTTAATTTCTGTTATTTATTTTACGCACTTTAAATATCGGGACATGTATACAAGGTTTTGAAATATCATATCGACGCATCTATATATATTATTTGGAATAACCATAGACACTCTATATGCAGAAATATTGGAGTTAGCTATACAGGGTTGAGGTTGATTCTACAATAATATATATAGTTTGAGTTGTGATCGAGTCTGAGACATGTACACGGGTCACGATACGCATTAATTAATTCAAATATTATATATTAAGCTATATATGAATTATTGGACTGTTAACTGTGGACTATCAACTTTGGACTGCCGACATTGGACAATTAAAATGAATTAAAATATTGATTATAACATATGAAACTAAACATCTCTTCAAGTTTGCCATTTGATTTCATCTTAAACATCCTTTGTATCTTGACGATCACAATCAGCGTTTAATCATCTAAAAACCTTCAATATTCTTGAAAACCCTCAGTTTGATAACTGATGATCCAGATTCGTTAACTTTGAAAATGCTGACGAAGCAGCATGTGGTAGATGACCTAAATGGCCAAGGGTTTGATAATAAAGAATGGAGTGTTGGGAACGCTCGATAGAAAATTTGGTACTGAAAAATGGATTGAGCTAACCATAAAGGAGACCAAGGACAAATACAAGGACCAAACCCTATATTCAAAGAATCCAGGTAATTCAGGATCTGATGAAATCTTTAGAGAATATCATGCTCCGAAGTCATGTTAAAATCTTGCGGAAAATTTTTCTTCATCAACTTTCGAACTTAGAAATTCCAAAATATCATCATAAATATCTTCTATATTTCTGAGGATATTTTCATAAGTATTCTTGTACGAAATTATATACCTCTTCGTGCTTTTTGTATTCCATTATATTGGAAACTACCATAAAACCTAAGTATAATTACGAATGAATTCTGGAAAAGTGTTAAGAATTTGAGCATGAGTTAGTATAATATAATGACACTTGGCCAACGTGATTATAATACAGTAAGTCATGCTGGGAGTTCTATTGGAACATGATAATTCACAGATCATAACGTCATCATGTGCTATGTTACATAACTCTTTCATTCTACTTAACATCTGAACATATCAAGAAAATGTATTCTTGGTGGTTCTATCTTCCATGATGTTGATAAAATTGAAAATCAAATAGTGCTATCACGTTCCTTCCTGCTTAGAATATTATAATCATTCGAAACTCTATATCTACAAATTATGGACCATTATTCGCTTGATTTAGAATCGGGAAGAGAAAACAAGAGCATGGAGCTCCGAAATATAAAGGAAAGCCGATCACAAACATATAAGTTACAAACCGTGTATATCAATGCGGATAGCAACATAAATACACGGGAGAATGAAAAACTCTATAACCCCAAGGTAATAGTAGAAGTTAACAGATTCCTCCAGTGGTAGATGAAAAAGGAGGAAGACAGAAGCAATTATCAGAAGAAAGACAAGGATCAGTACTGGATTAAGCATTTTTACAATCTTTAGAATTATGGATTAAGGAAGAAAGTATAGGAATGGTGAAAATAATGGAAACGGAAGAAGTTAATTTATAATAGAAATATTCGACAGAGCAAATGAGATAGATGACTGCATTGAATTAAAGAGATCCTAATCTCCTTGAATCCCGAAGAATCGGATCATATAGATTTCCAAGATTTTCTTTTAAATCCCTTGAATTTCGGAATTCAACTGAGACAGCGTCCAAAATTAAGACGAATTTTTTTTTTCTAAATTCAACCCTGTTTACGTCAAAAGCTAAGGAAAATCTTATTTTCTTCAATTCACTCTTTTGCGATAGCTTCATTCGTATTCTTAGAATAATCGAATTATTTTATCATTATTATTCAATGATGATAAAACTCTATTTATCAACTCATATTCGTCGTGAAAACATTTTTAGTGTTAGCTATGACGACCTCGATCAAATTTCGGGACGAAATTTCTTTAACGGGTAGGTACTGTCATGACCCGGAAATTTCCGACCAAATTTAAACTTAATCATTATATGATTTAGACACGATAAGCAAAGTCTGTTAGGTTGAGTCTCAAAAATTTTAAACAATGTTCATATAATCATTTGACCTTCTACTATTCCTGACGATTCACGAACCACTATCTGTAAATATATATATATATATATATATATATATATATATATATATATATATATATATATATATATATATATATATATATATATATATATATGAAAGAGAAACTTATGTGATTTTAAAATAAGTGGTGATCCAAAAATGAGTTCTATAAATTTTAGGATTACTAAAAATGTATTTAGGATTTAGTTATTAAATTTTAATATTTTTTTATATTTTACCCAGAATTGAGAGGGACAGTTGATGTAATTTTTATTTAATAAATTAATGATCAAATTTCATACCATAATGACCAAAATAAATAAAACTATGTAATTTAAAAATAAGAGATTTTTCCAAAGACTTTTTGTCCGCCACTGACTAACAACGGAGCACAATATCTTACTCCCTGAAATAGTGTCAGTAACTATATTACAATTTTAACGGATGCTTAACTATTCTTCAATTTGACACAGTGTAAATGAATTGCTGTTTTTGGATTTAATTCATCCACTAGCTTACTTATATTAGAATATAAATATACATACAGATCATTATATGACATCACCACATACCATTCTATGTAAAGTTTTTTTTTTCTTTTCATATAGATATAAAAAGATATTGTCGTTGATCTTTTTGCTAGAAAACAATTGTGTACGTCCTAGAAGGAATGAGTAATAATGGAATGGAATATCAAGGGTAAATAGAGTTTCTCTTATTTCTCTCCATAAAGATACTGAACACTTCATATAATATAGAGGCATAACCCCTTACACTTCATTTACAATTACATGTTTTAATTACTATTATTACTTTATTATTATTTATCAACTTAACTATTATTATTATTATTATATATATATGATTACTTACTACACATAACACCACTACATATAATATTCCAATTCATTCGGTAACCATTCACATCCATCACCATCCTTGGCCCTCACCACTTCTATAATAATTCACCATATTTTCTGTTTACGATTAAAACTTCACAAGTTTTGATATAACAAGTAAATGAGTGTCTTTTTCTTTTCTTATTCTTTCTTTGACTTAATACAATCATATGGATATATATATATATATATATATATATATATATATATATTTATATATATATATATATATATATATATCCTCGTTGGTTTGCACAACACAAAGACCACACATATAATTATAATATATATGTATAAATAATTCACCCTTCCCACCACCTCAATCTCTATATGTATATACATATACTAAGTATGCATTCTATGATCACCTCCTCCCTCATTCCTTCTTCCCCATCGACCATTAATCACCTTACAACCACCATGACAACCAACCCGAACACCACCATGATCATCATAACCATCTATGCGTTACTTTCCTGTTCTTTTTCTGTCTGAGCACAACGACATCTACCACCACCTTGTTTTCTTCAAACCACCGAAACAACCACCATCGTATTTTTTTTCTCTTGTTTAAACTATCACTTCTGCTGCTATATTCTATAAGCATTTTGATTATGAACCCAGTTAAACCGTTGACTATATTGTTTTTTTTTACTGTTGCAGCCGTTGTCTAAGAGTGCTTCGGATACTATCTCAGACCATGATCAACCGAAGGCCACCACCTCATCACAACCATCATCAACATCACCGTTATCTTAATAATAACAACCTG
The DNA here is from genome assembly GCF_046630445.1 of Rutidosis leptorrhynchoides. Taxonomy (NCBI): domain Eukaryota; kingdom Viridiplantae; phylum Streptophyta; class Magnoliopsida; order Asterales; family Asteraceae; genus Rutidosis; species Rutidosis leptorrhynchoides. Next base: position 121,851,302 of record NC_092339.1, read on the forward strand.
TAACTACCTTATTAACTAACCTGCTATTTTTATTCAATTCCTTTACAAATGGAAATCATTCCCACAACTACAACTAATCTACCTCATGATCAAAACCATAGTTACTTGTTCGTTGCTACTATTTCCTCTTCTGTCTTCCTGTTCCGACAGCCACACCCGAAAAACCCTCTTAATACTGCTATTTAACTGTCTAACGAAGATAATAATGAAGAAGATGATGGGTAACTCGTCACATAAAATAACGATGGTTTTTAGTCGAAGCTTATTTGGTTTGTAATTTCTCTGCTACATGATTCCGTTAACCTGTTGCAGATAAATATGACATAGGATCATGCTTTAGTTTAATGGATTTTGTTAAGTGGGTTTTGATTTTAAAAGAAGAAGAAGGAAAACAGATTAGGTTAAAACATTTTAGGAGGTAATTAAACAGAAAAACACGATTGGTTGATTGGTTAAGTGCGTGTGGAGGAACGAGAGGTCCTGAGTTCGAACCCATGCAACTACAATATTCCTTTTTATTTTCAAGAGAAGCTGTTGGGCTTGGGCTTGTGCTTGCTGTTGGGCCGAAATCCACTTATTGTTGGGCTGAAATAATTGGGGCCGAATCTACCTATTAATGGGTTATATAGTTTTAGGTTGTGTATTATTCCAGAAAATCAATGGCAGCGAAATGGTTAGGGGTTTGTGTGTTGAGCGAGAGGTCTTGGGTTCAAGTCCCGTTTGCGGCAGTTTTCTTTTTAAGTCATCTTTTGAGGTAGTTTTCATATTAAAAATTAGTATTAATATTATTATTATTATTATTATTATTATTATTATTATTATTATTATTATTATTATTATTATTATTATTATTATTATTATTATCATTTTTGTTGTTGTTGTTGTTGTTATTAGTTAGTGTTTTTATTAGTAAGAATTTCATTAGTTTTACAATCATAATACAAAGTATAATTATATTAATATCATTATATAAATATTAATATCATTGTTATTGTTATTATTAGCATTAGTATTAGTATTATCATTTTTTTTAAAAATTTATATATTTTAACAAAGGTATTTTATTTAAAATTTATCATCTTCATTACTATTATAAGTATTATTATCATTAAAACTATTATTATTAGTTTTAACAATATTTCTACTAAAATTATTATCATTATAAGTATTATTATCATACTTATTATTATTATCATTATCAAGTATATTTACTAATATTATTATTATAAAATAATATAATTTTTTTTATTTATTATCATTTATATTATGTTATCAAATGATTTTTAGTTATATAACACTATAGTTAATACGTATAACATATCTATATTAACGTTTTAAAATAAATACTAATTATTTAGTTAAAGTCCACAAAATAGAAATATTTAAATTACTTATTGATAAAAATATATAACTTACTAAAACAACAATTATATCACTAATTATATATAAATTTAGTTGTTCGATTACAAGTATAGATGTTAATATATATATATATATATATATATATATATATATATATATATATATATATATATATATATATATATATATATATATATATATATATACGTGATATAGGTTCGTGAATCCGTGGTCAACCCTACACTTGTTAAATGACGTCATATGTATTTTTACTACAAAATACAGTATGGTGAGTTTCATTTGCTCCCTTTTTAATTGCTTTTGCAATATATATTTTGGGCTGAGAATACATGCTGCTTTTATAAATGTTTACGAAATAGACACAAGTACTTAAAAATACATTCTACGTTGAGTTGTACCACTGGCATACTTCCCTGTAGCTTGGTAACTACTATTTACATGGGTATTGTAAACGCGAATCCTGTTGATAGATCTATCGGGCCTGACAACCCCAACCGGACTGGACGACCAGTATTCAACGGTTGCACAGTACTTCGTTTCGGTGACTACACTTGGTACAGTGTAGTGAGATTTCATAATAAAGGGAATATGCGACGTGATTAAATGTTAAGTATGGTTACCAAGTGCTCAACCACTTAGAATGCTTTACATACACTTGCGAGTGTATTATGTTTATGTTTATGAAATCTTGTGGTCTATTAACATATTGAAATGATTATTATGATAAACCTATGAACTCACCAACCTTTTGGTTGACACTTTTAAGCATGTTATTTCTCAGGTACGAATTAAGTCTTCCGCTGTGCATTTGCTCATTTTAAGGACATTACTTGGAGTCGATCATCGCAATGGGACCAAATGTTGACGACTTCGTCCAGGAGGATTAGGACAGGGTCGTCACCACTATTCTTATCTGAAATCATTAATCTCTTCGTGCTATCAGTATTACATCATATAGAAACTGATAGTTTCTATATTCTGTAAACTTTCAAGCTTAAAATATGAATGTTATTGAAGTAATGTTGGGAACTGATGCATGAGTTAGTATAATATAATTACACTTGATCAACGTGATTATATTACAGTAAGTCATGCTGAGTTTCTAATGGAACGTGATGATTCACAGTACCGTCATCATGTGCCATGTTACACGACTCTTGTATTCTATTTAACCTCTAAACATTTCAAGAAAATATTTTCTTGATAATTCGGTCTTTTCCCGGATATTCTGGTAATTTGACAAGTCAAATTGTACTATTACCGTTTCCTTCTTAGAACATTAACAATGTACATTCTGAAACGTATATCTACGAATTTTGGACCATTACAAGAGATGCCAATTGCAAGAAGAAGAAACGAAGGGACAAAGATCTGAAATAGAAATTGGAGTAAAAATCACAGCAAATAGGGGGAGTATTAACTGGGGATGACAATGATTATAGAAAACAGAAGCAAGGACTTCGAAGTATAAGAGACGATATAAAGCCCGATAATGACACATAAATTACAAATCGTGTATATCAATGTTTATAGCAACATAAAGACACGGGAGGATTAAAAGCATTATAACCCCAAGGGCAAAATAGAAATAAGCAGACTCCTCTGGTGGAAGTTGAAAAAGGAGAATGATGGTTGTGATAGTAAGGATGAGGACAAGGATCAGAACTGGATTAAGCATTTTCACATTCGTTTGAAAGTATGGACCGAGAAAGAAGGAATTGGAGTGGTAAAAATAATGAAACGAAAGAAGTTCATTTATAGAGAAGATACCAGACAAAGCAATCGAGACAGATCATCGCATTAAATTAAAGATAATCCTAATTTTCCATAAACCTCGAAGAATCAAATTCTATAGATTTCCAAGATTTTCTTTTAAATCTCTTGAATTCCGGAAATCCACCATGACTACGTCAAAAGTTAAGACGAAACTTTTCACTCTTTTGTGATAGCTTCACTCGTACGCTTCACATGATCGAATCATTTTATCTATATTAATCAATAATGATAAAACTCTAATTATCAACTCATATTTGTCATGAAAACAATTTTTATTGTTAGCCATGACGACCTCGATCAAATTTCGGGACGAAATTTCTTTAACGGGTAGGTACTGACACGACCCGAAAAATTTCGACTAATTTTGAACCAAACTATCAATACGATTTCATATTTTCTACACGATAAGCAGAGTCTGTTAGGTTGAATCTCAAAAATTTTGAATTGTTTCATATATTCATGACTATTCTCGACGATTCACGAACAATTGTGTGTAAATAAATATGTAAATATAAATGTAAGTATATATATATAGTAATAATTTGAGATAATAAAATACAAGTAAATCATTAGAATTAAATATGTAAAATAATATACAAAGTAATTACGTTATTATTATAATGAATATACGATTTCTAAACATAATTAATGTTATATGTATTGAAACATATATAAAATATATAAATATTCAAATATTCAAATATGTTATTATATAATATAGGTGTTACATAATTAATAATATGTATTGTTTAACTTAATTACAAGTTGAAATATAGTTGTTATATAGTTTACTACTTTTAAAATAAATAATAACATTACTACTATTATATATATGATATATGAAATTGGATACATTTAATTTGTTATTATAACTAATATTATTGTTATCATTATTAATAACATTATTATTATTATTAGAATTAAAATTTTAACTATAAGTATTATTACCATTATCATTAAGGATTATTATTAATACTATAAAAATTATTATTAATTTTAGTATTATTTTGTTATTAGTATTATTAATATTATTATTATTTCTATTATAATTATTATTATTATTATTATTAGTATTTTTATTTTATTTAATAATATTATCAGAAATATTATTATTATATATTTACAAAGTATTGATATTAATTAAATACAAATTATAAATGCAGATAATTACAAAGTTTGTTTGCTGTCATTGTTATTAGGTTGAAATTGTAATCCTGATTGATTCCCATTGTCGACTCCTTCTTGCTATAAATCAAACAACATCTTATTCAATTAGGAGCGAATTAGATCAGATTAAGAAAAAGAAAAAAAAACTATCGACTTCTCTGCTCATTCTTCTTTTAATAAAAATTCGAATTCGAATAAATTGTTAAAATGTAAAAATGTAGTGAGGTTAGGATTCTTTTTCATAAACTATCTGCTTAATTTCAAATCCCAATTCCTTTTATCAAAGTCGAATTTTGAGGTCAAAGTTAATCTTCTAAAAAGTCAACTGTCGTGTTCTTCATAAAATTCGAGTTCCTTTTGATGTTTTTGGTTCAATTGATGATTATAAAAGATTATAGGCGTTATTTTCAATCGATTTCGTGTTGTAAGTATTGTCTAAAACCTCATAAAAATCAAAGATCAAATTTTTTTTAAAAAAAAGTAGCAGCGACAGCAGGTATGCTGTTTTCATATTTTTTTTATTTTTTTTTTCTTCTTTCGGTTTCAATTTATTAAAGGATTGATATAGAATGGTTATATATTGTTTGAGAGTCCTAAAACTAATATGTAATTCATTGGAAATCGATTTGAACTCGGGTTGAATTATTGTGATTTGTGGAAGAAGATGATGAAACAGAACTGCGGGTTATATATATACTTGTTGTGTATTAAAACAGAAAAATAGAAATAGTTTGATGGTTTGGGTGTGTTTGTGTTGAGCGAGAGGTCACGGGTTCGAGTCCCGTCCGGGGCATTTTTTTTTAAAAAAGCTCCTAAGGTAGTTTCTCATATTATCATTACTTATTATTATTATTGTTATGTTATTGTTATTGTTATTATTATTATTATTATTAAGTATTAGTATTATTATTATTACTAGTATTATTATTATTAAAAGTATTATTATTAGTAATACTAGTATTATCATTATAATTATTAGTATTATCATTATAATAATAATTATTATTAATATTTATATCATGATTACTATTATTATTATCAAAAATTATTATTTTCATTATCATTATTATTAAAACCTTTCATTTTATTTAAAAACTACTAATGTCATTATTACTATTACTATTATAAATATTACAAAAATTATCAATATCATTAGTATTAACATTAGTATTGTTATTATTAAAATTATCATCATTATTATCATTTATACAAAAATTAACATTTTGCTATCATTAAAACTATGTTATTATTTTTAAAACCTTATTATGATTGTTATCATTTTACTACTAGTATTATTATTGATGTTACAAAATAACACAACTTTTTATTCATTGTCATTATTAAAATCATTTTATCAAACAAATACTTATACATTGAATATATATATATATAAGTATATATATATATATATATATATATATATATATATATATATATATATATATATATATATATATATATATATATATATATATAGAAACATATAACAAGTGAAATAATATATATATACTTATTCGATTACAAGTATATGTGTTAATATATACATACTTGATTTAGGTACGTGAATCCAAGGAACAACTCTGCACTTGTTCAGTACAATCATACACATATTTACTACAAACTATCGTATTGTGAGTTTCATTTGCTCCCTTTTTAATTGCTTTTGCAATATATATATATATATATATATATATATATTTGGGCTGAGAATACATGCGCTGCTTTTATAAGTGTTTTCGAAATAGACACAAGTACTTAAAAATACATTCTACGTTGAGTTGTACCACTGGCATACTTCCCTGTAGCTTGGTAACTACTATTTACATGGGTATTGTAAGCGCGAATCCTGTTGATAGATCTATCGGGCCTGACAACCCCAACCGGACTGGACGACCAGTATTCAACGGTTGCACAGTACTTCGTTTTGTAGGCTACACTTGGTACGGTGTAGTGAGATTTCATAATAAAGGGAATATGTGACGTTGATTAATAGTTAAGTATTGTTACGAAGTCCTCAACCACTTAGAATGCTTTACATACACTTGCGAGTGTATTATGTTTATGATTATGAAATCTTGTGGTCTATTAATATATTGAAATGATTGTTATGATAAACCTATGAACTCACCAACCTTTTGGTTGACACTTTAAAGCATGTTTATTCTCAGGTATGAATTAAGTCTTCCGCTGTGCATTTGCTTACGTTAAGGACATTACTTGGAGTCGATCATCGCAATGGGACCAAATATTGACGACTTCGTCCAGGTGGATAAGGACGGGTCTTTACAGGTGGTATCAGAGCGGTGGTCATAGCGAACCAGGTCTTGCATTAGTGTATCTAACTAGTAGTTGTTAGGATGCATTAGTGAGTCTGGACTTCGATCTAGTAGTTGTTAGGTTATATTAGTAAGTCTGGACTTGAACCTGGTCTGCACGTTAAAAGTTTTGCTTATCATTCATTGTCGAAATATATCTATCCATCATTTTCAGTCTCGATACGTCTTATTACAATTATTGTATAGATGGTGCACAGAAAAATTCATATCCAATCACATTAAATCTTGTCTGATACGTTTCCTTAATTTCCTCCGTAATTTACGGGATCTTCTGTAATATATACATGTATTCTATGTAACTAGAATATCATCCGATATCCAAAAATCATCTCATATCAAAAATCCTTTATCTAACCGTACAAGACGGAACTCGCAACTAGTTCAAATTTCTTAGATTCCCACAGCTATTTCGATATGGATTTCGACTCAAGCTCCGAAGACAGTGTAACCGGAATGGATCAACCAGTTAGTCATCACCAATTCTGGATTAATTGTGGATGGGTTCGTAGCCTACTTAATCATTGGAGGCATGAAGAAGGTGATCCCTTCCACCAATCGAATTCACCTCTGGGTGAAGAACCTGAAGCACTTACCGGTGAACCTGTCCGAAACACCATTTTCTCTCTACCCGAGTATCTCGTCACGATCATATACTATACCAAATTCTAGATCTTATTTATCCACTCGTCCGAACCGACAGTCACCCCGGTATAATAGAAGAAGTTAACGAGCTTCGCGCTCGGGTAGTGGATTTAGAGAATATGGTGCGAAGGTTACAAACACCAGCAGCAGCACCAGCAGCATAACCAGTACCACCATCAACAACATCAACAGTACCATCACCACCACCAACATCAATATCTGCATCCCACATCTCAATATCAAAATCTTTACCACAAACATCAACATCATACGCACCATATATACCAAGGAGTACCAACAACAATGAAAGATGAAGTATTGATCCATAACTTCATTGATATTCTGCGAAGAATATGTGGTTCCTAATAGTTTTAGAGATTACATATTCTAGCTCAAACCGAAAATCATATGAGCTTATTATCATATTAACTCATTAAATCCATGATTATATCTGAAGAAAATATATATGTATATATGTTTTCATAAAGATTGTAATTAAAAAAAAATCATTCGTACAAACTGTTAATGGTGAAAATAATTTAACGGGTGGGTAATACCCGAGGAATATTTTGATTTCACATTAATAAGTTACATTGTACATTCTTCGAATCTGATTCTACAGTCATTTACTATCCTACTTACACCGATATACGAATCTGTTCACCACAAAATAACCATTTTCTTTCAATTTCATATTTGGATTTTGATTTCTTAGAATCCAACAAGTGGCATAATGAAGAAAATATTTGACAAAATAAAATTTGTTAGAAACAAACAAATTAACGATGAGAAAATTTTGTTAAGAATTTACGCTAACTGTTCCAGCTAACTGTTCCTAGCTAACAGATTACATTTATTTATCACAATTTTATTTATCATCATTTAATTTCTGTTATTTATTTTACGCATTTTAAATATCGGGACACGTATACAAGGATTTGACATATCATATCGACGCATCTATATATATGATTTGGAATAACCATAGACACTCTATATGCAGTAATGATCGAGTTCTCTATACAGGGTTGAGGTTGATTCTATAATAATATATATAGTTTGAGTTGTGATCGAGTCTGAGACGTATACGGGTCACGACACGTATTAATTAATTTGAATATAATATATTAAACTATATATGAATTACTGGACTGTTAACTGTGGACTATCGACTGTGGACTAATAACATTGAACAATTAAAAAGAATTAAAATATTGATTATAACATATGAAACTAAACAATTCTTCAAGTTTGCCACTTGATTTCATCTTAAACCTCAATTATATCTTGACAATTACAATCTGCGCTCAAACCTTTCATGATTCTTGAAAACACCTCGATCGATAGGATGAACCAGCCACACTTAAAGAAGAAAAGATTGATGCATATAGTTATGCACCTGAAAAACACTCGGAAACTGAGTAAACGATTAACACGTAGCTGTGCTAATTCCTTTAGTGTTGTTATTACCGAAAATAACTTTGTAATTCCTTTTCAAATTAGACAGTTTTGTCACAGCTTCAGCAAATCAATTATGACTAAGCTCTATTATAACCTTGATATGTAAGTTGCCTTTCGTCATCGTTACCGAGGAACCGTTATTATTCCACCGCATTAGCAGTAAACTTACCAAAAACTTCATTGATCTTTGACTTTTCGAAAAATCATTATCATCATTGAAACCCTATCATATACTCATCCGCATCTTGAAACGAGAAAGTGCCATACCAATTACCGAGAATCAGCAATCACTATTTTGAATTTCGCAGCGTTTCTACATCAACAATTATATGTATACATATAACCTTTATCTCATAGAATTATGATCTTCCATTCTGGAAAATTCTGAGAAGCACTCAGTCTACGAATCAACATTTCAAAGTTTGAAAAAGCTGATGAAGCAGTGAAAACTGAAGACTGCCTTAACAGTTAAAAGTTTGATGATAAAGAATGGAGTGTTGGAATCATTCAATGGAAAACTTGTAATGGAAAACTGATTGAGCAAACTATGAAGGAGTCTGTGAACAAATCACAAGGACTAAACTTGTACATTAAGAATCCTGATGATTCTGTTTCTGATGAAATTTTTTAACGAATACATGGCTTCTGACTCCAAACTCTTGCGGACAAATTTTCTTCACCATCCTTCGATATTAGAAATTCCAAGATATCATCGTATTTTTTTTCCATTATAAATATCCTCCATATTTCTGAAGATATTTTCATAACTATTCTTATCTGAAATCATTAATCTCTTCGTGCTATCAGTATTACATCATATAGAAACTGATAGTTTCTATATTATGTAAACTTTCAAGCTTAAAATATGAATGTTATTGAAGTAATGTTGGGAACTGATGCATGAGTTAGTATAATATAATTACACTTGATCAACGTGATTATATTACAGTAAGTCATGCTGAGTTTCTAATGGAACGTGATGATTCACAGTACCGTCATCATGTGCCATGTTACACGACTCTTGTATTCTATTTAACCTCTAAACATTTCAAGAAAATATTTTCTTGATGATTCGGTCTTTTCCCGGATATTCTGGTAATTTGACAAGTCAAATTGTACTATTACCGTTTCCTTCTTAGAACATTAACAATGTACATTCTGAAACTTATATCTACGAATTTTGGACCATTACAAGAGATGCCAATTGCAAGAAGAAGAAACGAAGGGACAAAGATCTGAAATACAAATTGGAGTAAAAATCACAGTAAATAGGGGGAGTATTAACTGGGGATGACAATGATTATAGAAAACAGAAGCAAGGACTTCGAAGTATAAGAGAAGATATAAAGCCCGATAACGACACATAAATTACAAACCGTGTATATCAATGTTTATAGCAACATAAAGACACGGGAGGATTAAAATCATTATAACCCAAGGGCAAAATAGAAATAAGCAGACTCCTCTGGTGGAAGTTGGAAAAGGAGAATGATGGTTGTGATAGTAAGGATGAGGACAAGGATCAGAACTGGATTAAGCATTTTCACAATCGTTTGAAAGTATGGACCGAGAAAGAAGGAATTGGAGTGGTGAAAATAATGGAACGAAAGAAGTTCATTTATAGAGAAGATACCAGACAAAGCAATCGAGACAGATCATCGCATTAAACTAAAGATAATCCTAATTTTCCATAAACCTCGAAGAATCAAATTCTATAGATTTCCAAGATTTTCTTTTAAATCTCTTGAATTCTAGAAATCCACCATGACTACGTCAAAAGTTAAGACGAAACTTTTCACTCTTTTGTGATAGCTTCACTCGTACGCTTCACATGATCAAATCATTTTATCTATATTAATCAATAATGATAAAACTCTAATTATCAACTCATATTTGTCATGAAAACAATTTTTATTGTTAGCCATGACGACCTCGATCAAATTTCGGGACGAAATTTCTTTAACGGGTAGGTACTGTCACGACCCGAAAAATTTCGACTAATTTTGAACCAAACTATCAATACGATTTCATATTTTCTACACGATAAGCAGAGTCTGTTAGGTTGAATCTCAAAAATTTTGAATTGTTTCATATATTCATGACTATTCTCGACGATTCACGAACAATTGTGTGTAAATAAATATGTAAATATAAATGTAAGTATATATATATAGTAATAATTTGAGATAATAAAATACAAGTAAATCATTAGAATTAAATATGTAAAATAATATACAAAGTAATTACGTTATTATTATAATGAATATACGATTTCTAAACATAATTAATGTTATATGTATTGAAACATATATAAAATATATAAATATTCAAATATTCAAATATGTTATTATATAATATAGGTGTTACATAATTAATAATATGTATTGTTTAACTTAATTACAAGTTGAAATATAGTTGTTATATAGTTTACTACTTTTAAAATAAATAATAACATTACTACTATTATATATATGATATATGAAATTGGATACATTTAATTTGTTATTATAACTAATATTATTGTTATCATTATTAATAACATTATTATTATTATTAGAATTAAAATTTTAACTATAAGTATTATTACCATTATCATTAAGGATTATTATTAATACTATAAAAATTATTATTACTATTAGTATTATTTGGTTATTAGTATTATTAATATTATTATTATTTCTATTATAATTATTATTATTATTATTATTATTATTATTAGTATTTTTATTTTATTTAATAATATTATCAGAAATATTATTATTATATATTTATAAAGTATTGATATTAATTAAATACAAATTATAAATGCAGATAATTACAAAGTTTGTTTGCTGTCATTGTTATTAGGTTGAAATTGTAATCCTGATTGATTCCCATTGTCGACTCCTTCTTGCTATAAATCAAACAACATCTTATTCAATTAGGAGCGAATTAGATCAGATTAAGAAAAAAAAACTATCGACTTCTCTGCTCATTCTTCTTTTAATAAAAATTCGAATTCGAATAAATTGTCAAAATGTAAAAATGTAGTGAGGTTAGGATTCTTTTTCATAAACTATCTGCTTAATTTCAAATCCCAATTCCTTTTATCAAAGTCGAATTTTGAGGTCAAAGTTAATCTTCTAAAAAGTCAACTGTCGTGTTCTTCATAAAATTCGAGTTCCTTTTGATGTTTTTGGTTCAATTGATGATTATAAAAGATTATAGGCGTTATTTTCAATCGATTTCGTGTTGTAAGTATTGTCTAAAACCTCATAAAAATCAAAAATCAAATTTATTTTTTTTTAAAAGTAGCAGCGACAGCAGGTATGCTGTTTTCATATTTTTTTTATTTTTTTTTCTTCTTTCGTTTTCAATTTATTAAAGGATTGATATAGAATGGTTATATATTGTTTGAGAGTCCTAAAACTAATCTGTAATTCATTGGAAATCGATTTGAACTCGGGTTGAATTATTGTGATTTGTGGAAGAAGATGATGAAACAGAACTGCGGGTTATATATATACTTGTTGTGTATTAAAACAGAAAAATAGAAATAGTTTGATGGTTTGGGTGTGTTTGTGTTGAGCGAGAGGTCACGGGTTCGAGTCCCGTCCGGGGCATTTTTTTAAAAAAAAGCTCCTAAGGTAGTTTCTCATATTATCATTACTTATTATTATTATTGTTATGTTATTGTTATTGTTATTATTATTATTATTATTATTAAGTATTAGTATTATTATTATTACTAGTATTATTATTATTAAAAGTATTATTATTAGTAATACTAGTATTATCATTATAATTATTAGTATTATCATTATAATTAGTATTATCATTATAATAATAATTATTATTAATATTTATATCATGATTACTATTATTATTATTATCAAAAATTATTATTTTCATTATAATTATTATTAAAACCTTTCATTTTATTTAAAAACTACTAATGTCATTATTACTATTACTATTATAAATATTACAAAAATTATCAATATCATTAGTATTAACATTAGTATTGTTATTATTAAAATTATCATCATTATTATCATTTATACAAAAATTAACATTTTGCTATCATTAAAACTATGTTATTATTTTTAAAACCTTATTATGATTGTTATCATTTTACTACTAGTATTATTATTGATGTTACAAAATAACACAACTTTTTATTCATTGTCATTATTAAAATCATTTTATCAAACAAATACTTATACATTGAATATATATATATAAGTATATATATATATATATATATATATATATATATATATATATATATATATATATATATATATATATAGAAACATATAACAAGTGAAATAATATATATATACTTATTCGATTACAAGTATATGTGTTAATATATACATACTTGATTTAGGTTCGTGAATCCAAGGAACAACTCTGCACTTGTTCAATGCAATCATACACAAATTTACTACAAACTATCGTATTGTGAGTTTCATTTGCTCCCTTTTTAATTACTTTTGCAATATATATATATATATATATATATATATATATATATATATATATATATATATATATATATATATATATTTATTTATTTATTTATTTTTGGGCTGAGAATACATGCGCTGCTTTTATAAGTGTTTACAAAATAGACACAAGTACTTAAAAATACATTCTACGTTGAGTTGTACCACTGGCATACTTCCCTGTAGCTTGGTAACTACTATTTACATGAGTATTGTAAACGCGAATCCTGTTGATAGATCTATCGGGCCTGACAACCCCAACCGGACTGGACGACCAGTATTCAACGGTTGCACAGTACTTCGTTTTGTAGGCTACACTTGGTACGGTGTAGTGAGATTTCATAATAAAGGGAATATGCGACGTTGATTAATAGTTAAGTATGGTTACCAAGTGCTCAACCACTTAGAATGCTTTACATACACTTGCGAGTGTATTATGTTTATTATTATGAAATCTTGTGGTCTATTAATATATTGAAATGATTGTTATGATAAACCTATGAACTCACCAACCTTTTGGTTGACACTTTAAAGCATGTTTATTCTCAGGTACGAATTAAGTCTTCCGCTGTGCATTTGCTCAATTTAAGGACATTACTTGGAGTCGATCATCGCAATGGGACCAAATGTTGACGACTTCGTCCAGGTGGATAAGGACGGGTCTTTACATTTTAGAAACTAAAATAGTTTCTTTTATGATGTAACACAGATAGCGCGAAGAGATGAATGATTTCAGATAAGAATGGTTATAAAAAAATATCTTCAGAAATATGGAGAATATTTATAATGGAAGATACGATGATATCATAGAATATTCAAGATAAGATGATGATGATGAAGAATATTATCCGCAAAGGTTTTAGAGTAAGGAGCAAGGTATTTGCTAAGGATTTCAGCAGACACTGAATCATTTGTATTCTTTGAAGGTAGATTTCATTTTTGTGATTTGTCCACAGCCTCCTTCATGGTTTGCTCAATCCGTTTTCCAGTTCCAAACCTTCTCTTTTTCTCAGCTTTACCACCATACTATTCTTTATCATCAAACTTTTGACTGTTAAGGTCGTTTACAGTTTTTGCTGCTTCATCAGCATTTTTCCAAAATTCGAAGAACTAGTTTCGAAGTTTGGGGTGTTTTTCAGAAACTTCACATTCGAAGTATGTAAGTCTAGAAGATAGATGTTATCTATATATAACTGTTGTCGTAGAAAATGCTGCGAGATTCAAAATACTGATTGCTAATTCCCGGTGGTTGGTATGGAAATTATTGTTACAAGATGTGGATGAGTACATGATAGGGTTTCAATGAGTATAAGGATTTTTCGAAAGGTCAAGGATTAATAAAGTTGTTGGTAAATTTACTGCTAATGTGGTGGAACATGAAGGGTTCCCCAGTAACAAGAACGTATATGTTAAGGTTATAATAAGGCTAATCTGAAAAGTCGAAGTTGACTAGTTGGAAGTGTGATAAAACTGGATACTTTGAAAAGGAATTGCAAGATTATTTTCGGTAATAATAATGCTAAAGGATCTTTCACAGTTTTGAAGTCAAAGTATAGCTTTGAAAGATGTAGATATCTAAGAATGATATCACTTGTTAAATCTTGACTTGGATTCTGATCCGTCAATATCAGAATATGTAATTGAATTTGTATGGAAATGATTGTATATCGTTGTGAGCATAGTTAATAATTTTTGAATCAAAGTTGAATAATGTACATTATAACATATTAATTGTGAACTTATATATTTCCCGGGAATTACCTACCCGTTAAAGATTTCACAAGTAATATTTTGTACAAAAGAATTTTCATTACAGTCTTTATGAAAATACATGTATGTATATTTCTTCAGATGTAATACGGATTTAATGAGTTAATATCATATTAAGCTCATTTGATTTTCGGCTTGACTTAGAAATGATTAATCTCTAAAACATTAAAGATTACATAATCTTTGCGGAGTTTTTCACTAATGAAATCAATACTTCATTATTTATTCTTATTGATATTCCTCGGTGAAGGATGTTGGTGCTCGTGGAATTTTTGTGAACCTTACAAGGCACAGATGATGTTTTCTGGAAAGTTTCGAGTATATCGAAATTGAAAATGTAAAATCAATTATGTAATTGATTAATACACTTGGTTTATTATGAAATGGAATTCATTGGGTTGAAACAGAGATTGTAGTTAACAATGGTTAAGTTGTTAAGGAAGGATGTACGTCATTGCATATTAGTAATATGAACTAACCGAGTAGTACCTACCAGTTAAGATTCACACGTAATAGCTTAGTACGAAAAGATTTATTTTGATTTCAAAATTCCTATATATTAAATATACATAAAATTTCTTCAGGGGAAATGAGTTAATACTTCATCGGTTATTGTTGCTGGTATTTCTTGGTAACTACGGTGCGTATGACGTTGATGCTCGTGGAACATATTGTGAAGTTGAGGTTTGCGATGCGGATATTTTTGGAGGTGGTAATGGTACTGTTGGTGTTGTTGTCGGTGGTACTGTTGATGCCGGTGATGTTGTTGGTGCTTGTAACCTTTGCACCGTATTCTCCAAAGCCACTACCCGAGCGTGAAGCTCGTTGACTTCTTCTACTACACCGGGTGATTAGCGGTTTGGACGAGCGGATGAATAAGATCCAGAATTTGAGATAGTATATTATCGTGATGAGATACTCTGGAAATGAGAGAGAAAATGGTGTCTCGAACAGGTTCGCCGGTAAGTGCTTCAGGTTCTTCGCCAAGAGGGCAATGTGGTGGATGGAAGGGATCACCTTCTTCTTGTCTCCAATGATTAAGTAGACTACGAACCCATCCCCAATTCATCCAGAATAGATGATGGCTAATTGGTTGATCCATTCCGGTTACACTGTCTTCGGAATTCAGGTGAATATCCATATCGGAATAACTGTCGGAGTTTAAGGAATTTGAACTAGATACGGGATCCATCTTGTATAATTAGGGAGATGATTTTTGATATGAATTAGATTATAGAATTTAGTTTGGTATTCTTCAATACATAATTTACATATGTATATATAATACCAAATTCCATAAATCACGGAGGAATTTTCGGAAGATGTCAGGAAAAGTTTACAGTAATAGATACGCTAAGATATGAATTTTTGTCTATACACTATTTATGCAATAAATGCAGAAAAATGTGTCTAGACTTAAGAATGATAAGCAGGTAATTTCTAACAAGAAATGATAAGCAAAACTTTTAACATGCAGACACGGTCGAAGTCCAGACTTACTAATGCATCTTAACAACTATCAGTTAGACACACTCATGCAAGACCTGGTTCGCTAGGACCAACGCTCTGATACCAACTGTGACGATCGCTCCAAATCCATATGGACGAACACGTCATTCATCGATTTCATTGCGAGGTATTTGACCTCTATATGATACATTTTGTAAATATTGCATTCTTTTGAAAAGGTACACCATAAATGAATATTTAAATCAAAGGTTTTCGACATCTGATGATTTCTACATATAGACAATCACCGTAATATAATAGTTTACAATAGTACTTCCATTGAAAATGCAGTCAAAATAAGATACATGGTGATGATTTGGTTAATGCAACGTTTCCTTGAAAAATATGCCATGTAAGACTCCATGCACATAGCTTGTCTAACATATAAGCAAACAGCGGAAGACTTCTTGGGAACCTGAGAATAAACATGCTAATAAGTGTCAACACAAAGGTTAGTGAGTTCATAGTTTTAATGTTTTGCATAATCTGTACATAAAGGTGGATCACAAGATTTCAGTTGTTTCATTCAGAAACGTTTATCAAAATATTCTACAAGATTGAGCACCCTGGTAACTAAGCTTTAACGTCTATAATAAGTACCCCTGTTTTAACATACATGCAACCAACATGTACAATACACGCAAACCAACGTGTACTAAACTCAAATAGCATACGTCTGTTTTATAGTTCAGACTAGGGTTTCTATACCTGGAACAGACGGGGATGTCAAGCCCTATGGATCCATATACAACTACTCGCGCCCACCAGTTCTTATAACCGGCAGTTACTAGTTATCAAAGCTAAGGAATTTTCGGTTCAAACTTAGTGTAGAATTAAGTATGTACTTGTATCCATTGCGTTTAAAATAAAGTGCATGTATTCTCAGCCCAAAAATATAGATTGCAAAAGCAATTAAAAAGGGAGCAAATGAAACTCACCTTAGCAGCATATAAAGTCGTTCACCAAAATGTGACCGAAACTTGGATTACCAAATAACCGTAGATCTCAACTTAGAGAACATATGTTGGTCAATAAATGTCTATCAAGCTAGGTCAGGTCATAGTGTATCACAATCCTAATGCTCGAGATGGACATACAAATGTTATCCAAAGTTGTTTCAAAAAGTCATTTTGACAGTTGTTTAACAAAACGAGACGTGTCCTATATAAGGATTCATTTACTAGGCTGGTAATATTTAAAAATCCACTTTATCAATCTTATTAACAAGTTGTTTAAATATCAATTGCAGATTCAAAAGCAATTTCAATTAACGTTAATCATAATTCAGTTGATCATAACTTTTAATTCGCTCACCAAAATTACGCGGTTTCTAAATGAAAAGTTATTGATTTTTTACCAGCTTTCCAACGACATGTATATCATATACCTTTTATCAGTAATATATGTATTTAATTCGTGATTCATCATAAACTATTTAATGACAAAATTTAGCATACAAGCATGCATAAATATATATACTCAAGCACTAGACATGGATACACAATTAATATACAAAAGATAAGATATGAATTCTCGCGTATCAATATTGTAGGAAAGTACGTAGACGCAACAGAGATGATAAACACTAGGTCTGACTTGCGAACAATACCCATGAACGTTACCCATAACCTCCATAGCTATAACCCATAGTTTCCTTAGCTCTATCCCGCTCGAAAACCCATTTCAAAAGTGACCCGCTCATGACCTCGTCGTAGTATTTTATGTATAATATTTCTAATAATAATAATAATAAGATTAATAATAATAATAATAATATTAATCTTAATAATAATAATAATAATAATAATAATAATAATAATAATAATAATAATAATAATAATAACAATAATAATAATATAAATAATAATATAAATAATAATTATACGAGTAATTGATAGAGAGATTGAGAGATGTTTGTGTGCAAAAACAGAAATCGACTGAATTTATAGATCTTGCCTGCCCAGCCTTCCCATGCGATCGCATGGGTCTGAGGCACAATGGCCATGCGATCGCATGGCCTCTTTTTCCAGCTCAGATTCATTTTATCGTATTGCTTGTCGACATATTTAAATATTAATATAATATATATAATTTAAATTAATTAATTATATATTATATTATATTCCCGTGCATAGTTGATTTGTAATTTTTGTTTCGATAAGTCGTACGTCATCACGCGACTTATGTCCCGGTTCCGGTTTTTCGAATGTCCATTCGTACGCTGAGAAAACTGGCTCTTTACGTTTCGTGACTCGTACCTTTGTTAAAATATAGTCTTAAATTATCAATAAACTATATCACTCAAAGTGTATCTTAAACTTTCGAGTATTTTAGTCATTTACTTCTATAAATCATCGTCTCGTAGTATATATATACACATTTTCATTTTGAAATAGTGTTTTACTGTAGCAAAGTTTTTTTACTGTAGCAAATAGTGATTTTCGAAAACACTGTAGCTTTTCGGTACTGTAGCAATTCGAAAATACCGTAGCAAATTAGTGTTTTACTGGTTCATCTTAAATGTTTTAGTTAACTTATCTAAATATCAATCGAATCAATAATCGAATGTTACTATCGTTTACTAAATAACTTGAAATCATATATATATATATATATATATATATATATATATATATATATATATATATATATATATATATATATATATATATATATATATATACATATATATATACATATATATATATATATACATATATATATATATGCACATTAAGTTATATATATATTGTTCGTGAATCTTCGAGAACAGTCAAAGAATAATTGATTACATGAATATATTTCCAAAACTTTGAGACTCAACATTATAGACTTTGCTTATCGTGTCGAAAACATTAAATCATTTAAAGATAAAGTTTAAATTTGGTCAGAAATTTTCGGGTCATCACATTTAACCAAAGAGAGGGAATAGATTTTGATGAAACATTTTCTCCTGTTGTTAAAATGATTACTGTTAGATGTTTAATTAACATTGCTGTTCAAAATGATTGGGACTTGTTTCAACTTGACATTAACAATGCTTTTTTGTATGGAGAGTTAGATGAGTCTGTTTATATGTCTTTACCTCTTGGGTATTTTGATAAAAATGATACTAGAGTTTGCAAGTTAAAGAAATCTTTGTATGGGCTTAAACAAGCCCCTAGAAAGTGGAATGAAAAACTTACTGCAGCCTTGATTGAAAATGGTTTTAGTCAAAGTAAAAATGACTATTCTTTGTTTATAAAATCTGAAAAAGATATTTTTATTGCCTTGTTGGTTTATGTTGATGATATAGTGGTTACTGGAAATAATGTTGATGAAATTAAGAAGTTTAAAGATTTTCTGAGTACAAAATTTAAGATCAAAGATTTAGAAAAGTTAAAATACTTTATTGGTATTGAAGTTGTTAGATCTAATAGTGATGTTTGTTTGTTTCAAAAAAGTATACTTTAGATCTTTTATGTGAGTTTGGTTTACTTGGGAGCAAACCAGTTCAAACTCCCATTGAACCTAATGTTTTTAGTGATGTTAAAAGTGATGTTGATGACTTACCTTTAAAAAATATTAGTGAATATCAAAGGCTTGTTGGTAAGTTAATTTATTTAACTTTAACAAGGCCTGATATCTCATATTCTGTACTTGTTCTAAGTCAGTACATGCATTCTCCTAAACAATCTCATCTTAAATGTGCCTTAAGAGTTCTAAGAAACTTGAAAGGTGCACCTGGTAAAGGGTTGTGTATTAATAAAAATGACAATAGCAGTCTGAATGCTTTTGCTGATTCTGATTGGGGTAAAAGGATTATGATAAGGAAATCTGTAACAGGTTATTGTTTGTTTTTCAATGGATCTTTGATAGCCTGGAAAAGCAAGAAGCAGGCTACCATCTCTAGATCTTCAGCTGAAGCTGAATATAGAGCTTTGGCAGATGCTTCTTGTGAGGTTATTTAGGTTCTTATGGTGTTAAAAGACTTTGATGTTAAGAGTTCCTTGCCTGTTAAAATATACATCGATAATTCTGCAGCTATTAAGATAGCTTCTAATCCTGTTTTTCATGAGAAAACTAAACACTTTGAAATTGACTTGCATTTTGTTAGAGATAAAATTAGTGCAGGTGTTCTTAGTACTGAAAAGATTTGTTCTGAAAATAATGTTGCTGACATTTTCACTAAAGGTTTATGTTCTTATCAGCACAACTTAATCTGCAACAAAATAGGTTTAAAAGACTGTTTTAGCAATTAGTTTGCGCGGGGGGGGGGGGGGGGGTTTGTGTTCAAATAATCAATCTAATTGCTTTATTTTGTTTATATATTTTTCTTATTGTTGGTTGAGCATGTGCAGGTTACTTTTTTTGTTGATTAGAGCATACTGGAGATGTTCAAGTGTTTCAAGGGTAGCTGGCTGTTTAGAGTGAAGAATCAAACCCTTTGTGGATTGAGTATAATGCTTTAGTAATTAACATACCTAGTATGGGGGTGAAAAAGTCATTATACAAAGACGGGACATAGTTGGGTTTGATTTCCATACTTGAGGGACCAGTTGTGTCATTTATCAATAGTTACTATCTGAGTCGGTTGATTTTTGGTTAAATAGATAGAAATTAGGGTTTCCTGTACACAACTTTTCTTTCAAGTCATTCGTTTAATTCTCTCAAGTTTTCTGTAAAATTGTTATGATGTTAAAGCCTGTTTAAGGTGTATGTTTCTATGTTAATATTCATCTTGTTGATGAATTAGTGATAATAAAGTAATTGTTGGTGAATTCATCGTGTTTCATCTTCTTGTTGATTCAATTGATTGTGTTGGTGATCGTTTTCTGTATTATTGTATAAATTTCTACATTATATTTATATGATACATTACTTAATCGTAGTTTATTTTCATTTACTTATACTTGTATTCAATGAGCGATATGCTTAACCCGTGTAGTTGTTTATATTATGTATAGGTGATTTTGATTCGGGAATGAAGGTAAAGGGGAGTTGTAGCTTAGATGCATTAGACGACCTTTTTGGTAAGTGGATGATCCCTTTTCTCACCCCGCGAGGATATTGATCGCTTGATAAATAGACGCCATCTTTTTGACATGCTATTGGTCATTATGTGTTGTTCTTGTTTGAGTCGCATGTATGGGGTCATTTTTGGTTTTCATGTATGTCGAAATGGGTCGTTTGTGTCAAGCTGAATTATATGTGTTTTTGAATTCAAAATTTTGTAAGTAGCTGTGAACAACTTGTAGTCATTATGTTGCAATGAAGGAATTGTGAGAGTTTGTGTTTATACTGGTCAAATGGGTTAAACATTGAAAGTGGTTAATTAGGTTGAAGCGTTTTACCTTTTATGTTTGATAATTGATAATTGATAGTAACGATGGTCTGTTTGAAACTTGGTTGAAGTTTTATGCGTTGCAGGTTTTCGATAATGTTTGAAGTTGTTTTGAAGGTAAATGGATCAAGAGTCATTATGGGTCAAAATTTGGAGTTCTGCACCTGTTGAGGTGCGCTCCGCGTTGTTTTAAGGGTTCGTTTTGCACACCTGTATTCACAAATTTTATGTCCAACGTTGTGCGTTCCGCGCACGTGTCATGTAAAAAGAATTTTGAATCTAGGGCGTTTCGAGATCATGATGATGTCATTATACAATAATATTTTAATTTCTTACAATTTATATTAGTTTTATTAAAACTTGTAATATGAGTTTAACGAATCAATTATACGATAATAATGCTATGTTTCATCATAAATTTATTTATTTATGTATAAAGTATATTTAGAGTTAACATATATAATATTTTATAACATGATTATTCTTTTTTATTAAATTCTATATATATTTATCGCTAATTTGCGTATTGTAGTGTAAACTATTGAATTTTCTATCTATACATTATTATAAAGCGCGTGCCAATAATCCTACGTGTCAACTTCTTAATTAATCTAAATTAAATTTGTACACGTGTCATTTTCTCAATTAACTGAATATAATAATAACTTCCTAAAATAATTTTCTAAATTTTTCAATTAAAGTGAATTAAATAATAAAAACTTCCTAAAATAACTCTCTAAAATAGAGAATGTAATTTTAAAACATAAATTAAAAAACATAAAATAGGGAAGATTTTTAGAATTAGTATATAAAAATTTTCCTAACATAAACTTATACGAAATAATTATGTTAATATATGTATAGATTATACTCTGTATAGCTTTAGGTTAATTATACATTATAATAATATTATGTATTATATATTGGTACTTTATTTTATTATTTACAAAGTACAAGCGTAAAATCATCCATCTTAAAAAAGTAATGTTAATGTTTTTAAAATTAATTTTTTTACGGGCTCATATTTGCGTTTTATCAATTATTTGCCAAATAAATTTAAAATAGTTTCTATGGACCGGCTCCTAATCTATGCATTAATATCCAATATTAATGTTTTCGATACAAATGTTATCAGTAATAAAAAAAATTCATTATTATTGTATTATACATTTGATAAGTATTAATACCAACATTATCGAATACCAATTTATACAACTGTCGTGCAACGCACGGGCTCATAAAACTAGTATTTAAGATATAGAGTTAAATTATTACTGATGTGACGCGTGGGTACTTTACTGCTCTTTCAATTTATAATTGTTAAAGAGAGCTTTCAATCGAAATAAAGCCTGGTATATTTCTTCAATATAATTACTTAAGACAAAATTACGCTCGTCGTCCCTGAACTTGTATCCAGCCTTCTCAGGGCATCCATTAAACTTTGTTTTTTTGCTGGAATCGTCCCTGAACTTGTACTTTATAACTTCGGTCGTCCCTCCGTCTATATTCCATCCAATTTTTCTGTTAAACTGACTCATGTGCAAATCATGTGAGAGTATTTTTGTCTTTTTATCTTTTTTTTATCCTATCTTGATTTCTATTCCCAATATTGAAACAAACTACTCCGTTGTTTATTTCACTAAATCATTATATTCTAGAAACCCATTTCTCCATAAAATCCAGAAACCCATTTCAAAATTTATGCTAGAATCTATCATTTCAATATAAAAATTATCATATTTATTTAGTTTACTCACCTTCAACAGATTTCAAGTGGGTTTCATTCAACTCTCATTCAACATTAACTTCACCATCATCTTGTATTTAGTTAGGAGTATCAACGAAATGAGATTTATTTATTTCTAGAGCTAGAAATACGATGTTTGAACAGCCAAGTTGATTTGGATACCCTCGATTCCGAATCCGTGCTTCGATTTTTAATCGATGATGATGTGGAGTTTTTCGGTGAGTTAACCGGCGGTGGTAATTATATATCACGAAGCAACAATAGATTTTATGGCAATCGTGTTCGTGATTTAGGGTTATTGATTAGATATGAAGGAAGAAGGGGTTGTTGTCTCCAGATCCATTTAGGATTTTGCTTGTGATTTATACCTTGAATCTTTATTCAAATTCAAATACCAATTAAAATCAAATCACAATTCATTTTTGAAACAACCCAATCCGTATTCCATACGATAAATTTTTTTTTTTAAAATAATACACATTTACGCGCCAATTAAATATGTAAACCATTCCACACGTTTCGTTAAAACATACAACAAGTTTAGTGTTTACAAAGGTACAAAGGCCATTAACGAATGTGATACAAGTTTGACCAATACAAAAATGATAGTTTTAAACCAAACAACACATCGAGCATGGTTTGGGACTAAACTACCCAAAAAGCGAGGCCAACTTCCAAAAGCTTCAACATAACATCATCAAAGGACACCTAGTGCCCAACAACCCCTTGCCCTTGTCCACACCTGCATCTAAAAAGATAAACAATGAGAGGGGTAAGCTAATGCTTAGATAGTGCAACAATTATACGTTTACATATACAACCTACTTACTTGCAATCACTTACGCATTTACCACATACATGCTAGCATTAAAAGTAATCATACCATCACAAGTATAACACTAAACCTTCCACCACACGAGCTAGCATAACAATAGCATATAGTTTAAACAATATAATATGCTACAATCCACACACACACAACCATGGTTAACCAAACGAACGAGGGAACGGTGTTTAAAGACCGTCGGAGTTCATAACAACCATTAGTGCACTTAACACTTCGTACACTAACCCCACGGGTGACATCTTAACACATCGATACTTCACCCCGGGTGGTGCCTTAACACTTCGACACTTCACCCCGAGTGGTGTCTTAGCACATCGACACTTCACTCGTTACATCTCTCGGAGTTGCATCTTAACACATCGATACTTCACTCCCGAGTGGTGTCTTAACACATCGACACTTCACTCGCCACGTGAGGAGTGGTGTCTTAACACGTCGACACTTCACAACTCAACTACACAAATAAATACATCATATATGCACGCATATAATTATTTCACTCACCTTAACACTTCGGTGATGATTATGCACTTCCAAAACTTCAAGGCAACGTACCTAATACATAAATACACATTTAATTACACAACTAGTGGAACTTACCACACTACATATCACTTGAGCATTTAATGACCCATTTGCATTAAATAGCTCACCTACCTCAAAACCGCCCATAAATAGCCAAGACTCATATTAAATCACTAAAGCTAGTGATTTAAGTCTACTAACATTAATTAATCGCAACTTAGGGTAATTCATACCCATTTCACCCAAACTAGGTCAACATTACCCCTTTTGACCCATTTTAACACTCTTTCAATATTAAACAAGTGTTTTAAAGCTTAACAACACCATTAATACTTACAAATCTTAAATCATAAGGCCAAACCCTAGGTTAAAGCTATTTAAGATTTCCTTTCACCCACATAACCCAAGTTCACCCATTTTAACCCCAAATGGGTCATACAAGTCTCTAGTAACCAAAATCCTAGCCATTAACCAATTAAAACTCAAAACTTAGAGTTAGAACTTACCGAGACTATCAACGGGTAGCTAGAGACAAGAGGAACAACTTTAATTCTTGCTCCAAAGATCAACCCTCAATCCTTCACTCTCAAATCTCACCTTTAATTCAATTGGGTTTTAAGTTTTGGGAGAGAAAATAGAAAGAAAAGGGAAAAGAAATTAAATGAAATGGATAAGTGGCTGGGATTTAATGCTCCCATCAGATTTATATGCCAAATTACCAATTTGCCCCTTAAAGTCATTTAATTTGAGCTAAAACCGGAGTCTGTCCAGCAGCATTGCCGCGGCGCGGCGTAATTCGTCGCGGCGCGACGTACAACGGGAAAATCAACCCTCCTTAACTCACTTTCTGATCCTGGTTTGCTAGCTATGCCACAGCGCAGACCCATTTGTCGCGGCGCGGCCTAAGGCTGCATCTGAACAGTTCGACCATCTTAAATAAGTTTCGACTTAATTTAATTTGTACATTCCATACCCGCTTCCTATTTTCACCTAGCCTTCAACAATAGTCTCACAAGACTTAACGTTATCAAAACCCATATATAGACTTGCATATGCACACATTATCAAGTATTCATTTATATATATATATATATATATATATATATATATATATATATATATATATATATATACATATATTCATACATTTACGCATAAGCTAACGAGTTATAAACGTACAAATGATTAAGTACGTACCTTTCAATACGTACGGGAAAAACGGGATGTTACAACTCTCCCCACTTGAATCGGAGCGCGTCCTCGCGATTCATGCCGTATGACAAGCCGGGAGATAAACCAAAGCAAACTCTTCGGATTCCCACGTAAACTCGAAACCCTTTCGATGTCGCCACTGCACTTTGAAGGTTCTAACCTCCTTGTTTCGCAACATCTTAACCTTTTCATCAAGGATCGCAATCGGTTCTTCCGCATATTCTAACTTGTTATTCAAAGTAATCTCATCTAAAGGCACCCAAGTCGAGTCATTCGCAAGACACTTACGAAGATGGGAAACATGAAACGTGTTATGGATTCCCGAAAGTTCTTCGGGTAACTCTAGTCGATAAGCAACCTCACCAACACGTGCTAAAACCTTGAAAGGACCAATAAATCGAGGAGCTAACTTTCCTCGTTTCTGAAACCGGATAACACCCTTCCATGGAGAAACCTTAAGCATCACCATGTCACCTTCTTGAAACTCAATCGTTCTCCTGCCTTTATCGGCATAAGACTTTTGTCGATCTTGCGCCGCTTTAAGTCGAGCCCGAATCATCTCAATTTTACTATTCGTCTCCAAAATCAAATCGGAACTTCCGATTTCTCGTTGACCCAGTTCTCCCCAACAAATGGGAGTTCGACACCTACACCCATAAAGCATCTCATACGGTGGCATTCCAATACTAGTGTGGTAACTATTATTGTACGAGAATTCCACCAATGGCAAGTGCTCATCCCAACTTCCACCAAAATCAAAAATACACGCCCTTAACATATCCTCCAACGTTTGGTTCGTACGCTCGGTTTGACCGTCCGTTTGAGGATGATACGCCGTGCTCATTTTCAATTGAGTACCCATATCTTCATGAAACTTGTTCCAAAACCGGGACGTAAAACGAGTATCTCGATCTGAAACAATAAATATAGGAACCCCATGTCTTGATATCACCTCCTTGATAAACAACTTGGATAAAGTCTCCGATGATATCGTTTCCCGAATGGGAAGAAACAAAGCACATTTCGTCAATCGATCAACTATCACCCAAATCGTATCATATTTGGTTCTCACCGTCTTCGGTAACTTAGTAATGAAGTCCATGGTAATGTGCTCCCATTTCCATTTCGGGACTTCCAAGGGTTGTAACTTACCGTACGGCTTTTGGTGTTCGGATTTAACTTGCAAACACGTGACGCATTGTTCAACATACTTAACCACATCACGTTTCATACCGGGCCACCAATAATCTTTCTTCAAGTCATAGTACATCTTTGTTGCACCCGGATGAATGGAATACTTTGACTTATGTGCTTCATCTAGTAGCACTCGTCGGTTACCACCCATCTTAGGTACCCACACTCTTCCTTGAAACGACAAAAAACCACGCGAGCCCATAGTAATGAACTCCGTTTGCCCCACAATCCGCTCTTCATGCTTGTTGTGAACATACGCTTCTATTTGAATCTCACCAAGCTTTACAAGGAAATCGTTAGTAATAATCATGCGTAACGATCCTACTCGTATCGTCGGATGTTAACTTTTTCGACTCAACGCATCCGCGACCACGTTCGCCTTTCCCGGATGGTAAAGTATCTCACAATCATAATCTTTTACCACATCCATCCACCTACGTTGACGATAATTCAAATCTCGTTGAGTAAAGAGATGTTTCAAACTCTAATGGTCCGAATAAATCGTACACTTGACACCATACAAGTAGTGGCGCCAAATTTTCAATGCATGAACCACCGCTGCCAATTCAAGATCGTGAGTCGGGTATCTCTTTTCGTGTTCCTTTAATTGTCGAGAGGCGTAAGCGATGACTTTACCTCTTTGCATCAAAACACACCCGAGCCCATTTAAAGAAGCATCACAATAAGCCGTCATGTCTTCTACCCCTTCCGGCAACACTAACACCGGAGCTTGACACAATTTCTCCTTTAATAATTGAAAAGCGATTTCTTGCTCGTTCTCCCAATTGAACCTTACTTTCTTCCTCGTCAATTTAGTCAAAGGAGACGCAATCTTAGAAAAGTCTTGGATGAACCGACGATAATAACCGGCCAATCCGAGAAAGCTTTGGATTTTCGTAGGCGTAGTCGGTTGTCCCCAACTCTTCACCGTTTCTATCTTCCCCGGGTCTACTTGAATTCCTTCTTGATTCACAATATGGCCAAGGAATTGAACTTCCCTTAGCCAAAATTCACATTTGGAGAATTTTGCATACAACTTCTCCTTCCGCAATGTCTTCAACACTTCACGCAAATGGTGCTCATGTTCCTTCATACTCTTAGAATAAACAAGTATGTCGTCGACGAACACAATTACCGACTTGTCCAACATAGATTGGCACACCCGGTTCATAAGATCCATGAATACCGCCGGTGCATTCGTAACACCAAAAGGCATAACTACAAACTCAAAATGCCCATAACGCGTTCGAAAAGCCGTTTTCTCTATGTCTTCCTCACGGACCCGCACTTGATGATAGTCGGACCGTAAGTCAATCTTAGAAAAATACGTTGCACCTTGGAGTTGGTCAAACAAATCGTCAATCCTAGGTAATGGATAGCGATTCTTGATAGTCACTTTGTTCAACTCCCGATAATCGATGCACATCCGCATACTTCCATCTTTCTTTTTCACAAACAAGACCGGAGCACCCCATGGCGAGGAACTCGGTCGAATGAAACCCTTTTCAAGCAACTCTTGGGTTTGATTTAACAACTCTTGCATTTCCCTCGGCGCTAAACGATAAGGAGTTTTAGCAATATGAGTAGCTCCCGGAACCAACTCAATGCGAAATTCGACTTGTCTTTCCTCCGGAACACCCGGTAATTCATCCGGAAAAACGTCTTCAAACTCGTTAACCACCAGAATCTCACAAATAGGTGGTGGCTCGTCACGAGTATCAACTACATGGGCAAGATAAAATAAAGCACCGCTCTTGAGAAAACGTCGTGCCCGTGCATAAGTGCATAATGGTACGAGTCTTCTTCGTTTATCACCATGAATAATCAACTCTCTCCTACTTGGGGTTCTCACACGAATGAACTTATCATGGCATGCAATATCGGCTCTATAACGATCGAGCCAATCCATGCCAACAACAATATCAAACTCACCCAAAGTCATCGGAATGAGATTGATTTTAAACGTTTCGGTACCAAACACAACATTACAATCTTTACACACATCAACCCCTAGCACCGTCTTACCATCCGCTATTTCAACTTCTACCGGATGACTTAACCTAGCTAGCGGTTTGTTAAGCTTAGACATAAATAGAGGCGATACAAAAGACAAATTAGCACCGCTATCAAATAATATCTTTGCCGGATTAGAGTTAACCATGAAAGTACCTGAGACAACTTCATTGGAATGCCTGGCCTCATCATTGGTCAATAAATAATTCCGCCCCTTAGCCGTGCCCGCCGCCTTCTCTAACCTCTTAACATGATCACCCCGCAAGTCGGGACACTCCGGCCTCTTATGCCCTTCTTTACCGCAATTAAAACAAGTGAGCTTGGTTGTGGTTGATTGTTTCGGGCACTCACGAGCCATGTGCCCCCTTTGCCCACAATTGTAGCAAGCATAAGTAAAATCACCGGAAGCACCCTTCTTAACACTACCAACACTCTCGGAGCCCTTCTTGTGCTTCTTGTAAGAAAAGTTCGAATGACTAGTAGCTTCAAACTTCTTTTTACCGAAGGTAAAGCCACTCTTTCTCAAGATGAGCGACTCGAAACCTTTGGCCATATCAAACAACTCATCAAAACTCTTCACCACGTTCACACTAATCTTTTCTTGATAATTGTCATTCAAGATTCGGTAAAAGTCTTCCTTCAACATCTTATCATTCCCGACATACTCCGGGCAAAATTGAGTTTTTGACAAGTAAACGGATTTAAGAGTATTCAAATCCATCGACTCTTGCCTCAAGGAACGCAACTCGTCCTTAAGCCTAGTAAGATCAGCCGAAGTTCGGTACTCTTGGAAGAACTCCGTTTTGAACTCATCCCAAGTAAAATCCATGCATTGTTCTTCGCCATAAACTTGGATTTTTGCATCCCACCATAGCTTGCATCACCTCTTAGCATGCTACAACCATACCTTGTCTTTTTATCAATCGGGCATTCACAAGTTCGAAAGGCCCCCTCCATATTGGAGATTCACCGGGCACTCTTTAACGGGTCTTTTTCGCCCTCAAAAGTAGGTGGTTGAGCATCCTTAAAGTTCTTATAGAGAAAGTCACGTCTTCCCACATTATCTTCATGTAGGACGGCTTTAACTTGTTCTTTGACTACATTGACCAATTGTTCGTCAATTGAGTCTAGGAACATCTTCTTGATATCCACAAGGTACTCCGCCTTTTGACTTTTAAGAATGGCCTCAATCTTGGCCGTCAACTCGGCGTCCTCACTAGTGCCCCCATTTTCGGTGTCGTGTCCGTTTCTCATCTTCATTCTATAAAACGGAAAAGATTAAACAACGAACGAAACAAAAGGACATAACACGTATGCATATACGTATACCCCACACTTCTCCATCTTACTCAACAATCTTCGTACATTACTTGTTTGACACGATTTGCACCCATAACAATGGTAGCTAATCATTGTTACGCGAGCATGTCGCATTAACTTGCTAGTACAACGTCCATCTCGCTTGATGATTGCTAAACACAACACAAATCAATTAGCACGAGGTTAGTTCACATAACCAAAGCACTAACAATTCCCGATTAACCCAAAGTCCTACAAGTCCCGCATAAAAGCGCATGCACAATAAAGTCTAAGTCTAGGCACCTATCTCAAGTCACCTAAATCCCTTAGACCATGCTCTGATACCACTTGAAACAACCCAACCCGTATTCCATACGATAATTTTTTTTTTTTAAAATAATACACATTTACGCGCCAATTAAATATGTAAACCATTCCACACGTTTCGTTAAAACATACAACAAGTTTAGTGTTTACAAAGGCACAAAGGCCATTAACGAATGTGATACAAGTTTGACCAATACAAAAATGATAGTTTTAAACTAAACAACACATCGAGCATGGTTTGGGACTAAACTACCCAAAACGCGAGGCCAACTTCCAAAAGCTCCAACATAACATCATCAAGGGACACCTAGTGCCGAACAACCCCTTGCCCTTGTCAACACCTGCATCTAAAAAGATAAACAACAAGAAGGGTAAGCTAATGCTTAGTGAGTGCAACAATTATACGTTTACATATACAACCTACTTACTTGCAATCACTTACTCATTTACCGCATGCATGCTAGTATTAAAAGTAATCATACCATCACAAGTATAACACTAAACCTTCCACCACATGAGCTAGCATAACAATAGCATATAGTTTAAACAATATAATATGCTACAATCCACACACACACACAACCATGGTTAACCAAACGAACGAGGGAACGGTGTTTAAAGACCGTCGGAGTTCATAACAACCATTAGTGCACTTAACACATCATACACTAACCCCACGGGTGGCATCTTAACACGTTGATACTTCACCTCGGGTGGTGCCTTAACACTTCGACACTTCACCCAGAGGGGTGTCTTAGCACATCGACACTTCACTCGTTACATCTCTCGGAGTTGCATCTTAACACATCGATACTTCACTCCCGAGTGGTGTCTTAACGTATCGACACTTCACTCGCCACGTGAGGAGTGGTGTCTTAACACGTCGACACTTCACAACTCAACTACACAAATAAATACATCATATATGCATGCATATAATTATTCCACTCACCTTAACACTTCGGTGATGATTATGCACTTCCGAAACTTCAAGGCAACGTACCTAATACATAAGTACACATTTAATTACACAACTAGTGGAACTTACCACACTACATATCACTTGAGCATTTAATGACCCATTTGCATTAAATAGCTCACCTACCTCAAAACCGCCCATAAATAGCCAAGACTCATATTAAATCACTAAAGCTAGTGATTTAAGTCTATTAACATTAATTAATCGCAACTTAGGGTAATTCATACCCATTTCACCCAAACTAGGTCAACATTACCCCTTTTGACCCATTTTAACACTCTTTCAACATTAAACAAGTGTTTTAAAGCTTAACAACACCATTAATACTTACAAATCTTAAATCATAAGGCCAAACCCTAGGTTATAGCTATTTAAGATTTCCTTTCACCCACATAACCCAAGTTCACCCATTTTAACCCCAAATGGGTCATACAAGTCTCTAGTAACCAAAACCCTAGCCATTAACCAATTAAAACTCAAAACTTAGAGTTAGAACTTACCGAGACTATCAACTGGTAGCTAGAGACAAGAGGAACAACTTTAATTCTTGCTCCAAAGATCAACCCTCAATCCTTCACTCTCAAATCTCACCTTTAATTCAATTGAGTTTTAAGTTTTGGGAGAGAAAATAGAAAGAAAAGGGAAAAGAAATTAAATGAAATGGATAAGTGGTTGGGATTTAATGCTCCCATCTGATTTATACGCCAAATTACCAATTTGCCCCTTAAAGTCATTTAATTTGAGCTAAAACCGGAGTCTGTCCAGCAGTATTGCCGCGGCGCGGCGTAATTCGTCGCGGCGCGACGTACAACGGGAAAATCAACCCTCCTTAACTCACTTTCTGATCCTGGTTTGCTTGCTATGCCGCGGCGCGGACCCATTTATCGCGGCGCGGCCTAAGGCTGCATCTGAACAGTTCGACCATCTTAAACAAGTTTCGACTTAATTTAATTTGTACATTCCAAACCCGCTTCCTATTTTCACCTAGCCTTCAACAATAGTCTCACAAGACTTAACGCTATCAAAACCCACATATAGACTTGCATATGCACACATTATCAAGTATTCATTTATATATATATATATATATATATATATATATATATATATATATTCATACATTTACGCATAAGCTAACGAGTTATAAACGTACAAATGATTAAGTATGTACCTTTCTATACGTACGGGAAAAACGGGATGTTACAATTCTTGATTTCGACCGTAGCCACCGCAAAAGCTGTGTTGAATCTGAGTTTGAAACTGTATTAGAAGAAAGTCAAAACTCTCAATTCTCAAATTCGGTAAATATAAGTTTGTGTCATTTCAGATATGGTTGCGAATGTGGGCTGATTGTGTTTGTATTTGTTTTTTTAGAATATTCTGCTTGATTTTTAGAATATTGTGTTTGTATTTGTTTTTTAGAATATTATGCTTGATTAATTATCATATTTATGCTCGATTCTTGTTTTTCAGAATATTATGTTTGATTCTTGATTCTTCTAGATATGTTCTTGTTAACAACAGAAGAAGAAGAAGAAGAAGAAGAAGAAGAAGAAGAAGATACATAAACTTTTTGATTTTTTTTTTATTTTAAGTTTTAGTTTGAACTAGTTGTGGAGCCCTCGCTTCGCGCCGGGGGCGCTCCGTTTTGAATGCGAGTTAAAAAAAAAGTCTTGATCTATTTTGTAAAAAAGATTTTTTTTTTTTTTTGACATTTAACATTGAAGGGTTGTTCCTTTTGTGAAAGTTGCTTCTTTTAGCGTTCGGTTTTTTTTTTAAGTTAGATTATCTATTATGAAAGTTGTCTCCTTTGTCGTTGAGGAAAAAAAGGGGAAAAAAAGGTTAGTTGTTTTTTTTGGTAAAAAAGAATTTTTTTCGATATCTTTTGGTAACATTGAAGGGTTGGTTCTTTTATGAGAGTTGCTTCTTTTATCGTTGGAGACAAAAAAAAAGTGAAATGACAAAAATACCCCTAGTTACTATTGATGAATAGTGCTACAGGGTTTTATCTATTAGATATATAGATAATTTGAATTTGGATTTGGATTTAGACTTGAATATACTAGGATTTATGATATTGTAATGAAATAATAAGAAGTTAGGTGGAAAAGAAATTAGGGTTTGTGAAATATTATGATGAAGATGAAAAAAGGGGAAGAAATGATAAAATACAAAAATACCCACACATGATTCGCACATGAGTCTGTTTAACAGAAGAATTCGACGGAATGTAAACGGAGGGACGGCCGGAGTTACAAAATACAAGTTCAAGGACGACGTCA
This sequence comes from Rutidosis leptorrhynchoides, assembly GCF_046630445.1. Lineage (NCBI taxonomy): Eukaryota > Viridiplantae > Streptophyta > Magnoliopsida > Asterales > Asteraceae > Rutidosis > Rutidosis leptorrhynchoides. Next base: position 121,885,584 of record NC_092339.1, read on the forward strand.
GCAAAAAAAGAAGTTTAAGGATGACTTGAGAAGACTGAATACAAGTTCAGGGATGACGAGCATAATTTTATTATTATTTAATGTGCCACTTAAATCAAATTTAAAATTAGTAAAAATATAAGAAAGTTTATCAAATCAATTGGATCAAACTAACGAATATAACAATAAATCCAATCAAATTGTAGATAACAATATTAGTAATATCAAATAAGGAAATGCAATTTTCTTGTAGTTAACTAAACTTTTTGAGGACAATTTAGTCATTTTATTATCTTCCATTTACAAACATTAGCTAATCTTCGATTTAAAATTATACACAGTGGTGATAATTTAATTTAATAAAATATCTAATGATCTAAATTTATAATGATTACATAATAATAATTTTCTTATTATTTTATTATATAATATCATAATCTAATTTAATTTTATATATATATATATATATATATATATATAGACTTTTTTGCTCAGTTGGTCCCTCTATTATACCCCAAATCGCTGGTTTGGTCCCTCAGTTTTTAATTTGGCAATCAGAGTCCCTTTATTATTTTAATTTTGCAATTGGAGTCCCTCCGTCAACTGGACATCCAAATCGAACGTTAACTCTCATCATGTGAGTTACACGTGATGGGTATTATCGGAATTAAATTTTTTTTTTTTGGTATTTAATAACGCCAACGGGTAAGGTCCCCACTTTCATCCTCCGCTTTTCACTCTCTTCTCACTTGAAACCCTAATTCATTTACATAACGTATTAATCAGAAATTGGAGCTACAAATCGATAACAATGGAATGCTGGTGTGGTCGACCTTGTGTAATTCGAATATCTGGCACTGAATCTAACCCTGGACGTCGATTCTATACATGTGAAAAAAAGGTAAGATTGTTTATGTTGTTTCGAATTTTATGAAATAATTAACAAGATGTTAGCATTTCCTGTTTATGTTGTTGCTCAGATCACTAGGTGCGACTTCTTTGCTTGGTATGATCCTCCAAATACAATCAATGCCCTAGCTACACTTATGAATGCCAAAATGGAAGTGGATGAAAAGCTCAAAGATGCAGAAAAAAGAGAGACGAATTGGAAGATGATGTGTATATTTAGCTGGATTGTGTTTGGTATTTATTTTTTTAGTCATTGAAATTGTGGTGTATGTATGATGTACTTTGTAAAATGGTAATGGTAATGGAACGAAGCTTGTTTTGTTAAATTTTGCATCTGTTTTATATCTGTATCAGTAACCTTACAACACAAGACAATGACTCCAAGTGTAGACAATAAATTGTAACCAAAGTCATACAGTGTAACCAAAAACACAAGACAATACATTGTAACTAAAGTGAAATGACAAACATACAGACAATACATTGTAACTAAAGTGAAATGACAAACATACAAGCATTACCAAATGTCATAGATTCCAAAAGTCAACATAAGTACGTAGTACCAGTTACCAAATGTGCTTAAACTTACCAAAAGACAACAACACACCTTAATAAAATACAAACATTGTACCAAGTCACATAACAAGTTTTAAGTAGACATAAAACACATGATTAAAACACAAACCACCACCAACATTCACTTCTTCTTCTTCCCTTTTCCAACTACCATTGTCTTCTTTGAAGATAGCTTAACTTTCACTGTCTTTTTTGTCCACTTGTTATCCACATTCCCACTTCTTTTCTTCTCACCTGTACAAGTACTCTTATTGTGTCCATAAGTACCACATGTGCCACACTTCTTTAGCTTGCCTATAAATATTAACAAAATAAATATCATATTAATTGAAATGGTACTAGATGTAATTAATAAATAAAATGAGCATACCTTTTGAGCTAAGTTTACCACTATCACCAATGACATCAACTTCATTTTTGGACAACCTTCTTTTCTTTTTTGGACGACCAGGTGTGGAAATAGTCTTTGGTGATACCAGAGTGAACATGCCTTCTGCCTTTGGCCATAAGCTTCTCCCATTCAATGGCTCAATGGTGTATTGGTAAGTTTTGATCCATGTATCTAACAAATACACTGGATGAACCCATGTTTCTGGTTCACCAGTTTCCAAACCATTTTCACTCATGTTATAAAACACTGCAATTGCATGCTTACAAGGTATCCCTGTTAGTTCCCACTTTCTACAAGCACATGATCTAGTCTCCATATCCACAACATATTGATTAACTTTTCCACTCACTTGGTACCTTTGATCTCCACCCCATAAGACAGTACACTGGTGAGCCTCAGATTTGATTTTCTCAAACAATTTGGTGGCTGCAGGTGTTAAAGGGCCATTAGTCTTGGAAATGTTTTTCTTTACATTAACAATTCTCTTCATGCAATACTCTCGGATGTATTCTAAAGCTGTAACTATGGGTTTGTCACGTGCATCAACTAACCATCTGTTGAAACACTCACACATGTTACTGAGCAACACATCTGATACAGCCCTTCCTGTAAAATGACTCCTTGCCCACTGATGGGCAGGAATTTTAGCTAACCAAACAAAAGCTTCATTATCAAACTCCTTCAATTGTTGCATAGCCTGCTCAAACTCAGGAACTGTTGTTACACTAGCACATCTCCACAAGTGATTCTTATAAGCAACACCCCTGAAATCCCCTTTCATATTCCCATGAATATGTCTAAGGCAATGTCTATGCTCAGCACAAGGAAACACATTTGTAACAGCTTGTATTAAACCCTAACAGCATAAAACAATAAAAGTTAAAGTAACTAACCATTAACAAATGTAATGTAATTAAATTAAATATGAATTAAACAAGTAATTTTTACCTTTTGCCTGTCACTGATAAAAGTAAAGTTAGAATTGGTAGACAAGTCAAGATCTTGACCCAAGCACTCTAAGAACCAAGTCCAGGATGAACCACACTCTTGTTCAACAATGGCATATGCTACAGGATATATGCCATTGTTTGAATCAACCCCTACAGCACTCAAAATACAACCAGTTGCAGGTTGTTTCATAAAAGCACCATCCAACCCAAGTAGATCTCTACCTATTGCTTTAAAACCCTTCTTCAATGGTCCCAAACAAATGTAAATTCTCTTGAAAACCCTAGTTTCAGACTTTAGGGTTCCTGGCTCAACCTCAAACTTAACAGTAGTATCAACATTACCTCTCTTTAATTCACAAACATAATCTCTGAGCTCAGCATACTGAGATTTATAATCCCCTTGAATCATCTTTGTTGCCTTTCTCACAGCACGATATGCTTTATGCTCACTGATGATTAATTCAGTTTCTGTTTCCAAATATGATCTGACAGCTTTAATTGGTATCTTTGGATTCTTTTGAATTTGAGGTACCAACCGATTTGATAAAAATTGGTAAGTGCAGAATTTTAGTATTCTTGCAGGTTGACATTCATGTTGGTGTCTGTAGGTTCTAACCTCCCATTCTTCACTATCTTTTTCTTTGGATACCAACAACACCCACTCACAAACAATGTGTAATTCCCTTTTTGCCCATTTGTTAGTCTTCCCACTACAAGATTCCCCTGCTTTTTTAATTTGACTAGTCACTTTGTCTTTACTCTTCCCAACTACACCACCTTTAACTCTTAAGTTACTGGGCCCCACATCACATTTTGTCTTCTTTGACAAATCACTTTGACTAACTATCTCACCACCTTTTGAATTTATACACAACCCTTCACATTTAACCCTAATTCTTCTTTTGTCATTCTTAACAATAACTAGCTTTCTCCTAGTTTCAATAGCATGCATTCTCACAGCTTGCCTAACCTCTGATTTACTTTCAAACTTTTGTCCAAGATAGAAGATAGTTTTTCCCACTTGAACACTACCTTCAACCTCCTTTTTATGATTACGAATTCTCTTCTTCCTTACCCCTTCTTCATCACTTTGAGAATCATAGCTTTCAAAACCATCATTGTTCAACACTTCCAATTCTGTACCCTCAATATTGACCTCATCATCTTCAAATGAGTTACAGCCATTTCCCATAAACTCTACATTCTTATCAATGTTAAAATTAAAATCTTTCATCTCTACATGAACATCCAAAATCTCATTTTCATCATCAACAATGTAATCACTATCCTCAGAGTCACTACCTTCACTGTTATCACCCTCTACTAAGCTCCCATCACTGTGAACACCACCAACTACTAAGTTATCATTATTAATTTGTTCTGACCATAACCTCTTCCCTTTAATATCCTCATGTTCAGCATACACATCAATTTGCCTATAAATCACATCACCATCTTCTAGACAACTAAGTAAATAGTCCCTATGTTCATTATCATTTAAAAGATTTAACCCAGTATCCATGTTTGTATTGGGTTTAAGAAAACGATATACCACAGACCTGGTGGGATCATAACCTAATTCTTGCATGACTGAATCCAGTTGTCCTAAACAAAACTTTTCAATGTCAAAACAATCAATGTAATCAATTTTACCTTCTGTGTACACAACTTCACTACCCATTCTAAAATATCCACCATGATGTAACACAATCGTGAACAAATCAGGGTATACATCTGAAAAATGTGTAAAAAATTAAAGTTAACAAAACAATTACCTAATAATATTTAGGGTTCCACAGAATTATGAGCTTTGGGTGCATAAAACATACCGTATAATTGGTCGATAGCCTTTTGATCAGTTTCTGATGTACGAATAGTCCATGAATCATCCATTGAATCATCCATTGATAATCAATTTTGCTTTTAGGTTTTACTTCGTGGTTAACACTATTTGGAGGGATGAGTGTGAAAATCGGTGGATAAAAGTGGGGGACCATACCCGTTTGGGTTTATTCAGTACCAAGAATTAAAATTAATTCCGATATTACCCATCACGTGTAACTCACGTGATGGGAGTTAACGTTCGATTTGGATGTCCGTTAGACGGAAGACTCCAATTGCAAAATTAAAATAATAAAGGGACTCTGATTGCCAAATTAAAAACTGAGGGACCAAACCAGCGATTTGGGGTATAATAGAGGGACCAACTGAGCAAAAAAGTCATATATATATATATATATGTGTGTGTGTGTGTGTGTGTGTGTGTGTGTGTGTGTGTGTGTGTGGGGGGGTCATAATCAAGAGGGAAGCACTTTTTTGGGGGGAATGGAGAAGCAAATTTTTTATTTTTATTCTTTCGTTTTTTGAAAAAACTTTGTTCACGAACATTATAGATTAGATGAAAATATGAACATTTAAAAAAGACACTTTGTGATGAATGTCATTATTTTGGCGGAAAACGATCGAATAAAAAAATTTAAACATTCAATGCATTGAATGTTTTGCTGCTGAGTTTATTTGCAACGTTTTGTTTTCATCTTGTGTGAAGTGTTTTTTCGAATTTAGCCCAATATAGAGTTTAGGGTTTTGGGTTTTGGGTTTTGGGTTTTCGGGTTTACGGAGGGTTTTGGGTTTTGGGTTTTCGGGTTTACTCCGTAAACCCTCAACCCAAAACCCTAAACCCTAAACTCTAAACCGTTCGTGTTAAAATATTCAATCTAAACCTTAATTTCTAAACCCTAAACCCTAATTTCTAAACCCAAAACCCTAATTTCTAAACCCTAATTTATAACCCCCTAATTTCTAAACCCTAATTTCTAACCCCTTAAAAAAAACTCAGCAGCAAAACATTCAATGCATTGAATGTTTTTATTTTTTTTCTTCGAGCGTTTTCCCGCCAAAATAATGACATTCATCACAAAGTGTCTGTTTTAAATGTTCATATTTTCATCTAATCTATAATGTTCGCGAACAAAGTTTTTTCAAAAAATGAAAAAAAAATTACTTCCCCCACTTCCCCCTAACAAAGTGCTTCCCTCTTGATTATATATATATATATATATATATATATATATATATATATATATATATATATATATATATATATATATATATATATACGCACAAGCTTCTACAAGCTTCCATTTTCGTACCCTCAAGTCTGTAAATACCGTATCCTATTTATCTTCTTCAATAGATACCGAACTCGCTAAGTACAATGTTTTCCCCTCTAAAATGAAACCTACTTCAATGGATGATATATATACATATATATATATATATATATATATATATATATATATATATATATATATATATATATATATATATATATATATATATATATATATATACACATATATATAGGGGCAGGATCAATGGGGAAGTAACCAATCGGGGGGAAGAAATTTTTTTTTTTTTTCGTATTTTTTGGAATTTTTTTTCCGGCATCAAGATCACACGAAAATATGAACATTTAGAAGAGACACTTCGTGATGAATGTTATTATTTAGTCGGGAAAACGATCGACAAAAATAACATTTAAGATAATATTGTTCGTGAAGAATATGAACGTTTTTTTTCATGTTTTGTGAAGTAAAATTTAGCCCGATTTAGAGTTTATGGTTTAGGGTTTAGGGTTTTGGGTTTGGTGTTTTGGGTTTATTCCATAAACCCAAAACCCTAAACCCTAAACTCTAAACTCTAAACCCTAAACCGTTCGTGTTAAAAACTCAATCTAAATCCTAAATCTAAACCCTAAACCCTAAATTTCTAAACCCTAATATCTAAACCCTATAAACCCTAATATCTAAACCCTAATATCTAAACCCCAATAGCTAAAACCTCAATATACGCTCGAAAAACAAGATAATTGTTATATATTACTTCTTCGAGCGTTTTTTCGCCAAAATAAAAACATTTATCACAAAGTGTCTCTACTAAATGTTCATATTTTCATCTCATCTATAATGTTCGTGAACAAAGTTTTTTCAAAAAACGAAAAAAAAAAAATTTTGCTTCCCCCCGCTTCCCCCCGATTGGTTACTTCCCTCTTGATCCTGCCACTATATATATATATATATATATATATATATATATATATATATATATATATATATATATATATATAAAACAAAACTTTTTTGTGAATTGTGGTTGAAAGTTATTTTAGGATATTTGTATTTTGTATCTATATATTATACTATATACTAATAGACAAAACCCTGCACCACTATTCATCAATAGTGTCAGGGGTATTTTGATCATTTGACTTTTTTTTTTTTTTTTACCTTCCACTTTGCCAAATAACCCCCCCCCCCAACTTTGTTCAAAAAATAAAACCGACCCCTCAAACAGGGGGTAAAGTGTCAACTAACTATTTTCATAAAAAAATCTTAACTAAACTCCACCAAATATTCAACAGCTCATATCTTCTCGCTCGCAACGAGTTAAATTTTTTCGACAACATTGTTAAACTCGAAATAATTTTAGGAACACAATGTCACCAACTATAGGCAAAACGGACGCTTTTTTAAAAAACGATAAATATTTTAGGTACTTTTCATACACGTTAATTTTGTGTTAACTTTTTAAATGTTGGCAATTCCATAGCGAAACGCGAAGATGTAAAATAACTTTTAAATCTTTGACGGGTTATACCCTTTTAGTTCGAGTCGAGTTGCGTTTCAACGACATGATCGTTAGCCACAAAATAATTTTACAAACTAAACACAATAAAATACATTGAAAATGGAACCCCCGGCGCAACGCGAGGGAACACAACTAGTTATATCTATATATATATATATATATATATATATATATATATATATATATATATATATATATATATATATATATATATATATATATATATATTAATCAATATAATATATTAATAAAATTGTGTAACTTTGGAAAATAAAATTATAATACGTCTTTTTTAAGATATAGATAATATAGATTAGATACGTAATATTATAATATAAAATATATTTATTTTAAGATATGATTATATTAAGTTACTTAGATATACTATAATATAAACCCACTAAACAAAACAACCAAAAGTTTTTAACGGATTTATCCTTCTGTTCGTCGCGAGATAGGTTTCACCATTATCACCGTTCAACTCAAAATAATTTTACGAACTAAACGCAATAAATTGTATTCGACACGGAGCTTCGATGCACTACCAACGTACATTTCTTTTTAGCAATCAATATGGAAGTAATTTGAATTTATAGTTTAAGTCCTTAAAATATTTATGAATACACAAATATAACTATTATAATATTAATTATACATGACGACTCCTCCGAATATCATTATTTTGTTGAAATAATTAAAAAATTTTCTAAAATTAAACTCGCAAGTTACATATGAATCAATAAAAGCCATTTTTACAGTCAAATGAATCAATAGAGTTTTGACCACCTGCTTCAAGCATCTATGCAATGTGCACCTACATAACAAATAAAAAGGTTCTACATCATTTCTTAAAGTAACAAATCTCTTTTGCTCAAATAAATATTTTTACTCTATATATATAATAATGACAAAATTTCATTCCTCGTCCTTGAACTTTACATCGATTTTGACTCCCTGTCCTTTTTCTTTTTTTTGTGCATTCCTCGTCCCTAAACTATCAAAAGAGTACATCCCTCGTCCCCCCGTCTACTTTCTGTCAATTTCAGCCGTTTGTTTAGTCATGTGCAAAGCATGTGAGGGTACTTTGGTCTTTTTATTTTATTTCTTTTCTTTATTATTTAATTTATCTTTTCATCCTCATCCTCATCATCTCAGGTTCATCATTCTCAAATTAAAACCCTAGTTTCATACTTTTATAAAATCAACAAATCAAATTAAAAATGTATATATAAACTTATCATCGTCTCATCTACACACCGTAATCCACTATGTCATCATTTTTCAATAGATTCATCATCATCTTCATCATTATTTTCACAATTGAACTCAGATCAATTTAGGATTTTCTCCCCCTTAAATCGAGCACTGTCTGTCTTCCTCTGTCTCCCTTTAATAGAGATATGTACCTTTCTTTCATAATCCTTCATCATCTAAATTGATCTAAAAACCTGAGATCCAAAAACTTGATTTCTTCACCTCAATCTTTATCTTCAATAATTTGAAATTTTGAGATTCAAATCTTTCTTTTTCTTTCTTCACCACAATTTTCCTCATCTCCAAAATAATAAACTTTAATTTTAGATCCAAAAACTTAAGATGCATAAGCAGATCTAGAAAAACTTAAAAAAAAAAAAAAATAATAAATCATCTTTCACTCATGTAGTTCTGCTTATAATAAAAATCTATTTCTTGATCTCACTAAAATCAAAGAAAACCCACATGTTGTTTTGAAAGTAATTAACAAAATTTGGTAGTTGTAGATGTAAAGAAATTAACCTCTGACCTACACATTCTTTGAAGCAAACTACCTACACATGAAGAAATCAACATCGTCGAGATCATCGTGAAATAGCGTGGTTACCAGATAAAACAAAATTTAAATCCACACATACATCCACCGCCGGCACCCACTACCATCGTAATTTAATGTAAGGTTTAATTTAATTTTGACATAGTAATTTAATTTTGAATATCGTCACCCACTACCATCGTCGCTCTAACTCTGTCGGAGGGTGCCGTTGTTGCCGTGATGTTGGGATTGATTTGTAGAAGGAGAATTAAATTGTGACTGACTTTTAATTTATTTGATGATTGGTGTAGTTGTGTGTTGTTTGATTTAGGGTTTCAATAGTAGCCCAGATGTAGACAAAACAATTGTGAAGAATTGGGGATTTATATAATAGAAGAAGACAACACAATGACAAAAATACCCCCACATGACATGCACGTGATAAGGGTAACGGTAGGTTTTGACAGAAAGTAGGCGGGGGGACGAGGGATGTACTCTTTTGATAGTTTAGGGACGAGGAATGCACAAAAAAAAAAAAAAAAAAGGACAGGGAGTCAAAATCGATGTAAAGTTCAGGGACGAGGAATGAAATTTTGTCTATAATAATATAAGGAGTGATAATATATACACTACAAAATCCATTACATCAATATGTTCAACGTTATACTTTATTCAATATTTTTGAATAAATTATAAAAAATAAAATATGGAGTATGAAATATAATATAATATATATATAAAAATATGGGAGCGGTCCTTTACTTTTATTTTATTTCAAATACCGCTTAATGCACGGGCTCATAAAACTAATATATATAAACAAGAAAGTACCCTACTTAGTTGACAACATTAGATTAATCCATGATTAACACCACCCAAAATCACTTTTAAAAATTGACAACACTACGAGCTCTTAAACTCAAAATAATAACTGTTTAAAAAATCAATTAATTTTGCACACAACTTTTTATTTATCCATGCTAACATGTATTTAGTAAAATTAATCTCATTTTAATTACAATTATCAATTTAATTATCTCAATTTAATTACAATTATTATCAACGTATTTGATATGCGATTTGAAACGGATAGTAAACCCGCTAAACAACTTTATCTCTCAACTTTTTAGGGTACTTTTTGAAGTTCTTGCATATGTATATTCAATTTCAGAAATACTTTTTAAGTTGTATACTTTAGTTTTTTTTCGTAAGTTTCCAACTCTATGTGGTCTTGTGATTTGTGAGAGATTTCATTTGGTAATTCTTATATTTTTTTCTATTATTTAGTATCGCAATTTACATACCGATATGAACAGCAAATTACATTTTTTGCACGGTTTTTTACACACCCGTGCAACGCACGGGTTCAAAAACCTAGTATAATAATATATAATAAATATTTAATGAAGAATATAGATACGGATTTTTTCATTCATTTCTCCACCCAAGTGTGCTTGATTATAAATTTTGTCCTGTCTTTAAACTCCATATATAGTATAATGTATCTCCCACTTCTCTTTTATTTTTATAATTTTCTCTCTTGATCATCCATGGCTACTGTTTCAGGGTCTGTCTTGAACCTGCAACTCTCTGCATCTTCTTACGTCAAACCTCCACCTCTTTGCAAATTCTCAAGAAAACAGGTTTGATCCTTTAATACATATATGCTGATCACAAATTCAAGGTATCAAATATTGCTACTTTCATAATATAACATCCTAATATTTTATTTGATCACTGATTTTACAGTTTCGAATACACGCTTCAGCGACTAGTCCAGACGCTGAAGACGCAAAGGTGACAATCAAAAAAGATAGTAATAAAAAATGGCAGATTGATTTTTCGGGCGATAAACCGATGACACCGTTGCTTGATACAATCAATTATCCGGCACACATGAAAAACCTCTCAAAGGAGGTTAGTTAAATTAAATATAAATGTTAAATATATTAAACTAATAGTACATGGTTGTTAACAGTCAGTTGCTGTTTTTGTGACTAGTACACTGTGCATAATTTTTATTTTATTTTTTTATATTAAAAAATCAGGATCTTGAACAGTTGGCAGCCGAATTAAGAGTTGATATAGTATATTCAGTTGCTAATACTGGTGGGCATTTAAGTTCAAGCTTAGGTGTTGTTGAATTGGCTGTGGCTTTACATCATGTTTTTAATACCCCTGATGATAAAATTATATGGGATGTTGGTCATCAGGTAACAATTTAGTCCTGTTTTAAATATTGAATGATTTGTATGCCTAGCTTAAATAAATGTGATAATAACATATTCTTCAAACAATAGATATAATAGACTTCTACACGACCAAAAATAGTTTAGTGTGACCATTGAAAGTAATATAATTGGTTACTTGTGTAGAAATCAATTTGCATCCTATATAATAATATTAAGTAAAAACGAAATGAGTGAAAATTTTGACTAATTATTTGGTGTGATAATTGTTATGGTATAAAAAATAGGCATACCCACATAAGATTCTAACAGGAAGAAGGTCAAAGATGAACACAATAAGGAAAACATCAGGGTTAGCAGGTTTTCCTAAAAGAGATGAGAGTGCTCATGATGCTTTTGGTGCAGGGCATAGTTCTACAAGTATCTCTGCTGGCCTTGGTATGTTCTGTTTATTTATTAATATTCCAGTTTTTTATTTATATTATTAATTTATTACTTAATTTATTATTATTATTATTATCTAATTATGTAATGTAATGTAATTGATGTAAAGTGAGACAAAAAATGGGTTTTATGTTGTAGGGCTGGATTTTGAGGCGTGCAAAATGTATAATTGCACATATATAAAAATTTAAAGAGGCTCGAAAATATAACCGAATAACATATACTTATGGTTCATTTATTTATAAGGTTTTAAAAAATATTAAGTTTTCTACAAACGTTGTTTTGATTGATGCTAGTACCTATTATATTTTTCGGTATTATTAAACTTATTTATATAAAAAAAACTTCCGTAGTACCTATTATATTTTTCAGTATTATTAAACTTATTTATTTATAACAAAAAATTCCGTATACAAAGAATTATTTTTTACTTAACTCAAATGGATGAGAAACCGAAGCTATTATAAGCTATTCGATGAATAAAACGTATTTTAGGAAAGTCCTTCGTAGAGCCATGTATTCAGTGGCGGAACTTGACCCCGACTCGAGAGGGGGCGAAAATAATTGAAGGGAGTAAGAAACTAATCGAAGGAGGGTAAACACTAAAAAAAACCTTATTTTTTCGTAATTTTTTTTTTTAGTGTACATTTTTTTTCCCCGAAATCGAGGGGGGGCGGATACCCCCTTTTGTCCCTTAAATGTTCCGCCCCTGCATGTATTGTAAGTGATCCGAACCAGCCCGGAGTTAATATTTTGTCTCACGGTCGATGTGGGATAACTACCCAATAGTTAACTTAACAGGATAAGAAACCCAAACTATTATAAGCTACTTTATATTTTGTGTCACGTCCGCTGTGGGGTAACTACCCAACACTAGTCATATCTACACATTCAGATTAAAAGAAAGTAAATGTAACTGAACATCTTTGTAATACTTTTTTGAAATATATATATTTGTTTTTGAACAGCGCTTTTCTTCAAAGATTAGAATGACTAGTTCCTAAAATTGTCAAATATGGGGGATAGCCGGATAGGTAGTGAGTTAAACTAGCAAATTTTTAGAAAATCAAAATGGGTCGGCTGATATGACCAACCACCACCTTTTGCTCTATCAGTTATTTAGATCTTTGTAAATGACAAATGTCTAATGTAATATATATAATATAATATATAATATATATTTATATATTTAATACAAATACCATATAAAACAAAGTAAACAATATCAATAGTACCAAACTAATTATGATATTAGCAATCATAATCATCGTTATTATTATTCCAGAAATGAGGTCATCTGGACGCTTATATGTTTTAATATAGTTAACCTAACATATACGGAGTATGGTATAACATTATCACATCTTCTACCTGACACATACGTTTACCGTTAATAATTTTAGTGTAATCTAACAATCATTTTTAGTTAATTGGAATCTACTTGAAAGCAAGACTCAACTAGTTATACTTAACATAGGGTTTGAAGAGTGTATAGTGCACGTCCCTAAGAGTTGACTAGACACTGCTGCAGAAATTGGGGGGGTCAAGAGGGTCACGCCCCTTTACAGGGTTCAAGGGGCAGCGGTCGTTGCAGGGTCCAAGGGGCAGCGTTCTTATTATGTCAAAAAGTTGTCTGTCAACGGTAGTGATGGCAAAATGACCCATACCCGATGGGGAAACCCGAAACCCGTTATAACTGGGCCGGGTCTGACCCGAATCCGTTGGTTCATGGGCCGGGTATGGGGATGGTTAAAAAAAAATTCCGGGTTTGGGTTCGGGTTCGGGTTCGGGTTCAGGTATGGTTTTGAATACAAACTCGTTTACCCGACTCGTATACCCGACCTGCATACCCGTATACCCGTATACCCGACCTGAGAAATTTTAATAATAATTTTTATTTAAAATTTTAGTATTAGTATTATATTGTTAATGTATGAAAGATTTCTCTTATTTGTTTTGAAAACGGGTATAATATTATTCAATATAATCATATACAACAAGTTTTCGGGATGTGATATTTTATATACTTTGTGCATTTGAGTATTTTAGAAACTTTTCAATCAACTTTTTATATGTGATATTTTATAATACTTTAAACATGAAGTAGGTAAGTTATTTTTCGATATTTTAATTTGGTAACTTATTGAAAAATATATACATAATGACTAATCGGGTAACCCATTTACCCGTGGGGAAACTCGAAACCCGATAGTATGTAAGTAAAAGAGGACCCGACGGGTTTCGGGCCGGGTTTCTTAATCGGGTTCGGGTCCGGAATCAAATCTTGCAACCTTGCTACTTACACCCTTTGATTTTTCTAACTGATTAAATCTGATTTCTGAAGATCGGTCACTTGTTTTCCATTACGTACAGACATAAATATACATATTCTCTCAAAAGCTTTAAATTTGAATTTCTTACCTGGAATCAAATCTCGTTTTTGTTATACAGATTAGAATTTCATGATACCCGAAAATACTTAATTGAAAAATGATTTCACGATTCAAGAATCAATCAGACTATCAATGACAACTTTGTTTTTCTACATTTATCACGAGGGTAAAAATGCTTTAAAAGATACGTTTGACGTATAACTCTGAGTTCATGTGGATCCATCATTCATTTTAAAACTCCTCGAATGACTTACATGTGTTGATCCGTCTGATGACTCATTTAACGGATCAAAAAATACATTCATTTCCTTATTTTACTCATTTGACAACATCTGTATGTTTATTTTAATATCATACGCATCACATGCTATGGATAATAATGGAGTAATATCTCAACTTGATCATTTACTAACTAAAAATAAAAAACACCGGATCCTATTTATGGTTTATTAAATAACACGTAAAAAAAAAAAAAGACTTAACATTGAATAGTGAATACTCTGTTTATAAGTAGTATTATAGGAAATCCAAGAAAATAACAATCATTTTAATCCCTTCATACCCAAAGAATGTCTTATTGAAATTTTGTTGGATTTAAGAAGAGTTTGATTAATGTAAGGTTTTTTTTTTTTTTTTTTTTTACTTATACGAAATATATATGTTTAAAAGAAATAAATGAGATTATATTGAAGAATTTAAAGATATTTAATATTTGACAAGTAGATAATTATTGTATGGCATATATATGTAAATATATAAACTAGTGAAATGACCCGTGAAATCACGGGTTTATTTAAGCAAAACAGTTTAACGATATGTTTTAGGTATTAAGTGAACGTAAATGCTAAAGTCATTTAGTTTAATGAACCGTGAAACCACAGAGTCCGACTAAGAAACTCTTCAGCTGAACATTGCAACAAACACCTAAAATGCATATTAAACTATCCACATTCAATTATAAGAGATAATATTGATTGTCATTTTATTTAAAAATGTAAACTAAAATATAAATTTAGAATTGGTTTCCTTCTGCCTAGCTTTTATACCTTCTCGTACTCAATTCAAAATAATTAATTAAAATAATTCAAAATTATTTATTTTTAATAAGTAAAATAATTATTATTAAGATTTAATAATAATAATTAATTAATTAATAAGATTTAGTTTTGATTTAAAATTATTTTAGATTAATGACATCACCCACCATGTCTATATTTTTTTCTTTTGTTTTTTGAACTTTTGTTAACAAATGAATTAGCCTAATAATGACATTATCATTATAGAATTTTAATAGAAACTATAGATTAATTAATTAATTAATACGGACATTTTTTAGACGGATTATAGAGTATTATACAAGAAATAAAATAACATAAAACATGCGAATCATGTGGGAATAATAATTTATAACTACATAGGAGTTGGTCCCATGTGCGTGGGCTAAAAAATTAAAGCCTTTTATCTAGTATGTGGGCTAGTGTCATTTATCTTGCTTCATTATTGTTTGACTAATAACGAGGTAAGGTCGCACTCACACATAGACGTGCAAAAAACCGGGTAAAACCCGGTTCCCGGGTTTTAAATAACCGGGTAAAAAAACCCGGGTTTTTGAATACCCGGTTCCGGGTATACCCGGTTTTTTCGGAATCGGTTTTTTTTCGGTTTTTAACGTTCGAAATCGGGTTTTTTCGGTTTTGAAACGGGTATTAGCGGGTCATTTTTTCGGGTTTTTCTGGAATTTTTTTCTCTCTTTTTCCGGGTTAGTTTTTTACCGGTTTCAGATTTTTTTTCTAGATTTGATTTTTATCGGTTTTGACTTTGATTTTTGTTCGAGCATTAATAAAGATAATTATTTAAACAATTTAAAAATTATAAACAATACTCATTAATAAATACTCTCTACAACTATATAAACAATACATAACTTATCTTGTAAATAAAGCATCACATAACTTTTATTTAAACAAATACATTAATACAACTTAAAAATAATAAATATGAATACATTTCGAGCTTCGGCATGGCCATCACCCGAAAACGTATTCGTGAACTTAAGTATATCGAGTTTCGGCATGGCCATCACCCGTTATACTTAAGCTTCATCTTCATCGTCTTCATTATTTTCATATATGTAGTTTAACATTTCTTGTACATCTAGAGATTCTGGGTCAAGATCTTCAAATTCACCTTCATCTAATTCGGTATTAGGAGGTGATATCCCTTGATCAACTTCTTCTCTAATAATACCGTCTTCCACGTCTTGTAATATTGGACCTTCCAACGTTTCTTGATCTTGTATCCTATCTACACCATCCAAATAATCTTTCAAACAAACACACGTTTCCACGGCTTCAGGTGTCAGTCTTGACCTTCTTTCGGATATAATTCGACCACTAACAGAAAAAGCCGATTCGGAAGCCATCGTAGAAGCTTGGACGGATAGTAAGTCACGAGCCATAGCGGACAAAATTGGAAATGTAACTTCCCTTTCTTTCCACCAAGCCAAGATGTCAAACTTTTCAAATTGTTCGGGACTTATATTATTTACAAAGTTCATAACCATATATTGTCCCAATTCACTTGATGGAGCCGATGATCGTTGACGTTTGGTAGCCTCATCACGTATACTATTATAAAGGCTTATATTTATGTCGCTATAAGTTCGCGACGATCCAGCTCGCATTGAGTCAACAATTGGGTTTTGTTGTTGACCATATTTGGAAGCGTAAAGTGAAAATAATTTTTCAAAATTATCTTTAAATTTAAAAACTTCTTTAGGTATATATTCCGGTTCATATGTATTTTCGTCATTCCCATCCTCTAAACCCAAATTTTCTAGTACGGACCTTATTAAATATTCTACGCCTCCAACATTTAAAGTTGGATTAAGCCCGGCAGAACAAGTAAAAACTAAAGGTAAACTACCAAAATATTTTATAAATTTAGCTTTCATAACGCTAGCCACTTTTTGAAACATTTTACTACGTGAATTTCCAAATTCGTTTAATTTAAACGTCATTAAATAAAGTTGGTTTAAAACTAGTGGGCTAGTTGGGTAATAAACACCCGATAATATAGTTGTTGCCGTTTTAAAAACTTGTAAAAAATTTGTAAGTTCAATTAGTTTATTCCAATCTTGGTTGGTTATAGAAACGGACTTATTTCTAGCAACAAGTTGTTCATTAAAATCGTTTAAAGTACTACGTTGTCGTATTATATTTTCAAACATTAAACAAGTAGAATTCCATCTAGTATTATTATCATAGCAAGGTCCTAGAACGGGTTCATTAATTTGTTTACAAAAGCGTCTATAGTTTGCTTGTCGTTCGTTGCTCGAACTATATATTGTGACTAATAAAGTTTTAAATTTTGATTTTAGTTTATCACATATTTTTAATGCCGCTTGTACGGACAAATTTATAATATGAGCAACACAACGGGAATGAAAAAAAACACCATCTAACTTTGGTTTTAAACGTAATTTTAATAATTCCATAGCTCTAGTATTATTAGAGGCGTTATCAAGCGAAATAGAAAAAACTTTATCATCTAGATTATATTTAAGTAAAGTGTCACTTAAAATTTTCCTGTGACTGTGGTGTTGTGTTGTTATGAGATGTTTATTTATGCGTTTGAAATGTTGATTTCTTTTATTGTTGTGTGCTACTTTGCGTTTGGTGACGGTAAATCGTTTTAAGTATAAATACAATTTTCATCACGTATGATAACAATAAAATCTCAATTGTTGATATAAACTTAAGACTTGGCTTATATAAATTTATACCCAAAAACTTTCTTTATTCTCATTGGAGAAAGACTCTCCCTCTACATTTTATTTGACGGTTATAAAGGGCAAATATAATCATAATGTAAGTAAATGAAAAAAAGAAAAAGAAAAAAAAAAGAGAGAGAGAGAGAGAAGGAAATAGAAAATGAATGATAAATTTGCAAAAAGTTGTTATTTTACTTGGTAAACATAAAAATGAAAGAAAAGCGAAAAATAAAGAAGAAAGGAGAAGAAAAGCTAAGAAAAAAAGTATGTTGTTGGCGGAGTTTGAACCCCAATTGAAGAGATAACAAAGTGGGCGAACAACCATTCAGTTAGCGAACCAATTAAGCATGCATCCCAAAACAATTATATAAACATTAAAATTAACGGTTTTAAGGTGAAAAAATTATAATGAGCTGTTGAACTGTTGATGTTTTAGTATATAAGAGTAGTAGAGGATAGTTGTAGTTATGTCTCTGATTCTTTTTTTATTCCTGTATTTTGATAGGTATGGCTGTTGGAAGAGATTTGTTAGGCAAAAACAACAATGTGATATCGGTGATTGGAGATGGTGCCATGACAGCCGGACAAGCGTACGAGGCAATGAATAATGCAGGCTTCCTTGATTCAAATCTAATCGTCGTATTAAATGATAACAAACAAGTTTCATTACCCACTGCTACGCTTGACGGACCAGCAACCCCTGTTGGAGCTCTTAGTAGTGCTTTAGCTAAATTGCAAGCAAGTACAAAATTTCGTAAGCTTCGTGAAGTTGCCAAGGTATACTCACTGTTTACTCGACCCAAGGTCTTCTAATTAATATATAGGTCCCAGATGTAAAAATGGGCTCTTATAAACATTAAATTATTCAATGCTTAAAACAAGATAATCATACTAAAAAAACCCTAAAGGGTAGCCTAGGGGTTGGGTGCGTGCTTAGGAATCTACAAAGGAGACCAATGTTCAATTTTCACTAGCTACAATTTGAGTGTTAGAGAATGAAACCCGTGATTATTATTCAATACTAATGCGATATTTATATTACAATGAAAACCCTAATAAACCTACAAACCCTACTGGACCTAAGTCTGTTGGGCTAAGTTATCATCTAACACTCTCCCGCAGTCTGAGCGGCGAAATCGCGAAAGCTCAGACTGGAAGAAAACACAAATATCAAATAAATAGTAATAAAAAAACATATATATATTTTTTCTTGATTTGTTGCGCCGAATAGACCGATATTCGCTGATTTGGTTGCGTATGTCTTGATGTCTTCTCCTTTTCCGTAGCGTTTTTTTTTTATTTTACGCCGTGGCTTGTGCCTAAGGATCAAGTACCACTTTCGTATGCAATTTCTGTCGACGATAACAATATTCTTCAACGCTGCAAACAACAATTTTGACTATATTCTCTTACCATTCAAAACTTAAAAATAAATAATAATCTGTTACAAAATTACATGTATAGACAATTTTGTTAAATAGTTGTACAGTGATAAATATGTAGTATATATATGTGTGTGTGGTGCAGAAAGTTGATAAGCTAAAAAATATATAAAACACTCAAAAATCCCTTCTTGTGCTTATCGACACCCACTTTGCAAAACCCCTTAGTCAAAAGCCAATCATCACAACCTAATTAAATTTAGTGCTTTTTGTTTTTGCTCCACGTGCAATGCTACCACATACAAGTTGATATTATTCAACTTCTAATTTATATTTGTTATTGTTGTCGAATTCAACATCTATCCTATTTTTCGTTCGTCTCTTTCCCCAAATCTACAGTCAAGAATCAAGCCACTAAAGGTAGTTATAAGCCTACTAAATTATAACACGTTATCAGCACGATTATCTCAACATTTATACTAAATATGGTTGGCTCTGCCACCTAACTAATATATGGTCGGTTATACCACCTAAATGATATATGGTCGACACTGTCGCCTAATTTACATTTATGTTATCTAACATTTATTTATGTATACTAACATTTACATTTATGTTATCTAACATTTATTTATGTATACTAACATTTACAGTTATGTTCACTAACATTTATATTTATGTTATTTAAGTTATATATGGTCGGTTATACCACCTGAATTATATTTTCTGTAATCTAACTCTTATTAACTTCACTAACATTTATATTTATGTTAATAAGACCTCATGATTGTACGCAACACGTCATTTGACAACACGGTACTTTATGTACGCAACACGTCATTTGACAACACGGTACTATGGGTCGAGATTAATTCCGATCAATACGAATACGATGGGGTCTTTATATGTTATCTAACATTTATGATTACTTATGCAATTAATCATTATTTATTTCATGCATACTAATGTTTATTCTTAAATTTATAATCTTAAAAGTTAAAATAAAAAAGTAGTTTGTATTTTTATTAAAAGTAAATCTTAAAAGTTAAAATAGAAAAAGTAGTTTGTATTTTTATTAAAAGTAAATTTTAAAAGTTAAAATAGAAAAAGTAGTTTGTATTTTTATTAAAAGTAAATTTTAAAAGTTAAAATAAAAAAAGTAGTTTGTATTTTTATTAAAAGTAAATCTTAAAAGTTAAAATAAGAAAAGTAGTTTGTATTTTTATTAAAAGTAAATCTTAAAGGTTAAAATAAGAAAAATATATTATAATAATATATATTATAACTTAATATATATTATAATAATATCATTAATAATATAATATAATATGAACCTATATTCCCTTATGATTTTATTATTTGTAATCATACCATTATTCCTTTGTTTACTACTTATGAATCTAAACTAATTCTAATTGCATGTTGTTATTTATCTACGAAAAAAAATATTATGATTATGATTATGATTATGATTTATATTGTTCATCTTTCTGAAAATAGAAAATGTCAAACTTATCAAAGCTTGAGTTTGATGCCTTAGACGTATCGGGAACAAACTACACATCATGGGTTATGGACGTAGAAATAAATCTTGGATCATTGGGTATTCTAGAAACTTTAAAAGAAAATAATACTTGTTCCGATCAAGATAAATTAAAATCAATTGCTTTTATTCGCAAACATATTGATACCACCTTAAAACATATGTTTCTCACTATCAAAGATCCACATGTTTTATGGGAAAGTATCAAGAGTAGATTCGATAATCAAAAGGAAATATTACTTCCAGCTGCGAGGGAAGAATGGAGAAATCTAAGGTTCCAAGATTTCAAAAAGGTAAGTGAATACAGCTCGGCCATGTTCAAGATCCGTTCAAAGCTTCAATTCTGTGGTCAAGAAATAAGTGATGCTGATATGATGGAAAAAACTTTCTCCACAATGCATTCTGCAAATATAACTGTGCAAGAAAATTTAAGATTGCAGAATTATAAAACTTTTTCCAAACTTCAAACTTATCTCTTAGTTGCAGAAGTTAATAAAGAATTACTGATGAAAAATCAAGAATCTCGTCCTACCGGTGCGCTAGCATTTCCTGAAGCTAATGCTATTAACAATAATAATAATAATAATAATAATAAAAGAAGAAATGCACATGGACGAGGGCGTGGAAGAGGTCGTAGCCATATTGGCCAAAACCATCATTATGGAAATTACCATAACAATAATAAAAATCATAACTATGTTCGAAATCACCCTTATGGTAATGGTCGTGGTGGTGGTTGTGGTCGCGGTGGTCGTGGTGGTCGTGGACAAAGAAATAATAATCCACAAAATTATAAAATCCAAACACCATACAATCCCACAAATCACAATGTTGAAGAAGGCTCTTCAAAGAATGTTGAAGATTCTTGTTACCGATGTGGTAAAATTGGCCACTGGTCTAAAAACTGCCGAACAAATCAGCATTCTGTTAATCGGTATCAAGAATCCCTAAAGGGAAAAGGAAAAGAAGCAAATCTTGTGGATGACCTTGATACAAAAATCACTGAGCCAACTTGTGACTACTTTAATGAATAAATTTCTAATATCTATATATATATATATATATATATATATATATATATATATATATATATATATATATATATATATATATATATATATATAGATATCCTATTATATGTTCTCGTTAAATAAATGGTTGTAGATTTTCAATCTACACCATATCTAGTTTACTACATATTTCCTTATTATGTGCTATCGTTTGTAACATGTTTTGAATGTAATATATTGATGAATTATATACTCATTATTTGTTTCTCATTTTTTTTTGAAGTTCATGATGTATACTGCTGGAGTAAAAAATCAGTCAAATGGTGAAGATATTTGTATTGCAGACAGTGGTGCCACTCACACCATACTCAAATCTAAAAAATATTTCACAGACTTGAAAGCAACGGAAGGAACTATACATACTATATCAGGTCCTGTGGACTTAATAAAAGGAATGGGAAAGGCAAAATTCATGTTACCAAATGGTACGAATTTTCGGATAAATAATGCCTTATTTTCTCCCATGTCAAAGAGAAATTTGTTAAGTTTCTCTGACATATACCAAAATGGATATGATTATCAGTCAGTGACAACAGAAAATGAAAAATATTTAAGTATCACTGATAAGAATCGTGTAATTGAAAAACTACCAAGACTTCATTCTGGTTTACATTATACACATATAAATGTACCTGAAGTAAATGTGGTAGTTAAAGAAAAATTATGTGATCCTGTAATGATCAGTTTGTGGCATGAGAGATTAGGTCACCCAGGATCAACAATGATGAAAAGAATAATACAAAATACACATGGACATCCATTGACGGATCAAAGGATCCCTCATGATGCACTTATCCCATGTACATCATGCTCACTTGGAAAGTTGATAATAAGACCATCACCTCTTAAGGTTGAAAAAGAATCACCAATGTTTCTTGAAAGAATTCAAGGTGATATATGTGGACAAATTCATCCACCATGTGGACCATTTAGATATTTTATGGTTCTAATAGACGCATCTAGTAGATGGTCTCATGTTTGTCTATTATCAAGTCGAAATATGGCATTTGCAAAATTTCTTGCTCAAATTATTAAATTGAGAGCACATTTCCCTGATTATACTATTAAAAGGGTGAGACTAGATAATGCCGGTGAGTTTACGTCTCAAGCATTTAATAACTTTTGCATGTCTATTGGGATTATTGTTGAACATCCCGTTGCCCATGTGCATACACAAAATGGTTTAGCTGAATCATTAATTAAACGATTGCAGCTAATAGCTAGACCATTGATAATGCGAACAAAACTCCCAGTATCTGTATGGGGCCATGCAATTTTGCATGCTGCATCATTGATTCGCATTAGACCAAGCGCAAGTCATACATATTCTCCTTTGCAACTTGCTTTTGGTCATCAGCCAAATATTTCCCACCTTAGAACATTTGGTTGTGCGGTTTATGTCCCTATCGCACCACCACAACGCACTAAAATGGGTCCTCAAAGAAGGATGGGAATATATGTTGGATATGAAACATCTTCAATAATAAGATATATTGAACCCATGACGGGTGATGTTTTTACAGCACGTTTTGCTGATTGTCACTTTAATGAAACATTATTCCCTAGATTAGGGGGAGAAATAAAAAATAAAGAAAATGATGTTTCATGGTGTGAACCTCAATTAATGTATCTTGATCCTCGCACAAAAGAATGCGAGATCGAAGTTCAAAAAATAATGCATATGCAAGAACTTGCAAATAAATTGCCTGATGCATTTACAGATACAAAAAGAGTGACTAAATCATATATACCAGCAGCAAATGCTCCAGCTCGAATTGAAATTCCAAAAACTGGCAATAATGTTATTCTTGAGTCTTTGCCACGCCAGAAACGTGGGAGACCAATTGGTTCCAAAGATAAAAATCCTCGGAAAAGAAAATCAGCTGATAATGAGGTAAAAGAAAGTGTTCAAGAAGAACTACAAATCAATACTCCTTCTGCAGAGGAGATTGATGATGTCAATACGGAATTTTCAATCAATTACGTACATTCAAAAATATTATGGAACCGAAATGAAATGAAAAATCTTGATGAGATATTTTCATATAATGTTGCATATGACATCATGAATGATGATGATGATCCAGAACCAAAATCTGTCATGGAATGTCAAAATAGACATGATTGGGATCATTGAAAAGGAGCAATACGAGCTGAATTTGAATCACTCAATAAAAGAAAAGTTTTCGGATCTATCATTCTCACACCTAAAGATGTGAAACCTGTGGGATATAGATGGGTTTTTGTGCGAAAAAGAAATGAGAAAAATGAAGTTACAAGGTATAAAGCTAGACTTGTAGCTCAAGGTTTTTCTCAAAGACCGGGAATTGATTATGAGGAAACTTATTCTCCTGTTATGGATGCAATTACTTTTAGATACTTAATCAGCCTGGCAGTTTCTGAAAATTTAGAAATGCATCTCATGGATGTTGTGACTGCTTATCTTTATGGATCACTTGATAGTGATATATATATGAAGATACCTGAAGGATTTAAGGTATCAGAAGCAACCAATGCAAAACCCAAAGAAATGTACTCAATCAAGTTACAAAGGTCTTTATATGGGTTGAAACAATCGGGTCGCATGTGGTATAAACGATTAAGTGATTACTTGATAAGCAAAGGGTATACCAATAATCTTATTTGCCCATGTGTTTTCATTAAGAAAACAACATCCGGATATGTGATCATAGCTGTTTATGTTGATGATCTTAATATCATAGGTACAAATAAAGAGATCCATGAAGCCATTCAACTTCTAAAGAAAGAATTTGAAATGAAAGATCTCGGAAAAACCAAGTATTGCCTTGGTTTACAAATTGAACATATGCCTAATGGTTTACTTGTACATCAAACAACATATACTGAAAAGATTTTAAAACGTTTTAATATGGACAAGGCAAAACCATTAAGTACTCCTATGGTTGTTAGATCACTTAATGTTGACACTGATCCATTTCGTCCCTGTGAAGATCATGAAGATATCCTGGGACCAGAAGTACCATATCTTAGTGCAATTGGAGCTCTTATGTATCTTACAAATTGTACAAGACCTGACATTTCTTTTGCAGTTAATTTGTTGGCAAGGTTCAGCTCAGCTCCTACCAAAAGACACTGGAATGGGATCAAACACATATTTCGATACCTTCGAGGAACTACTGATTTAGGATTATTTTATTCTAACGAATCAAAACAAGATTTGGTTGGTTATGCAGATGCAGGTTATTTATCTGATCCACATAAAGCTAAATCTCAAAATGGATATGTATTCCTAAATGGAGGTACCGCAATATCATGGCGTTCTCAAAAACAAACACTTGTTGCAACATCATCAAATCATGCTGAAGTGATTGCATTACATGAAGCTACTCGGGAATGTTTTTGGTTGAGATCAATGACACAATTCATAACTGATTCTTGTGGACTAGAACGCGATAAAAGTCCAACAACTATCTATGAAGATAATGCAGCTTGCATAGCACAGATGAAAGAAGGGTATATCAAAAGTGACCGAACAAAACACATACCTCCTAGATTCTTCTCATACACTCAAAATCTCATTAAGGACAACCAGATTGAAATGAGATATGTGCAGTCCAGCAAAAACTCTGCTGATCTTTTCACGAAAGCACTTCCAACTGCTATTTTCAGAACACACGTTCATAACATTGGCATGAGACATGTTCAAAAGATGTAACAACTGAAGCGATGTCTACTTGAGGGGGAGTCAACTCCATGCTGCACTCTTTTTCCTTAAGCTAAAGTTTTTTTCCCACTGGGTTTTCTTTAGCAAGGTTTTTAACGAGGCAGTAACTTACTGTTGATCTCTAACAAAACAAAATTGCTATTCAAGGGGGAGTGTTACAAAATTACATGTATAGACAATTTTGTTAAATAGTTGTACAGTGATAAATATGTAGTATATATATGTGTGTGTGGTGCAGAAAGTTGATAAGCTAAAAAATATATAAAACACTCAAAAATCCCTTCTTGTGCTTATCGACACCCACTTTGCAAAACCCCTTAGTCAAAAGCCAATCATCACAACCTAATTAAATTTAGTGCTTTTTGTTTTTGCTCCACGTGCAATGCTACCACATACAAGTTGATATTATTCAACTTCTAATTTATATTTGTTATTGTTGTCGAATTCAACATCTATCCTATTTTTCGTTCGTCTCTTTCTCCAAATCTACAGTCAAGAATCAAGCCACTAAAGGTAGTTATAAGCCTACTAAATTATAACATAATCGTAATAAAAAGTTATCACTATAAATAGCAAAACAAGTTATCGCTCTTTCAAAGATCTCTCAAACAAGACTTTTGACTTGGAGTAATTTGTGTCGAAAGAAGAAAACAACTTTTTCGACAGTAAGTTATTTTTTCCCTACTTGGATCGATTGCAGAAAAAGTACTCTAGTAAAGGGTTTTTCAAAATTTCGGGTCCTATATGATGGTATACCTTCCACACCCAATATCTATTTTTTATGAACTTAGCAATTAATGTAACCTCTATTATGGTGTTGATATGTGTATTAGACTGTTACAAAGCAAATTGGGCCACAAGCTCATGAAGTGGCGGCGAAAGTGGACGAGTATGCTAGGGGTATGATTAGTGCTGTTGGGTCAACTTTATTTGAGGAACTTGGTCTATACTACATTGGTCCTGTAGATGGACACAATATTGAGGACCTAGTCACCATTTTTGATAAAGTTAAATCGATGCCTGCACCAGGGCCCGTGTTGATTCATATAGTGACCGAGAAAGGAAAGGGCTACCCTCCTGCAGAAGCAGCTGCTGACAGAATGCACGGTAAACTTTAAAATGAGTATTTAGTTTATTATTAAAATGAGTATTTAGTTTACTAATTACTGATTACTGAATATTTTCAGGTGTTGTGAAATTTGATGTGGGAACTGGAAAACAGTTTAAGACAAAAGCACCAACACTTTCGTACACTCAATACTTTGCAGAGGCACTAATAAAAGAAGCCGAGGTAGATAGCAAAGTCGTAGCTATACACGCAGCCATGGGAGGCGGGACCGGATTAAATTATTTCCAGAAAAAGTTCCCAGAGCGTTGTTTCGATGTAGGCATTGCAGAACAACATGCTGTTACTTTTGCTGCAGGTTTAGCAACTGAAGGTCTTAAACCATTTTGTGCTATATATTCGTCGTTCTTGCAACGAGGCTATGATCAAGTGAGTACGCTGTTGTTTAGTAATGGATAACAACTAATTAAACTTAATTAAGATCCAACATCCAGCAGCTAATTTATAACTAACTGAATATGTATATGATAAATTTTAGGTGGTTCATGATGTTGATCTACAAAAGTTACCGGTTCGGTTTGCAATGGATAGAGCTGGTTTGGTTGGGGCAGATGGACCAACACACTGTGGAGCATTTGACATCGCTTACATGGCGTGTTTGCCAAATATGGTGGTCATGGCTCCATCAGATGAAGCCGAACTTATAAACATGGTTGCTACGGCTGCAGCCATTGATGACCGGCCTAGTTGCTTTAGGTTCCCGCGAGGCAATGGTGTTGGAGTCCCTCTTCCTCCTAACCTCAAAGGTGTTCCAATCGAGGTTCGTTCTACACTTTTTTTTTTACTTTTAGTACAATTTTTTTTTCCAAGGCAAACAATTATATTAATAAAATATTCAGCATACAAACAAAAGGCACAGGAAAACCTGCCCAAATTCAAACAAACAGCAGACTAAACAAACAATGTGCTAATGCACACAGACATAAGGACCTATACCAAAGCAACCTAAAAAGCCGTCCCATCTTTCATGACGCGCTACATTAGGCCACTAAATATAATCAGAATTGCACAGAAGCCGCATACTGTCCCATCTAAGCTCCCACATTGATGCAGCTTGCTTAACAGGTTGACTCCCTTTGACTTTCAATGACATCAATTTGGTGCGAATATGCTGAACAATAATCTCTTTCAATTCAATTGTCTTTCTCTTTTTACCTTTAAAAATCCTTCAATTCCTCTCCTGCCATATATAGACACCACAGCAGCAACAACCAGTCTATTAATTACATTCCAAATGCTTGATTTAAATGGATAATCTGCTAGCCTGTGCACAATATCATAAACATCATCTGTCAGCCCTCTAAATTGAAGTTTATTCTTTAAAAACAACCACACTTCAGCTGCATAATTACACCTAAAAAATAGGTGAACATGAGAGTCAGTACACTGCTCACACAGAACACACTTAAGGTCCAAATTAGGGTACCAACTTTGCAACTTATCCTGTGTTGTTAATCTTCCCAACATGGTAATCCATAAAAGGAAAGCATGCTTAGGTGTAGCCTGAGGGAACCATATTACATGATGCCACTCCACAATTGGACTATTTTCCTTCAAGTCTTTCCAAACTTGCCAAGTTTTATACTGCCCTTTGTTACCATCATTATCAATCCAAACCACTCTATCTTCTTTATTATTTAACAAAGGCACATCAATACTGTTCAAAATAGGAAATTTAACCTTCCATTCATCAGGCCAAACCCACTGATTACCTTAAATAATTTGAGCTACAGTCAAAGAGTCATCTAGTCTAGCTCCATACCTCTCTCTCCTTGTGATATACTGATCTAAACAACCAATAGTACACCAGTTATCAAACCAGGCAGAAATTTTCTGCCCATTACCAATTTCATGACATACATGATTCTTAATTCTATCCCTTAATGACAATAATTTCCTCCACCCCCAACTATCACAACTTTCTTCTTTAATCTGCCAAATACTTCTCCCTTTTAATTTGACAACATTTACCCATTTAGCCCAAAGAGAGTCCCCTTGTTCAATAATCTTTCACAATTGTTTTATTAATAAAACCTCATTCCATTCTTTAAAGATTTAATCCCCAAACCTCCTTGATCCTTTGGCTTACAAATAAATTTCCAAGCCACCTTAGGTCTGCCTTTAACATTATCAGAGTGATTCCATAAGAAATCTTTTAAGACCTTTTCTCTTTCCTTTATCACAATATTTGGCCGACTATAGACTGAAGTCCAGTATATTTGCATTGAGGACGGAACATAAGTAATTAGTTGCAGTTTACCAGCATAGGAAAGTTTTTTGTTTCTCCACCCTTGCACCTTAGCCTTGACTTTATCAATCAAACATTTACAGTCACCAATACCCACTCTTTTAACTAAAAGGAGAACACCAAGGTACCTCATAGGCAACTTACCTACAACAAATGGAAGAACTTGCGGAATGCTTTGTTTAACCTCATCTGCCACATTTGCAAAGAACATTGTGCTCTTACCAAGATTAGGGTATAAACCTGAGACACTACTAAAATCATCTAGAGCCTTCTTGATAACCTTAACAGAGTTCATATCACCATGACACAATACCATCAAATCATCAG
This sequence comes from Rutidosis leptorrhynchoides, assembly GCF_046630445.1. Lineage (NCBI taxonomy): Eukaryota > Viridiplantae > Streptophyta > Magnoliopsida > Asterales > Asteraceae > Rutidosis > Rutidosis leptorrhynchoides. The sequence goes on from NC_092339.1 coordinate 121,915,028, forward strand.
CAAAGCAAACATGTGATATTTTCAAGCTCTTACATCCATAGTGATACTTAAAGCTACCATCTCCATGTATATGTTTAGCCATAATCAAAGATAGAACCTCCATTACAAGAGTAAAAAGGTAAGGAGAAATTAGATCACCTTGCCTTAACCCTCTTCCACCTTTAAAATACCCATGAGCATCACCATTTACACAGATAGAAAACCTGGATGAGGTGATACAAGTCATAATCCACCTAACCATCTTCTATGAAATCCAAAATTGTTCAAAACCTTTTCAAGAAACTCCCAACTAACAGTGTCGTATGCTTTTTGTATGTCAATTTTTAATGCACACCTTTTAGGGCCACTGGATCTGTTATACCCTCTTAGTAATTCTTGTGTGATCAGCACATTGTCTTGAATATGTCTACCAGGAATAAAAGCACTCTAGTTAATGTTGACCACCTTGTGAAGCCCATCTTTAATTCTATTGGTGAGGATTTTGCTGATACACTTATAAATGACATTGCAACAGGCTAATGGCCTAAAATCCGACACTTTATTAGGAGTGTACAACTTAGGTACTAAAGCAATTAGTGTAGCATTCACTTCACCAAGTAACTTTCCATTTTTTAAAAACTTTTAATAGCAAGACATATATCAGAACCAATAACATGTCATGCTTTCTTGAAGAAAAGTGAAGAGTAACCATCTGGCCCTGCAGCCTTGTTACTATCAATATCAAATAGTGCATCTTTAATTTCCTGATCAGTAACATCTGCAACCATACTTAGAGCATCCTCACTGGACAGTTTTATTGAGAATATATCCCTTAAATCTTCCAAAGGTTTAACAGAATCAGCCACACCAAAAATTGTTGAAAATGTTTGACTAATTGTTCAGCAACTTGGTCCCCATAATACCTTATACCGGCTTCATCACATATGCTATCAACCTTATTCTTTTGTGTTCTACTTCTTAAGATACCATGATAAAAGCTTGTATTTTTATCCCCATCAGTTAGCCACTTGATTCTAGCTTGTTGCTGCAGGATTTTTACTTCATCTTTCTTAGCTTCATCATAATCTTTCAGAATACTAGATGCACGTATCCTTAATCGAGAGTTGAAAGGGTCGTCATCAACCTTCTTTTGGGCTTCTTGCAGCTTGCCTCTCAATACATTTACTTTTTTAAAAATATTCCCATGCTCCCAATTTAACTTGTTTAGATCTCTTTTAAGGTGCTTTAGCTTTTTGACAACTTTATACATATGACATCCCTCCACATGGTATGCCCATCCCTGTTCCACCATAGGTATAAAACCTGCTTTATCTGCTGTGTAGTTCATGAATCTAAATGCCCTTGACTTGTGCTTTAAAACATTTGGGAAACCCAAAACAGCAGGGCTGTGGTCAGAGACAAGATAATGCAAGAACAGCCCATATGCTTCAGGATATTGTACCATAAATTCATCATTTATCAGGATTCTATCTAACTTTTTTAGAACACCACAGTTTGAATTTTGTAATGACTTAGTCCAAGTGAAGTGAAACCCAGAACTTCCAATATCCCCCATCTCAATATTATTAACACAATCAATAAATTCATTCATATCTTGAGTAATAAAATATCCACCAGCTGTGTGCTCATCAAGTTTCTTAGTAACATTAAAATCACCAAGAATCACCCAAGGATGTTGAGTTGTAATCCTTTTTTGAGCCACTAAATCTTTCCATAAAGCTCTCCTCTCCCTACCATTATCGCTGGCATACACAATGCTCCAAAAGAATTTTGTTTTTTGATCAATGGGTTCCACTTGACAATGCAAAACTTGTCTATCAGTATGTAAAATCATGACTTTAACTTTGTCAGAATTCCAACCCAATACAATTCTACAACTATTAGGACTATGTGTCACATTAGAAGCCCAATCCCATTTTTCAAACACATTACTACAAGCCCTTGCAAGCCCTTGCAATGGATGACTGTTTAAGATGAGTTTCTAGGGCTGCACACATATGCAGTTTTTCATTCTTTATAAACAACTTAAATTCTTTCTGTTTATCTTCAGTATTCATCCCCCTTATATTCCAAGTAGCTATTTTGAACTCCATGATAAAATCAGACCAACACTTATGCCAATATGCCAGGGTCTAAACCCTCCATCACATTGGCACCTATATCCCCAGCCTACGTTCCATTTGTGACTATAACATCATCATCATCATCCTCACCAATCATTAATTTTTGCCTACACTTAGCTTCCCATTGGATCTTAAAATAGTGCACCATATCATAGGACCATTTCTTTGTGACATCTGCTGAAGGTTGCACATTATCCTTTATGTATTTGTCAACTATTAAACGATTATCAATTAGAGGATCATTCAACATCTCATCAGTATCCTCCTCAGAAAGAATGGCATACTTATTAGCACTTTGCCTAAAAGCTGCTGATGCTTCTTCACCTAATTTCCATGCCTTTTTTGGTTCACTATTCTCCACGAGATTCACTTTCTGTCTGTATTCAGTCCTTATGCCATTCTTTTGTGTGTTCCTTTTAAATGTTACATGCTTAGTCCTGACCTGTTCATACCCTTCAGTGTCTTTCCTATCATTGTTGACCACCTTTTTAGGTTCCAACTCCTCTTTGGTCCTTGGTCTTATCTTACATGCCCCATGGATGTGGCCAAACACTAGACAATGTAAACACATACTTGGCTTCCATGGATATTCAACATGAACAGTTTTGCTACCCTTCACATTTTTCATCTTATCTTGATATTGTATCTCAACAGTATCAGCAAACCCTTTGGCAGCATCAATTTCCACCATTACTCTTGTAAAACCAGCTCTTCCTGCACCTTTGTGACACATGTTGGGAGTAACATTATCCATAACTAAAGGCTTCCCCAACCTGCTAGCTATTAAGCTAACACCTTTCACGTTCCATGCCTCAAGAGGTATGTTAGTTAACTTGACCCAAACAGGAACCTTTTCAGGGTCAGTCTTCTCAATGCATACATCAGGACTCCACTTATAAACCAACATTGGTCTACCACTAACCATCCATGGACTTTGTTCTATTACTTGATTCATACCATCAGAGTTGTTGAACTTAAAGTAACACATCTGGTTGCTATCCATGATAATGTCCTTCAACCCAAATTTTTCCCACATATGCCTTAAATTGTACTGTAAAACATTGTAAGGCATGTTATAGCCCACAAAGTAGCCACAGACAGTTAGATCCCATTTCAAACTACTTTCTACCAAATAATCCTCCTCAAAAATCACAATCTCATTTGTAAGGATATTAGGACCCAAAACAACGCAAGTGATTCAACAAGATCACTCACCGATAGTAATTCTACAAGATTACTAACCCACTTAATGAACGAAACATTATAAATGCAAGAAATGTAAATTGACACAAGAGATAACGTGGTTATATGCAATCGTTGTGATTGCTTTAGTACAAGGACCAACTAGAGAATGTATTTACTGAATATTTGTGGTGTGTTTACAATGAGTTACAAGAGGGTCTATTTATAGAATGGTTTAAGGAGTAAGCTAAAAACAATTCCTTGAAGCTTCATGTGAGTTTTCTGACAGCTTCGTGGAAGCTACATGTGAATTTCTGTAACGACCCAACCCAATATACAATCGAACATGCATAAAATAAAATAAAAAATTACAGGGGAGTGCGCCACGCGCACCACCTCAGGGTGCGCGGCGCGCACAGGCCTATTTTCAGTTCTGTCCAAATTTTCAATTTTTCGAATAAAGATCTCCCACTTCCCGACATATTTAGACGAAACGCTTTACACAACATGTTCTAATATGAAAAACTCATACGATTCAAACATAAAACGAGTTTTACAAAACGGGGCCCACATCGGCCGTTTTACGAGTTTCATACGAAAGTCCGAGTTTCAACCACACTAGTTTAAATTCCAAACGACACTATGAGCATGGTGTTTGGGGTTAAACTACCCATATCTTGGTCATACTCCAAAAGCTATCACATCCCAAAAGCGTCCCCTAAACAACAAGCGGGATCTCTAATCCAATCGAAGGCCCTTACCTTTGTCGACGCCGGAGCCTATAAAAAGATAAACAACGAGAGGGTATGCAAAGCTTAGTGAATGCAATAATTATACCCATATATATATAACATACCTACTTGCAATCACTTACACATATACCGCATACACGCTAGCAATACAATTAGCATACCATCTCAAGTACAAAGCTAATAATCTCCAACAAATCGCTACTAGCATAATCAATAACATATAATCGACATAATATAATATGCTACAAAACAAAATACACAACCATGGTTAACCATTCTCGCGTCATGGTGCAACCGGCTCTTTGGTTCACACCATACGCATTTGTCATGATGCTACCGGCTCTTTGGTTCACATCACAACTCGAGTCATACTCACGCTAGAGTGCTACCGGCTCTTTGGTTCACACTCTAACAACGCTAAGGTGCTACCGGCTCTTTGGTTCACACCCTAACAAATCGTGCTATAGCGCTACCGGCTCTTTGGTTCACACTATAACACACGTACTATGAAGCTACCGGCTCTTTGGTTCACATCATAGCACGCTCGCACATACTATGGCACTACCGGCTCTTTGGTTCATACCATAGCATACAAATAAATACCTTACATACATATGCATATAATCATTCCACTCACCTTAACGATTTGGTGACGATTTATACCTCCACAAGCTTCAAAGCAAGGTACCTAATAATATAAGTACTCGATCAACAAACCAACTTGTTGGACTAAATACCAACACTTCACTCATGTGCATTTAATGACTTAAATGCATTAAATGCCCCATTTTCACCAAAACCGCCCTTTAGGGGTCAAGACCATCATTAATCACTTAAAAGCTAGTGATTAAGGTCCAACAACACTAACCATTACACAATTAGGGTATTTCATACCCATATTTCCCAATTAGGTCAATCATTAGCCCTTTGACTAATTTAAAGTCAACATATCCATTTTCGGGTTATCTACTAACCCATCTAACACCCATTTACTAATTAACTAGGTGTGCTAGTAATTAACTAACCAATTAGGACTCATAAACATCAATTACCACTTTGAAACCCTAGGTTAGTTACCAATGAGTCTTCATGATTCCATCTTACCCAAGAACACCCAAAATCACCAAATATGGGTTTTATGTTCTTCATTTACCCAAACCCTAACCCTTACACAAAATCAAAGTAAGGAAATTTAAGTTAGAACATACCACTACAACCACAACGGAGCTAGAGAGGGGATGAACAACTTTAATACCCGCACTTTGGTCCGAGAACAACTTATTCCCCTTAGATTTAAGCTTTCTCACTCAAGAATCACACTCTCACTCTAAAATTTAAGTAAAGGGGATAAGGTTGTTGATAATGGAGTTAATGATACTCCACAACTGACCAACTGCCTTTAACTCGTCCACAAGTGAAATTACCAAATTGCCCATCAAAATATCTCATTAAAACAGCAAAAACCCGGCTACAGTAGGGAGTACGCGGCGCGCTCCCTTTGGTGTGCGCGGCGCGCACTAAGCTCAGATTGCTCTCTGACTTCTATTTAACTGCACAATCATTCCCACACTTTATGTACTCTATATACTCTGTTGTACAATGAAGATTAGGGTCTTACAACTCTCCCCCACTTGAATCGGAGCGCGTCCTCGCGATCCAAGCCGCATTACAAGAGGGAAGATAAACCAACACGAATTCTTCGGGCTCCCAAGTAAACTCGGAACCCTTACTACGACGCCATTGAACTTTAAAAGTCCTAACCTCTTTATGCCTCAACCTTTTGACCTTCTCATCGAGTATGGCAATCGGCTCCTCAATATACTCTAACTTATTGTTTAGCTCAATTTCGTCTAACGGCACCCATGATGAATCATCCGCAAGACACTTACGGAGATGGGAAACATGAAATGTATTATGAATCCTCGCAAGCTCTTCGGGTAATTCCAAACAATACGCGACTTCACCAACACGAGCTAAAACCTTAAATGGCCCAATAAACCGAGGAGCTAACTTTCCCCGTTTTCGAAACCGAATAACACCTTTCCATGGCGAAACCTTAAGCATCACCATGTCACCTTCTTGAAATTCGATCATTCGCCTACGTTTGTCAGCATACGACTTTTGTCTATCTTGAGCCTTTTTCAAATGATCCCGAATCATATCAATCTTGCTATTCGTTTCTAAGACCAAATCGGTACTCCCGATTTCCTTTTGGCCAATTTCACCCCAACAAATCGGAGTTCGACACCTCCGCCCATAAAGCATCTCGTAAGGTGGCATCCCGATACTAGTATGATAACTATTATTGTACGAGAATTCCACCAAAGGTAAGTGCTCATCCCAACTACCACCGAAATCAATAATACACGCCCGCAACATGTCCTCCAATGTTTGATTCGTACGTTCGGTTTGACCGTCCGTTTGAGGATGATACGCCGTGCTCAATTTCAATTGTGTACCCATATCCTCATGAAACTTTTTCCAAAATCGAGATGTAAAACGAGTATCTCGATCCGAAATAATAGATATAGGAACCCCATGTCGAGCGACTACCTCTTTGATAAACAATTTAGCAAAAGTCTCTGATGATATTGCTTCCCGAATGGGAAGAAACAAGCCACTTTTCGTCAATCGATCAACTATCACCCAAATCGAATCAAATTGGGTTCTCGCCGTTTTAGGTAACTTTGTGATGAAATCCATGGTAATGTGCTCCCATTTCCATTTCGGGATTTCTAACGGTTGTAACTTACCATACGGCTTTTGGTGCTCAGCCTTAACTTGCAAACACGTGACGCATTGCTCAACATACTTTACAACATCACGTTTCATGCCCGGCCACCAATAATCTTTTCTCAAATCAAGATACATTTTCGTCGCGCCCGGATGAATGGAATACTTTGACTTATGTGCTTCATCAAGTAGCACTCGTCGATAATCCCCCATCTTATGCACCCACACTCTTCCTTGAAAAGACAACAAACCACGCGAACCCATAGTAATAAATTCCGATTGCCCCACAATTCGTTCCGCATGCTTGTTGTGAACGTAAGCTTCAATTTGAATCACACCAAGTTTTTCAAGAAAATCGTTAGTAATAATCATACGTAACAATCCCAATCGTAACGCCGGGTGATGACTCTTTCGACTTAACGCATCCGCGACCACATTCGCCTTGCCCGGATGATAAAGTATCTCACAATCGTAGTCTTTCACCACATCCATCCATCTACGTTGACGATAATTCAAATCTCTTTGATCAAAAAGATGTTTCAAACTCTTGTGATCCGAATAAATTGTACACTTGACACCATACAAGTAATGGTGCCAAATTTTCAACGCATGAACAACCGCCGCCAACTCAAGATCATGAGTCGGATATCTCGTCTCGTGTTCCTTTAATTGTCGAGAGGCATAAGCGATGACTTTACCTCTTTGCATTAGAACACACCCGAGCCCATTTAAAGAAGCATCACAATAAACCGTCATGTCTTCCACACCTTCCGGCAACACTAACACCGGAGCTTGACATAACTTCTCTTTTAACAATCGAAAAGCAATTTCTTGCTCGTTCTCCCAATTAAAACTCGCATTCTTTCTCGTTAACTTCGTCAATGGAGAAGCGATCTTAGAAAAGTCTTGGATAAAACGACGATAATAACCGGCCAATCCGAGAAAACTTCGGATTTCCGTAGGCGTAGTCGGTCGTCCCCAACTCTTTACCGTCTCTATCTTCCCCGGATCTACTTGAATACCATTTTCGTTCACAATGTGGCCAAGGAACTGAACTTCCCTTAGCCAAAATTCACATTTGGAGAATTTAGCATACAACTTCTCCTTCTGCAACGTCTTTAACACACTCCGCAAATGATGTTCATGTTCCTTCATACTCTTCGAATAGACAAGTATGTCGTTAATGAACACAATTACCGACTTGTCCAACATAGGTTGGCACACTCGGTTCATAAGATCCATGAATGCCGCCGGTGCATTCGTAAGACCAAAAGGCATAACTACGAATTTAAAATGCCCATAACGCGTTCGAAAAGCCGTTTTCTCGATGTCTTCCTCACGGACCCGCATTTGGTGATAGCCGGACCGTAGGTCGATTTTAGAGAAATACGTTGCACCTTGGAGTTGGTCGAACAAATCGTCAATCCTAGGCAATGGATAACGATTCTTGATCGTCACTTTATTCAACTCCCGGTAATCGATGCACATCCGCATACTACCATCCTTCTTCTTCACAAATAAAACCGGAGCGCCCCATGGCGAAGCACTCGGTCGAATGAAACCCTTCTCAAGAAACTCTTGGGTTTGATTTAACAACTCTTGCATTTTCGTTGGTGCTAAACGAAAAGGAGTTTTAACAATGGGGGTAGCCCCCGGAACCAACTCAATGCGAAATTCAACTTGTCTTTCCGCCGGAACACCCGGTAACTCATCCGAAAAAACGTCTTCAAATTCATTCACCACCAGAATTTCACGAATGGGTGGTGGCTCATCACGAGTATCAACAACATGGGCAAGAAAAGCCATGCCACCACCAACCAGAAAACGACGTGCCCGTGCAAAAGTGCATATCGGCACAAGTCTTCTTCGTTTATCGCCATGAATAATTAACTCTCCCCCACTAAGGGTCTTCACTCGAATAGATTTTTCATGGCATGCAATATCGGCTCTATTATGATCGAGCCAATCCATACCAACAACGATATCAAAATCACCCAAAGTCATCGGGATGAGGTCGATTTCAAAATTTTCGACACCAAACACAACATTACAATTTTTACACACATCAACCACTAGCACCGTCTTGCCATCCGCTATTTCAACTTCTACCGGATGACTTAACTTAGTTAACGGCTTATTAAGTTTAGGCACAAATTTTGGTGACACAAACGACAAGTTTGCACCACTATCAAAGAGTATCCTTACCGGATTTGAATCAACCATGAAAGTACCTAAGACAACATCGCTAGATTGCTTGGCCTCCTCATTGGTCATCAAATAATTTCGACTCCTAGCCGTACCCGCCGCCTTCTCTAATCGCTTAACATTATCGTTGCGCAATTCGGGACACTCCGGCCTCTTGTGCCCCTCTTTATTACAATTAAAACAAACGATTTTGTTGGAAGATGAGTTCGTACAATCACGGGCCAAGTGCCCTTGTCGACCACAATTGTAGCACGTGGGCCCAAAACTCTTAGAAGCCCCCTTTTTCGCACTACCGACGCTCTCAGTCACACTCTTGTTCTTCTTGTTCGAGTGGCTAGTAGCTTCAAATTTTCGTTTGCCAAAGGTGAAGTCACTCTTTCTTGGAGCAAGCGACTCAAAACCCTTAGCGATGTCAAATAGCTCATCAAAAGTCTTCGCCGAATTCCTACTAATCCTTTCTTGATAGTTATCATTCAAGGTTCGGTAGAAATCTTCTTTCAACATGTGATCGTTCCCGTCATACTCCGGGCAAAATTGGGTCTTTGATAAGAAAGTGGACTTGAGAGTGTTCAAGTCCATTGACCCTTGCCTTAAAGTACGTAACTCGTCCTTAAGCTTTGAAAGATCGGCCGAAGTTCGGTACTCCCTGAAAAATTCCTCTTTAAACTCGTCCCACGTCAAACTCATACTTTGTTCTTCGCCATAAAGTCGGATTTTCGCATCCCACCACAACTTGGCATCACCCCTCATCATGCTACTACCAAACCTCGTCTTTTTATCGAGAGGGCACTCACTAGTACGGAAAGCCTCCTCCATATCGGAGATCCATCGAGCACTCTTTAGAGGGTCTCGTTCACCTTCAAAGGTGGGAGGTTGAGCATCTTTGAAGTTTTTATAGTGGAAGTCTCGTCTTCCCACTTTATCCTCTTTAAGAACAATCTTAACTTGTTTCTTGACTAGATTGACTACTTGCTCGTTAATCGAATCTAAGAACATCTTCTTAACATCCTCTAAGAAGGCCTCATGACGCCTTTGCATAATGGCCTCAACCTTGGCCGTAAACTCAGCATCCTCGCTCGAACCCCCTTCATTTGTCTCGGGTCCGTTTCTCGTCTTCATACTATAAAACGGAAAAGGTTAAGCAACGAACGAGAAAACTTAACACATATGTATATACATATACACCACACTACCCCATCTTGCTCAACAATCGTCGTACATTGCTTGTTTGACACGATTTGAACTCGTAACAATGGTAGCTAATCATTGTTACGCGAGCACGTCGCATTAACTTGCTAGTACAACGTCTATCTTGCTTGATGATTGCTAACACAACTCAAAACAATTAGCGCAAGGTTAGTTCACATAAACCTAAGCACTAATCAACTCCCGGTCCGACCCGTCTCCTACAAGTCCCGCGTAAAGCGCATACACAAATAAATCTAAGTCTAGGCACCTATCTCAAGTCGCCTAAATCCCTTAGACCATGCTCTGATACCACTTGTAACGACCCAACCCAATATACAATCGAACACGCATAAAATAAAATTTTTTTTTTACAGGGGAGTGCGCCACGCGCACCACCTCAGGGTGCGCTGCGCGCACAGGCCTATTTTCAGTTCTGTCCAAATTTTCAATTTTTCGAATAAAGATCTCCCACTTCCCGACATATTTAGACGAAACGCTTTACACAACATGTTCTAATATGAAAAACTCATACGATTCAAACATAAAACGAGTTTTACAAAACGGGGCCCACATCGGCCGTTTTACGAGTTTCATACGAAAGTCCGAGTTTCAACCACACTAGTTTAAATTCCAAACGACACTATGAGCATGGTGTTTGGGGTTAAACTACCCATATCTTGGTCATACTCCAAAAGCTATCACATCCCAAAAGCGTCCCCTAAACAACAAGCGGGATCTCTAATCCAATCGAAGGCCCTTACCTTTGTCGACGCCGGAGCCTATAAAAAGATAAACAACGAGAGGGTAAGCAAAGCTTAGTGAATGCAATAATTATACCCATATATATAACATACCTACTTGCAATCACTTACACATATACCGCATACACGCTAGCAATACAATTAGCATACCATCTCAAGTACAAAGCTAATAATCTCCAACAAATCGCTACTAGCGTAATCAATAACATATAATCGACATAATATAATATGCTACAAAACAAAATACACAACCATGGTTAACCATTCTCGCGTCATGGTGCTACCGGCTCTTTGGTTCACACCGTACGCATTTGTCATGATGCTACAGGCTCTTTGGTTCACATCACAACTCGAGTCATACTCACGCTAGAGTGCTACCGGCTCTTTGGTTCACACTCTAACAACGCTAAGGTGCTACCGGCTCTTTGGTTCACACCCTAACAAATCGTGCTATAGCGCTACCGGCTCTTTGGTTCACACTATAACACACGTACTATGAAGCTACCGGCTCTTTGGTTCACATCATAGCACGCTCGCACATACTATGGCACTACCGGCTCTTTGGTTCATACCATAGCATACAAATAAATACCTTACATACATATGCATATAATCATTCCACTCACCTTAATGATTTGGTGACGATTTATACCTCCACAAGCTTCAAAGCAAGGTACCTAATAATATAAGTACTCGATCAACAAACAAACTTGTTGGACTAAATACCAACACTTCACTCATGTGCATTTAATGACTTAAATGCATTAAATGCCCCATTTTCACCAAAACCGCCCTTTAGGGGTCAAGACCATCATTAATCACTTAAAAGCTAGTGATTAAGGTCCAACAACACTAACCATTACACAATTAGGGTATTTCATACCCATATTTCCCAATTAGGTCAATCATTAGCCCTTTGACTAATTTAAAGTCAACATATCCATTTCGGGTTATCTACTAACCCATCTAACACCCATTTACTAATTAACTAGGTGTGCTAGTAATTAACTAACCAATTAGGACTCATAAACATCAATTACCACTTTGAAACCCTAGGTTAGTTACCAATGAGTCTTCATGACTCCATCTTACCCAAGAACACCCAAAATCACCAAATATGGGTTTTATGTTCTTCATTTACCCAAACCCTAACCCTAACCCTTACACAAAATCAAAGTAAGGAAATTAAAGTTAGAACATACCACTACAACCACAACGGAGCTAGAGAGGGGATGAACAACTTTAATACCCGCACTTTGGTCCGAGAACAACTTCTTCCCCTTAGATTTAAGCTTTCTCACTCAAGAATCACACTCTCACTCTAAAATTTAAGTAAAGGGGATAAGGTTGTTGATAATGGAGTTAATGATACTCCACAACTGACCAACTGGCCTTTAACTCGTCCACAAGTGAAATTACCAAATTTTCCATCAAAATATCTCATTAAAACAGCAAAAACCCGGCTACAGTAGGGAGTGCGCGGCGTGCTCCCTTTGGTGTGCGCGGCGCGCACTATGCTCAGATTGCTCTCTGACTTCTGTTTAACTGCACAATCATTCCCACACTTTATGTACTCTATATACTCTGCTGTACAATGAAGATTAGGGTCTTACAATTTCCTCACAGCTTCGTGGAAGCTACATGTGAGTTTCCTAACGACTTCGTGGAAGCTACATGTGAGTTTCCTAACAACTTCGTGGAAGTTTCGTGTGAGTTTCCTGGAATCTTCCCTCTAATTGTTTAAAGTTCTCCATATCTCCAACAATCTCCCACTTGGAGACTATGAACAAACCCAACCTTTGTCAACCCAAAATATCAACGATCTAACCAAGAATGTTAAACCACCATTATACCGCCAAACTCCATTTGGGACACGCACACTCAACACATACTTCGGATGAGCAGACTTTCGATACAAGGTCTTCAACACTACTTGTTAGAATTGAAACATTAACTCTCTAATCCTCTAGTTGGGGTCTTCTCTCATCAATTCATTAGAAGACCAATTGAGGTAATGCAAAACCTCAATTTTTCTGTCGTAACAACCTTAGTAAACATATCTGCAGGATTCTTCGTACCAAGAATTTTCTCCAATAATAAAGTACCATCATTTATATGTTGTCGAATAAAATGATACCTTATCTTGATGTGTTTCGTACGACTATGAAACACCGGATTCTTCAGAAGATGAATCGCACTTTGATTATCACAATTCAAGACGCAATAGTTTTGTCTTTTACCCAACTCACCTAAGAAGTTTTTCAACCAAACAAGCTCTTTAGAAGCTTCTGCAATAGCCATATATTCGGCTTCGGTGGTTGATAAAGCAACACTCTTTTGTAGTCGAGACATCCAACTAACCGCCGTCTTCCCTATTATGAAAACATAACCCGTAGTGCTTTTCCCCGAATCATCACATCCACCCAAATCAGCATCCGCATAACCCCTAAGTATGAGATTGTTTTTGGAGAAACACAATCCCATATTAGAAGTACCTTTCAAATAACGAAGCAACCATTTGACCGCTTCCCAATGCTCTTTCCCCGGATTAGACATATAACGACTTACAACTCCCACTGCTTGAGCAATATCGGGTCTTGTACAAACCATGGCATACATAATACTACCCACGGCTGATGCATATGGAACCTTTTCCATATCCGTTTTGTCTTTTACCGTCTTTGGTGATTGACTTTTTGATAACTTAATCGTGCTACCCAAAGGCATAGAACGAGCCTTTGAATTCTCCATATTAAACCTCTCTACTACTTTCTCAATATATTTGGATTGAGACAAGTATAGAGTACCTTTCACATGATCATGCACAATACTCATGCCAAGTATTTGCGTAGCACTACCAAGATCTTTCATCTCGAATTCACGGGAAAGTAATCCCTTCAACTTGTTAATTTCGGACATGTTGGAACCTGCAAGTAACATGTCATCAACATACAACAATAAGATTATATAAGAAGACTTGAGTTTCTTCAAGTAGCAACAGTGATCCGCTTCACATCTTAAGAAACCAAACTTCTTCATAAAATCATCAAACTTTAAGTACCATTGCCGAGGTGCTTGCTTCAATCCATACAAACTTTTCTTTAGCTTACAAACCCACTTCTCTTTACCCTTTACCTCAAAGCCCTCGGGTTGCCTCTTGTAGATCTCTTCAACAAGATCACCATGCAAGAATGCGGTCTTCACATCTAGTTGCTCTACATGTAAGTCCTCAGATGCAACCATAGAAAGTACCAAACAAATGGTAGTCATCTTCACCACCGGTGAAAATATCTCTTGGTAGTCAACTCCTTTCTTTTGTTGAAAGCCTTTAAGCACCAAACGAGCCTTGTACCTTTTCTTGCCATCCAACTTATTATTGATTCGATACACCCATTTACTTTGCAACGCCCTTTTATCATGATGTAACTTCACTAGTGACCAAGTTTTATTCTTCTCAAGTGACCCCATCTCTTCTTTCATGGCAAGCTCCCATTGTATGAATTCTTTTGTCTTCCTTGCCTCAAAGTAACTTTCGGGTTCACCATTCTCGGTATAGAGCAAGTAGTTTGCTGATGGAGAATACCTAGGATTAGGTTTGGGCACTCTAGTCGACCATCTTAGTGTAGGAGCAACCGAAATGGTTGGACCGGTTTCATTTGTGTCCTCCTCATCACTAGAACTCGCACTATGTTCGGAATCATCACCGCTTTCTGAATCATTTCCATCATTAGCATTTTATGATGCCTCACCGTTAATTGGCAATTCATTGTTACCCGTACTCCCACTAGAACCTGCAAGATCATCAATAGAAACATCATCAAAAGTAACATGACCCGGTTTAGGACTCCCCGTTTCCGGTTTGCCATAAACCGAATCTTCATCAAAGGTAACATCACGAAAACGAATCACTTTTCTAGCCTCGTTATCCCAACAACGATAACCCATTTCATCCGACCCGTAGCCTACGAAAATACACTTCTTTGACTTAGCTTCAAGCTTGTCTCTATCCGCATCTTTGGTCTTCACATAAGCATTACACCCAAAGATCCTAAGGTGATTATAACTCACCTTCTTACCTTGCCATTCTTCCTCGGAAATTCGGAAACCCAACGATGTTGAGGGTCCCCTGTTTATCAAATAAGCCACCGTATTAACCGCATCTGCCCAAAACATCTTAGGCAAACCGGCATGTAGTCTCATACTCTTAGCCCTTTCATTTAACGTACGATTCATACGTTCGGCGACCCCATTGTGTTGCGGTGTTTCCGGTACTGTTTTCAACATTCTAATACCGAGCTTTGCAAAATGGTCTTTAAACTCAAGACTACCATATTCTCCTCCATTATCCTTCAAGCACTTGACTTTCAAATTAGTCTCATTTTCTACCATAGCTTTCCACTTCACAAAAGTATTAAATACATCGGATTTAGCTTTAAGAAAATAAACCCATACCTTTCGAGTGGAGTCGTCAATGAAGGTGACATAATAGCGAGAACCTCCATGTGATTCTACATTGGTTGGACCAAACACATCCGTATGAACAAGCTTCAATTTCTCCAAATTAGGAGCATTTCCCGATTTCCCAAAAGTCACCTTCTTTTGCTTCCCATATACACATGGTTCGCAAAGCCCAAGTTCTACCTTTTTCAAATCTGGAATTCTCCCACTCGAAACAAGCATCTTCATACCCTTCTCACTCATATGCCCGAGTCTTCGGTGCCATAGAGTTGATTCGGACTCAACATTAATCATAGCAACCACCGTGTCTTCATCAAACACTTCAACCATATAAAGAGTTCCCCTTTTATGTCCACGAGCCACTACACAACTACCCTTAACCACCTTCCATTGGCGATTTTCAAAAGTAACCGCGTTACCTTCATCATCTAATTGACCAATCGAAATAAGTTTCCTTTTTAATTTAGGAATGTACCTTACGTTTTTCAAGGTCCAATTAGAGCCAAGAGTAGTCTTCAATACAACATCTCCAATGCCCTCTATATTGAGTTGTTTGTCGTCCGCTAATCTCACATTGCCTTGATATGAACGAAAATTCTTCATCATGCTTTTGACATGAGTAGCATGAAACGAAGCTCCCGAATCCAAAATCCAAGACTCCATAGAATTTTCAACACTACATAAAAGTGCATCATCACTTTCTTCCTCGGTCAAGTTCACACCCTTCGCCGGACCATTTTTACAATTCCTTTGAAAGTGTCCTTTTTGATTGCAACCCCAACAAACAGCTTCACTTCTATCTTTCCATGGATACCTCTTCTTAGACTTCTTTCTACCCTTCTTTTCACCGTGATCAAATTTCCTACCACGGTTGTCTGTACTTAACAAGGAATCGGATGTCGATTCCCCCGAGTTTCTCCTACGAGTATCTTCACCAAGAATCAAATCCCTTATTCCTTCAAACACTAGCTTAGTAGTTCCCGTAGAGCTACTAACTGCGGTAACCGTACCCGACCAACTTTCCGGTAATGATGAAAGCAAGATTAGTGCTTTTAGTTCATCATCAAACTTAATCTCTACCGATTCAAGCCTTGAAACGATATTATTAAATTCATTGATATGATCCGTTGCACTCGTACCTTCCTTCATCTTTGTATTGAACAATTGACGCATGAGAAATACCTTATTAGAAGCGGTAGGTTTCTCATACATGTTAGAGAGTGCTTTCAAGCAAGCAAACGTCATCTTCTCATTCACAACGTTGTATGCAACGTTCTTAGCAAGTGAGAGACGAATAGCGCCCAAAGCTTGACGATCCAAAAGCGTCCAATCAGCATCGTTCATGCTTTCAGGCTTGGTCTCTAACAAGGGTTGGTGTAGCTTCTTTTGATACAAGTAATCTTCAATTTGTATCTTCCAAAAGCCAAAGTCTCTCCCATCGAATCGGTCGATTCTAAACTTCTCGTCTTCCGCCATCGTTCCCTTAACGAAACCTTGTGCTCTGATACCAGTTGTAAGGATATTAGGACCAAAACAACGCAAGTGATTCAACAAGATCACTCACCGATAGTAATTCTACAAGATTACTAACCCACTTAATGAACGGAAGATTATAAATGCAAGAAATGTAAATGGACACAAGAGATAACATAGTTATATGCAATCGTTGTGATTGCTTTAGTCCACGGACCAACTAGAGAATGTATTTACTAAATATTTGTGGTGTGTTTACAATGAGTTACAAGAGGGTCTATTTATAGAATGGTTTAAGGAGTAAGCTAAAAACAATTCCTTGAAGCTTCATGTGAGTTTCCTGACAGCTTCGTGGAAGCTACATGTGAATTTCCTCACAGCTTCGTGGAAGCTACATGTGAGTTTCCTAACAACTTCGTGGAAGCTACATGTGAGTTTCCTAACAACTTCGTGGAAATTTCGTGTGAGTTTCCTCGAATCTTCCCTCTAATTATTTAAAGTTCTCCATATCTCCAACATCATTTCCATCCTTATCAACTAAAGGTGGAATAAAATTCAACTTCCTATCCACTTTCATAGTCTCATTATTAACAACAGATGTATAAGAGATTTTCACCTTGCCAGTAGTATTATCATCAGTATTATCATTGTTAACAATTGGCACAGTATTATCAACATGTATATTATTCACATGATCAGTATTCTTATTGCTATCCACATTATTCACATTCAAATGCTCAACTGTAACAGCCTTACCTGCTATGTTTCCTCCTGAATCAGTTGCAGTAGGCAGTACATTCGCATTCTCCTCATTAACCTTCATATCAACCCTAATTGCCCCTCCCTCTGTACTATAATCAGATAGCTCCTCCTCCGAATCAATTGAATTAGCAGTAGCCTTACTATTTACCGTCTTAGTTTGATTCTTATTCTTATTAGCAATTACATAAATCGAATCATCAAATTTAGTTGGAACTTTGACTTCCGTTTTGATGTTCGTTTTGTAGGGCTCATAGCTAAAACATCGATCAAACTTATTAAAAAACACCAGACGAGTGTATAGAATACGTAATAGCATCTAAACTAAGAATTAATTTGGTAAAAATTGGAAGAAAATTAAGTGAATTCAATGGAATTAGGGTTCAGAAAGCGTAACGGCCATTATCGCCATTATCGCCATCAGGAGAGAGAGAAAAATCGTTAAAGAAACCAATCTTTCTTTTAGTACAAATTTTAATGGGATGAAAAGGAAGGAAAAGAATTGTAAATAAAGTAAGGGGAAAAAAGTAAAAAGAGAAAGCCCGAATTACCGATTTACCTCTGAAGGGGAATAATTTCGGACCTATACTGCGAACAATAGTAGGTCTCATAGGAATTAGTATATAGTATAGTATAATTAAAATATTCTAACTTATATACAAAAAATGTAAATAAATTGTTTTAAGAATTTGTTTCTTGGAAAAAATTAATTATTTTGTGAATTTAGTTCTAGAAGTTAAATAATTTGTTTGAATATTTGAACAGATTGGTAAGGGAAGGATCCTGATGGAAGGAGCTAGAGTTGCAATACTAGGATATGGTTCGATAATTCAGCAATGTTTAGGTGCAGCTAGCTTACTTGAAGCCCATAATGTGTCTGCAACAGTAGCCGATGCCCGTTTCTGCAAACCATTAGATGCAGAACTAATCAGAAGATTGGCTGCGGAGCATGAAATCATACTTACAGTAGAGGAAGGTTCCGTTGGTGGATTTGGATCGCACGTTGCTCATTTCATGAGCTTAAATGGCCTTTTAGACGGAAAACTCAAGGTAATGAAACTAACTATAACTTTAAAAACACATTCATTTCAACAATAAACCAGTTATATTATGCATGTACATCTGAGTAAAAAATACTTGCAAAAAGTTAAACTAATTATTCAAATTTGCAGCTAAGAGCAATGACACTTCCGGATAAATATATTGATCATGGAGCACCACAAGATCAACTTGAAGAATCTGGTCTTTCTGCAAAACATATATGTTCGACGCTTTTATCGCTTTTGGGCAAGCCTAAAGAAGCACTTCAATACAAGTCAATTATCTAGACATATATATATATATATATATATATATATATATATATATATAGTCCTAAAATGAAGTAGAACCTCCTCTCATCTTATTGATCATATATATAAGGTCTTCTACCTGTTGAAATGTAACAATAAATATTACATTACAAAATATTTATCCTTTTAATAGTTCATATAATTTCCTTGAATCTTTGTCTTTTATTTGTTCTGTTTCATTTCAATTTTTCATACCTAATTTTGATAAATTTTACCTACAAGTTATTAGATGTCCATAACTAATTGATACAACAACAACAACAACAACAACAACAGTACCCAATACCACTTGAGTGGTGTATGGGGGAGGTGAGATGTAGACAATCCTTCCCTTATCCGAGAATAAAAACAAGTCATTTCTCCACCCAGAAAAGTAGAGAAAGTCATCCCTCTCTTTATTCGGCGGATAAAGAGATTGCTTCCGAGTGGACCTCCGGCCTTTTTTTATTTATTTATAAAAATAGTAAAAAAAAAAAAAAAAAAAATATATATATATATATATATATATATATATATATATATATATATATATATATATATATATATATATATATATATATTGAGACGCCATGAAAATGATAGAATCAAAATTTCATGGGTTTAAAAGTCTCCCTGAAAAATCAATTTAGGCTCTAAGCGGCTAAAAAATAAAAATACTAATACTAGTACTAGTGTTAGTAAAAAATAGTTAAAAGCAATAGTAATAATATTAATACCACAAATAATATTAATAATTAATATTAACACACCCATAATACAATAATAGTAATAATAATAATAATAATAATAATAATAATAATAATAATAATAATAATAATAATAATAATAATAATAATAATAAAAATAATAATAATAAAAGTAATAGTAGTAGTCGTAATAGTACCAGTACTAGTAATACCAAGAGTATTATAGTAGTAGTAACAATAATAAAAATAATACTAATAGTAATAGTAATAATAATAATACTAATACTAATAATAATAATAATAATAATAATAATAATAAAAATAATAGTAATAATAAAAATAATAATAATAAAAATAATAATAATAATAAAAACTAACAATAATAATATAGAGATAATAATAATAATAAATATAGTAATAATAATAATAAAAAAAAAGTAATAAAAAGCAGAAAAAAGCAAAGTAAGAAACCTAATGAGAAATACTATTAAAAAAATAAAAAATAACATAATAGGACGTAACCCTACTCGACTATTCTAATTCTAGCCCTCCACGCACCCCTATCAGAAG
The DNA here is from genome assembly GCF_046630445.1 of Rutidosis leptorrhynchoides. Lineage (NCBI taxonomy): Eukaryota > Viridiplantae > Streptophyta > Magnoliopsida > Asterales > Asteraceae > Rutidosis > Rutidosis leptorrhynchoides. The sequence continues at coordinate 121,935,270 of NC_092339.1, forward strand.
TCATGTCCTCAGTCAGCGAAAGCTCCCTCATGTCGAGCCTAAGTCTATCCATCCACCTACGTGTAGGTCTACCCCTTCTCCTTACGCCATCGACCGTGAGTGCCTCGACTCTCCTTACCGGGGCAATACGAGGTCGCCTCATCACATGCCCAAACCATCGAAGCCGTTCTTCCCTTAGCTTGTCGATGATGCTACAGACTCCAAGGTTTTCCCTAAACACACCATTTGGGATCCTATCTAACATGCATACATACCAAAGTTATCAAAACAAGCTAAATTTAACAAGATGAACATTTAACCGCTAATAATAGAGACTGTTAAGTTTATTTTCGTACATGAACGGATGGATAGATGGATTACAACTTCAGCGATCGAAAAACTATCTATATATCTCATTGATAGTTTTGAAGAAAAGCCATCAACTCCTGCAAATATTTGTCTTGAACATTTGTGCTTCCAATCAAAGACATCATCTCTTTGGCTTTATCTCTATATACTTTCCCTTCTTGTTTCACCATCACAAGATTGAGTGACTCAGCAACCGATTCCGGCTCAAACGACCCATCAACCTCGTCCCTATTAACCATACATGCCATCTTTTTCTCCACCAAATAACTTGCCATTATTCCTTGGTCAATTATGAATGGCAACAATACAAGTGGTTTACCGAGTTGAAGTCCTTCCACAACTGAACTCGTACCAGAATGAATCAACAACCCACCCAACGAGTCATGACTTAATATCTTGAACTGTGGGGCCCAACTTCTACACACTACCCCACGCCCGCTTGTCCGCTCCTCAAATCCATGTGGCAACTTAGTTACCTCATCGTCTGATGATCCAAGTTGATCTATCAACACCCAGTAAAAAGGCAATTCACTCAACTCTAACCCTAAAGCCAACTGAGTTAACTCATATTGACTCGGTTTTGTTTCAGTTCTAAATGCAATATAAACTACTGTGCCTTTTTCATGCTTATCCAGCCACAATTTTGTTTCCAACCAACATACATTCGCGTTCCTGTCAGTACCTGCAGGTGCAGGAGGGTAGTTGAATGTGATTTTCAACCCACACCATTACGTAATATAAAAAAAAATCACACCATCAATCCACCCACATCATCTTAACAAATAGTCTAACTGAATGATTTCTTCTAGGAGAAATTACATTTATACTCCTTCCACACCATTTTTTTTACTATCTAGCAATTTCGTATGTTCCAAAAACAACTTAGTTGCAAATTATAATAATTACTCCATAATAAACTAATAATCATTAACCTTCATTTTCAGACTCGTCATTACTTTTAAAGTTTTATATACAAATATAATAAATTTCAAATCAGGGATCTTTTATGTTATTTAAACTCAATACTAGAATGTTTTGCTCAATAATCCATAAGGTTTGGTGAGTGGCGAATTTATATGACAAGGAGTGGGTCCAAGGGTCCACTAATTGATAATTTTGTAAAAAGTAAAATTTTTTTAAAGGCAAGTTGTTGGCATCGAATACTCTCATTTAACATGGATGCACGCGCTTTCGGACAGTAAGCCTGAACCGCATTACAGGGATCCGAACTTTAAACAATCCTGAGAGCATGTAGTTGGACCTGAGTCCCGAATACGGGTCGGTAAAACCTTCTCGGAAAAAATCTGGCTTTTAGGAAATAAATCCCTCATATGGATATTAACTTAGAACCCACAATTACCAAGTAAATTAAAGTAAATTAACTTAGGACTCGTATATACTTTTAGAATTTATAATTTTCTCTAGGTAAAAAAATTATTTGATTTAATTATCTCAATTCGAGATTCATTGAATTTTGATCATAGATTTGTTGGTGATTTTAATGTCATCGGTTATTTTGTGTGATAAGGTGATTTACTTGAGACAAATGAATTTCTAGTTAAGCTTTATAACAAGTTAGGAGAGTGTGAAGTACACGCTTGTTTAAGCTAACTTGAGTCATCTAATTGAAAGGCTGTGTTTGTTAGTTGGTGTCTTTTTGGCCAAAAGACACAACTAATTATGAAATGGTGGAAAATTTAATGAAATGGTGCAAGCTTTCACGGAATGGTGTAACCATTCATGACACCTTTTCATTAAAAGTTATAACCTTTCATGGACACCTTTTAGCCAAAAGGTGTGACCATTCATGGTGCCTTTTAGCCAAAAGGTATAACCTTTCATATTCTATAAATAGAGTGATTTGTCCCATTTTCAAGATGATGGAAAATTGATCATTCACAATATACAAATTAACTATGTTCTTGACTTTCAATTTTAATTGCCTATATTGGAGTTGTGCCTTTGTCTTATCCCGAATAAAGATTTCGTGTAACCCTAAGGCAATCATGTATAGGGTCGAAATACTTTATCGCGAAAGTGACTACACGATTCAAAAGTTTATCCGGGCATTCAAACCCTATTATCCAACATGATTTGCCATTAAATCTGATCTATGGTTGACATACTTGAATTGGGTCTGATCTAAGGTTGACATACTTGAATTGGGTAAAGCTCTCACAAACCAACGAAGCTTCGCTTCAACGGTATCCTGAACACCTTGTGTGTTAGGGCGAGGGTTAGGTCATGGGTTCGAGCCTCGTTCGGCTCATTCTTATTAATCAATCTCTCTGAAGTATGGAGCTCCAGATTGACCTCGGCGGGTTTTCTTCGGATCCATTCAAGATTCAAACCCGGTTACCCTGCCCCTCGGGATGGTTTAAGGATCGGTTTCCTGCAATGCGATTCGGATTTCCTTCCAAAAGTGCGTGCGTGCGTGACAAATGAGAGTATTCGATGCCCCGACTGTTGCCTTTAAAAAAAAAAAAACTCTCACAAAACATACCAACATGAAGAAAAAAAAAAATTAAAGGACAATAAAAATAAGACATAATATTTTAACTAATGTTAAATTATAACGGAGTAAACGTTATATGAATTAAAGTTTTTACGTGTAGTTTCCCCTTCCTCCTGATATGTCCACCCTTTAAAAGTCACTAAGACCATTTTTATCGCGGCGTCAGAGGGGTCCTGTCAGACGCGCTGGCAGTGGGTGACGCCCCCTGACGCCCCTAGTGGGGCGTTACGGCTGACGCGGGAGGGGCGTCAGTCAACTTTTTCACGAAAAAAAAATGCGTCAGGGTTTCTGATTGATCCACGTATTTTAATAATTTTAATTTTGTTTTTGTTTTTTTTATTTAAATTATTTATATTCTTTTCTATATAAACACATCAAAACCCATCATTTTTAACCCATCAAACTCAATATTTTCTCTCATTTTAACACTTTCATTCAAATATTTTTTTTTTGTTCTTTTTATTTATTTAAATTATTTATTTTCTTTTATATATAACCATCAAAACCTATCATTTTTAACACATCAAACTCAATTTTTTCTTTCATTTTAACACTTTCATTCAAATGATTTTTGTTTTGTTTTGTTTTGTTTTTTTTATTTGAATTATTTATATTCTTTTCTATATAAACCCATTAAAACCTATCATTTTTAACACATCAAACTCAATAATTTATGTAATGGTTAAATTTTATGTAATGGTTAATTTTTTATGTAATGGTTAATTTTTATATGTTTTTTAATTATATGTAATATAATTTGTATGCATAATAAAATAAAAAATAAAAAATAAAACTGGTGGGACCTATTTGACACTGGAGGGACGTCAGGGTTATTTTGGTGTCAGAGGGTGACACTGCCACGTCAGAGGCAGATTGCACTTTTTAGCCAAAAAGTGGACAATCTGCCTGTGACGTCACAGGCAGGGTTATATATGGTCTAACGGGGACCCGCATTGGGGTACCGCCCTATCGTACCTGTTGCCGGTAGAAGTCCCACTGGAATAACGGGTTTCTCGTAAAGTTGTTTAATTAGATTAAACCATTCAGGCTCGAACTCGAAACAAACAACTTTTCACAAGCACCACATCACAACCATCAATGGTGGATCCAAATCTATAAGTATCACTCAACTTTTCATCGCTACTAAGCATCATCTCTTGAACTCTAGTAAGCTGAAATAGACTAGGCCGAACTTGAGATTCGAATGGCACCCACTTTGGCTTTTTAGTGAAATCTTGGGGTTCATTACTACCATCTCCATACAATATCACCTTTGGTGAACCAAAGTAACAAAGAATCACAGCCGGACAAACACTGAAGTAAGCACTCAGGAGGCCATGTTTCCGAGCTAATGGCCCCAACCAATACGTAACAAAATCATAAATTATCCAATCAGGGGCTGACTCTTTAAAAAAATTTGTAATCGGCTTTTGGAGGTGGTCACTTGCGATTTTGAGGTACGTAACCTTGTTGAAGGGTAAATCTTTTGTTGATTCCGCGTTTTCGGGGAGATTTTTGAGTTTTGGTAGATTGAATTTGACGAAAGTGATGAAAGGAGCTAAGGATTGTGGGATTTGAGGGAGACGATCGATGTTTCGAGGGGTTGAAATGAAGGAAATGCGATGGCCTTTTTTCAAGAAAAGGAATAATGTGACCAAACGCAAGCCATGGAAGCATTGCTATGTGAAGCTTCTTGCTAGTTTCTGCCATTGATAGAATTGAATTAAAATGCTTGAATTCTAATGTTCCTTTTTTTCCTTGCAAAGCATTCATATATATAATGTCATTGCATTTACATTTAACAAAGTTACGCACTTAGTCCTACGACCAACGTCTGTTTAATCTGATCCGTCAACTTATATCACATGCAACTCAGATGAAAGTATTTGAGTCTTTTAATTTTTGTTGCTTTATACATCAAAATCAAATTTAGGCTACTTCTAACGCTAACTTCGTTGGAAGTGTGTCTTTTGCAATAAAAAAATACACTATAGGCAATTGATCGTCATTACCGTCTATTTCTAGAATTGTTTTCACATTGTCGTTGTAGAGAAGTAAAAAAAACTAAGCACATGAGACCATGTGAGTTATTTAATGATTTGTTAGTGGATTCTATGTCAATAAGAGTGGATAAGTTTATTATTACAAAGTATTAATATTAATTAACTTTATTATAATAACATATTATAATAATTATATATTATATTTATATATTATCATTATTTGATAATTGATAATATAAAATGAGTGGATCCCAATCTTTATAAAGAAGTATGCTATAATTATTAGTGTTAATTTTTTTTTTCTTTCAGTTTTTGAATAAATGTTAACGTGGTGTTAATGTAGGCCTTATCTAGAGTAGAGGGAGGGACGACCTTATCTAGGCGCGGGTTCTATACTCGCGGGTGGAGTAGCGACTTCCTTCTAATCTAGGGTACGAGGAATGATTGTCTACACCCACCTCTCCCATACCCCACTTTTGTGGGATTGGGTATTGTTGTTGTTGTTGTTGTGGTGTTAATGTAGGCCGTCTATATGAAGAAGTTTGTGATGCTGAGAGTGGTCTTAAAGACCCCGCCTTTCCCCTTATTCTCTGACGTTTCAAAAGTAAAAGCCCTAATTTTTCTAATTAAATCGCCTATTTTGTTCAGCAAAATTCGCAAAGGGTTAATTGTTGGTGTGGACTACCTGTTACAATTCAAACTTCATGACATCTCAAAATCGAGGGCAACAATTTTATGGTTGCACGTGCAAGTAACATTCATCTATTATTTAATTTGTTTTAAGAATGTATAAGAATTTGGAAAACAAGTTTTTAATGTAATTTGACAAAATGTATTATAATTAGACAAAATGCAGGATTTTTTTATGGCTTGATCCACCAATGTGCAATCGTTCGTTTATTATTATCCCGAGTTTATTGAAGTCAAAGAATTATATTGAAACCAAAGCCAAACAAGAAGAAAGTAAAGCTCGAAAGATGAAGTTGTTGGTTGTTAGCTGGGCTGTTTTCGTCTTGTTTTTTTATGTATAAACGTTGAATTGTTATATCTGTAATTTGTGCTTGGAAGTTGAATGAAATGGTGGTTTTGTAACGTGTATTTCAATATCAAGTGTTATGCACAATGTTTATATAAATTGTGTTTGAATGAAAAGCTTTTGTCATGTGTTATTCACAATGTATTATAGTAAATATATAACAAACACAATACTACATAATCTAGATATATAACATTAACATACCAAATACTTGACTGAATCAGCTGTAGTCATTAGTAAAAAACAAACCATAAACCTTAACACAATTTGAAACGACCATAACATGCTAAAAAACAACACAAAATCAAAACACTTTATTTCTCTTGCGATAATGTCAATGGAAGGTTCCAAATATTTTCGATTAGATTATCGGTAAGTTGGCCGTGCACCGCCCTATCCTTATTTCTCTTGCAGTAGCAACATATTTTGACGACCATAGCTTTGTTGGAACCACAGACTTGGGCTACATTTCTCTTCCATTTAGTAGACCAGTGGTAAATTCACAAGTATTCTTCCATGTACTCTACCGGGTGTAACTACGTCTGGAACCCAATACTTTTTTAGGTCCAAAAGGTGTATATTTGGCAGGGACACACCGACTCTGACACCGACTCTGTGTTTCTTTTGAAAACCCACCAGACCCACCTCGAAAGAGTCGGAGGCAGGAAAATTACCTCCACCGGGTTCCCACACGTGATGGAACCAAATACTTGATTGCCATATTCAATAGAGATGCAACTGGATGTTTACATGGAATATCAGTAAGTTCCCACTTTCTTCAGACACAAATTTTTTCCTGCTTATCTACTACTACTAGATCATTATGTGGTCCATTAGTATGGTATTTCATACTTCCACTCCACAATAAATATTACATTACAAAATATTTATCCTTTTAAGAGTTTATATATTTTCCTTGAATCTTTGTCTTTTATTTGTTCTGTTTTACATTACTTTAACATACAACTTTAGATGTCTTTAACTAACTGATCTTACTTTCAATTACACATTTTCTAGTACCACTCTATTATTGACCAGAGTAGCTATCAAAACAAGCTAAATTTAACAAGATGAATGTTTTAAACAGCGGATAACAGACGCTATTATAAGTTTATTTTTGGATGGATTACAACTTCACTGATCGAACAACTATGTATTTCATGAATAATTTTGAAGAAAAACCATCAACTCCTGCAAATACTTGTATTGAACATCTGTGCTACGGATCAAAGGCATCATCTCTTTGGCTTTATCTCTATATACTTTCCCTTGTTCCTTAACCATCACAAGACTCAGTGACTCAGCAACTGATTCCGGCTCAAACGACCCATCAACCTCGTCCCTATAAACCATACATGCCATTCTTTTCTCCACCAAATAACTTGCAATTATTCCTTGATCAACAATAAATGGCAACATTACAAGTGGTTTACCGAGTTGAAGTCCTTCCACAACTGAACTCATACCCGAATGAATCAACAACACACCCACCGAGTCATGACTCAGTATTTTAAACTGTGGGGCCCAACCTCTACACACCACCCCACGTCCTCGTGTCCGCTCCTCAAATCCATCTGGCAACTCGATTACCTCGTCATCTGATGACCCACGTTGATCTATTAACACCCAATAAAAGGGCAATCCGCTCAACTCTAATCCTAAAGCCAACTGAGTTGACTCATATTGACTCGGTTTGGTTTCAGTTCCAAATGCAACATATACTACCGTACCTTTGTCATGCTTATCCAGCCACAATTTTGTCTCCAACCAACATGCATTTGTGCTATTGTCGGTACCTGCCGCCGGTAGAAGTCCGACAGGAATAACGGGCTTCTCGTAAAGTTGTTTCGTTAGATTCAACCATTCGGGCTCGAACTCATAACTACTTCTCACAAGCACCGCATCACAACCATCAATGGTGGCACCAAATCTATATGTATCACTCAACCTTTCTTCGCTGCCATGCATCATCTCATAAGCTCTATTAAGCTGAAATTGACTAGCTCGAACTTGAGATTCGAACGGCACCCACTTTGGCTTTTTAGTAAAATCTTGAGGTTCATTACTATTATCTCCATTCATTGTCACCTTTGGTGAACCTAAAACCAAGGATCGTAGCCGGAAAAACGCTAAAATAAGCGCTTAGGACGCCATGTTCTCGAGCTAATGGTCCCAACCAATACGTAACGAAGTCATAAATGATCCAATAGGGTGCTGACGCTTTAAGGAAATCTGTTATCGGCCTTTGGAGGTGGTCGCATGCGATTTTGAGGTACTCAACCTTATTGAAGGGTAAATCTTTTGTGGATTCCTCATTTTCTGTGAGATTTTCGAGTTTTGGTAGATTGATTTTGACGAAAGTGATGAAAGGAGCTAAGGATTGTGGGATTTGAGGGAGACGATCGATGTTTCGAGGGGTTGAAATGAAGGAAATGTGATGGCCTCTTGTGGCCATATGTTTTGCGAGTTCGAGAAACGGAATAAGGTGGCCAAAAGCAAGCCATGGAAGCATTGCTATGTGAAGCTGCTTGCTATTTTCTGTCATTGAGAGAAATGGATTATAATGTATGAATTCTAGTGTTTATTTTCTAGCAATACATTCATTAATATAATATTGTCATTGCATTTACATTTGCAGTCTGCAGTGCATGTCAACAGTTCAATTATGATCTGTTGGATTTTTATAGTCATAAGTTTCAGCTTCATTTTATATACGGTTGAAATTGAAATTAGTACTCCGTAGTTTACAGCAGTAGATATCTAAAAGTTACATAAGTATTTTGATAGAAGCCATTTTACAATTCATGAACAAGTAAACAACATTCAACCAAGTGATTAACTTCTTTAATTAGTTTTCTCCTTTTCAACAAGTCGTGATTGAACGTTGTACACTACCTAAACAAAAAGACTAAACAATAATCAAATAAAGTATTTTACTCAGATGTAAATGACTTAGGGCCTGTTTACTAATGTATTAATAGGCTGAGGTGAATGGAATTACTTATTCAGTCAGTCAATGTGGTGTTTACTTGAACCATGAATTAATGAAATATCTGTCTAAAAGCATTATCTGTTAATCTAGAAAACTACACTTGTCCCCATCTAGCACTTTTTTTCCTACCCTTTCCTAGTATTACCCTTTCCCTTTCATTCCCTTCTACATTCATGCTTCTACTTTAAAACTCCTAGATGCTTCGATATTGCTACCTTTCCCAACTCACATTGACCATTTTTCCGGTGCCATCTCCGGAATCTAATAACTTCCGGCGACATCGAAATGGCAGATAAAGTCAAATAGATCCTCGGTAAAGGTAACCAGGTGACATAACTGATTGTATTTTTATGATTGATTTTTTCAGAATTTATAAATTAGGTTTTTTAATTTTAATAAAGAATTTAGAAAAGTTACAGCGAGAGAAAGAAAGAATACAATTACCATATATAGTTGATAGAAAATAAAAACTAATATATGTAATTGTCATGATTTTCATATAAACAACGGAGAGAAACGAAAGCTACTCCTAATTAAATTTTGTACTGTAATTTGTTGTTGAGGAGATGATAAAAAAATGTTTAATTATTTTTGGTGAGAAGATTCCAGACAACTTAAGGGAATGTTTGTCAAACGATGATATAGAGGATAAGGATGATATATATACGGAGTAACATATTGGGATCACGTCCAAAAAAAATATATTGGGATCACGTATATGAAATAACGATAATTAGTAAGGAGTATTATAATTTTTATGTTAATTAATGTTAATTATTATAATACACACGGTTGTATAATAAAAATAAAGTACTTGGATAAATATAAATTACATAAAAGAAAATATAATTCGAAGGTAAAATAGTCAATTTTAGTATTCAGACTATTCATTCAATATAAAAAGTAAACAACATTAATCACTCACTGATTACTGATTACTGCATGCTGCCATCTATATCCATACAGAACTTAATGAAAAAAAGGTAAAAAGACCCTTAATCATGTTACCCATACCGTTTTCGACCCTTTCAGAGACTGCCCCAATAAATGATGCAAATGAGGCTACTTCACAAAAGAAAAGAATAATCAAACACCTCTTACATGACAACCTTACACCATACATTACAATTATGTAAAAGCTGCAACGCCAAGTATTAACCACAAAGTTATTTAGTTAACAAATAATCATGCCTAGGGGTGTTCATAATATCCGAATCCGCAATTCGAAACATCCGAAAATCCGAACCGAAAATATCCAAAAATGATATCCGGATTTTCGGATATCCGAATTTTCGGATTCGGGTTTCGGGTTTCGGGTAGGACTTTTAAAAATTTTCGGATATCTGATATCCGAATTAAATAAAATTATTTTTATATCTATATTTATATAATTTGGGTGTAAGAGTAGTCAGATGGCTTAAACGTTAATAAACCCTAAATCTAAATATCAACAGCCCCGTTCAATCTCTCATCTCCTCGTCATCTGCATCTCATGTTCATCTCCTACAAGTTGCTAAACAATCTAAGACACCCTAATTTGTGGTGCAAACACGTAAGCCACCAACAATTTTATCTCCATTTCTTAATATTATATCTTATATCCAGTAAAAAATATGAATATGCTTACGAGGATGGTAGTATTAGAGAACCCCACCAACAATTTTATCTCCATTTTCTTGAAGATAGTTCCTTTTCTTGAATAGAGTATTTCCTTTTTCTTAAAGCATCACTCCATAATCGGCACTAGTACAGTAAAGTAGTGAATGTAATTTGTAATTATTAATAATGTTCGGATATACGGATAATCCGATATCCGAATCTGAAATTTCGGATTCGGATTTCGGATGACCAAATTCACTATCCGAATTTTCGGATATCCGAATATCCGGTTTTGAACACCACTAATCATGCCTATCCAAATATACAATGAGAAATAGAAATTGATTCGACTTCCATATGGGTTACGTGACTTTCCATATGGAAGGTCAGGGGTTCGACTCTCACTCGCTGCAAAATTTACCTTTTTTTACCCGCCAAAACATGGGCCTCGGACGTTGCAGACGTCTTGCCTTCGAACCTCACCCAAGGGGGTTTTACCACAGGCGATACCCGTATGGATTCGTCGTGTGGGTTTTCTTCTGAGAGGCGGTAGGACTGTAATAGTCGACCAAGGAAAATGATCAAGTGAGTGGGTTTCGATATCGCGTTTGGGCCCTAATTGACGTTAAAAAAAGATAGAAATTGATTTGAAGAAATTGCATCATACTAGCTAAATTTAACAAGCTGGTGATCGACGGTTTGAATAGCTGATAATAAAAACTATTAACTTTATCTCAAGGCCAATGATATTTACAACACAAAGAAAGGTCACATAGCACAACTAAGGATAGTTTTGAAGAAAAGTCATCAACCCCTGCAAATACTTGTCAGAACGGCGTAATAATGAATTTGCCAATGGAATAGGATGAGTTTTGCTCGTTGGTCTGTTTCGGAGTGAAAAACATGAAGATAGGATAAAACCGTAGCTTTCACAACTTGTAATAGTTTTGCAACATGTGTTTCGATGCTTTTTTCGAACTTTTAGGCCCTCTAAACGGCTCAAAACGGCCTAAAACTGAAATTGCCAATAGAATAGGATGAGTTTTGCTCGTTGGTATGACTTTGGAGTGAAAACGCGAAGATCAGACAAAATCGTAGCTTTCGCAACTTGTAATAGTTTTGCAATATGTGTTTCGATGCTTATTTCGAAATTTTAGGCCTCTAAACGACTTCGAAAAGCATAATATTGAAATTATCGTCTAGTGCAATACAAATGTGCAAGACTATCGTCTAAGACTAGACGTATAACCTAACATTATACCATATTACCATGACCTAATTCGATAAATAAACATTATCTAATTATCTAAGAATTGCAAACAAACTAAAGATGTTACAATGTGCAAGACTATCGTCTAAGACTAGACGTAAAACCTAACATTATACCATGACCTAATTCGATAAATAAACATTATCTAATTATCAAAGAATTGAAAACAAACTAAACATGTTACAGATATTAAAAGTTGATTTAAATAGTAACAAAAATATAAACCGTGTTTCAGGTGATGTTACCTCTGTACTATTGACTCTTGAGATTGTTTCCAAATGATGTAATTAGAGGTTAATTATGACGTCTCTTGTCTCTGTTTTTCAACATAAACAGATAGCCCATAAATAACTCAATGATCTCCGATTCCAACTAACAGATGGCTCTAAAGGTTTTTCTTGGGATATTATTCTTTGGATAAAGTTTACGGTACAGTGTAATAAGTGTGCATGCAGAAGAAAAATGAGTTTGCAAAAGAAATGATATTAATAGAAACAGTTTCTATAACATCGATTGTAACGGTATGTTTGGGCGTCGTGGCTAATGTGTCGAAGTTGCAAGTGTTGGAAGCTTCGACGAGCCCAACACACCCACTATAGAGAAACTAGGTTATACTCACTCACTAGACCAACACTTTGACGTTGGTTAGCCTTTAATTTTATGAATCCTTAGTGCACAATAGTATTTAGGCGACAGTGTCGACCATATATCATTTAGGCGGTATAACCGACCATGTATCACTTAGGCGGCAGAGCCGACCATATAATAAGAACAACACAAGTGCACTAAGAACTTAAACACAAACTAAGGCTTAACCGAGAAACTTAACAAAGAACACTTTTATTAATACAAAATACAATTACAATATTACTTACTTACAAGCTTTTCTTTCTCTACTCACACTCTTCTCACTTCTTACTTCTTCTCTACTTCTCAACTCACTCTTTTCACAACTTCTACTTCTAACTCTTCTTCACTTCTTACTTCTTCTCTACTTCACACTTCACTTACTCACACCTTTCACTTCTTATTTCACTCTCACAACTTCACACAACACAAATGAAATCTCCTCTCATATTTATACTACTCCATGGAACATTCTAGAACCTAAATATTTCCATGGATATATAAATATCTAGATATTTCTACAACCTACAAATATCTAGATTTTTCTTTTACATTTCAATTTCTAGATTTTTCTCTCATATTCTAATATCTAGATATTTTCTTATACATATTAATATCTAGATATTTTACCCATATACATTTACTAATTCCATATTATTCTAAATTTGCATTGTATTTTAACAGTAAGGGAAAAAAACATAGTGGTAAAAGTTAGGAATGTGGCACGGTAAATGAGAGTTTGATTGTTCAGTAGAAAAAACATTAGGTAAAAGTTGTGAGGAATGTGGCACGGTAAATGAGAGTTTGATTGTTCAGTCGTGGAATCACGAATGTCTGGCAGCAACAACCACCCCGGAACGTTCATTAGAAGCGTTGTGGGGCGTTCGGGTCAAAAAGACATGCTAAATTGAGTAAAATAAATATTAGTTGAGGTCATGAACTTTTAGGAAAGGTTGCATATTCAAATCTTGGAATGGGAAGGGAAGGTTGGGTAACGGTTACGGCCTCTTTTAAATAGGCCGCTTACATCATAATTAAAAATACCTGCTTTCCCGAATAATTTGAACACATAAAATCTTGTAACTTTGAAATATTAAGTTGTAGCACCTGAATTGATTAAAATACCTTTATCTTTCGTTGGAAAAAACAAGAATCGTAATTCTAAACTTCTACTAGTGATAAAGATGATTTTTTCTGATTATTTTAATTTTATTTGTTAATTGTTAATTATTAGAAAAAACACAAAAAGTTGAGAGTAGTTTGGTCATTTTTACAATTTAAAATTGACAAAGGGTTCTTTTTTTTTTTCTTTTTTTTTTTTCCTTTCTGCGAAACTAATTGCTAGCCTTGGTTAATACATCGGTGGTGGATGGCCTTCAAACTCTTTTTTTTTTTGAAAGGCAGTATTATTAATAACCAAAAGAGATACACGACTGAGGGCATACAAACAAACCGAGCAGTAGCTTCTCAGGAACACGAATTAACTATTACTCGAAGATATACTAATCACATAGGGTGCTAAGATAGTAACCTATTTAGATTAGCACTTTATACATTTACACATTTACAAATTCTTGTGGAGAATGAAGCCATCGATGCCAATCTAAAGTTTTTGCCTTGAATCTTTTCGCAATCCAATCATAACTCGTAACTTGTATTTCGTTTAAGGCGACCGGAATGTTCCAACACTTGTTCATGAACGCCCTTTGATTACGGATGGCCTTCAACTCTAAACCATTGCCACTCTTGTTAAACCATTGCCACTCTTGTTCAATATCGTTCATAGGAGGTGATGGGTTATTTGAGCCCGAATCAGTTGAGTTGTTGAGTCGGCGAGTCTTGTGATAGTGAAAGAAGGAAAAGCATATATAGATAAAGCTAGAGAGATGATATATTTGTTTAGTGACAGGGAGATTCAAGACAAGTATCTGAATGAGCTAATTCATTTTCTCTTGAAATAGTTGTGATGTGAATACTTCAACCAAACCTGTAAATTGTTACCCAATTTGAATAAACTAATTGTGGCGCTTATAACAACATTGATTTACCTTCATTTTAATATTCGTTTTCGCTATCTGCAGGAATATTAACTATGAACGTTTAACATGAAGTTGGACCATGTGAATTCCGATTAACTAAAATTATCCATTAAACATAACTACACAAGTAATCATATTTGCTTTATATCTGGCGGCAACACACAATATTCTAGCATCCATTATCAAGTCTGTGGTTCATTAATCATCTAATATTTGACATAGAAACACCAAAAGAAACCTACTAAACTGACTAAGCAAGTACCCTATCTGTTCCCACAAAGAGATTTCATTTGATCTTTTGAGAGCCAACACTATCACCTTTTCAAATTAACTAACATTCAAATTCGGTCATTTTTATTTTCAAGATCTTACACTCAGAAGTGATGCAGGCGTATTAAACGTTACATTATAAAAATATAAACTACTTTAAATCTGACATTATTGATGTTGAAATTTTACTGACCGTGAACATAAAAAATTTAGATGTTTAAAATTTATCTAATAAATAAATATACTTCCCAATTTTAAAATAAATGAGAGATTATTCTTCTGTACAACTTAACACTGAAATTTTACTTAATTTTGAGACAGACACGATATTTTATAAATTAGTGGTTGCATCAAATCCATTTGAAAATTAAAAACAATTTTGTTTGAACTCACAAAAGTCAAAGTCAACTCTTTTGGTGGAACAGATAAAGTAACCGCAATTACCTACATAACTTCATTTGGTTTTAATTAGGGGAAGTCATTTTAGGTTCGTCCGGCTTCATTGAAGAATCCCCACCCATCAATTCCTGAAAGGCTTCAACCTTCACGGGCGGAGCTCTAACCAAACCCATATTCCTGCATT
The DNA here is from genome assembly GCF_046630445.1 of Rutidosis leptorrhynchoides. Taxonomy (NCBI): domain Eukaryota; kingdom Viridiplantae; phylum Streptophyta; class Magnoliopsida; order Asterales; family Asteraceae; genus Rutidosis; species Rutidosis leptorrhynchoides. Next base: position 121,950,552 of record NC_092339.1, read on the forward strand.
CAACCGAAAGAGGATTCAGTTTCATATATTAGGGGTGACAATGTTGGCCCATTTATTTATACATGGGCCATCTGGACCCTTTTATTCTCTAACAGGTAAAGTAGCTAAATAAAAATCTAATGGAATGAGTCAAACTGGTCAAAAATAGCTGAAACGGTAATTGTAACACAAAAACATTCCGTAACAAAAATTGGACGTGTTGAATTGTCACTCAACCCACCTGACTCGGCCAATTTGACACCTCTATATTTAAGTCTTAAGATAGAAGTGATACTTACGGAGAATGGGCTTGGGGCTGGAGTTGGGGAATTTGGGCTGAAGCCATTGGTCGAAACTGATTGTTGGATTGAGATTGGTAAGCAGAGAGTGCAGCAAATTGCTGCTGTCGGAACTGCATCTGGGGAGTTCTATAATTAATTGTTGAAAAGCCAGTATTGTTGTCCATAGGAAATTCAGGTGGGTTTTCGAGTTTGACTTCAACCATGGATCTTTGACTTTGACTATCATTATTGTCCATATTCATGTTACCACCCATATTCATGACACCACGAGGTGTAGCAGGTTGACGCCTTCTCATTCTGTCCCATTGTTGCTGCTGCTGTAAAGGGTTAAGCATCTGTTGCTGCTGCAGCTGCTGTTGCTGCTGCTGCTGGAGAGGGTTTATCATCTGGTTGTGCAATTGCCTTTGGAACTATAGCAAGCAAAAAAGGATAACGGTTATGCCATTTATTGTATCGTTTGACCATAATAAGAGCAATCAAAATATAAAACAGTTAGATACAGATGCCTCAGAACCAAGATCAACTCGGTCCATACAAGAGGATGAAAAGGGGTTGGGCGACTCGAAATGGACCAGTTATGAATAGAAGTCAAAGGACTAGTGTTGGCACACGCTGCTATTTTCTTTCATAAATAGCAAAACATATTATATCAAGTTATAAATATATTATTATTTATTAAGAAAAAATATCATGTCACAAGACAGTTGCAGTAAACAAATATAGTCTGTACATTAAACAAATATACCAAACAAATCACGAGGCCAATGTTATTAAACATTTCCGTTTCCACTTCTTTCAAAAGACAGCATGTAAGAAAGTTGTAAGAAACATTATCAGTGTTGCTATAACTAATAAGTGGTATCGTATTTTTATCTGGATAGTAAGTTTGCCTAAACGATATACAATAAGAAATAAGAAATCAAATCAATTCGAACATATAATGGTATATATAAAATCAATTATCACTTCCAAGTGACAACGATGAAGAAGGTATATTTGGGAAATCGATGCATAAAATCAATGAATGTTTAAAATAAATTATACCCAAATAGAGGACTACTTACTACTTATTCAACGACTTCCCCCATTCTGTATTGAACCCTTATATTTGTGTCCACCAGGTAGATTTCAAGTCACACCATTAAATATCATTTAGGCACGTGTCGGCCATGAACGTAAGTGCAAGACATGTATGACTGGGTGAAGTACTAAGCTCACAAATGTTTTGGATGCATCAAAAAATTGGTACAATCTGTTTAATGTTAGTCTGAAGATTTTTATTTAACCCATTCAGGCCCATAAGATATGATAACATGACACAAACAAGCCCAAAATCCTGAAATCATTACCAGCTTCGACTCATTCTACAAAATCAGAGCAAAAAAGCTGACAACTCAACAGACCATTCATCTGTAATTGACAAGGCAACAAAAATTTGAGCTAGGTTTACTGCATGAGGTTATGACACTAAGAAACAAGTCATGACCAAGGTTTCAAAAATCAGTACTCGATGAATACTCGGTTGGGACTTTTTAGGGAGTACCTCCCGAGGAGTACTCGGATGTTGACCTAGTTTGACTTACCGATTTGACCGATTTTTCTAGTTTGAACGAGTACTCCCCGAGTTGCAAAGACTGAGTACTCGCCGAGTAATTCTGAACTTTCTGCAACACTTGTGATGACAAAGAAAACTAAACTGCAAGCATGATGCTTGAAATACAGGTTTACTAAATGATGCTAGTTTTTGAAATTCTGATTGAAGTGGCATACAACTAACCTGATGGGGTTGTCTAACACCAGTTTGATTTTGCAATTGCATTTGTGACTGCATTGCCTGAACTTGTTGCAGCTGAGTTGGCTGTACATGGTTCTTGGTACTATCTTTTACAACCTCAGCAAAACCCGCAAGATTACTAAACCAAACCAAGAACGTGTCAGATGACCAAATATTAAAAAAAGAAACAAAAAAAGTCAGAATACGATCAATAATTATGTGGTCGCGTATGTTAAGAATAATAAATTAGACGATTTCAAGTAAATGAATCAAAAGGTGAAGTACCCATGTCCAATTGTTTGGAGAAACATTTTCAGAAGTTCAATTGCTGAATACTCTTTCTTGTAACTATCAGATAAAATTTTCAAGATACGACCTAATTTAGATATATGATTCCCAAATAACTGACCATATATATCCAACGGTCCATCAGTTGCACTATCGAAACCAACATCAAGTAGCAAACGCGAAACCACTTTTCGTGACATCTCGGCTGCTTGCTCTGAACCTAAGTTGTTTTTCATGCCTAAAGATCCATTTCTTCGACGATCATGATTACCTTGTTCCATACTAAGGTAGTCGGGCCTAATACCAAGTCTCTCCAACATAATCGGGCTTTTCGTCATTATCGGTGGTAGGTTATCTAGAACTCCATTGCATTTCACAATCTGCACATTTTCGATTTTATATGAAAGAGGTAAAGCACTATCAGGAACTGAATTTGCTGCAAACATTGTTTCGGGGAAAAATAAATTTTCGTCAACATCTAAGTTAGAAGATACTCGAGCCCCGTGCTCAAACATGGGGTTGTTTGAACCTAGATTTTGCTCTTCCATAAAAACTGAACGGCTTCTTTTATGCTTTTCAACAATTCTAAGATAATTAGACATCTGTTCAGGTGTACGTTTTTCAGATTCTCGATGCCCTGAAGGTAACCTGTATGGTTTTACGGCTCTATATTTCTCAAAGAATTGAGTATACCATGATTCTGGAATTCTCTGAGACAGAGTATCATCTTCGTGAGCACCATACCTAGACCCAACACCAAAACTTGCTTTTGATTGAACCTGTAAAGAAAATATGGTTATCCCAGGTAAAGTAGTCGAGTACTAGATGAAAAAATTAAGATTAGTGATATACAATTAAAATTAATCACTATATAAAAATGTCGAAGTAGTGGCCAACATGCTTGGATTTTTTACATTAACCAATGACCTATTATTTGTGATATGCAAGCTAAAGCTAACAGTGGAAAACTGACAGTGAATATACAAAAACATCTTGTTTCTCACAACTTGTACAACCTCACACTTCACGAACAGAGAGCAACTGTCGGTTGATACCAATTAGGTCAAAAACTCCAATTTTGTTAATGATCGTATATGACGAAAATACAGGACTCGACTTTTTTGTAAATAAGTGAAAGTGATGAGGGATCTGTGTTCGGGTTACACAGTAGGGCGAGTAATTTACTCTAGTACACGCTTCCTAACTAGATTAATCCATGACCGTTTCCAAACAATCGCTGTCCACCACAATATTTGAACCTGAAACCTCTTACAACGATCTTAGGGCCCCAACCATACTAGACTCTTTTATATTACAGACTAATTACTACGTGTTCACTCCAATGATAAACTAAGACATGTCTATCGAGCAACTTAAGACTACTGAAATTTAAAATGAATGGATATCAATGTTGACTCACCTATTACTCCAAATCAGTTACTATTCAACCCCTGGACCTTGTTTATCGTAGTTAATATCCACTGCGGAAGTACTGTTTCCACCAATGTTACTGTTCGGAAAAGGAAAAAAACAACTGTCTGTAACTTGTGGTCTGACCTATTGACAACAGATTTCATAGACGTGTTTGAGAATGTAACAAGCATAGTCAAACAGATGCAAGTATGCAACTGAAAAATCTTGGCTGTTTAAGCACACTAAGGGGTTTGTATTGCACAGAAACGTCTAAAGTTCTCACTGTTTCATCAGCAATTCCAAGCATGAATCCAATATCTAGACACAAAAATACAAGAGAACGAGCACAATCCCATTCAAAAGGTGTTCAACTAAAGCTACAATAGATGAATACAGCGAAGGAAGGAATTAAAACGGGGCTGCAATGGATCATGTGAATAATGGACTGCACAAAAGTGGGTTAGTTTCAGGTCCGCCCGAGACCAGACCCCTTATTCAAGTTCGAATCCTGACTAGGACGAATATTTAGTGGTGGCCAGGGATGGGTTTGAAACAGTCAGGGAGTATTCTTAAGTGCGGACATCAGAGTATGGGGTCGGATTATTCGCCCGGGTGCCCGAATAGGGAAAGCCTTCTACCCCTTTTATCACTACTCCCACCCACGAGAAGCACGTTGTCCTCAAGGGTGCAACATTGAACGGTCTTGGTGAGAGTAGTGATATGACCACAGATTTATATTAGCAAACAGTATTAACAGTATTATATTTATTACAACGGGTTTGTTACTTGGTGGCGAAGTCCTAATAATTAGTTACTGTTCTCAAAAGTAAGCCTAGGAGAGCTTGTCGACCTCTCGAATGTCAACTGTATATCTATATTTACTGTTTCATTCTTTTTTATCACAACACCTAAGTTCAGTTCATATCTAAACACACTTTTTTGTTACTCATGTTTGGCCCGACATCAATCACATCTCATCACCGCCACTTCACAAGTTTAGCTTAAACCTGTTACATAGAGACAAAACTGAAACAAGAGATGGACTCATCTTCCTACGCCAAAACCTCTGCTACATATTTTCTAGCAAAAGCACTTTGTGCGACAATCAAGGCTGTTGAATAGACAGTTGTGACCCATGAGGTCCATCAACTGCCATTCTTCACAATAAAGTTACCATGTCATCAATAAGCCTTATCCAAGCAATTAACCAAACATACCATGTACTGAACCTAATGATACAGTTTCCCTAAAGTTACCATACATAATAAAATCTACCCATTTAAACACCTAACATAAACAAGTACAAAACGCATTCCAATATCTATATCTAACAATAATTTTTAGAAATGTGAACCGAACAAACCTTGGAAGACGGGGCTGTAGGATTCTCCAGAGTGTAATAAATATCATCCCCATGCAACTGCAAATCTAAACCAACAACAGCAGCACAACAAACGATTAGAACTGCACAAATATTTACATCATGAAATGCAACACCAACAACAACAAAACCCAACATAAGGGGAGGTGCGATGTAGACAATCCTTTCCCTATCCGAGAATAAAGACAAGTCATTTATCCACCCAGATTAAAAACACTCAAAAGTAGAGGAAATCATCCCTCTCGGTTCGACTGTTCGACGGAGACCTCCGGCGAAGGCGAATAAGTAGGAATTTTTTTAAAAGAAAACTAAAATAAAATTGAGACACCGCCAAAATGGTAAAATCAAATATCCGTGAGTTTTAAATCCTGCCTGAAATTTAATTTAGGCTCTAAGAGTCAGTCAAGTCGCCAATAAATAAATGGACGCTAGCTGTTGACTCAATCCGTATACATCATGAAATGCAATCCGATTATAAAAACAGCATAATATTTTGTTAATTACTTGACAATTAAGCAATTCCACGACCAAATTTAACAACAATTGCTTCAATTCAAATCAAAACATGAAACTGAGCACAATCTAAAATGCTTACAATTAGGATTGAACATCGAATTGGAAGATGTAGAAGTACGATTAGGGCGGGGTAAAAGTGATACACAAGCTTTATCAAATAAAAGAGCACGTGCACGAATTTGAAGTTGAATTTGTGCCCTAGATTTGGACTCATCAGCTCTCATAAATGATTCCCAAGCAGAAGGTGATGATAAAAACGGAACGAAATTTGAGTAGAGTGAATCATCACCGAGCCATGATCGCCAAATACCTTGCGATTCAAGCTTCCGCGCGAGCTCGTAACCTCGACCGTCGTCGCCCAGTAACGCCATGGATGACGGTGTGTTTATTTGAGTGTTGAAAAATTAGGGCTAAAATGTGTAGTCAAGAATTCTGACTTTTTGAGAGTGATGGTGGTTGACTCGGTGTAGTTTTGGACACAGGTGCATTTGTTCGTGTTTAGCTCATAAGACCATTTGGGTGCATTTGTTCGTGTTTAGCTCATAAGACCATTTGTAATTGGGTGCTACGTTGTGGGTGGTGTTGTGAGTTATTTGATGATTAGGATGTCTTGTGAGAGAGGGTGGAGTAGTGGTGTTGGTGAAAGTTGGTGTTGTGGGTTGGTGTTGTGGTAGTGGAATGTTAATGTGGCATTTATTTTTGTATTTTTCTGTTTTATTTTATTTTTTTAACTTATTATTATTATTTAATGTAATAAAATTAAATTTAAAAAAAAAAATTGAATTGCAACGGCTAGAAACTAGCCTTTTTTTTTCTTTTTTTTTCAATTTTTCTCTATATAAACACTCATTTACCTCAACTTAAAACACACACTTATCATATTTACTCTCTCAAATTCATCTCAAATTCCTCTCAAATTTCAAAATGAGTCCATTGAATGTACACATCAAAGTTCATCACGGAGGTAAGTTTTCCGACGACATGAAGAGTTACACACCCTGCGACACACTTAGTTATTGGGTCGATACGCGTGAGTATCGTTATTGGTATTCTTTCCTTCCAATTATACGTGTGAGTATCGTTATTGTATATATATAGATAAAATAAATATATTAAATTTTTTTTTTTTTCGTTGGCCAACGGCTAGTTTCCTAGCCCAACCACAATCATCCACCTGTCCACCACTCCCGTTTCCCTCTCCGTTGCATCGTCCCCAACGCCGCCGCAACGCCGCCCACCACGGCGCCGTTACGGCGTTTGTCCGGCGTTTTTGGTCCTCCAGCTAGGCTACAACGGCGTTGGCCAGCACTGTTACGAGTGGTCTAACAAGGGTTGTGGCCAGTTGTGGGCTTGTGGCTATCACTATTATTTTTTACATGATTTATTTTTATTTTTTTTAGCCAAAGTATCACGAATTTCATGAATATTTATATTTATAAATAATAATTTACTACATAACATTTTAACACGCAACTTCAAAATTGATAAGTATTCTTAGATATTGCTAATATATTTTTTTTTTTTTCAAAAGCCAATCATAATTGTAATATTAATAGAAAAAAACTAGCAAGATGCTAGAAGGTACAATAACCACGACTATTAAACATGAAAAACTAACTCGATAACGACCATCCTAAAACCATCACACGAACAATAACACGATAACCACGACTATTAAACACGACAATAACGATCCTAGGAATTGGCCTAAACACGATAATTAACTCGAGAATTGACATTACATGACAATAATCCTCAACCTCACTCGAATGACCTGAACACGACAAATGGAAGATCCAACCATCAAAGTAAACTCTCGATTCGAACCAAACATATTACAAATCACATAAGGCAATCACTCGATCGAAGCATGGACTCGGAGTATTCCAACGACAAACACGAAAGCCGGAGCACACAAACCCCACGAGAGCCGGACAATCACGAAACTCGAGCACCCAAAACCATAATCACGAACCATAATCACACACTCAAATCGAGAGGTGAACATGTAATATGTCAAGATCTTTTACAAGAGCCAAACCAAGATAGAACGACACCACACGATTAACCAGATGCACCCGCAACCAGGAACATTAGAAAACCACGAATAGAACCCACTTGCTACCACTTTAAAACCACGAACCCGAAAAGACCCAAGTCACATACCAGAGACCACCTGAAATCGGAGGCCGCTGACCACCTGAGCCCACGAAAAAAGGGACTTCAAAACTCTTGAAAACCACGAACGAGTATGAGTCCATCTCCACGAAACTACAAACACTAACCTGAAAATCGAAGTTGAAATCACGAACCGAAGTAGCGGCAGCAAGTAGGATCCAGTCCGGATCTGGCAGACAACCTTACAAAAACCGTGCTTTATTGCGAGGAACGAAGCTCCGGTGGCCAGAAAAGTCATCGGATGACAAGCTACCGAGACAAAACCATCAAGAACCAGTCCCCAAACCACCACAAGCACCAGAGAGTACCAGATCCACTCGAGATATTCTCCGAGTATAGGGACTGTCGAAGCAAAATGAGGCCATCGAGAGACGGAACATGTAACTACCCAACCCGTTATCCAACCGAAAACACGCTTAGATTTTTTTTTTTTTTTTAACAAAGATCAACTTTTCAGGCAAATGGAGCGCCGCTCCATATAGGGGCGCGCCACTCCAAACCCTGCTGTCCCAATTGTCATTTTCACGCAAAAAGATCTCATATTTCCCGACACTTTTGGACCAAATGCTTTTCACAACACATTATAATAGTTGAAGATAACACGTTTCAATACTAAAATGAGTCTTACGACACCGGGCCCACATATGCCCAAATTATCCTCTAAGTACAAGGTACAAGTTTCGACCCCATGACTTTAAACACAAAATAAAAGCCGAGCATGGCGATTGGGGATACGCTACCCAATCCTAATCGAATCCAAAAGCAAGCCTTCTAAAGCAACTACGCGAGTCACTAGTTCCCACGCTTACCCGAGCCACCTCATCCAAGCAAATCTATAAAAAAATAAACAACGAGAGGGTAAGCTAATGCTTAGTGAGTGAAAATATACTACATACATATATATGCACAAAATGAACACGCCACATAAATAAACAAATACCGCATACCGGAGCATCCAAGCATAAAGGCAAGCTAATCTAAGCATACCGTACTTTCACTAAGTAACAAGCTAATAATACCATCAATAAAATAAGTTCACCAACGTCGATGTGAACAACGCCAATAAACTACACCCGGAGGGTTAGCTACATCACGACAATACAACATTATATGTATACAATGTCAAAACCCGTCCTAATCCATCCGGACGAAGTCCATATCGATTATAAACGATTCACAACAGTTGATTACATTGCGAGGTACTTGACCTCTATATGATACATTTTACAAACATTGCATTCGTTTTTGAAAAGACAATCTTTCATTTCAACGAAAGTTGACGACAGGCATACCATTTCATAATATATCTAACTATAATTGATTTAATAATAATCTTGATGAACTCGACGACTCGAATGCAACGTCTTTTGAAATATGCCATGAATGACTCCAAGTAATATCTATAAAAAGAGCAAATGCACAGCGGAAGATTTCTTTCGTACATGAGAATAAACATGCTTTCAAGTGTCAACCAAAAGGTTGGTGAGTTCATTAGTTTATCATAAATAATCGTATCATAATTTTAATAGACCACAAGATTTCATATATCCGTTTCTTATAAACATACGTCCCATGCATAGAGACAAAAATCATTCATATGGATTGAACACCTGGTAACCGACATTCACAAGATACATATAAGAATATCCCCATCATTCCGGGATCCTCCATCGGACATGATATAAATTTCGAAGTACTAAAGCATCCGGTACTTTGGATGGGGCTTGTTGGGCCCGATAGATCTATCTTTAGAGTTCGCGTCAATTAGGGTGTCTGTTCCCTAATTCTTAGATTACCAGACTTAATAATAAGGGCATATTCGATTTCGATAATTCAACCATATAATGTAGTTTCAATTACTTGTGTCTATTTCGTAAAACAGTTATAAAACAACGCATGTATTCTCAGTCCCAAAAATATATATTGCGAAAGCATTTAAAAAGGGAATAATGAAACTCACACATATAAATATTGTAAAACAGTTCATAAAGCATTTGCATGTATTCTCGGCCCAAAAATGTAAAGAGTAAAAAGGGCAAATGAAACTCACACATATAAATATTGTAAAACAGTTCATAAAGCATTTGCATGTATTCTCAGCCCAAAAACGTAAAGAGTAAAAAGGGCAAATGAAACTCACCTAATGTATTTTGTAGTAAAAATACATATGACGACATTAAACAACTGAACAATGCAGGGTTGGCCTCGGATTCACGAACCTATATCATTTGTATAATCATTAATACCTATAATTGTAATCGAACCATTTCATATATTATAACTTTTATATTCTAGTTATATGATTTGTGTGTGTATATATATATATATATATATATATATATATATATATATATATATATATATATATATATATATATATATATATATATAAACGGTTAATATATATATATATATATATATATATATATATATATATATATATATATATATATATATATATATTAAAATACGTAATTTGTTATATATGAATATTTATATAAAGATTGTTAATATAAATATTTCATACTTATAGGTAATATTATTTTTAAGTATATTTTTATATACATGATAATATATAATATTAATAATAGTAAATAAAAGTTATATTTGATTATAATTATAATAATTTTCAATGTTAATAATAATTCCAATATTGGTAATAACCATGATAATAACAATAATACTTGTAAAAATTAATTTTACTGTAAATGATGGTTATGATAATGATTTTAGTAACTACCTAATAATATTGATAACAATGAAAATAATAGTTTTAGTGATATCAAGATAATAATTTTATTAATTATAATACTTTTTATCATTTTAAGAACTTAAGGGTGTTATATCTTTATTTACACATGTAAAGCTATTTTGTTTACAATGCGCATGATCGTAGTTATATCCTAATCAAGGTCAATCTTATATTTATCTAAATACCTATCTTATTTCCGATCACAAGAATTTCCATATTTTCCAAGTTTAGTTCATAAACGTATAATACTTATTAATAATCCTAATCATAATTGTACGATATATAAAAATAACAATCTTAATACTAATGATAATATCAACAATAATATTACTTAATAATAATGCTATTAATGGTAATGATATTAATATTAATAATACACTAACAATAACAATCATAATTGAAAATTTAATTTTTTTTTAATAATAATAAGTAGTAACTAATACTTATATTTGTAATACTAATAATAATTATAATAATAACAATAATAACACTAATAACAATAACACTAACAATAATAATAATAATAATAATAATAATAATAATAATAATAATAATAATAATAATAATAATAATAATAATAATAATAATAATAATAATAGAAATGGAATTGGAATTAAAAGTGTATACCCTCTAAAAAATGCTCCAAGTGGGACTCGAACCCGTGACCACCCGCAACCCCGCAACACTCATTAATCATTGAACCATAACTATTTTTCTGTTCTATAATCCTTTTGATAAGTTATAACCCGTATATGTTTTTGTATCTTCTTCCTCTTCATAATTTTGATTCGACCAAATACCATTCCATCCAAAACATAACCGTGAACCTCAGTAGCAATTTAGGATTTGGACGTGAATCATAATCAATTTGTTTTGAATACTTTTGAAGAAAAAAAAAATATGTACAGCCCACTGTGTTCGTCGCTGAAACTATAAAAAAAAATTGATTTTTCAAACGGCAACGAATTTGATAAAGGTTATAACATGAATTTGTTTTCAAATCGTTTATAGAAACTAATGGATTCGTCAATTGATCCAAAACCATTAAGTAGAATTCGAATTTTTATAAAGAACGATTCAGTTGACTTTTTCAATCTAAACTTTGACCTCGAAATTCTTGATTGATAAAACGAATTGAGATGTTAAAATTTGCAGAGAGTTTGAGTACAAGATTCCTAACAATCCTGCATTTATAATTTTTGAAATAAAAATCAAATTCGAGTTTTGGTAATAAAGTAGAATAACTGTGGTACGAGTAGAAAAAGAAAGAAGAAAAAAAAATATCTCAGTTTTAATTCATCCCTCTCTTCAAGTCATATGAACAATAATTGTTTTGTAGCCTCGACATATAATCACGGATCAGCAGTAGGAAGAATTTAGAAAGCAGGTTAAAACAAAAAAATATACGCGTGTTAAATATATCTGTTTCTATGTATATATTATTTTGATTTTAATAATTAATAATTTTATTAATAATAATAATAATTATAATAATAAATAACAACAATACTGATATATATATATATATATATATATATATATATATATATATATATATATGTATATATATATATATATGTATATATATATGTATATGTATATATGTATATATATATATGTGTATATATATATATATATATATATATATATATATATATATATATATATATATATATATATATATATATATATATATATATATATGTATTTAACGAAAATATATACATATATCCATATATGTCTATTTGTATATTAATTATATAAAGAAACAATATAATATAAACATTATTATTTATCATTAATTTTTATTATTAAGAGTGAAACTAATAGTAATAATAGATTTAATAATAATAATATTAATAACAATACTTGTACATCTCGAGCTTCATATATTTTGTATATTTCAATCATATTATTAATAATACAAATGTTATTATTAACATTTACAATGACAGTTGAGTTAATAGTATAACCTTTACATTTTTAACATACACCTAATAATAAATATGTACATAAATCATTTGTTATATTTAATAACAACTTAATTGTTATTATATCGATTACTATTTTACAATTTATATCTTATATTATATCTACTTATTATATATCTTATGACCACATTTCTTAGATATTGAATATTTATATATTATAATATAATACCAATTATTAATAGCAATTCATATTTATATACATATAGTTTCATAATAATATCGTATACCTGTTTATATATATATACTTATCTATTTAAAAAAAATGGTTCGTGAATCGTCGGGAAAGGTCAAGGGTTAAATGATTTCATATACTAGTTCAAAAATTTTGAGACTCGTTCTAGCAGACTATGCTTATCGTATCGGAAATATATAAAGTTTAAGTTTAAATTTGGTCGGAAATTCCCGGGTCATCACAGTACCTACCCGTTAAAGAAATTTCGTCCCGAAATTTGAGTGAGGTGGTCATGGCTAACAATAAAAATGTTTTCATGATGAATATGAGTTGATAAATTAAGTTTTATCACTGTTGAGTAATATGGAAAAGATAATTCGATTACTCGAAGAGTACGAGTGAAGTTATTACTAAAGAGTGAAATAGGAAGTAAAGATTCATTCTTGACTTTTGACAGAGTCATGATTGAATTTAGAAAATAGGATGCGTCTTATCTTTTGATGTTGTCTTGATTGAATTCCGGAATTTAAGGGATTTGAAGAAAATCTTCGAAATCTAAAAGATTTGATTCTTCTGCGAATAAGGAAATTTAGATTTCTATAATTAAATACGGTGATCTGCCTCGATTCCTCTGTCTGATATTTTCACTATAAATTTTACCTTTTCCGTTCCATTAATCTTCACCACTTCAATACTCAATTCCCAAATTCAAAAGATCGTGAAATGCTTAATCCAGTTCTGATCCTTGTCCTTATCCTGATTATCGCAACAATCATTCTCCTTTTCCAACTTCCACCGGAGGAATCCGTTTATTTCTACCATGCTTTAGGGATTATTGTATTTATAATCCTCCCGTGTCTTTATATTGCTATACGCACTGATATCCACGGTTTGTAATTTCGGTGTTGTTGTTGGGCTTTATATTTTCTCTTATATTTTGAAGCTCTTTGCCTTTTTATTATTCTTTCGACCTCTAGTAAAGCGAGTAATGCTCCAGAATTCGTAAGTATGGAATTTCGAATAAACATCGTGTTCCAAATAAGAACTAATGTATTAGCACGATTTGATTTATCAAATTACCAGAATCACTGAGAATAGAACTATCAAGAAAATACTTTATTGATATGTTCAGAAGTTAAGCATAATGAAAGAGTTATGTAACATGGCTTGTGATGACGTTAGGATCTGTGAATCATCACGTCCCATTAGAAACTCAGCATGACTTACTGTAATATAATCACGTTGATCAAGTGTCATTATATTATACTAACTCATGCATCAGTTCCCAACATTACTTCAATAACATTCATATTTTAAGCTCGAAAGTTTACAGAATATAGAAACTAACAGTTTCTATATGATGTAATACTGATAGCACGAAGAGATTAATGATTTCAGATAAGAATAATTATAAAAATATCTTCAGAAATATGGAGGATATTTATAATGAAAGATACGATAATATCTTTGAATATCTAAGATCAGAGAATGATGGAGACTATTTTCTGCAAGGGTTTAGAGTAACGAGCAAGATATTCACTAAAGACTTCAGCAGACATTGAATCATTTAGATTCTTTGAAGTCAAACTTATTCTTTGTGATTTGTCCACGGCTTTCTTCATAGTTTCGCATAATCTGCTTTTCGGTACTAAATTTTCTATTGAATATTTCCAATATAATGATACACAGGAAGCACGAAGAGGTATATAATTTCGGACGAGAATATTTATGAAAATATCCTCAGAGATATCGGAGATATTGATGATGATATTTTGGATTTTCTAAGTTCGATGGTTGATGGAGAAAGATTTTCCGCAAGATTTTAACATGACTTCGGAGCAAGATATTCTCTAAAGATTTCATCGGATTCAGAATTACCTGGATTCTTTGAATATAGAGTTTGGTCCTTGTATTTGTCCTTGGTCTCCTTCGTGGTTAGCTCAATCCGTTTTCCAGTTCCTACTTTTCTGAGCTTTTCCAACATACTATTCTTTATCATCAAACTCCCGATAATTAAGGTCGTTTACGGTTGTCTATGATTTCTGCTGCTTTATTCAGCTTTTTCAACATTCAGAATATTGATTTGTAGACTGAGTGCTTTTCAGAATTTCATAATGAAAGATCATAACTCTAAGAGATAAACGTTATACATATAACTGTTGATGTGGATATGCTGTGAGTTTTCAAAGTACTGATTGCTGATTCCCGGTAATTGGTATGGCAGTTCTTGTTACAAGATGCGGATGAGTATATGAATAGGTTTTAACGAACAACTATAATGGTTCTTCGGAGAGACTTAAACCAATGAGTAATGAAGTTGCTGGTAAGTCTGCTGGTAATATGGTAGAATATGAAAGGTTCCCCGGTAATAATAAAAGAGCACGCATATACATCAAGGTTATAATAAGGTTGTTTCGTACGAAAAGTCGAGGTTGTCTTGTTGGAGCTGTGACAAAACTGGCTATCTCGAATAGTAGATGCAAAGTTATTTTCGGTAATAATAACGCTAAAGGAATTAGCACAGCTACGTGTTAAACGTTTACTCAGGTTCCGAGTGTTTTCAGGTGCATAACTATATGCATCAATCTTTTCTCCCGTAAATGAAGTGCGGTTGGTTCATCGTCTCGGTTGAGGTGTTTTCAAGGATCATGTAAGGTTTGAACGCAGAATGTAATAGTGAAGATACAAATGATGTTTAAGACGAAATCAAGTGGCAACTTGAAGAATTGTTTAGTTGCATATGTTATAATCAATATTTTAATTCATTTTAATTGTCCAATGTTATTAGTCCACAGTCGATAGTCTACAGTTGACAGTCCAATAATTCATATATAGTTTAATATATAATATTCGAATTAATTAATACGTGTCGTGACCCGTATACGTCTCAGACTCGATCATAACTCAAACTATATATATTATTGTAGAATCAACCTCAACCCTTGATGAAGTGCGAGGTGTATATAAAATAGTTATTATTTTACTAGGAAATACTATTAAATACGATACAATTTTACACAAGATATTTATTTATTTATAGAATGGATATACTTAAACCTTGCTACAACACTTATAGGCAGTGTACCTAATCGTACAGTAGTGTAGTTTTTAGTAAGTCCGGTTCGTTCCACAGGGAAATCTTTAAACAAAGCTCAACGCTATATTAGTTTATTTTTATAAAAATACAAATATATATATAGGTAATATTATTATTATAAAGGGGGGTTTTTACCGTTTAATGACCGGTTTGTCGATTTTAAAACTTTAGTTGCAGTTAAAACCTAATGTAAAATATAAAATAAATACAAGACTTAAATTAAAGCTTAAAGTAAATAACGATAATGAAATTGCGAATAAAAATGCGATAAAATTAAATTGCGATAATTAAAAATAAAAGTGCGATTAAATAAAATAACAATAAATAAAAGTGCGATAATTAGAAGTGCAATTAAATATAAAATAAAGGAAATTAAATATGAAATAAAAGAATTATGCTTATTTAAACTTCCGTAATCATGATGTTTGACGTGTTGATTTTAGTTTTATGCCCATGGGTTAATTGTCCTTTGTCCTGGATTATTCAATATGTCCGTCTGGTTTTTGTCCATAACAGTCCATCAGTCATAAATATAAATTGCAAGTGTCCTTGTCAAATTATTATTATACCCGAAGATAAATATTCCAACTAATTGGGGATTCGAATTGTAACAAGGTTTTAATACTTTGTTTAATGAATACACCAGGTTATCGACTGCGTGTAAACCAAGGTTTTACTACTTTGTTAACAATTACACCAATTACCCTTGAATGTAATTTCACCCCTGTTTCAATTATTCTAGTGGCTATTAATCCATTCCCGTGTCCGGTTAAATGAACGATTATTCGTACATATAAATACCCCGCCCATCGTGTCCGATCGAGTGTATATGGTAATTTATAGGGACGCCCAATTGTAAATCTTTATATTAACATTAACAAACTTTCATTTAGTTAAACAAATATAAAGCCCATTAATAGCCCATAGCCTAGTTTCCACAAGTGTCGTTCTTTTGTCCAAACCCCAATTATGGTACAAAGCCCAATCACCCAATTTTAGTAATTAGCCCAACATCATGATTACTTCGTTTTAAATAAGCATAATAATAACTTAGCTACGAGACATTAATGTAAAAAGGTTGAACATAACTTACAATGATTAAAAATAGCGTAGCGTTACACGGACAGAATTTCGACTTACACCCTTACAACATTCGCTAACATACCCTTATTATTAGAATTATAATTAAAATTAAAATATAAATTATAAATATAAATATATATTACTTCGTATGAATGAGAAGAAAAAAATGATCATGATTTTGATCAGAATTCGGGTTGATTTATAGCCAGACTTGAAATTTGGGGCTCCGCGACTCGCGGCCAAATACCCTTAAAACTCCGCGAGTCGCGGAGAGGTATTTACAGTTTACACCCTTGGAGTTTCCTGCTGCCGACGGTTTTAAATATATATATATAATATATATATAATTAATATAATTAATTATATATTATATTATATTTATATATATAGTTAACTTGTAATTTTTAGTTCGTTGCGTCGAGCGTTAAGAATTGACTCTGGTCCCGGTTCCGGATTTTCGAACGTCCTCGCGTACAATTTAATATCTTGTACTTTGCGTTTTGAATCTTGTACTCTTGTGATTTTGAGACGTTTCTTATCAATAATTGGAACCTTTTTGATTGTCTTTTGTTCTTTTGAGCTTTTTGGTCGTTTGCGTCTTCAAATCGTCGAATCTGTCTTTTGTCTTCACCTTTTATTATTTAAACGAATATCACTTGTAAATAGAACAATTGCAACTAAAAGCTTGTCTTTCTTGAGGAATAATGCTATGAAATATATGTTCGTATTTAGCATTATCAAATATTCCCACACTTGAGCGTTGCTTGTCCTCAAGCAATATTGTCTTGAAATACTAGAATCACTTCTTTATTCTTCACACTTTGTACATCAGTGATTTCTATATGGCGGTATAAACAATGGTAGTAACGATATGGTTTACAGTCTCACATGACTATAAAAATTTAGATCCATTAAGGAAATTGGATCTTTATGAAAACATTTGATCTTTTGAAATCTAGTTTTTACCCTAGATAAGTTTTCCGGAATAACCCTTTATCGGTGTTTGCAAAATATTTTTGTGGGTTTGGTGGGTTTCAGATTTGAAAATTTTAGCTCAAAACTTGCGGTTTTGTGTCACCCACTTGCTAACCTTGTATTTGGAAAGCAACACGTCCAGTTTACTTGTTCCGTATATTACCTTTCGGTAAACTACCGTCCGGTTGTAAAGGAAAGCGTTGAACAAGCAACTGTTTTAGGCAATGTCCCGTGACATGCTTTTGATTATGGTCTATAACGTGTCGGACGCAATTACTATCCTTGGTAGGAGCAATAGTAAAGCTCACCCTTATAATTTGTCGGTCTGGCACAAGGTCCTGTCTTTGACCATGTTATGCAACCACCGTTCTTACGGTTGACACCCGATTTAGTTCAGATGACCTAATGAATTCCAGGTGAATTCCTAGGATTTTACGTTCAATGGTAATGAACGCATTGAAAATAGGGTTTTCAGAAAACAAATCGGTTTGTATTTTTGATCAAAATATTTTCTCGTTTAAGCTCGAGTTTAGATATCATTGAATTCCATGAGTTTGAATTCTCAATCTTTAAGGTCAATCTCTAGGATTGAGTAATATCAGTCTTAAAAGCTGATTTTTAATCTTTAAGGAGATTATCCTTTCTGGGGATCTGATTCATTAGTCTTATCCAGCTAATTTGCACGGTGCCTCCCCATTGTACGAGATAAATCCTTCTCATGGTTAGGATAAATCTGACCACTTGGCGACCCTGTTTAATGCTGAGGTCCGTGGATTTCCTGCTGATTTTAGTGATGACTTTTCTAGATTTTTCGTCAACCTACAGCTGGTCTGAACGACAACTTCATGACCTAAATCAAAAAGCGCGTGTCTTTTTCGGAAGACTTTACTTCCTTTTAATGATGGAATTGATTCATCGTGTAGATCCATCTCTTCTTTTCTTTCATTGGGTAAAACAGTTTAGTTTAGTCCAAAGCAAAAGTATTTTCAGTTATTTGTTACAAATATATGTGACATATGTTTAAAATAACTTGGTAAATTTTCCCACACTTGGCTTTTTATTTTTCTTTTTATCGTCCTCTATTCCATTTTAAATGAATTTTGACGTTTTAGTTTGTTTCTCAATTTATGTCTTTTTTGAGGTAACAATAATTTCGGTGTTAAAACCTAGTTTTATCGTTCATAAATATGTATAAACATGATTTTGAATTCATTTAATTGAAAATTTTGAAAAATTTTACTAGAATTGGGTAGTCAGTATATAAGACCAGGGCTGTTCTTTATTATCAGAGAGCACTAGATTCTAATACAACTACTGCTTTACTAGTATTTTTAATGGTAACCAAGTGTTTAATATAAAAATTTTAAAATCCGAAAGAATTTAATCCCTTCCCACACTTAAGATCTTGCAATGCCCTCATTTGCAAGAAATCAGTAACAATTTAAATTATTGAGGGTGATTTGTGTGAAAATGATTAAATTTTTACCAAAGTTTCCAAATATATTGGCGTTTGTTTGCTGAATGATAAATGGTGCACGTCATTTGTTCATTCCGTCTTGTTGTTATTTCACATACATTTTGCATCATTGTCGTCAAAATTACTTGCTTTTGCTGAACTTAATGCCAGTCTTTGAAAATGCGTTGTTTTACCCTGTTGTGTACATAAGATAAACTGCAAACATATATACATATTTTTGAAGTTTGGTTTATTACCCCACATTCAAAAATTATTAAAATCTAAGAATAAAAGTTAGATAATTATAAAAATGATTACAATATTAACAAAAATATTAAATGTATCAATAATTACAAATTACAAAATAAAAATAAAAAAATAAGTAAACTAAGGATGATATTGGTACCAATAGGGGTTCCACGCATAACCATAAGTGCTATAGAATGCTTCGGCAGGGTCATACGTAGGATATGGTGGCTGCATCTCTATCGACCAAGGAGGGAAGACGGGTTTCGGTGTAGGAATATAGTTTCTACCTATATGTTGGCAATGCGCTATGATCTGGTTCTGATGAACTTGCCAATCTTCAAATGCTCTCTGTCTAGCATTTTCGTATTCCTGAGAAGCTATAAACCTATGCATTTCTTGCATCTGGTTCCCCCCTCCTACATAACCTTGTTCCTGGTTTCTCTCTACCTGTGGATGTCTACCATTGTATCGTACTGCGGCGTTATTTCGCCGCTTCAAAACTTTCGCACCATGGTATACATTTAAACCTATAGTGTCGCGGGGTTCCGGCTCTTCTACTAATAATCCCCCCCGACTTATATCCACACCGAGATATTCACCAATCAAAGTAATAAAAATACCACCTCCTATTATGCTATGTGGACGCATCCCTCGAACCATAGCTGATAAATAATAACCCACACAATATGGTATACTTACAGCGCTGTGTGGGTCTCGAATACACATATGGTAAAACAAATCTTGTTCATTTACCTTTTCTTTGTTTTTACCCCTTTGTGTAATCGAATTAGCTAAAAACCTATGTATTACTCTTAATTCGGCTCTATCTATATCCAAATAAGAGTAGTTTCCCCCTTTGAAACGGTGATGGCTTGTCATTTGACTCCACACACCGTGTGTATCAAAATTTTCATCTATTTTCCTACCGTTTAGTATCAATCCTCTACAATCGGCAGACGCTAACTCCTCAGGCGTATATATACGTAAAGCCTGAGCCATGTCCAGTAAAGACATGTGGCGCATCGAACCGCCTAACAAAAATCTAATAAAAGAACGATCGGTTAAACTAGCTACCCGATCATTCAACTCTATACTACATAACAACTCTTCACACCATACTTTATATACAGGTCTGCGTATGGTGAATAAACATATCCAGTCATTAAAAGAAGAATTACCATACCTCTGTACCAGTAATTCCCTAATTGGCCCGGCCAATTCTACAACTTCCAAGGGTCCCCATTCTATGACCCTCGGTACCTCAACAACCTTGGAATGAAGAGTATGCAAACCCCGTTGATATTTTGGATAATCTATCCAAAGTCTGTCAAATCGCAGGTTCGGGTGCAACTGTTCCAAGTGCATATCTGAAAAGGTCATGACTGGATGAGGTACATCCTGCTTGTAGTAGTTATCTACCTCCTGTTGTTCCAAGTTCTCAGCAGGAGCATGGCGGGCTTGGGATGAAGATTCACCCCTTTCATTCTGCAAAACACATCAAACACAAATTTTGTGCATCCAAATATGCATTAGTGTCAGCAAAATCATCAATCAAAATAATTACAATGACATTATCAATTTATATCAAACTTAAGCTCATTTTCACATTTTTATCAAATCTACACTTTTTCAAATAAGCATATACGAAAATTTTCGCCAAGTTCATAAACATTCAACTCAAATAACATGTCAAAATAATCATTACTAGCAAATAAACAAGTCTCAAATGGCATTATCTTTCAAAAATCAAGTTCATGAATTTTGGACTTGAAAAAGTCCACTTTAATTCTCAAAATCATGTTTAGGCTCAAAGTTTGGATCTTTTAACTACCTAGACATGTTACACTACTTAATTTAGCAATAATTCATGACAAAAATCGGCCATAACCTGTTTATATCAAAAAGCCCCAAATTGCTCAAGAACACAAACCCTAGATTATTCAAAATTTGAAGTTTAAGGCTTCTAATCATGTTAAACAGCATCAATCTAGGTTATACAAGCATAATACATAAACAATTTAAGTCTAATTACACTAAAAAACATCAAAATCAAATTGGGGAAAAATAGCTCAAGAACACTAAAATTCGAATTAAATGGTGTTTAGGTGTAGAAATTTACCGTTTTTCTTGAGTAGTTCTTAGATATCATCCTTCTCAACATGATTTTAGCAAAAAATTTGGTGATTAACGGTTAAAAATTGAGATTTTTGGGGGTGATTTTCGGGTTTTTTCGAGCTCTTTTTCGCAGTATTTTTCTGTGTTTTTGTGTTTTGTGTGTACAGATCGTTCAGCTTGTTATATTTTTTTTTTCTGTAATTTTGTCCCTTCGCGAGTCGCGGAGGTTTGCACTGCAAACTCCGCGAGTCGCGGAGTTTTACCTTTTTTTTTTTTTTTTTTTTTTTTTTTTTTTTTAAAGGTTTAACTTATAAAACAATTAAGAAATTAATTTTGAAATTTTGTTTCCCTTGTTATTTAGGACGAGGTTGTTTCGGATCGATGTCCTAGTCCGTCCCTCGACAAAATTTTAAAATTTGTCTTTTTGTAGCGATTGTTTTAAAAGCTAAAATTTTTGGGTTTTTTAATGTTTTTGGCATACTTTAAATCAATAAGATTAAAAATAATGATAATAAAAGTTCTCGTCCCTCCCTCGGGTAAAGCAATTTCGGTTCAAAGACCTAGTCTTCAACTTACGACGAATTTTAAAAATCATATTCTTAACTTAATGAGATAAAGTAAATTTTTGTTTTTAAATTCACACAACTTAAATATAAAATTCAAAATTAAAATTAAAAATTCACACCAAACTCAAAATTTAAAATGCATAAATTCATACCAAACTTATATTAATTTTTCAAATATTTACAATTTTAAAAATATTGTTTTTACAAAGTTTACAATATTAATTTAAGATTTAAATATTAAGATTAAAAATATGGTAAAAATAAAATTGAAAATCTTTTTGTCTTTTTATCCCACTTTAATCAATCAAATATTATCAAAAATATGCGCCCCTCTTTTCGGTAAAGTAATTTCGGTTCCAAGACCTAATTTAACTCATGACGAATTTTTGAAATATTTTGGTTTGATTGTTTAAAGATATTTATACCTTAAGAATAAACGTTAAATTTCGCAGTGATGTAATAAATTTTTGAATGATATCAATAATTTCGGTCGCCAAACCTAATTTTATTTAATACCAATTTAATACTTTTTAGCGAACAAATTAGCGTTTATTATCAAAAGGTTAAAAATAAAAATAAAAATAAAAACTGTACAGACATACCTGTGAAATAGATTTCTTAGTTATATGATCTATTATATTCATAAGATAGTCGGTTTAATTGGTTTTCCATGGCTGCATAGGCGTAACCTCGAGCATTCATTGTCTTTTCTTCTAAACATATGAACGGTCCGTCTCTGCATAAAGTAACAAATTCGGTATTTGAATAGGTTTGATTATTTGAACATTTACCTCCATGTGACCATTTTCCGCATTTGTGACATTTTTCTAGGTGTCGTGCTCTTCTTTTCGCTGCGGATTTTGATTTTCCTTTACCAAATTGTAACTTATTATCTTCGCATCTGGATCCTTTTCTAACTCCGTCCATTCTTTCTCTGATTACTGATACTAATTCACTCGGTAGTATGTCATTATTTCTTTTAGTGATCAAAGCGTGTAGCATTAGACCATGGTTTAGTTCACAGGCAGTCTTCATTTCGTAAAAACCTAAAAAAATAAAAATTCAGAATGGGGGGAGAAGACTAGTTCTTTAGGGTCTGCTAGGGAAAGACCATTCGGGTTCCATTTTCGAAAACTACACGAAAACAGACAATCTAACTCTAACAGAAATACATATTATCCTTTAAAGACTTGATTCTCCCCACACTTAGTTAGCTGTGGTGTCGAAATTGTGATTAACTTCGTTGTCGACTTCCACCGGACCCTGTATGTAATGTTTAACTCTGTGACCATTAACTTTAAATTCAATCCCATTTGAATTTATTAATTCTATCGTTCCGTATGGGAAAACTCTTTTGACTATGAATGGTCCAGACCATCTTGATTTCAATTTTCCAGGAAATAGCTTGAATCGTGAATTGAAAAGAAGAACTCTGTCTCCTTCTTTAAATTCCCTTGAACTTCTGATTCTTTTATCATGCCATTTCTTCGTTCTTTCTTTATAGATTAACGAATTTTCGTATGCTTCATGTCTTAATTCTTCTAATTCGTTTAGTTGACTTAATCGTAGACGTCCGGCTTCATGTAAATCAAGATTACATGTCTTCAAAGCCCAAAATGCTTTGTGTTCAATTTCTACTGGAAGATGACATGCTTTTCCATACACAAGTCTAAAAGGTGTGGTTCCAATTGGAGTTTTGTAGGCTGTTCTAAAAGCCCAGAGTGCATCCTCCAATTTAATGGACCATTCCTTCGGATTTGATCCTACGGTTTTCTCTAGAATACGTTTTAAGGCTCGGTTTGTATTTTCAACTTGTCCACTTGTTTGTGGATGATATGCGGTGGAGATTTTATGAGTTACTCCATATCTTTTAAGAACTTTCTCAAGTTGATTATTACAAAAATGAGTTCCCCGATCACTTATTAAAGCTTTCGGTGTTCCAAACCTTGCAAAAAGACGTTTTAAAAAGTTGACTACAACTCGTGCATCGTTAGTTGGGAGAGCTTGTGCTTCCGCCCATTTAGATACATAATCAATGGCTACGAGTATATATAGATTATTATGAGATTTTGGAAATGGACCCATAAAGTCAATACCCCAAATGTCAAATACTTCACATACTTGGATGACATTTTGTGGCATTTCATCGCGTTGACTTATTTTTCCGGCCCTTTGACATGCATCACAGGATTTGCAAAGAAGGTGTGCGTCTTTGTAAATTGTAGGCCAATAGAATCCAGCTTCATAAACTTTTCTTGCTGTTAGTTGAGGCCCATAATGCCCTCCTGTTGGTCCTGTGTGACAATGGTTTAAAATTTTACTAGCTTCATCTCCAAATACACATCGGCGTATTATTCCATCGGGACAACTTTTAAACAGATGTGGATCTTCCCAAAAATAGTGTTTTATATCACTGAAGAATTTCTTTCGTCTTTGGTATGATAATCCTTTTTCAAGGAATCCACAAACTAAGTAGTTTGCATAGTCTGCAAACCATGGGATTTCTTTATAATCTATCTTCAATAGATATTCATCAGGAAAGTTGTCTTGTATGGCCGATTCATTCAGAACTTCTAATTCGGGATTTTCAAGACGAGAAAGATGATCAGCGGCGAGATTTTCTGCTCCTTTTTTATCTCGGATTTCAATATCAAACTCTTGTAAGAGTAAGATCCAACGGATTAATCTTGGTTTAGCATCTTGTTTTGAAAATAGGTATCTAAGAGCAGAATGGTCGGTATAGACCACCGTTTTTGCTAGAACGAGATATGATCGAAATTTGTCAAAAGCAAAGACAATAGCAAGGAGTTCTTTTTCAGTAGTTGTATAGTTCGTTTGTGCTCCTTGTAATGTCTTACTAGCATAATATATAGGTTGAAATCGTTTTTCAATCCTTTGTCCTAAAACGGCTCCCATTGCAAAATCACTTGCATCGCACATTAGTTCAAATGGTAGATTCCAATTTGGTGTTATCATGATCGGTGCATTAGTGAGTTTCTCTTTAAGAATATTAAAAGATTTGATACACTCATCTGTAAAGATGAATGGTGCATCCTTTTCTAGGAGTTTATTCATAGGAGTGGCAATTTTAGAAAAATCTTTTATGAAACGTCGGTAAAAACCGGCATGCCCTAGAAAACTCCTAACTCCTCTAACATTGGTGGGATGTGGAAGTTTAGCAATTACATCTACTTTAGCTCTATCCACTTCAATTCCTTCTTTTGAAATTTTATGTCCAAGAACGATGCCTTCTTTAACCATGAAATGGCATTTTTCCCAATTAAGTACTAGATTTGATTTTTCGCATCTAATTAGCATTCGTTCCAGATTAACTAGACATGATTTAAATGTATCACCGAAGACTGAAAAGTCATCCATGAATACTTCCATGCATTCTTCTATCATGTCATGAAAAATCGCCATCATACACCTTTGAAAGGTTGCAGGGGCGTTACAAAGTCCAAATGGCATGCGTTTGTAAGCAAAAGTACCATAAGGGCACGTGAATGTGGTTTTCTCTTGATCTTCGGGTGCTATTGGAATTTGAAAATATCCGGAAAATCCATCTAGAAAACAATAGTAACTATTTCCGGCTAATCTTTCCAACATTTGATCTATGAAAGGTAAGGGAAAGTGATCTTTTCTGGTGGCGTCATTTAATTTTCTATAATCAATACATATACGCCATCCTGTTACAGTCCTAGTAGGAATAAGCTCATTTTTCTCATTTGTAATGACAGTCATGCCACCCTTCTTAGGCACGCATTGAACTGGGCTTACCCATGGACTATCGGAAATTGGATATATCAAACCTGCATCTAGCAGCTTAATAATCTCTTTCTTAACTACATCTTGCATATTAGGATTTAGTCTTCGTTGGCGTTGCACATACGTTTTATGACCTTCTTCCATAAGGATTTTATGTGTGCAATACGAAGGACTTATTCCTTTAATATCATGAATCTTCCATGCAATGGCTGGTTTATGAGCTTTCAACACAGAAATGAGTTGTGATTTCTCATTTTCAGTAAGAGAAGACGATATTATTACAGGTAATTCAGATTCACCATGTAAATAAGCGTATTCCAAATGGTTTGGAAGTGGCTTTAACTCTAATTTCGGAGGTTCTTCTATCGATGATTTATATCGATATCTATCTTCTTCTTTTAGCATTTGAATTTCTTCTGTTGTTGGTTCATATCCATTAGCTATAAGTGTAGCTAACATTTCAGCTTCATCAATTGGTTCATTTCCTTCTCCTAAAGAACATTCTCCTGTTCCTTGTAATTCTGGAAATTCTTCTAATAATTCTGCATGTGCATCTATAGTTTGAATATAATAACATGTATCATCTGCAGATTGTGGTTGTTGCATGGCTCTATCAACTGAAAAGGTAACACTCTCATCCTCTATACTTAGGGTCAGTTTCTTACCGAACACGTCTATCATTGCTTTAGCCGTGTTTAAGAATGGTCTTCCTAATATGAGAGGAACTTGAGAATCTTCTTCCATGTCCAAAACAACAAAATCTACTGGAAATACTAAAGTACCAACTTTAACTAGCATGTTCTCCATTATCCCTCTAGGATATTTTATTGATCTATCGGCTAGTTGTATGCTTATTCTGGTTGGTTTCAATTCTCCAAGGTCTAGTTTAGCGTATAGTGAATACGGCATTAGATTTATACTAGCACCTAAGTCTGCCAATGCTTCTATTGAACTAAGACTACCCAGAAAACATGGAATTGTGAAACTTCCTGGATCAGATAGTTTTTCTGGTATCTTATTCAACAGCACTGCTGAACAATTAGCATTCATAGTAACAGCCGAAAGTTCTTCCATTTTCTTTCTATTTGTGATCAGATCTTTCAAGAATTTAGCATATCTTGGCATTCCTGAAATCACATCAATGAAAGGAAGATTTACATTTATCTGTTTAAACATATCCAAGAATTTGGATTGCTCGGCTTCAAGTTTTTCTTTCTTCATTTTACTTGGATAAGGAAGTGGTGGTTGATATGGTTTAACATAAGGTTTATCCTTAACTGTGTTATCTTCATTAACCTTTTCAACTACCGGTTCTTTTTCCTTATCTTGATCAGGTTGTGGTTCTTGTGGAGTAGGAATAGTTTCATCAGAAGTTACAGGTATTTCAGGTGGTTTAAGTGTTGTACCACTTCTTGTGGTAATAGCTTTAGCTGTTTCATTCCGGGGGTTAGCATTTGTATCACTAGGTAAACTTCCCGGTTTTCTTTCACCTATTAACCTTGCTAGGTTACTTACTTCTTGTTCCAGATTTTGAATAGAAGCTTGTTGATTTCTAAATGCTTGAGCATTTTGTTCATTTGTTTGTTTTTGAGATGTGAAAAACTGCGTTTGAGTTTCAACTAGCTTCGTCATCATATCTTCTAAATTCGGCTTTTTATCTTCGGTTTGTTGTGGTGGTTTGTTTTGAAAATTCGGTCTTTGCTGATTGTAAGTATTATTGGATACTTGTTGATTGCTTGGACCTTGTTGGTTATTGTATGGAATATTTCGGTTATAATTCTGGTTTTGATTGTAAATTGGTCTTGGCGGTTGATAATTATTCTGATAATTATTTCCAGGCCTTTGGTTTATGTATGAAATATTCTCTCTTTGTTCCATTGTTAATTCAATACTTAGACAATCTTTTGTCAAATGTGGTCCTCCACACTGCTCACAACTAATTCGTATTGAGTGAATATCCTTAGTCATCTTTTCCATTCGTCTCTCGAAAGCATCTATCTTTGCGGAAATGGAATCTAAGTCATGGCTAGAATCGGCTCTAGCTGCTTTAGATGATCTAATGATATCTTTTTCTTGGTGCCACTCATGTGAGTGGGAAGCAGTGTTATCAATAATTTTGTAAGCATCAGTTTCGGTTTTCTTCATAATCGAACCACCAGCTGCTATATCTATGTCTTTTCTTGTAGTGATGTCGCATCCTTGGTAGAATATTTGTACTATTTGACAGGTGTCTAAACCATGTTGCGGACATCCTCTTAACAACTTTCCATATCTTGTCCACGCCTCATATAGAGTTTCATTTGGCTTCTGTGTGAACGTAACAATTTCTGCTTGAAGTCTTACGGCTTTAGATGCAGGAAAGAATTGTTTAAGAAATTTGTCAATTAAAACATCCCATGTATCAATCGCCCCTTCAGGTAACGATTCCAACCAATCTTTGGCTTCTCCCTTTAAAGTCCAGGGAAATAACATGAGATATATCTGTTCATCCTCCACTTCTCGGATTTTAAATAGTGTGCAGATCCTATTAAAGGTACGTAGATGTTCATTTGGATCTTCCTTCGGCGCACCACTAAATTGGCATTGATTAGTCACCATGTGTAGAATTTGTCCTTTGATTTCATAATCTGGCGCATTAATGTCTGGATGAGTAATTGCGTGACCTTGGCCAGTGCGTTTAGCTCTCATTCGGTCTTCCATACTTAAAGGTTCCAGATTCTCCATAATTGAATTTGTTGAATCGGTATCACTAGATGATTCTGATTTAATAGTTCGTTCCTCAACAATCTCTGTTTGAATGATTGGTGGTTCCGGAGGAAAGTTTAGTGGTTCAGGATCTACGAACCGTTCCTGAATATTTTCTGGATTCTCAATTGTGAGGTTTGTTTCAAAAACTGGATTATCGGAAATTTGAACTGAAGTACTTGGTCGACTGGATGACGATTCTAAAGAAAAATCAACGGCGGTTATATTTGTTAAACGATGTCTTGATCTAGTTACAGGTGGTGAACGTACAAAAGGTGGTGAACGTCTTGCTCGGTGCATTCACTGAATATCTTATTAGTTTTAAAAAGGAAAGAAAAATTATAATAAGTTATCCAATCAATAGACTTTTCTGATTTTGCCCACGTTTCGAATAGCCAAAAGATGCAGCAGAGGGGCAGGATTCGTTTGGTCTCAATATAATTGAGGACTGTTTGGCTCCAATAACCCGGTCCACGTACAAATCCAACTATTACTACGAACCAGAAAATTTTGATGTCTATTAATTTAACCACTTAAAATAAATTTTCGTAATTTTAAGAAATTTAGATAAGAAGTAGAATAAATTCTAAGTCCTAAAACTAGAATAGCGAGAAATAAGAGAGAAAAAGATTGCGCCGCAAAAGGTCGAAAAAGAAAAAATGGTTGAAAAATAAAAGGTGACGGAAAAATAAAAGAAACTTATAAAAACTTAAAAATACTTAACTAATTTAACCTTATTACTACAACTAACTTAAAATTATAATCGCAAATTGAAATTACTAATTGGAGTGATAATTGATACATAGTAAAAGGTCTAAAAATATTAAAGCTTACAGGGAAAAACTAAATCCCAAATGAAAATAACTTAAAAAGAAACTAAAACTTAAAAAGGCGTCGCAAAATTCTAAAGCACCTAAATCTTAGTCTAAAGAAAAAGCACTTAAGGAATTCTACGGCAAAGCCTAAAAATATAGGAGTAAAAATAACTATAGCAAAAACTAAGTTTAAAATTAATTATGAGCTAAAAATATAAATATTACGCTACAACGATTAAAAAGGTACAAAATATAAAAATATACAAAAAGTTGTAAAAAGTACAATTTTTATAAAAATATTATTTTATATTATTTATTTTACTAAACTATTAATTTTACAATTTAATAAAAACTTAATTAATACTAAATACATAAATATAAAGTAAAAAGTAAAAATAAAACTAAAATTAATAATAATAATAATATTTAGGTTTTAATAATAATAATAATTAAAAATAACCCGTGATTAGGGTTTTTGTCCGTGTGTCAGAGGGTCTCCGCGAGTCGCGGCAACAAGAGAAGAAAACCCCGCGAGTCGCGGGGTTCAGGAATTCAGTTGACAGCTTTGTCTTTTTACGCGTTTTTCTTTATATTTTTTTTTTTTTTCTTTTTATTTTGTTTTCTGTTTTTTTTAATTAAATAAAAGATATTAAAATTAAAACTTATATTTTTATAAACTAAAATAAAAATAAAGAAACTTATAAAACTTAAATATTTAACAAAATCTTAAAAATGCTTATATTTTTGTTTTTTATATTTTTGAATAATTAAAACGTATTTCTATAAAAGCAAATTTTTAATAAAAGTAACTAAAAATCTTGTTTTTTTTTTTTTTTATATTAGCGTTGCGCTTCCGGCTTTTAAGATGTTCCCCGGCAGCGGCGCCAAAAATACTTGATGAAGTGCGAGGTGTATATAAAATAGTTATTATTTTACTAGGAAATACTATTAAATACGATACAATTTTACACAAGATATTTATTTATTTATAGAATGGATATACTTAAACCTTGCTACAACACTTATAGGCAGTGTACCTAATCGTACAGTAGTGTAGTTTTTAGTAAGTCCGGTTCGTTCCACAGGAAAATCTTTAAACAAAGCTCAACGCTATATTAGTTTATTTTTATAAAAATACAAATATATATATAGGTAATATTATTATTATAAAGGGGGGTTTTTACCGTTTAATGACCGGTTTGTCGATTTTAAAACTTTAGTTGCAGTTAAAACCTAATGTAAAATATAAAATAAATACAAGACTTAAATTAAAGCTTAAAGTAAATAACGATAATGAAATTGCGAATAAAAATGCGATAAAATTAAATT
The DNA here is from genome assembly GCF_046630445.1 of Rutidosis leptorrhynchoides. Classification (NCBI taxonomy): domain Eukaryota; kingdom Viridiplantae; phylum Streptophyta; class Magnoliopsida; order Asterales; family Asteraceae; genus Rutidosis; species Rutidosis leptorrhynchoides. Next base: position 121,981,496 of record NC_092339.1, read on the forward strand.
GCGATAATTAAAAATAAAAGTGCGATTAAATAAAATAACAATAAATAAAAGTGCGATAATTAGAAGTGCAATTAAATATAAAATAAAGGAAATTAAATATGAAATAAAAGAATTATGCTTATTTAAACTTCCGTAATCATGATGTTTGACGTGTTGATTTTAGTTTTATGCCCATGGGTTAATTGTCCTTTGTCCTGGATTATTCAATATGTCCGTCTGGTTTTTGTCCATAACAGTCCATCAGTCATAAATATAAATTGCAAGTGTCCTTGTCAAATTATTATTATACCCGAAGATAAATATTCCAACTAATTGGGGATTCGAATTGTAACAAGGTTTTAATACTTTGTTTAATGAATACACCAGGTTATCGACTGCGTGTAAACCAAGGTTTTACTACTTTGTTAACAATTACACCAATTACCCTTGAATGTAATTTCACCCCTGTTTCAATTATTCTAGTGGCTATTAATCCATTCCCGTGTCCGGTTAAATGAACGATTATTCGTACATATAAATACCCCGCCCATCGTGTCCGATCGAGTGTATATGGTAATTTATAGGGACGCCCAATTGTAAATCTTTATATTAACATTAACAAACTTTCATTTAGTTAAACAAATATAAAGCCCATTAATAGCCCATAGCCTAGTTTCCACAAGTGTCGTTCTTTTGTCCAAACCCCAATTATGGTACAAAGCCCAATCACCCAATTTTAGTAATTAGCCCAACATCATGATTACTTCGTTTTAAATAAGCATAATAATAACTTAGCTACGAGACATTAATGTAAAAAGGTTGAACATAACTTACAATGATTAAAAATAGCGTAGCGTTACACGGACAGAATTTCGACTTACACCCTTACAACATTCGCTAACATACCCTTATTATTAGAATTATAATTAAAATTAAAATATAAATTATAAATATAAATATATATTACTTCGTATGAATGAGAAGAAAAAAATGATCATGATTTTGATCAGAATTCGGGTTGATTTATAGCCAGACTTGAAATTTGGGGCTCCGCGACTCGCGGCCAAATACCCTTAAAACTCCGCGAGTCGCGGAGAGGTATTTACAGTTTACACCCTTGGAGTTTCCTGCTGCCGACGGTTTTAAATATATATATATAATATATATATAATTAATATAATTAATTATATATTATATTATATTTATATATATAGTTAACTTGTAATTTTTAGTTCGTTGCGTCGAGCGTTAAGAATTGACTCTGGTCCCGGTTCCGGATTTTCGAACGTCCTCGCGTACAATTTAATATCTTGTACTTTGCGTTTTGAATCTTGTACTCTTGTGATTTTGAGACGTTTCTTATCAATAATTGGAACCTTTTTGATTGTCTTTTGTTCTTTTGAGCTTTTTGGTCGTTTGCGTCTTCAAATCGTCGAATCTGTCTTTTGTCTTCACCTTTTATTATTTAAACGAATATCACTTGTAAATAGAACAATTGCAACTAAAAGCTTGTCTTTCTTGAGGAATAATGCTATGAAATATATGTTCGTATTTAGCATTATCAACCCTGTATAGAGAACTCGATCATTACTGCATATAGAGTGTCTATGGTGATTCCAAATAATATATATGGATGCGTCGATATGATATGTCAAAACCTTGTATACGTGTCCCGATATTTAAAGTGCGTAAAATGAATAACAGAAAATTAAATAACGATAAATAAAGTGCGTAAAGTAAATAACAGAAATTTAATGACGATAAATAAAATTGCGAGAATGTAAATTGCGATAAAATAAATTGCGATAAATAAAATGTAATCAGTTAGCTAGGAACAGTTAGCTAGGATTTTGTTAGCGTGGATTCTTAACAAAATTTCTCATAGTTAATTTGTTTGTTTCTAACAAATTTTATTTTGTACAATATTTTCTTCATTATGCCACTTGTCGGATTCTGATAGGTCAAAGTCCAAATATGAAGTTGAATGAAAATGGTTATTCTGTGATGAACGGATTCGTATAGCTGTGGTTGCAAGTAGGATAGTAAATGACTGTTGAATCAAATTTGAAAAATGTACAGTGTAACTTATTAATGTGAAATCTAAATATTCATAGGGTATTACCTACCCGTTAAAATATTTTCACCATTAACAGTTTGTACAAGAGAATTTTTAATTACAATCTTTATGAAAACATATATACATATATATTTTCTTCAGATGTATTCATGGATTTAATGAGTTAATATGATATTAAACTCATTTGATTTTCGGTTGGAACTAGAATAAATAATCTCTAAAACTTTAGAGATTACATATTCGCCATGTCGAACGAAGATAAATGAGGTAGAACGATACGTAGAACGAAGATCATACTCAAAGTACAGATGATGATATTGAAACATGGATTGTTGATGGTACTGGTGCTGTTATTGATTGTACTATTGGTGCCGGTGATGTTGCTGAAGCTGGTACATTTTGCACCATATTCTCCGAATTGATTATTCAAGCGCGAAGTTCGTTGACTCATTACTCCAGGAAGATTGTCGGTCAGAACGAGTGGATGAATAAGGTTCAGAATTGTGGATAGAATATAATCTTGTCGAGTTACCCTGGAAATGAGACTGAAAATGGTGTCTCGAATAGGTTCGCCGATAAACGCTTCAGGTTCATTGTCAAGAGGTGAATTCGGTTGGTGGAAAGGATCGCCTTCTTCGCGTCTCCATGGATTAAGTCAACTATGAACCCATCAGATGAATTGACGATGACTGATTGGTTGATTCATTTTGGTTATACTGCTTTCGGAGTTCGAGTGGAAATTCATATCGGAATAGCTGTCGGAATAACTATCGAAATAGCTATAAGAATCTGAGGGACTTAAACTGGTTGAGGGATTTCATCTCGTACGATCAGCTGAAGGATTTTCAATCAGAAACAGATTATAGGATGTAGATTAGTACCCTGCAATACATAAGTTACATATGCATATATAATACTAAAATCCCATAAGTTACGAAGGAATATACGGAGTATGTCAGACAGAGTTTACAGTAATAGATATGCTAAGATATGAATTAGCGGATACGCTAAGATATGAGTTTTGTCTATACACTATTTATGCAATCAATGCAATAAGATGTGTCTAGGCTAAGAATGATAAGTAGGTAATTTTCTAAGGATGATAAGCAGATGATTTCCGACACAAAATGATAAGCAAAATTTTTGACATGCAGCCACGGTCGAAGTCCAGACTCACTAATGCATCCTAACGACTATCAGTTAGACACACTAATGCAAGACCTGGTTCGCTAAGACCAACACTCTGATACCAACTGTCAAAACCCGTCCTAATCCATCCGGACGAAGTCCATATCGATTATAAACGATTCACAACAGTTGATTACATTGCGAGGTACTTGACCTATATATGATACATTTTACAAACATTGCATTCGTTTTTGAAAAGACAATCTTTCATTTCAACGAAAGTTGACGACAGGCATACCATTTCATAATATATCTAACTATAATTGATTTAATAATAATCTTGATGAACTCGACGACTCGAATGAAACGTCTTTTGAAATATGCCATGAATGACTCCAAGTAATATCTATAAAATGAGCAAATGCACAGCGGAAGATTTCTTTCGTACCTGAGAATAAACATGCTTTCAAGTGTCAACCAAAAGGTTGGTGAGTTCATTAGTTTATCATAAATAATCGTATCATAATTTTAATAGACCACAAGATTTCATATATCCGTTTCTTATAAACATATGTCCTATGCATAGAGACAAAAATCATTCGTATGGATTGAACACCTGGTAACCGACATTCACAATATACATATAAGAATATCCCCATCATTCCGGGATCTTCCATCGGACATGATATAAATTTCGAAGTACTAAAGCATCCGGTACTTTGGATGGAGCTTGTTGGGCCCGATAGAAACGTCAATTAGGGTGTCTGTTCCCTAATTCTTAGATTACCAGACTTAATAATAAGGGCATATTTGATTTCGATAATTCAACCATATAATGTAGTTTCAATTACTTGTGTCTATTTCGTAAAACAGTTATAAAACAGCGCATGTATTCTCAGTCCCAAAAATATATATTGCGAAAGCATTTAAAAAGGGAATAATGAAACTCACACATATAAATATTGTAAAACAGTTCATAAAGTATTTGCATGTATTCTCAGCCCAAAAACGTAAAGAGTAAAAAGGGCAAATGAAACTCACACATATAAATATTGTAAAACAGTTCATAAAGCATTTGCATGTATTCTCAGCACAAAAACGTAAAGAGTAAAAAGGGCAAATGAAACTCACCTAATGTATTTTGTAGTAAAAATACATATGACGACATTAAACAACTGAACAATGCAGGGTTGGCCTCGGATTCATGAACCTATATCATTTGTATAATCATTAATACCTATAATTATAATCGAACCATTTCGTATATTATAACTTTTATATTCTAGTTATATGATTTGTATATATATATTTAAAAACGGTTAATATATATATATATATATATATATATATATATATATATATATATATATATATATATATATATATATATATATATATATATATATATATATATATATATATATATATTAAAATACGTAATTTGTTATATATGAATATTTATATAAAGATTGTTAATATAAATATTTCATACTTATAGGTAATATTATTTTTAAGTATATTTTTATATACATGATAATATATAATATTAATAATAGTAAATAAAAGTTATATTTGATTATAATTATAATAATTTTCAATGTTAATAATATTTCCAGTATTGGTAATAACCATGATAATAACAATAATACTTGTAAAAATTAATTTTACTGTAAATGATGGTTATGATAATGATTTTAGTAACTACCTAATAATATTGATAACAATGAAAATAATAGTTTTAGTGATATCAAGATAATAATTTTATTAATTATAATACTTTTTATCATTTTAAGAACTTAAGGGTGTTATATCTTTATTTACATATGTAAAGCTATTTTGTTTACAATGCGCACGATCGTAGTTATATCCTAATCAAGGTCAATCTTATATTTATCTAAATACCTATCTTATTTCCGATCACAAGAATTTCCATATTTTCCAAGTTTAGTTCATAAACGTATAATACTTATTAATAATCCTAATCATAATTGTACGATATATAAAAATAACAATCTTAATACTAATGATAATATCAACAATAATATTACTTAATAATAATGCTATTAATGGTAATGATATTAATATTAATAATACACTAACAGTAACAATCATAATTGAAAATTTATTTTTTTTTAATAATAATAAGTAGTAACTAATACTTATATTTGTAATACTAATAATAATTATAATAATAACACTAATAACAATAACACTAACAATAATAATAATAATAATAATAATAATAATAATAATAATAATAATAATAATAATAATAATAATAATAATAGTAGAAATGGAATTGGAATTAAAAGTGTATACCCTCTAAAAAATGCTCCAAGTGGGACTCGAACCCGTGACCACCCGCAACCCCGCAACACTCATTAACCATTGAACCATAACTATTTTTCTGTTCTGTAATCCTTTTGATAAGTTATAACCCGTATATGTTTTTGTATCTTCTTCCTCTTCACAATTTTGATTCGACCAAATACCATTCCATCCAAAACATAACCGTGAACCTCAGTAGCAATTTAGGATTTGGACGTGAATCGTAATCAATTTGTTTTGAATACTTTTGAAAAAAAAAATATGTACAGCCCACTGTGTTCGTCGCTGAAACTATAAAAAAAATTTGATTTTTCAAACGGCAACGAATTTGATAAAGGTTATAACACGAATTTGTTTTCAAATCGTTTATAGAAACTAATGGATTCGTCAATTGATCCAAAACCATTAACTAGAATTCGAATTTTTATAAAGAACGATTCAGTTGACTTTTTCAATCTAAACTTTGACCTCGAAATTCTTGATTGATAAAACGAATTGATATGTAAAAATTTGCAGAGAGTTTGAGTACAAGATTCTTAACAATCCTGCATTTATAATTTTTGAAATAAAAATCAAATTCGAGTTTTGGTAATAAAGTAGAATAATTGAGGTACGAGTAGAAAAAGAAAGAAGAAAAAAAAATATCTCAGTTTTAATTCATCCCTCTCTTCAAGTCATATGAACAATAATTGTTTTGTAGCCTCGACATATAATCACGGATCAGCAGTAGGAAGAATTTAGAAAGCAGGTTAAAACAAAAAAATATACGCGTGTTAAATATATCTGTTTCTATGTATATATTATTTTGATTTTAATAATTAATAATTTTATTAATAATAATAATAATTATAATAATAAATAACAACAATACTGATATATATATACATATATGTATTTAATGAAAATATATACATATATCCATATATGTCTATTTGTATATTAATTATATAAAGAAACAATATAATATAAACATTATTATTTATCATTAATTTTTATTATTAAGAGTGAAACTAATAGTAATAATAGATTTAATAATAATAATATTAATAACAATACTTGTACATCTCGAGCTTCATATATTTTGTATATTTCAATCATATTATTAATAATACAAATGTTATTATTAACATTTACAATGACAGTTGAGTTAATAGTATAACCTTTACATTTTTAACATACACCTAATAATAAATATGTACATAAATCATTTGTTATATTTAATAACAACTTAATTGTTATTATATCGATTACTATTTTACAATTTATATCTTATATTATATCTACTTATTATATATCTTATGACCACATTTCTTAGATATTGAATATTTATATATTATAATATAATACCAATTATTAATAGCAATTCATATTTATATACATATAGTTTCATAATAATATCGTATACATGTTTATATATATATACTTATCTATTTAAAAAAAAAATGGTTCGTGAATCGTCGGGAAAGGTCAAGGGTTAAATGATTTCATATACTAGTTCAAAAATTTTGAGACTCGTTCTAGCAGACTATGCTTATCGTATCGGAAATATATAAAGTTTAAGTTTAAATTTGGTCGGAAATTCCCGGGTCATCACATACAATATATATATATATAACTCGAACAATATAATATGCTCACGCTTACAACACAATAACCATGGTTAACCAATCGTACAAGGGAATGGCGCTCGCGAAAATGCCTTCGGTGTTCATAACATCCGTTAGTGTACTTAACACCTCGTATCACTAAACCCTAGGGTGGCACCTTAACACCTCGGTACTTCACCCCGAGTGGCATCTTAACACCTCGATGCTTCACTCTTTATTTTATAGAGTGGCGCCTTAACACCTCGACACTTCACTCCTAGGTGGCACCTTAACACCTCGATGCTTCACCCCGAGTGGCATCTTAACACCTCGATGCTTCACCCGTCAATTACTTAGAGTGGCATCTTAACACCTCGATGCTTCACTCCGAGTGGCGTCTTAACACCTCGACACTTCACTCGTCATGTGAAACGTGGTGTCTTAACACTTCGACACTTCACATCTCACGCTACAACAAATAGATACGTTATATACCTACGCGTATAATTATTTCACTCACAATATTAACCCTTCGTCATTGGGGTTATATAAGTCCTCATCACAATATTAACCCTTCGCCATTGGGGTTATATAATCCACATCACACACCCATGTGATAACGTACACACAAAGTGTTCACCTCGCCAAGGTGGTCAACCAAAACGCAAAACCGTGCCAATTGGACCTATACACAAGTCCAACAATTTCACCTATATGAGAAGTGAGCTCTATAACCGAGAACCCCTTCACCCGACCCGCACCCATCCTACACATACATATGCATATAGGATATTAACACTCACCTTGAAGTCTTGATGGATGCCAAATCAAAATCCGCAAACCGTCGATGGAATGTACCTATTCCATTATCACAATCACAAACAACATAATTAGGGAGGATTTACACACCAACCCAAACTGACAACTAGTGCAATCTCGACCCAATTGCACCTCCAAGTGCAAACCGCGCCCAAACTAACCAATAATCACTAACACTAGTGACAATGGTCCTAATAAGCCAATTAAACCCGAACACAAGTGTTAAACACTTGTCTTGCCCAATTTGACACTAAAACCCTAATTTTGACCCATTTCAAATTTAGTCAACCAACACACCCAAATGAGTTCCAACACTTCCATAATCACTAAAACTAGTGATTATAGACCATTTACTAGCCTTACAAGCTTACACTTGCTCATCAAACCCAAAACCCGCCAAAATCAACAATAACCCGAATCTTGGTGTTAATCTTTAATTAACAACTAAATGGGTTCCATTTATGAACATACAATCAAAAACCCTAAGTTTGGATGAAGAACACAAAAACGAAATTCGAAGTTAGGGCTTACCGTTAGTATCACCTTGTAGTTAAGAACGAGGAGAACAAAGTTGCCTCTTACGCCTTC